>NC_050577.1:27127021-27727021 GCF_011100635.1 Trichosurus vulpecula
ATATTAACTGAATAGGAAGAGGGAGATAACATAGCCAAATGAATGAGTCTACCATCAAAGAACAAACAACCGATATCAAAATGGAAGAGGTCCGTCATAATTTGAATTACAGTTAAGCAAAACTGTATTATCCAAGCTAGTACTGGGTTGACAAAATATATAAACTAATAAAAGATGACTGATGATGATCAACAAAAGTATTTGTTCTGGAAGATGGAATCACATAAAAACATTTTAAATATGATCTTAAATATCCTTTTAATAACATATCAAAGATAAAATAGGAAACTATTTCAATGTAGAATTAGATAATGTTTGGATATAGTCAGCAACCTAATAATGTTTCCTATTACTGGCTCAGCAAGCCTTCATCAATTTAGCTCCAAACAGTGGGTGCTAAAATTCAACAATGTTCATTTAAAATAAGGACCAGATGTTAAGCTGAAGGATCTTTTATGGCTCTAGGTGAGCAAATTAATTCAGTGGTATTTTTGAAGGATACACCTGCTTGGCATCTCTGTTTTCCTTCTGCTTGGGGTGCTTGCCAATGATAAACAACAAAAGTGAGCGGTGTAAATGTCATATAAAAAGGAGTGATAAATATGGCTTCTGAAAAAATGTGAATTTTTATATACATAGATTCACTGCTTTCCTTATTAGCTAATCACACTTTGCGTAATAAAATGCTTTAGCCAAAATAATGTACTTCCTATGATTACTGTGCTTCCTGGCTTAAAACATGTAAAACAGAACTTAACAGTTTTCTTGCCTCCAAATTACCATCATAATTTCACACAAAATACTGTGGCCATTTAGTGGCAATTAATAAAAATCTAATGCATTATCATTCAACTAATTTTAGAGATTTGTTTTTACATCTCCCTTATTTTCAAGTCATTTCCATTTTAGCACTGCTCAGAGCAAAAGAAAAATTACTACAGTAATTAAATCCCTAAAATTCAAAACAAACAGGCCTGTGTGCATGGCATCGTATTAAACACTGGTAGACAGAACATTTTGATTACCCATAATCACTCACCTTCTGTCCTTACAATCTAGTAGATGCATCAAACACATACAAATGGACAATCTCTTCAGCAGCCATATTTGCACAGTAACATCATATGGCCACAAATCACAGACCACTACCATCTCAGAAGAATCAAAACTGTCAGTAGCCCAAAAAGCAATTAATTCATGATGGGTGTTGGCAAGTTTTAACATATCACCAACAATGGCATTTAAGGAAGACATGCATGGCTGGAGAGGAGACAAGGAGATCATGTCCTAAGAATAAGACACCAGCCCAAGTATGACTGTGGTCCTTCTTTCTCTCTCTCTCTCTCTCTCTCTCACACACACACACACACACACACACACACACACACACGCACACACACACACACCCATACCAATGAGATCAGAATGCTATTTAAATTATCTTAAAAAATGAGTCTAAAACACAGTGTATTATCAAACATTGAGAACACTTTAAATCTGGGTACCTGTAACATTGTAGGGTGGGGCATGGTGTCAAGCAAAGTGGGAAAATGCCTACTGGGCAAGGTAAATCAACAGGGCACAAGCAGAGAACAGGGAGGAAATAGTGTCAAACCAGCCAAGAAGCACTGTCACACCCTGCCCAGCTACCTGGTGCTAAGTACAGTAGACAACCAGTCTTCGGAAGTCTCAGCTCTCTGTACAGGCACTGACACTTTTCCCTCAGTTGGAAGCATCAGACTCAGAAAGATCCTATGTATATGCAACTCCTCTTCACCACTGGCCAGGGCCAACTAAGCCATGTGGCCACCTACACAGGGCAGAGACCAGGCCCAGTGATTTCTCATTCCTCCCTCCCCAAGTCCATCCATCGGTCATAATCCTTTTTTTAACTCAGTCTTCCATATGTCTTAGCTCACAATTCTGTTAATTCCCTGTAGAGTCAAATCCTCTTTCAGACCATTTCCCCATCCACTCTCTCTTCTTGTCCCATCACCTCAGGAAATCTCTCTCTCCCTTTTTATTCTAATTGTAAACTAAGATGCCAATGCTCATGGCTCATAAGCTAAAAAACAGTGATAGTAATATATGTGCAAAAATATATGGGAAATATAAAGAAAAATAAAATTGTAAATTCTGAGGTGAAATCAGACAACATAAAACAATGCCATCAATTTCTAGCAAGAGTTCTTAACTTTCTGTGTGTGTCCTGGCCCTCTGGAAGTCTGGTAAAGCATATAAAGCCCCTTCTCAGAATGTCTGTAAATGCTCAAAATAAAATACGTAGAATTAAAAAAAAAAAGTATACTCAAATACAGTTATCAACACTAAGAAAAGGAAAAATGAAAAACTAATTTCAGATTAACAACTCCTGCTCAAAGTATTTGCGCAGCTCTTTCAGGCCTGCTTGACTGTCACAACAGCTGTGAGAGGTAGGTGCTATTATCACCCTCATTTTACAAATGAAGACACTGAGGCAGAGGACATCTGACTGCCCAGTCACACAGCTGGTGAATGTCTAAGACCTCATCTGAACACAGGTCTTCCTGACTCCAGGACCAGTGCTCCGCACTGCCTGGCTGCCTAAGGCAGCCGTATTTACTGCAATAATCAAAACTTTCAAAAAAAAAAAACTCGGGCTAACAATCTCTGACTTTGAAGCTCTCCCTCCATGGAATCTCCACACAGATCTTCATCTCCTTCTCTACCATCCCCCTATGGGACTTTACTGCTATCACAATTCTGCTTTAACCACTAATGTGGTAGCACAATTGTTCTTGGTTATTTTCACTGCATGATGTGACATACATGATTTCAGCTACATTAGAAACTTAACTTACATACATATATGTACATTATATATGCTATATATTATATGTATAGACATATACTCATATACATTAGGAACTTAGCTTACATCTATACATAAAGTGTACACACACACACACACACACACACACACACACACACACACACGACCTATTACCCTTACAGAGCTACAAGAGCATTTAAAGGTTAAGTGACTTGCCCCAGGTCACACAGCCAATATAGGTCAGAAACAAGACTTTAACCCAGGTCTTCAAAACTCCATGGCCAGCTCTCTGTCCACTACTCAACACTGTCAAGTTTTTCTTATTATTAATATTAATGAAATGTCATAAAATGAGACCAAGCTTTAAAACGAAATCTTCAGATCAGCCACTTTCTCTAAATGTCTATCCTTGCACTTAAATTTGCCCAGACACCACAACTGAGCCCAAAAAGAGCGATAATCCTGAGAGATGGTGTAACAGCAAGCACCCTGGCACAGCCAGGATGGCCCGCTAGCACAGCTTCTTTGATCTGCTGAAAGCAACTTTAAAGGGGTCAACTATCTTACTTTAATTACATTCTCCAGTTCAAAGGAAAGGTCAGCACCTTGGATGTGGAGACAATATAAGCAGAGAAAATACAAGCAGAGAAATTAGCACAAAGATCAACAGACAGGGCTCCCACTGTCTGACCAAAGTAATACAACCACCTACATACACCACTGGATGCTGGGGGGGGGTGGGGAGGGGTGGAGAAGCACAGATACATCTGAGTAGTTGGGGGGGGGGGGGGGGGGGCTCTGAACAAACGGCTACTCAGAAGCCCAATCAGGGAATCAAAAGATCCTTCTGATGAGCAAACTCCCAAAGCAAAATCTCACCTTAGAATATATATACACTTTTGGCTAATAAGCTCAGAGCCAGAAGGCATCACAACCTCAGGCTCAGTGCCTAATTAGCTTAGTACCAAAAGGTGTGGAAGCCTTCCTGCAAGCAAGCCTCCCCTAAGCAAGTTCCTCCCCCAATGGGCTCTATGTGACTCAGGATGTATCACAGTTGTGACTGAACACATGTGGTCACATAGGCCTATTAATGGATGGGGAAGATCTTCCTATTCCATTAACATTACAGATGGGGATCCAGCCCCCGGTCTGCCACCACCTAGCTTTGGGACCTGGGCTAGTCACAACTGAGGACACCGGGCAAGGGGGTGAGCCACCTCTAAGGGCCCCTGTGGACTCTAATACTCAGACCTAAATCCCTGGTAAACAAAAGCAAGGTACCAGTCAAGCAGCTTCCACAGGCTGCTGCCTTTGCAGGTGGGTCCCAGCTCAGGAGGAGAGTTGTGTCTCTGACATTAAAGGGGGGGAAAGAAGTCAGTGCCACAAATCTCTCTGGGGGCTCTCCTTGCAGCTTGAGGACACCCACATGGCCTCCCACGGAAAGTCACCTCTGAGTCAGATCAATGATGTTCCTTAGCAAGGAGTCACCACACAGCAAATATGGGAGCTCCAAAGTAAAGGAGCCAGGATCATGTGTGGAATGTGCACCCCCTCTTCACCTCCGCCTCTTGGAAGCCCGCTCTCTGTTCAATGCTGAACTCCAGCACTCAGACAAACAGGCCTTTCCTGATCCCACTTGTCAGCACTTTCAAACCCATGGAAACTCCTTTCTTTATAAATGTTGTATTATCTGTGTACGTGCTATTCTCCAGCCCGTGCATGGATGCTTCTCAGACCCATGCAGAAACTCTTTGGGAATTCGGTCTTTGGATCTCCAGAGTGTAGGATGGTGCCTTGTATGTACATTGTAAATGGTTAATAAATCTGTCAAGGAGCAAGCTCACTAGCTCACACCTCTCATCCTACAGATGAAGAAACCATGGATTGGAGAGTTTAGAAGGCCCGCTCAAAGGCCACGGTGAAAGAAAAGACAGGACTATACAGTGGGACCCTACTGAAGGGACTGAACAATCACCACCACTTGATCCAGGTCCTGCCTTTTCCCTCCAGTGGACCCCCAACCCTGCCATGGGTGGGCACACACACCAGGGGTCTCCATGTAATCAGGAAGAGAGAGCGGCAGTAACTGACCTTTATGGAGAACTTCATGCAAAAGGAAGCTCAGCTCACACACTTATTCCTCTGTGAGCCTTCCCCACCCTACCCATCCCTCCTCCTCCTCAGTTATGCATATTCACTCCATCCTGGATACACTGCACAGACACTATTACCGTATGGAGACAGGCAGCCTCCTAACACAGGTAGAACTGGGTTCAAGCCCCACCTCCCACACATACTGACTGGGGGGCCCTGGGCAAGTCACCTGCCCTCTCCAGCTCAGGCCACTCTACGATGATAAATTACAGAGAAGATGTTGCCCCGCATTGGTACAGGAACTTCCCTCCCCCGTGGAATCACAGGTCTTTTTCCCGTCCCTTACATACATACATGTTGTTCTCCACCCCCCACCCCCCCAGAGTGTAAGCTACCAGAGGGCAGGGACCAGTCGGGCATTTTCTTTCACGAGGCTGCGTCCTCAGCTTGTCGGTTATTTCACTTGGGCATATTACAGACACTTGGGGGCGGGGTGGGGGCAGATCTAGGATGCTATCCCCGTGAGAACGACAACTGAGCCTGGCAATGCATAACGCGCTGCGCCTGGGAGCCAGAAGACCCCGGTCCGAGGCTGCCGCCAACCTTGACCAAGGGTATAGCCCAGGACACGCCACGTGACCTGTCGGCCTCAGTCTCCTCACCGGGAAAACGGGGATAACAATAGCCTCCACCTTCCAGAGCTGCCGTGAAGGTGCCGTGAAGCCCCCCGAAAACCTGACACGCCGCATAAATATCAGTTACTGTGAGGTGTGTCCTGGAGAGGTGAACTTCCTGCACAGACGCACCTTGAGGGAGGTGCCTGGGGGCCGTGCCCACACCAACCAGGACCGGTCAGAGCTCGCTACAACTGGAACTCGGGTCTTCCTGATTCCCGGGCACACTGCTGCCCTCTATTACACTACACGGTCTCTTTTCTTTGACTATTGGTATTGTCCCCATCGGACAGATGAAAAAACTGAAGCCCCAGCCATGATCTGCCCAAAGTCAGAGACAGCATTTGAACCCAAGTCTCGGCGGACTGAAGACTCGAGGGGAGGGGAGGGGAGGGGAGGGGAGGAGGAGCCTGCGCAGTAAGAGGGGGGAGGGGGCGCCGGGCCGTGCGCAGGAGTGGAGGGAGGGGACATGCCCCGCGCCCAGGTCGGCTCCTTCCTTTTACTGCAGCCTAAAGCTCCCGCAGTCCCCCCCGCACTGAGCAGGCCCGGAGTTCGCGGGACACTCCGCGGGGAGCACGGAAGCGGCGGCGCTCTCGCTGACGGGGGGGGGCCGGGGGCGCGGAACTGATGGTCCCAGGCTCGCCCCCGCCGCCCGGTTCCAGTCCCGCTCCTACCTGCTTGCTTCAGCTCAGTCTCCGGCTGCGGCGACGGCGAAGACGTCTCCATAGCGCGAGGAGGGGGCGGGGCCTGGGCGAGGCGAAGGCCGTTATCCCGTGGCTTTCCCAGTGGGGATAGGAACCATGGCGTCCTTGCTTAGCTCCGCCCCCTTCTGACCTTTCCTTTCCTTCCCTTCCGCCACGCTCCTCGGACGCGCCTGCGCTGACGGCTTCGCGCCGCCTCCTCCCTCGCGCGCTCCCTGGCTTTCCTTGATGGGCCCTGGGAAGAAGCGGCAGAGGGAAGAAAGGCCCTGCGCATGCGCGTTTTGGGGGGGGGGGCGGGGTGGCGGTTGCCTCCTGTGTGCTGGGGCACCCACCTGTTAAGGGGGAAGAAGAACCCCGACCTTGGCAGGCAAAGAACGTGAGTTCGAAACGCTTTGTGGCCTTAATCAGGACCACTTTCCCCTGCTAGCCTTTGAAGCCGTGATAGGGATTTGGACCATACCTGTCTGACTACGCTATAGAATGTAAGCTTCTGAGGGCAGGGGCTGTTTCGTTTCTGTCTTCGTGCCCCCGAGCCCAAGACGGTGCCTGGTACCTAGCACACTGGCTTTAAAAAGTGCGCGGTGGCGGAGAGGTGATTACCATGCCTCTGAGATCCAATCTGCCTCTCAGTGTGTAAATGGATTAATCCCTTTGGCGAAGGGAGGTGGTAACCATCCATGGATGGGCCGCCCCCCGGGGACCTTCCCTGCAAGTCTCAGACCCAGCTCGAGTTCAAGTCCTTGCTCCCTGGTCCCGCGCCAGGTCACTCAAAGAAATGCTGCACTTTCTGTGGTCTTTTTTTTTGTCCAAATGATGCCTGCCCAAACCTTCAGTGGTCAACGCACTGACCTACATGATGACCCGTGCAGAGAACACAAGCCCCCCACTAGCATGCGAGGCCCCCCCCACAGTCTGACCTGAGTCTGTGCGCTTTGTTCTCCCATCACGCGCTGTCTATCCCAGGTAAACAGGCCAGCCTAGACCCCTCCATCCTCTGCAGTGCCACCACCCTCCCCATCCTGAGACCTCTCCCTCCTTTCTATTTGCCACAATCCTCTCCTCTTGGAAGTCTTTCGGGAATCCACTCTTTCTTCCCACCCCACCCTCAACAAGCTGACTGTTCTTTGCCTTCTCAAATCTGCCCAGAGCCCTTATAACATGTACATCTTCATAAGTGGCACATCCCTTCAACCCCCAAGTAGAAAGTATGCTCTTGGGGAGCAGTATCCTCAACAGTACTTGAATTAATCAACATATACCTTCTAGAACAGTAAGGCTGGATAAAAGGTACCCACTCCCATAAAAAGATAGGGGATATTGCCACTGTGGAAAGCCTATACTTTCCAGTGTATTTCCAGTGAAGCAAATATAAATTGGTCTAATACATTTCCCATGAGACCTGTCTTCCAAGAGACAAATTTACTGATAGAGTGCTAAGATTTTGAATTCCTCTAGGATCCAAGGGA
This sequence comes from Trichosurus vulpecula, assembly GCF_011100635.1. NCBI lineage: Eukaryota > Metazoa > Chordata > Mammalia > Diprotodontia > Phalangeridae > Trichosurus > Trichosurus vulpecula. The sequence goes on from NC_050577.1 coordinate 27,134,769, forward strand.
TGTTGTCAGAGGAAACAGTTGCAGAAGGGGGAAGTTTAGACATAGGGAACCACAGGGGTTCCCAGTGACGGATCAAAAATGGAGCTAAAGACTGACTAGATGAACATTTAGTAGGCTAAGCAGAGGGGCTGGGTTAGCAGACCCATGGATACCTCAAAGGTATGGCTGTGGCAGAAAAACTCCATAGCAAGCTTCAGTTCAAGAACTACGAACAACATGTATCCCAGCAATGAAGAAAGGATGCAGGATTTCCCCAGTTTGCACATGGGAGCCTGGGGAGTAGCTGCAGAATTGCCAGTCTATCAACTGCTCAAGAGTAGGATATTGGTACTGAGTCACTGACTGTTGGGGTGATGGCCCTGCATCAGTGGCATTTCATTTATTAACTTATTTGCTTAAAAAGACCTTTCGTACCTTTTAGTTTTACATCCCCATCATTTCAAGATATCTTGAAATATCCTCTCCCTGTACCAAATGAGCACTCTTTTGAACAAAGGAAAATATACTGGAAGGAAACAAGATATACACCACTAAGTGAACACAATGCATAAGAAGAGATTTCGGTGAAGAACAGTAACAAGTAAGGAGAGCAGCCTCTTTGAAGACAGAGCTCTTGAACTGAGCCTTGAAGAGGGATCGGTATACAAAAAAATAAAAGAGGAAGATCAGTAATTCCAGGCACAGGGGACAGACAGGTGAAGTCACAGAAGCTGCTGCTTCATCCAGGTCACATCCACTAATCATGGGTGTCCCCCCAAGGTTATCTCTTGCGTACTCTTCTCCTTCTATGCTATTTTGCTTGGGTCTCATCAGCTCAGACAATTCTCAGATCTATTTGGCCAGCCCTAACCTCTTTTCTTGCCTCTAATCTTACATCTCCAGCTAACCCTTGGACATCTTAAACAGGATGTCCTGTAGACATCCTAATGTCAACATGTCCCAAACTGGACTATCTTTTGACCAAAAGCTCCCCTCTTCCAAACTCCCCATTACTCTGAAGGGTATCACCATCCCAAGTCACCCAGCCTCAAAACCCAGAGGCTATCTTCAACTCCTCTCTCTCACAAATATCTAATCCGTAGCCAAGTTCTATTGTGTCTACACCTGTAAAATCTCTCACATACATCCGCTTCTCTCCTCTGACATTGCCACCACCCTGACCAGACTCTAATCATCTTATGCCTGGGCTCTTACAGTAACTTTCTGGTTATTCTTTCTGCCTCACATCTCTCCACACTTATATTAGGAAGGCAGAATTTATGATTTCAAAGAGAATCTCATGTGCCTGAAAGGTTCGGAACCGCAGGATATAAGGAATTCTCTAGGCAGAAGGCAGGAGAACTAAAGCATGTATTTACACTCCACAGTAACAGGCCCACAAACCAGCGTCCCCATTTTGATATTTTGATCAAAAGCTTCTAGGCCCAGTAAGTCCACCTCACAAGAGTAACCAGGAGGCCACAGAGAAGCGAGATGGTATAAAGCAAAATCGTATACATGCTTCCCCTGTACGGTAAGAAGATTACCCACTGGCCTGCAGTCCTTACTCAGCACTCCTCGCTCCACGTGGGTCAGCTCTGCTACGGGCAGCTCAGCTTCGGCTGTAGGCATCTCTGGCTCGAACTGGAAAAGGAAAACGGATCTTCAAGCTGTCTTCTCCCCTCTTATAGAGCTTCTGACATTATCAAGTACCGCCTGAATGACCAGAGCCGATTGGTTCTTGAGCTGCCCTCCCACCCCAGCGCAGACTAGGTTAACACCCAACAGGGCGTGGCTCTGGAGTTAACACCTCCCCCCAGACAGCCCCATGACTCATCACACAGGAAGTTCTCTGCTCACAGGCCATGAGTCTCTGGACTTCCTGCCCCGGAAGAGGTCACACAGGAAGTTCTCCACTCCCAGGTATGGCCCAGCGAGGCTCAATGAGGTAAGATCCACCCCTAGGTCCCAGCAAGATAATCTCTTCAATCAATCATCCCCAAAATAATTATTAATAATTCAGATGTCCACCCCTAGATCTTTGTATCCATTACATAGGATCAATAATATCATAACAATTAAACAATATAGCAAGGATAACACAAAATCACTACTCAGAACACTATCATCATTCCCCACCCCTTGAACAGTTGGGGCTCAAAATCTTGGGGTAAGGGGTGAAGGTCTCATTTTCCATAGCTTCTTCTTGCTGAAATTGGACGTCCCTGCCACAAAGAGTCCCATTCCAGAGTTCAGTTCTTTAGCGAGCTGGCAGGAATTTCAAGAATGCTACGTGCTTAGGCAGTCACCGGAAACTGCAGGGTGCTTCAGCCTGCAGGAGACAGAACTAACGACAAGGTTAACCAAAACAAAGAACAAAAAGAGTAGGCAAGTATGGGCTATTATCCTTTAAATAAAATCATCTCCAGTTTAGTTGAAATTTCAGTTATGCAGAGATCCCAAACTCAGATGGGAAATGTTTCTTTTTAAACAGAACACAATGAGGAAACTAAGCCAAGAAGATCCCTCCCTAGATGGAGACCAGGATTGTCCTCCCAGCCTTTCCCCAGATGTACAAGGGAAACCAGGAGGATCCCATCCTAGATAGACTAGGATTGTCCTCCCAGCCTTTCCACAGATGTACAAGGGAAACCAGGAGGATCCCATCCTAGACAGAGACTAGGATTGTCCTCCCAGCCTTTCCACAGATGTACAAGGGAAACCAGGAGGATCCCATCCTAGATAGAGACTAGGATTGTCCTCCCAGCCTTTACCCAGATGTACAAGCTTTCATCCGTTAATCACACAAAGTCACCTTCCCTCTCAGTGGCTTGTGGCAATCACCAGCATCAGCCATACCTGTGGGGTCCGTGAATCTAATATTATAGCCCTATTCACGGTAAAATATATGGTTCAGGGGTACGATTTGGTAATTATCTTCCCCTGAATAGACAACTGTTACAGTGTTGTTCTTCCCATGGGCTATGACTTCTGCAGCCTTTGGAATATCATCTGGCTTCCGTTTTACCCATACCTTAGCTCCCAACTTTATTCTATCAATGGAGCAAGCCCCTTTTGCCTCTCTAGTAGTTATTTTGGGAGGAGGGTCAGTTTTCACAAAGGGTATTTTTTCACAGGGGATAATAATCACTTGAACTATCCTATCATTCCTACCAAATTGTACGGGTTTTTCACCCAAATTCTGGAGTGTCACAACAATTTCTTTTTGGTAATTTGAATCTATCACTCCAGCCAAGACATATACTCCTTGAGCTGCTAATCTTGGTTTAGGTAATATCCGTCCAAAATGATTCTTGGGGATTCTCATTCATACTCCAGTAGGGGTTTTTCTTATCTCTTTCCTATTCAACCTAAAATTCTCTATACAATGTAAATCATATCTTGCCGAACCAGGTGTTCCTGGACATGGTAGGGGGACATCTTCCCTCATAGTCCAGAATTCAATATTTTGGATCTCACGTGTTTGCTGTTCTCTAATCTGCAAATTTGGGGTCATCATTCTGGCTAGAGGTGTATTCCCCCTAAGGGCCTGTTATTCAAATTATGTAAGGCAATAGACAAATTATCCTTCCAATGTCGATATGAATTATTAGAACTTAATTTTCTCAGCTGTTCTTTCAACAATCCATTCATTCTTTCAATCAGCCCAGATGCTTGTGGGTCATATGGAATATGATATATCCATTCTATATTATTCAACACACAATATCTTTTCACTTCTTTGCCCTTGAAATGTGACCCATTGTCACTTTGAATCTGCATTGGGATTCCATAGTATAAACTTACAATATCTAGGGTTTTACAGGTGTTTTTCTGAGTTGCGTCCTTATAAGGACAAGCCACTAGTACACCTGAATAGGTGTCAACACACGTACATACATATTTACATCCTTTATCCTGGGGTAGTGGGCCAATATAATCTATCTGCCAAATTTGGGCTGGAACTTTTCCCCTTGCTATTTCTCCAGTTACTATCCTAGGAAGAGTTCGTTCTTTTTCTAATTAACATATACAACACCCCTCTGTTATTTGTTTTAACAACGCATGACAGATACTGATACCTCTATCCTGTGCCCATCGGTGGGTGGCCTGGACCCCTAAATGGCCGGCAGTCTGGTGGACCCATCTTGCTAAGGCTGGGTCATCAGTTGGAGTTGGAGTAGGGACAATACATTCAGTGGCAATCTTTGCTAGTCGATCCGCGTGTGCATTGTACTCACGTTCTGGTGTGGTCAGGGTCGCGTGAGCATCATCATGAAAAACTGACAAATCCGTAACCAAAGACATGTGCCATATATTTTCCCATAACTCTTTACCCCAAACTTGTTTGCCATGAATCTCCCAATTCTGATTCCTCCATATAGGCATCCAAGTAGCTAATCCATTAGCTACCGCCCATGAGTCAGTAAATATATGACACTGTCCTCCCTTCTCCATTATGATGACCTGATGCACTGCCATCAGTTCAGCATGTTGGCTACTTCCACCTATCCCAGAACTTTCCAGAGTTCGCCTAGTACAGGGTTTATAGGCTACTGCTTTCCAATGTCTCTTCTGTCCTAAATATTTTGCTGTCCCGTCAGTAAACCAAGCATGTTTCTTCTGTTCTACATTTAGTCCATCATACCTATTATTCCATTTCACTAAGGATGGCACCATCTGTTGCTTAGATTCAAGGGGTTTTTCATTTCTCTCAGTGCCAGTGTTCGCCACAGATTCATGTAAAGCAGAAACTCCACTTTTGCCTGCTCTGGACCTATTTTGAATATACCACTTCCATTTGATTATGCTTGCCTCTTGTGCATGTCCAATTCTGTGAGAAGCTGAGGTACTCATTACCCAAGTCATAATTGGAATTCCAGGCCTTAATATCACTTCATGACCCAGAGTTAGTTGCTCAGTTTCTACTAAAGCCCAATATGCAGCTAAAAGCTGCTTCTCAAAAGGTGTATACTGCACTCCAGATGAGGGCAGTTTCCTTGACCAAAAGCCTAAAGGTACACTTCGGCTCTGTTGTTTTTGCCACAGACTCCAATTTGCATAGTCATCTTGTACAGTCACTTGTAACTCCACTGGCCCATTTTGCATAGGCCATAAGTCCAGAGCTAATTGTATAGCAGCCTTTGCTTCCTCAAAAGCTCTACTTTGTTCAAGGACCCAATCAAATTCATATTTCTTTCTGGTGACTTTATACAAGGGTTTTAAAATCTGTCCCAAATGTGGAATGTGGTGTCTCCAATAACCAAATAGCCCTATGAACTTTTGGGCCTCTTTCTTATTAGTAGGGGTGGGAAAATCCTGGATTTTTTGTCAAGCTTGTGGGAGAATTTCTTGCAGTCCTCTATTCCACTGTATCCCCAAGAATTTTACAGTTTGAGCTGGCCCTTGAACCTTTGCGGGGTTGATTTCCCATCCTTTGCTTTTCATATGGTCAATTAATAATGCTAAACTCTCCTCCACTTCTTTTATATTCTTTCCCTGTATCATGATGTCATCTATGTAATGTGTAAGCTGTACACCAGGTAACTTTAATTCATCCAAATGCTCAGCTGCAATCCTGTGGCAAATAGTTGGGCTATGAATATATTCTTGTGGCAGGCGTGTAAATGTATACTGTCGGCCTTGCCAAGTAAAAGCAAACTGGTCCATTGCTTGGGGTCTATTGGGATCGTAAAGAAAGCATTGGCCAAATCAATAACTGCATACCAAGTCCCTTCATGTTTTTGTATTCTCTCTATTGAAGTAACCATGTCTGGAACAGCAGCATACAAGGGAGGAGTCACTTTGTTCAGCTGTCTATAATCTACTGTCATCCTCCATGTCCCATCTGACTTTCGGACTGGCCAGACAGGGTTGTTCCATTGAGTAATTGTAGGGACTAACACTCCTGCTTCAACACATTCTCTTATAGTGTTGGCAATTTCATCTTGCCCACCTGGCATACGATATTGCCTCAAAGTAATTACTTCAGAAGGTTCCATCTTGATTTTCCCCACTAAGACTGCATTAATGCCTATTTTCCTCACAGCAAATTGGTATTTCCCTTCAGGTAAATTTAAGGTCATACCCTTCAAAATGTCTATTCCAATGATGTATTCAGGAATAGGCACAATAACCACACTATATTCTTTCTTGGGCAACTGTCCAATTTTCATCATCAATTTAACTTGTCTGGCTGATATTTCAGTCCCTCCTAGTCCTGTGATGGTAATAGGAGTTCCATGGCTGAACTTGTCTGGATTCCCATAGATAAGGGTGACCTCAACCCCAGTGTCTATTAATGCCCTAGTTACCATACTTGACCCATTTTTCCAATATATGGTCAAGTTAAAGTGAGGTCTGCAATCCAGCTTGCGTATTTCCTTAATTTGGGCTGGGGCCTGGCCTGTTTCCTAGTATTCCCTAGCATGTGATTCACTTGAGCATGAAGGTTCAACGTCTGTAGCATTTGCAGGAGCAGTTCTTATTTCCCTATCTCTCCTGTTATCGAGTCCTTTATCTCAGTACATTCTGTACAATTCATTGGTTGGAATGCCATCTATCATTTCAAAACCTACCCCTGCTCTCAATAGAGCAGTGAACATTTCTTTTCTTGTCACTCTATTTTGGCGCCAAGTTTGCTGGCTATTCACCCTTCTCTCTCGAGGAGATCTATCCTTTCCCCAGTCTCCTAAGTCATGTAACTAAAATCTTATTTATCACCTCTGTAAGATAGCTCCCTATTTCCCCAAATAACAGATTCAAAATTAGTTGTTTATAAGCAGGGGGAGCTGTCCTAATTATTAAATTCCTATGAGGGATTCCTATGGGATCATGGTAATATTTGTCTGCAGTTCCTGTCATGATAGCAGTCTTCATTATCTCCTCCTTTAGTCTTGTGATACAATCTTTAAGTGAATACCAGGCTCTGTGCTCAGTGGGCCACATAGAATCATTAGTATATCTCTTACTGCATCCTGCAGCAGCTAACGCCAACAGATTAGTCCTGCTAGCATCATCTCCTTGCTGATGATGTTCCCTAAAAGCTTGCTGAATTAGAGGATTGTGGCTGATACCTATGAATCTCATACAGTCCCTCTTATCTACTAATATTCCACCGGCCCCTTGATCACTGAGTCTTACCTTCCAAGATATTAATGGTTCTCCTACTCTTTGGCTGAATCTACTCAAAATATCTGTGACCTCTTGCGGTGAGAAATCTTCCTGAATTTCCCTCGTAACTAAATTGCCACCTCGGGTTTCTGTCCTCCTCCTTTCTACGGGATGAACACTTGTCTGAGTATTTAACCATCTCCCTGTGCGAGGGATGTCCTGAACCCTAGTAGCGTTTTCTGTCTTAGCCCCTAACATTGTCTCATTTTCCCCCAACTTGCTTCCCCTGACACCATGGCAAGGACAAAGCAGGCAGTCAGGCTTGGTCTGGGCTGAGTTGGTATGCACTCTTGGCTTATTTGGCCTCCTGTTGCTGCTAGCCACATTAATAGAAATGTTCTCATCTGAGTCAGTGGGTTCTTGAGCAGCAGTTTGTTCTCCTGCTATCTGAGATTCCCCTTCTTGCTGTGGGGTAGGAGTGCCCCCATCTCTTTCACTTAATCTCAATCTTTCATATGCTAGCCAGTAGGCTGATAACACTATCCAGCTTTGCCTAGATAATGATGCCCCTGACTGAATCCCAACCTCTTGTAAACACCTTTCCAAATCCTTAGGATCTCCTCTCTGTAGCCTTGGTTCCCAGTTTTCACAGGGTCTGGCTTTTTTAGCCAATTCCTTTGCTAGGGAGGAATAAAATGGATCCTACCACCCTGGGATAGTCATCTCTTCCTCTGAAGTTCTTCTGCTTCTGAATAGAGATCTTATACCTAGCGATCCCATCCACCTTGTTGCCAAATATATTAGGAAGGCAGAATTTATGATTTCAAAGAGAATCTCATATGTGCCTGAAAGGTTCAGAACTGCAGGATATAAGGAATTCTCTAGGCAGAAGGCAGGAGAACTAAAGCATGTATTTACAATCCACAGTAACGAGCCCACAAACCAGCGTCCCCATTTTGATATGTTGATCAAAAGCTTCCAGGCCCAATAAGTCTGCCTCACAAGAGTAACCAGGAGGCCACAGAGAAGCAAGATGGTATAAAGCAAAATCATATACATGCTTCCCCTGTACAGTAAGAAGATTACCCACTGGCCTGCAGTCCTTACTCAGCACTCCTCGCTCCACGTGGGTCAGCTCTGCTATGGGCAGCTCAGCTTCGGCTATAGGCGTCTCTGGCTCGAACTGGAAAAGGAAAACGGATCTTCAAGCTGTCTTCTCCCCTCTTGTAGAGTTTTTGACATCATCAAGTGCCGCCTGAATGACCAGAGCCGATTTGTTCTTGAGCTTCCCCCCTTCCCCCCCTCCTCCGCCCCAGCACATACCAGGTTAGCACCCAATAAGGCGTGGCTCTGGAGTTAACACCTCCCCCCCATGACTCATCACACAGGAAGTTCTCTGCTCGCAGGCCATGAGTCTCTGGACTTCCTGCCCCTGAAGAGGTCACACAGGAAGTTCTCCACTCCCAGGTATGGCTCAGCAAGGCTCAATGAGGTAAGCTGAGTCACTCAAAGAAAACAAAGGCCACTCTGGCTACAACACTCCAGTCTATCCTCTACTCAACTGTCAGAACGACATTCCTAATGCACAGGCCTGATCATGTCACCTCCTTCCCCATTCAATGTACTTCAGTGACTCCCTATTACCTGCACTATCAAATATAAAATCCTCCAGCTTTTAAAGCACTTTGTAACCAGGCCTTTTTCTGTCTTCCCAATTTTCTTACACCTTACTCACCCTCCATATGCTCACATCCAAGGTCATAGGCCTCCTTGCTTTTCCTCCACCTCCTGATTCCAGGCATTTCCACAAGCTGTCCCCAGCACTTAGAATTCTCCTTGCCATCTTCACCTTCTGGCTTCTCTAGCTTCCTTCAAGACTTAGTTAAAGCCCAACTTTCTGCAAGAAGCCTTAACTGATTACATGTGTGTGTATGTGTGTGTACACACATGTGTATATGTATGTATGTACATGTATACGTGTGTGTATACGTGTGTGTGTGTATACGTACACACATACATATGTATATGAATATATTTTATGTCAGTCTTGCATTTAAGGCCTTCGTTATCTTGGTACTTCCTCTACCTGTCTAACCACTTCTCTTTCTCTTTTGCTGGATCCTCCTCTAGATTATACCCTCTAACTGCAGGTGTCCCTCAGGGTTCTGTCCTGGGCCCTTTTCTCTTCTCCCTCTATACTGCTTCACTGATGATTTCATCAGCTCCCTATCTTTGTACTAATGATTCTCAAATCTACCTTCCCTGCCCCAACCTCTGCTGACCACTAATCTCCCATCTCCAACTACCTTTTGGAAATCTCAAACTATATGTCCAGTAGACATCTTAAACTCATTATGTCAAAAACAGAACTCATTGTCTTTCACCCTAAACTCTCCCCTGACCCACCTGTTATCCTCCCTATTACTGTAAAGGATAACATCACCCTCCCAGGCCATCAGGCTCACAATCTAGGTGTCTGGATTCCTTAGTGTCTCTTACACCCCTTATCCAAGGCCTGTAGATTTCACTTTGCAGTATCTCTCAAATACACCTATTTTTTTCCTCTGATGCTGCCTCCACACTGGTTGAGGCCCTCATCACTTCATCCCTGGGCTATTGCAATAACTTCTGATGGGTCTGCCTGCCTCAAGTCTCTCCGCACTCCAATCTATCCTCCATTCAGCAACCAAATTGATTTTCCTAAAACATTTAAGTCTGATCATGTCATCCCCCTACCCAGTAAACTCCAATGGCTTCCTGCTGCCTCCAGAAGCAAATACAACATGCTCTGGCATTCAAAGCCCTTTATAACCTAGCCCTCTACTACCTTTCTAGTCTTTTTAGCACCTTCTCCCTAACACAGACTCTTCAATCCAGTGACACTGGCCTCCTAGCTGTTCCATGAACAAGACCCATCATCTTTCAGGTCTGGGAATTTTCTCTGGCTGTCCCCTAAGCGTAGAATTCTCTCCCCTCTCCATTCCCAATTACTAATATGCTATGTTTTCTTAAAGTCCCAAGTAAAATCCCATCTTCTACAGGAAGCCTTCCCTAAGCCTTCTTCGTTACAGTGTTTTCCCTCTTTTAATTATTTCCCATTTATCTTGTATATAGCTTGCTTTGCATATATTTGTTTGCATGTTGTCTCTCCCGTTGGATTGTAAACTCCTTTAGGACAGGGACTGTCTTTTGCCTCTTTTAGTACTCTGAGTCCTTAGCCCAGTGCCTGGCACATAGTGAATGCTTAATAAATGTTTATTGAGTTGAATTGGAGACTTTTTCATTACATCCTGCCATCTCTGTAGCAGAATATCTTAGAGCTTGGTGCTGGCCTGCTCCCTCCCTGAATACTCTCTCAGTGACCTCATTGGCTTTTACTTGTTCAATTATTCTCCATATACAGATGACTTGCAAACTTTTATATGAAGTTCTCTCTTTCCTGAGCTCCATTTCAACTTCACCCACTGCTTCCTGGACGTCTTCAAATCGACATCCCACAAACAGAACTCATTATGTTACCGACCGCCCCTCCCCCCAATCCCACCCTTCTTCAACTTTCTCTAGTTCTGCCAAGGGCATTGCTGTGTTTTTGGTCACACAAGCATTTTCCATTCTTCTCTCTACCTCAGTCCCCCTATCCAGTAAGCTGCTTAGCAGAGTCCTGTCCACATTCTTTCCTCTCTGTTCTTGTGGCTACCACCTTAGCTCAGGCCTCAGTCACTTCTCGCCTGCACAATTAGAACAGAGTCCTAGCAAGCTTTTTGCAGCTGGATTCTGGATTTTCTCTTGCCAATTCATCCTTCAAACAGCTACCAAATCATCTTCCCCGAAGCCCAGGTCTGCTGCTCATGTCAGTTTCCTGCTCAAGATCTTCCGGAGATCTCTATTGCCCTTTACAATAAAATACAAATATGTCAGTCTGGTATTTAAGGCCTTCATCTTCTTGCTCCTTCCAACCTTTTTCCAGACTTCCCCTTTATTCCCCCTCAAACACTCTATGCTCTGACCACAATGGCCTACTGCTATTCAAGTTGTCAACAAACTTAGGAAGCACCTGCCCTGTAGCTGGCACCTTGTTCAGTCCTGAGGATACAGAGAAGGGGAGGCAGGTTCCCTGCCCTCTAAAAGCTGGCTAATGTGAGGAAATAACATGCAATCAACTATGCGAAACAGGGTAAATTGGAGATCATCTCGGAGGGAAGGCATCAGCACGAAGGGCACATAGTAAAGGCCTAATAAATGTGTTGTCTCACCCTCTTGATAGCTAGGAATCCTCAAAAGGCAGAAGTGATGAGGAAGTATGTTCCAGATGTGAGGAACTGCCTGAGCGAAGGTAGCTCAGGGTGTACTAGTAACAGCTAAGAAGCCAGTTTGACTAGGACTGATTATATTGCAGTATTTTAGGGGGAGAAAATATGAGATAAGGCTGAAAACCATCTTATTTCATGTTATGTATATTTGCATTATGGACACGAATTTTTTGAAAATCTTTGCATGAGAGAAGATTTGTTACAATTTACATGTATCTGGGTATTCTGTTGATTAAATGGTTTGTATAGGCAGAATGAGTGTATCTGTGAGGGTAAATGTTCAATTTAATTGAAAATATTAACACACCCTTATTAAATTAAGGGTAGAGAGTTTTCCCCACTATGTCCTTGTGAGGTAGGTGACCATCTGTGATGCTGAAATCTTTCCCTTGCCAGGCTAAAACATTTAGCTTTCTTTTATCTTTTACAGTACACATCCCCATTTAGGCAACATTATTCTCTTGGGCCATGAAGCCATATCCAGTTTTCTTGATCTGGCACATAAGAGCTGCCTCTAACTGGGGGATTGAAATATAAACCCTCCAACTTGCAGCAATATGTTTAAATCGGGGTGAACGGTATGTGAAACACTCTTTAAATGAACAAAGGAAATTTAGCACTGTGAACTCTCACTTATCAGATGTGAAGAAAGGTGTGAAAAAATCACCTCTCACCTCTGGGAAAGCTTTCTCTTTTTTGTTTTGTTTGTGCTATGTGGTGTTTTCTGGGTGGCCACCAAGGCCATGTTTTCCTCTGAGTTCAGAGAGCCTCAATACTAAGATGTCCCAGTTAATGCTATGTGACGGTAACTCACTTTTTCTATTTCTTCTTTCATGATCCACTACATATACTTTGATGAATTTTAAAAGAGGTTATGACGTTTTTTGTAGTAGCAAAGAATCTGAAGGAAAGTAGGCATCTATAAATTTAATTAAATTCAATTAAACAATTAATTGCATTGAAATGAGTTGAAATGCAAAGTGTGGCAATTTTTAAAGAGCATTTTTAAGCACTTAATCTGTAGAATACAATGGGGATAGGAGTAGAAAAGCAAGGCAATCTCCCCGCTCAAGGAGCTAGCAGTCTAATAAGCTGCAATCAGACATATAAGAGGATGAAGCTATAGAGCAGATGGAAGGGCTCAGTAGTTCTGGGAGAGGCAGATGATAATGGATCTTCTTTAGTGTCATTTCCATTGATAAGAATCTATATCCATTGCTGTTACTGAACCACTTAAAGGTGCCAAGAACATTAGTGAAAGGACTTTCTCTGCTAAGTCCTTGTAAACTCTGGTTGTTGAGGAGGTGGTGGTGGTGGTATGGGTTTAGGATAGACTGGGATTGGTAAGAAATCTGGGAGTAGAGTGCGTAGAAATGATAGCTGAATATATACAATCTGACTGAGCTCATCCACTGGGTAAATCACTAAACAAATCGTGTTATATGAATATCGTGGAATATTATTATGCAGCATGAAATTACCAAATATGACAGAGTTCATTTCTAAATCTTTGCTCTTATATAGAGTTCAGAAAAACTTAAGAAGATTTATATGAACAGATGCAGAACCAGGAAAACAATTACATATGGACAAACTGATGTAAAGAAAAGCAATATCATGATTTCAAAAATCTGAGCAATGACGTGACCATTTTATTACTTCAGAGAACTGGAAATGAAATTTTGTGTTTAGAGCCTTGCCTCTGGTACTTACTTACTGGTTCTAATTGAGCAATTCAGTTAACCCCTCTGGGTCTTAGTTTTATCATGTATAAAATGGAACTAATGAGACTGGTAGTTGCAATAGTGATCTACTGCGAGAATATCTTTTTGTGGAATTTAAATCACTGTCTATAAATGATAGTTGATATTATCCTTGTCAGTCCAGGGCTTCTTTGGGTAAGATAAGATAATCCCATCCCTCTAGTACAGGTTTAGGATTCATGAACTTAATTTAAGAAATTTGTGATGTAGGCTGTATCTATGTGAAGCTGCTGTCACTGCTCAGAGTAACAATAATATAAGCAGTACAATCCCATCTTGACATCGAGATGTGAATAGTGTAATAGAAGAGGCTAATCCTTATCAGGCTGGGGTCATAAAAGAAAAAAATTCCCAGCACAGGTGGGGGCCAAAAGCCAAGGAGACACCTTTGAGGAGCCAGAAGGGATTAGCTGAGCCTGCCTTACTTCAGCAGGTTTTGTTTGCTCAGAGCTCTTGGGCATGATTTAATCCATAATTAAAACAGCTACTGGTACATATAGCTCTTATAGATTTAGGTGTTCTATTTTCGCTACTTTATTTGAGCTTCAGAACAATCACAAAAAACCACCCAATCCAGCAATGAGACACTATGAACCCTAATACTCATAGGTGACATTTACTTGGAAAATGAAAGACGAGTAATTCTATAAAGTTTACAAAATTCTTTGCAGATGTGATCTCCTTTGAGCCTCACAACAGTTGTGGTGCTTCTATGGGTATTATCCCCATTTTACAGATGGAGAAACTGAGTCTCAGAGAGGTTAAGTGATTCCCATGGTCACACAGCTGTTGGATCGTAGGATAATTGATTTAAAGCTGGAAAGGATCTCAGAAGCTATGGAGTTCAACTCTCTAAGTCAAGGAAACTGAGGTATAGCAGTCAAATCCTTTCCCTACAGTCATTCAGCTAGCTGGTTCCACAGGCAAGATTCAAACCAAGAACTTTATGTCACTTAGCTGCCTCAGTCCAAGTCACTCAATCCACCTTCTATATCAGGCAGCTCCATAGTTTCATATTACATAGTTACAGTATTGATATCTTTCTTTTACTTCTTTCAGGAAATTCCTGTGACTTCATTGATAAGAAGAAGCCTTCTACCAGTGCAGGCCAGTACTTCCTCTCCAATTTATACTCTGGGGACTGAAAGGTGACCCTCATTGTCCAAAGTCCCATGGCTAAGGTCTCCAAGACTGGTACTCTTTCCATTGCACCAGGCTACCGCTCATCACTTTAATTATGTACAGCCCCTCCTCCATCCTAATAGTACTCATCTTCCATTCTCCAAGTACCACTTGTAAAAAAAAAAAAGCCCAGTAATTGCTTGTTAATCTAGTCATTTATATGCTACCTTAACTTTAGATCCAGTGCAAAGAGCAATAGCTTAGAGTTTTCCCAGAATCTCAGAGCTGGAAGGACCCCAAAAGCCATATATTGAGTCTAATCCATACCTGAACAAGAGTCCTTTCCACAATATGTACAATAGGGAGTCTTCTAATTTTTGCTTGAACTCCAGTGCAGAGAACCCCACTATTTCCTCAGGTATAGCATTCTACTTGTGTATGGCTTTAATTGTTAATAAAGGTTATTTATATCTAGAAAAAATATCTCTCTCTCTCTCTCTCCCCCTCTCCCTCCTCCTCCTCCCTCCCTCCCCCTCTCCCCCTCCCCCCCTCTCTCCCCCTCCCCCACTGTCGCCCCCTCCCCCCCTCTCTCCCCCTCCCCCCCTCCCTCCCTCTCTCCCCCTCCCCCCCTCCCTCCCTGCCTTTCTCCGTCTGTCTCTCTGTCTCTGTCTCTCTGTCCTCTCTCTCCTCTCTCCCTCCCCCCCCCTCCCTCTTTCACTCCCTCCCCCCCTCCCTCCCCCTCTCCCCCTCCCCCTTCCCTCCCTCCCTCCCTCCCTTTCTCCATCTGTCTCTCTGTCTCTGTCTGTCTGTCCTCTCTCTCCTCTCTCCCTCCCTCCCCCCCTCCCTCTTTTTCTCCCTCCCCCCCTTCCTCTCCCCACTCCCCGTAAGTTCTCCTGGTGGCTTGTAGTTCAGTCTTTTGAAGCTAAACAGAATAAGTCTAATATTTCCTTGACATGATAACCCTTAAAATAGTTGAAGACAGAGGTGGTTCTTGCCCCACCCCCACCCCCATACTGTCTCCCAAGCTACTCATTCTTACTTCTCTCTTGCTCCGCTTCTGACTCTGGACTTTTCTTTCCCTGCTCCAGCTGCCTTCTTGCCCTGGAGATGCCAGTAACCCTGCAGCCCCTATTTTAATTGGTGAATTCCCAAATTGAACCAACTTTAGAGAAAGTGCCCAAGTCAATGATGCTCATTTCTCTACTGGCTCTGCTCTCCAGACTCGTACATTTTCCCCTGTGTGAGTATAGTTCCCCTGCCCTCCCCCTACCTCACCCCACTTTTCATCACTCTTTCATGTTTTGCCTTCCTCAGTTAGAAGATACACTCCTTAAAGGCAGAGATTGTCTTTCTTTTCTTTTTACTTGTTCGTTTTCCCAATGCTTAGGAGAGTGTCTGGCACACAGTAAGTGCTCAATAAGTGCTCTGTCATCTATCTATCTCTTCTGGCCTTCAAATTAAATATTATCAGGTAGTAGATTTTAGGCAGAAGGAACCCCAGAGGTAATCTACTCCACTCTTTCATTTTTACCGATGAGGAAACTGAGGCCCAATAAGTTTGAATGATTTTCCTAGGCTCACATAGGTAAGTAATTGACAGTCCTCAGATTTAAACGCTGGCCTACTGACTCCGAGTTAATAGTGCTGTACCCTGCTCCTTTTCCACATGACATGATCCCAAGGCCATCCATCATCTGGGTTACCCCTCTGTGAATGCTTTTCATTTTATCAGAGCCCTTCCTCAGATATGGAGCTCGGGACTGAAACACTTCAAATGTGGTCTGACCAGCACTCAGAGGACCCGCACAGCTCTAAGATCCTATGACTTTGTGACATCTCTAAACTGGTGCTCTTTTCATTGAACCTAGCCTGTCTTCTAGAATACCAAAATAGTGACCAAAATCAGGATGTTAAGACCTACTTTAGTCCTCCTCTTTAGTCCTAGCTCTGCTGGCAATGTGTGATTTTGGCTGGAAAAAAATCTGCACATTGGTGACTGTGACAATCTGGGGTTGTTGTTGTAACGATAAAAAGATAAATTTTATGTGTATATAAATATATAATGTAATAATAAATGTATATAAATATATTAACTACGTAAGCACACACATATATGCATACACACATATATGTATATATACATATATGAATATGAAAGTATATTCAATTTTTTCTTCCAGAAATGGGTAGCAAAAGGAGTTAACATTTTGTAGATGACAACCATGCTGTATTTAGATGCAAAATTCTATACTCATCCTTTTTGACAAAAAGGAAACATTTTCCTGGAGCAGAGAAGGAGCTTAATAAATACTTGTGAACTGATGGATATTATGCATCAATACACTACATACTGCTTCTAGCTCAAATTATTCTTTCCTGGAGCAGTTGCTACTGTAATCCATAACATCTGAAAGCTCTTCTGCATCTGAGTCAAGAAGTGGTAGCACGCTTCGTCACTAGTTTACTTGAATTTTGGTTAATCACGGTTCTTCAGCCTTCCAAAACTGTTTTGCTTTTCAATGTTGTTGTTATTGAATAAATTGTTATCTTGGTTCTGCTCACTTCAGTCTGCATCGGTTTATAAAAGTCTTCTCGTTTTTCTCTGAAAATGACCTTTTCATCATTTTCGTGGTACAATAATATCCATCGCATTACTGTACAACGCATTTTTAGCCGTTTTACAATAGATGGGCATATTTTCCTTTTCAGTTCTTTGCTACAACAGAAAGAGCCACTCTGCGGTCCCTTACTTATTTGGGATGTAGTGATTCTTTGGAGTATCACCCCAAGTTGCTTTCCAGAGTAGCTGGATCAATTCAAATTCTATGAACAGCGCACAAGTGGACCGTCGCCATTGTTGTGCAGTTGCTTAAGTTGTGTCTGAGTCTTCAGGACACTATTTGGGGTTTTCTCGACAAAGATCCTGGAGCGGTTTGTTGTTTCCTTCTCCACTTCATTTTACAGATGAGGAAACTGAGGCAAACAGGCTGATGTGACTTGCCCAGGGTCACACAGCTAGTATCTGAGGCTGGATTTAAAATCAGATTGTTCTGACTCTAGGCCCCATACTCTATCCTCTGTACCATCTAGCGGTCTTTCATCTGCAAAATGCAGTAATTTTGTTTCCTCTTTGACTTATTTACTCAATATCTTTTTCTTATCTTATTGCTATAACTAACATTTCTAGAACTACATCAAATAGTATTGTAGACAATGGACATTTTTTACCCCTGTTTTATTGGAAAAGCCTCTAGCATTTCTTCATTACATAAAATGATGGTCCTCTGTTTTAGATGGATAATATTTATCATATTAAGGAAAGTTCCATTTATTCCCTTGCTTTTTAATGTTTTAATAGACTTGAGTACTGTGCTTTATCAAAAGCCTTTTCAGAATCTGTTGATATAATAATGTGATTTTTATGTTTTCATCATTAATATGGTCTCTTTTTCTATAGTTTTCTTAATATTAAACCAGCCCTTCATTCCTGGCATAAATCCAATCTAGTCATAGTACTAATACCTAGTCAAGCTTCCTCGCTTATTTTTTATTTAAAATTTTTGCATTGATATTTATTAGAGATATTCCACATGCATGTGATAGAATGATTTTTGGTGGGATCCTTTCTTTTTCTTATTTTGCAAATAGTTAATGTAATATTAAATTGATTGTTCTTTGTATGTTTGATAAAATTTATAAATTCATCTGATGCTGTTTTTTTCTTTTAGAGTTCATTTATAGCTTATCAGTTTCTTTTACTAAGATTAGGCTATTTAAATTCTCTATTTCTTGTTCCATTAATCTGTATATTTTTTATTTTAGTTAAAATTAATCCATTCCATTTAAGACATCAGTTTTGTTAGCATATAATTGGGTGAAATAGATTCTAGTAATTTCTTCTATTCTTCATTTGTTATGAATTCTCTTTCGTTTTTGATATGGCAATTTAATGTTTCTATCCTTTTAAAAAATCAAACTAATTAGTTGTTCATCTTCCTCCCCCAGAATTGTTCCTAGTTTTATTTATCAGTTCAAAAAGGGTTTTTTTGTTTTTATGCTTTCAATTTTGTTCATCTTTTTATTATTTTTAGGATTTCTATTTTGGTTCTTAGTAGTGATTTTTTTTTTATTTATTGCTTTTCTAGCTTCTGGGTTTTTGTTTGTTTTTAGTTGCATTCCAATTCATTCATCTGTCCTTTCCTTCTTCCCTTGATGATAGCATTGAGAGATATACAATTTCCCCTTAGGATTGCTTTGTCTGCATCTCCAAAGTTTTGTTATATTGTCTCTTTGTCATTTTCTTCTATAAACTCTCTATTGTTTCTATGATTTGTTCATTGACCCACCAGTTCCTTAGGATTGAGATATTTTACCTCTGACACTTTCTTGAAAAAGGGGGAAAGGAATAATCACTTATCTGGTCCCTACTATGTGCCAGGCACTATACTAAGTGCCTTACAAATATTATCCCATTTGATCCTCACAACAACCCTGAAAGATAGATAGTGTTATTATTCTCATTTTTTAGTTGAGGAAACTGAGACAAACTGAGAGGGTCAGTGAGTGCCCAGGATCATATAACTGGTAAGTGTCTGAAGCTGGATTTGAACTCTGCTCTTCCTGCCTCCAGGCCCAGCATTCTATCCACTATACCACCAAACCCTTTATATCCTATACTTTTTATTGCTCTGTAGTCAGTAAAAGATGTATTTAAGATTTCTGCTTTTCTATATTTGTGAGGTTTTTAGGCCCCAATATGTGGTCAGCTTTTGCAAAGGTGCCATGCACAGCTGAGAAATATATATTCTCTTTTCTATTCCCATTCAGTAACTGGTAGAGGTCTATTTCTATTCAAGTCCTTAGCTTCTTTCTTACTTATCTTTTTGTTATTTTATTTCTATGTCTGAAAGAGACAGATTGAGATGACCAGCTATTATAGTCTTACTATTTATTCCTATACATTGATTACATTTTCCTTCTTACCCTTTTTTTCTTTCCTTTTTGACCCCTTCATACTTCACCTTTCAAAACTGGTTTTAGTTTTGCATTTCAGTAATTCTTCTCCAATGCAACCTTCCCTCTTAATTCTGCCTTTCCTGCCCATTTCTTGAGTATGATGTATTTCTATAACAAACTCTTTGTGTAGATACATGGGTCCAGACCTCCTTTGTTGGATTCATATTAACATGATGTTCATGTAATGCCTACTTCTCACTTCCTCATAGTTTATAGTTTTCTTCTGATGCACCCTTATTATGTAAGATAATTGCACCCCTTTTCTATGCTAGTGTATTTCTTTTACGCTGCTATTTCTTCTCTTAAGCCTATCTAACTATTTTGAAAAAGTCTCAGGCCCTCTGATTTATGTAACTCTCTCTAAGATCTTTGAATATATCAGGGTTGTGAAGGGACATACTTCTTTTCCCTTTATAAGAATGTAAAATATTAATTACATTTCAGATATTTCCAACTGTTCATATATATATTTCCTTTTCTCTATTTCTCTTAACTCCCACGTTTGTGTTTTTTTTTTGAGGGGGGGAAGGCAAGGCAACTGGGGTTAAGTGAATTGCCCAAGGTCACACAGCTAAGTAAGTGTGTCAAGTGTCTGAGGTCAGATTTGAACTCGGGTTCCTCCTGACTCCAGGAGTGGTGCTCTACTCACTGTGCCACCTAGCTGTCCCTCCACATTTATAATTCAAAGTTTCTATTCAGTTATGATCTTTACATCAGGGAATACTTGGAATTATTATCTTTTTTTTAGGTCCATTTTTAACCTGTAGTATATCATACTAGGTTTTACCTTTTAAGTTTTTACTTTTGCCATTTTAAATATTGTGTTACAAGCTCTTTTCTTCATTATGAAGTAACTGCCAAGTCTTGTGTAATCCTGATCCTTGGTACTTGAACTTTTTCTTTCTGGATATTTGCATTGGTTTTTTCTTTGACTTGAATTTTGGTTATGGTGTTCCTGGGAGTTTTCATTTGGGGGCTTCTTTCAGGTAATGACTGGTCGATTCTATTTTTCATATTGCCCTCTGGCTCTAATAGGTACAGGTGGTTTTTATTCATAATCTCTAGAAACATGGTATGAAGACTTTTTAAAAATTGTGTTTCTGGTAGTTCAGTGATTCTTAGATTATCTCTCTCTCTCTGACTTGTTTCCCAGGTCAGTTGTTTTATAGCAAATACCTTAAATTGCCTTCTAAATCTTTTGATTTTGTTCTGTTTCGTATTGTCTTTTGGAGTCATTGATTTCTATTTAGTTCATTTTAATTTTCAGGCTATCTTCCTGTACTAAATTGTTTATTCCCCTTCCAGTTCTTTCCACTAGAACTCACATTTCCTTCATAAATCATTTTTAATATTTTCTTTAACTCTTGCTTCATTTCTTCCAGAAATTGCAGTCGGCTTATTGCCAAGCTATGTTTTGTTTGAAGCTTTGCTTATAGATGTGGAGATTTTTTTATTTTTCAGATTTTGTTCTTAGATATCCTCAGTACTTATTTATCATTATTGACTTAGTTTACTCATTTTTTCAAGACTTACTTCTTACGATTTTATGTCACAGCTAGGCTCTGTGCACTTATGGAAGGAATATTGTTTGGAATTGTTTGGTTCTGATCTGCATTATGTGGGGTGGTAACATTGTTTCTTCTACTAATGAATACTGTGTTTTCCGGGGAATTCAGGATTAGCTTAGGCCTTCAAAATGCCAACTTCAGAGCCTTATGGCTCAGTCCAATCTACAGCATGGTCTAATCTCTGCCCTCCCAGTATCATTTTTGTAGATACGTGAGACCTCATTGAGGAAGCTGATGGTGAACACTGGGCTTGGAGTCAAGAAGACTTAAGTTCAAGCCTGGCCTCAGACACTTGTTAGTTGTGTGACCCTGATTTGTGATTAAAAATATCACTTAACTTCTCTTTGTATTAATTTGTAATAGCCCCTACCTCCCCAGGTTGTTAGGAGGATAAAATGAGTTAATAGGTGTGAAGCACTTAGCATAGTACCTGACACATAGTAAGTACTTAATAACCATTCATTTGCTTCTTCCCCTTCCCCTTGATAACTCCAGTCTGAGGCCAAAGCACCACAGCTACAGACTCCCAAGTGTTCCTGGATTGCCCCCAGTACATGTTCTGCCAGGACTATATGACTGTAGGCTCTAAATTTCCTTGGCTCTTTCTTGACCTATGTACTTGCAGACTTCCCTGTCTGGTGCTCCTAGGCTGGACTTTTCTGTTTGAGTCTCTTCCCTGGTTCCCTGGGTATGCAGCTGACATCTCCAGGTTCCTCTTGCTTACCTTGTGCTGGGAGGCTTCCATGTGCTCAAGGATCTTAAGTCTTATAAAGGGATTCAGCATGTGTGCACAGATATATAAACACAGGATGATATGAGGAGGGGAGAACCTTCACTCACACCACTGGCGATCAGAAAAGACCGCTCCTAGGAGAAGGTGTGAGAGCTGGACTGGGATGGAAGCAGCAGGGACAAGGAGGGAATGGGGCCCAGGAACGAGGTACATCTCTGTAAAGAGAGAGCTTCCACTGTGAGAGGCTATGCCGAGTTCTGAGAATCACCAAGGAGGTCAGTTTGATTGGAACAGAGAGTGTGTAAAGGAGAGTGATGTGAAATCTGGAAAGTCAGACAGGGCCCAATTGTGGGAGGCTTTCAGTGTTAAATGGTAGAGTTTGGATTTTGTCCTGGGGCCTTAGGGAGTCCCTGAAGCTTTTTGAGCAGAGGAGGGACACTCTCAGATCTGTGTTTTAGGAAACACTGAGAACTCTGGGGAGCAACCATTGAAGAAGGGAGGAATTGGAAGCAGGGAGACCAGTTAGAAGGTTACTGCAGATGTCCCAAGAGAGGAAGGCCTGAGCTAGGCTGGGGGAGAGAGGAGCATGGATGAGAGAGATGGAGAGGTAGAATTGACAAAAACATTCTACTCAAGAGCAGCATCTTTGGAATGATCATTTCAGTTGTCAAGGTGGCCACCCAAAAGGATATTATTATCCAAATTATCCAAAAGGTTAATACTTGGTGTCTGTTCCATCCAGACCCTTGTATTCTAAGTCAGAGGAGTTGAGTTTGAATTCCAGCTCTGATATGTGCCAGCTGTGTGACCCAGGGCCCAGCAACTCTCCTCTCTGGTCCTCAGTTTCCTCATCTGTAAAATGGTGAGTTGATACTGGATATTTCTTAAGATCCCTTCCAAGTCTGATGCACATGACCTCATACTTTGTGTGGATTTTTCTCCAGCAATGGTACTTGTCTTTCTGAAACACCAGTTTATGTGAGACAAACAATGGATTAAATATATGCAGCTGGCAAAAACAAATGAAGAAACAATGAAATCTGGATACCCTCACCCATTTGGATTATTTACACACAAAGTTATCAGAATAGAACTTTCTATTCTGGTCTATATTTTGGCTATCCTATCAGCTATGTGGGGGGGGGGGTGGCGCACACGTCTTCAAAGGACATAGTACACACCAAAGACAGAAAATAGTACATTGGTCGCCTACATGTAGTCTTTCTCTGGCTCCACCCTGCCTCAGGTCTTATAGATTCCCTCCTGCCTTCAGATCACATTTTCAGATGTTTAATTAAGGAAAATGTGTATTTTTTTCCATTCCCTACAAGGAGCAATGCAATTAAAAAGTTTGAGAATCTGCACTGGATGTTTGAGAAACAGATTATGGCAAACAACCCACCCTTAAAAATTAAATAGAATATTATAATCATAAATAGCTCTGGCTTACTGGCATTTCTGTAATTCTGTCTAACATTCATATTGTCATTTGATTAGTTAATCATCCATTTGCCAAGGTGTGAATGTGTTTTCACACTTCTGCTAAGACTGTGTTAACTATGAAACTATAGATAGCAATAGAGATTAATTATCTATGGCACCAGTCTCCACACCTTGTGCTTACCAGAGAGAGGAAGAGAGTATATGCTTGAGCACAGGTGTGATTTTAAGAAATGAAAGAAAAGCAAAACTTGGTCAAATGAGTTCAAGGAGTACTTTCAAATGACATAGCTTCAAAATGTTAACCATGTTTACATCTTATGTCTGATTTCATGAAACAATGGCTCTACCAAGCAAGGCTAGAGTTCTTTATGAAGTCTATTGGAATATACATTCTATTACAAATGACTCAAGTGTAAGGGCTTTGCAAATGAATTAATCTTTCATAGCATTAGGAAATCAGAGAGAATCCCCTCATTGGATTGGGGAAATCTCTGAAGCTCCATTAAGATAACACTTAGAATTAGAGAGTCATCCCCTGAAATTCAATTGAATACATCTGAGCTCTTTGTTGCTGGGCTGCTTATTAGAGACACTTCCCCCTCCCCTGCTGGTGGTCTTCCTCTTTCCTTCACTTTCCATCTGCCCTGAATGAGGTCCTTGTGGTTTCTCCTGATCTTCCTTCTCTTTGGTTCTAGTCTAATTTGGAATGCTTTACATCATCATTCCCACTTTGCTCTTATTTTGTATCTTACAATGATGTAATCTCCTTAGTTTCTAATTGTGAAGGTATGTTTGCTGCAATCCACAAATGATTGTACATAAATGATGTGTATTTCAATAGCAATTTCTCCTACACCTCTTAGAATGAGAGGCAGTGTGGTATAGGGGACTCCACACTGGGCTCTGACTCACAGGACTCAGTTCTGTGTTGCTGGTCACTCTCTGTTGAGACTGGAGCATGCCATTTCATCTTTTTGTGCCTCAGTTTCTCTGTTTACTGTTACACAGAAAAGAACATGAGAATTGGAGTCAGAGGAGCTGAGTTGGAATGGCTCTGCCTTACTTTACCAGGGTGATCTTTTTGATTTTTTGATATCGTTCAGTCGTTTCAGTTGAATCTGACTCTTTGTGACCCCATTTGGGGTTTTCCTGGCAAAGATACTGCTATCTTTTTTTTTTTTGCTATCTCCTTCTTCATTGGCAAACAGGGGTTAAGTGATTTGCTCAAGGTCACAAAACTAGGAAGTTCCTGAGGCTACATTTGAACTTAGGTCTTCCTAACTCCAAGTCCAGAGCTCTATCCACTGTACTACCTTAGGCAAGTCATTTAGTGTCATGGAATTAGAGCTGGAAGGGACTTTAAAGGTTCTCTAGTCCAACCTTTTCGTTTTACAGATAAAGAAACTGAGGCTCATCAATGAAATGATTTGCCCAAAGTCCCACAGGTAGCAAGTGGCAGAGCTGGGATTTGAACTTATGTCCTTTCATTTTAATTCTACCGCTCTTTCTACTATACTGAACTTCGTGGCTCTAGGACTTTTTCCTGCGTAAAATGAAGGGAGTGGACTAAATGACCTCTGAGGTACCTTCCAGCTCTAAATCTATAATCCTAATAGTAATGCTGTTTGTATATCTTTTACATAAACTTTGTGTGTATGTTTCATGCAATGTGCATATCTTTGCACATACATAGTCTCCCCAGGATAGAGCATAAGCTCCTTGAGGGGATTTAATAAATGCTTGTTGATTGATTAATCAACAGTCAATCATCTGGTTGTCTGTCAGGATACTTAGAGATCAAAAATGTTAATTGTTTTGTAACTGTTAAATGCCATGTAAATGTGAATTCCTATTTTATTTTCTTTAAGATATTCTCTTATCTACTCAGATTCATTCACTTTAGAAGGGAGGAAAGAGCCCTGTTTAAAAAAATGGAAGAAATCTTTGCAACACTTCTGCCAACAACTGATTTGATTGCAATTCTTTTTGCTTTCTTTTGTCTTCCTATCATTTAAAAAAAGAGTCTGCTAATACAGTTCATAATTTTTAAAAATGCATTTTATTGATATCTTTTGTTTTTTAATTACCAAAATTTCTCCCAGTGTCCCTTTTCCTCTCCACTCTCTCAGAGAGCCATCTCATAAAACAAATAATGTTTTAAAAAAAGAGGAAAAAATTAGCAAAACTGATAAATAAGCCTGAAAATATATGTGACCACACCCATGGACCTCCTACCCTATAAAAGTATGGAATTGGGAGAATGTTCTCTCAGATCTCTTCTTTGGAGTCATGCTTGTTCTCTGTAACTTTGCAACATTTGTTTGTGTTTGTTTTGTGGTTGTACTTGTAGTCATTGCATATATTGTTTTCTTGGTTCAGCTTAGTTCACTCTGTGTCAGTTCATATGAATCTTTGCATGTTTCTCTGTATTCATCAGTCATCATTTCTTACAGCACAGAAATATACATTTATGTACCATAATTTATTTAGTCATTTCCCAATCAATGGGCATCCACTTAGTTTTTAACTATTTTCTAGCAGATCATAATCTAATAATTCAGTTTTTTAAGTTAGGTCCCATATTGTTTGTGAAACTCAAGAACATCAAATATTTTCACAACGTATACATTATATGTCTATGCATATGGAGAGAGAGAAGTCTCATTAGCTTTTAGAATAAAAAATTTCTCCACCTTACAAATTAGAATTTTATCTTCAGATGGCAAGTAGGAGGCTTTATATTCCTTCTATTTTTTTCATTTGTCTGAGATGAATTTGCTGCCTTTTACATGTTCCAAATTTAAACCTGACACCTAGATAGGAAACTGACAAACAGGATATGAGTAAAGGAAGAAACTTTTCCTACTATGTTTGATACAATCAAAACAGATGTTGGCTTTTTACAAAAGTCTTTTTTCTTTTGTTCTGTTTCTTTGGATCTAAAGCAGTCAGACAGTAACAGTGACAGGTTGCACACTTAAGTACTCTATACTTATTGGCCCAAAAAATGTAATATGACTGGAATTCCGTAGAGTTACTGCCTCACAACTGCCATTGTTCAGTCTTATTCCTAGCTACTCTAAACATAGGCCTTTGCATAAATCAACCATAAAAGTCCTATCATCTACTGACAGTAGATAAGAAAAGCCAGATCATCCCTGTCCAAACCTCAAACCAGAATAAGACCAAAATCACCATTAAATCACAGAACTTTAGGTTTAGGAACCCCCAAGGCCATCTAGTCTGGTTTGTACCTTCACAGAAAGAAGTTGCTTCTGTAGCCTGCCTGACAAGTTGTCATCCTGACTCTGTTGAAAGACCTCTGGTGAGGAGGAACCATCCACCTCTCTGGGAAGCCCATTTCATCCTTTTCTAAGAGATCTGGTGGTGAGGAAGTTTTTCCTGACATCAAACATAAACCCACCTTCCTACAACTTCTTCCTACCTCTCCTAGTTCTACTTTCTGAGACCAAAAAGAACAAGAGCCATTATTTTAGAAAGACACTTTAGTCTGGTTTGACACAAGCATGTTAACAAAGCAAATTTGTAGAATTGAGTTATCTGGATAATTTGTGCAGAAACCTCCTCCCCAAATGTTCTAGGTAATTGATATAGCTTTCAGCTGGACACACAGCTGTATAACATCTCTTTTATTTCTGGGATAAAGAGATCAGGGACTGAGATTACCTCAAATGCTGATTTGCTTTAAGTCTGGCTCAAAAAAAGTTGAGTACTTAACTTTTGATAAATCTTGTGAATTGTGAACCATGTGGGGGTCTCACAGGCTGTGACATGTGACTAACATATGTCATTAAGAGAAATGTATGACTGGGGAAAAAGATGAGCTCAGTTTTGCAGGATAAGTCATTTTGAGGTTGTAAGCCTATTTCATTTGCTTTTCCAAATACCATATTCCAGTTTTTCTTTGGATTTTCGATATATGTCAGATAGTCCTGTGATATTCAGGTGGCTTTTCTTTGGCATGTAAAGGGTGTTTCCTTGGCCGACTTCAACATTTTTATTTAATGTAGTTCTGATGTTTAACCATGACATTTTGGGTAGGCCTTAAGCCAAAGGTTCTGTCAATGAGGTGACATTTTTACTCCCTAAAGAGAAAGCCAGGAGTAGTCTGTTAAAGGCACTTGGTTGGGTCATGAACCAATGCTGGGAAGCAGCAGAAGGTGATACTCGTCACCTTTCCCAGTTGGGAGTATGATGCTATGGAACTAGAGGGTCTGGAGGCAAGAAAGTGGGAACCTTGATTAAGGTGGCAAAATCTCAAAGACAGGGTCCTTGCCAGGTTGGGGAATGTATCACACAGCAGCTGCTGGAGATACTGTGTCAGTTCACACAAGGCCTGCAACTCCCCTTGCTCCTGGGCTTGTGGAGGTCGGGTAGGGGGTGTTGGGTGGAAGGGAATGATCAAACATAGGCTTCTGTAAACAGAGGCCTGATGGTGATGGAGATGGTGATGGTGGTGGTAGGAGAACTTCTCATTATCTTGAGTTTGTGTATTCCTGTAAAAGACCCAAAAGATTCATTTCAAAAGAAGAAAGGCATACACTAAACCTTGTCCACATCTTTATTAATATACTTGTAATATTAATATATTAATATTAATATTAATATGCTTGTAATATGCTAATATATGCTTGATTAAGGAGCTGTCTAGATAGGTATTTATAAAAACTGAGATGATATAGAAAATCAGAAATTATCCTGGTTACTGGTTGAATGACCTTGGCATTGTCCTGGTGATCTGTCATCAGTTCTAAAAACAAAGATCCATAGATGTCAAGGATCCCTAGAAACCTGCCTAAGAGCAGACTCCAGCGCAAGGATTCTCCCCCAATTCTTACTTCTGGCCACCTTAGTGGTGTTACTGTGTTATAGCACAATGACCCTGGTTAGTCAATACGAGGAAATGACAAGTTATTTTTGATCAAATAAAGGACTAACTACTTGGATTTTTAAAGGATTTTATTTGTCTTTGTAAGGTGTGGGACCCCAGATGTAGTTGGCATTGGGGTATGTGGAAGAAGTTGGTTTAAAGCAGGAGAAGGACAAAGGATGGGCATTTTTAAAAAAAGTTACAAATGCATTTTTACAAGTTGAATCTGGTTTTGCAAGTAATGGGTAAGACATTTGCAGTTAGAAAAGAAGAGGAGGAGAACAATTTGCTCTATAAACATATGCATTCATTACAGCTCTGAACAGGAGCTAGGATCTGCTGCAGGGACTGAAAGGCAAAGGGAACTGAGTTTTCATTAAAATAAAAACAAAGCTGATGCAAAAGTGAAATGAGCTAGAAGCATTGGCAAGAAGTTTTGAAAAGTTTCTTTGCCATGTGTGCCCTAAATGAGGTCAACTAAAACCAGGTCAAGGGTCAACTCCAAACTCAGAAAATTAATTCGTTGTCTGACTTCAGGCAAGTGCCTCTCCTTCTCAGACCTCAGTTTCCACATCTGCTAAATAAGGGTGCTGGATTAGATGACATTTGATGTCTGATGTCCTTCTCTAGCTTTAAGAGAACATTTTATAGGTGGTTAATATTTTTAAAAAGATCAAGTCCTTTACTATTTTTTTAACCCACTAAGAATATATTTCATAGCCACTTCTCTCTGGCTCAGTTTTTAAAATGTAACAGGGTTATGGGTATGAGCTCTGCCAACCTCACATCTAGATCACCTCTCATCCTGTTACTTGATTCTTTATCATATTCATTCTCATCATCCTGAGATTTAAGGTAATCCAGGGGTATGCTTAAATATTTTTTCATTCATTAAGATTACAGCTCATTGTTGATTCATTAATTAGTTAACTAGCTCCCACCTCCATTTATTAAATATAGTTTATTAAATATAACTTATTTAATAACCTAGAGAAATTTCTTTCCCCATAAACAATTGCTCGTATCTTTCATTATGGTAAGATCCCTATTCTAGAATTGAATAAATGTTAATGTTACTGGTATTTAGTAAATGCATGTTTCCTTCTACCCTCCCTTTTTTTGCTACCATTTCTCCTTTTTCCTTCCTTTCCGAGAGCATCAGAAATTATCCTGGTCACTGGTTGAATGACCTTGGCATTGCCCTGGTGATCTGCCGTCAGTCCTAAAATCAAAGGATTGTAGGATCAATAGAAATCTGCAGAAGAGTACACTCCACTCCAAAGATTATCCCCCAACTCTAACTTCTGATCATCTTAGTGATTTTACTGTAACATCCTATGAAGGGGCAGCAGGTGGTGCAGGGTGCTGAAGGCCTGGAGTCAGGAAGACTCATCTTCTGAGTTCAAATCCAGCCCGACGCTTACTAGCTGTGTGACCCTGGGCAAGTCACTTAGCTCAGTTTGCCTCAGTTTCTCATCTGTAAAATGAGCTGGAAAAAGAAATGACAAACTACCCCAGCATCTTTGCCAAGAAAACCCCAAAGGGGTCATGAAGAGTCAGATACAACTGAAATGACTGAACAACAACAACGATAAACATTATATGAAAATAGTTGGTGGTTATGAGGACGTGACAAGTTCTTCCCTTCTTTTTTTTCCCTCTCTGTCTTTCCTTGTCTCCCTCCTCCTTATTATTGTCTCCTGCTATCCTCATAATTAAATGGTATTTATTTTGCATGAATGTGTGAAGAATACAATACTGAGGTCCAAATAAAACAGTCACAGCTTAACAGAGAAGCCATAAACCAGGGCTGGGGGACCTGCGGCCTTGAGGCCACACATAGCCCTCTAGATCCTTAAATGCGGGATTTGGTCCAAAGGCCACACTTAAGAATCTAGAAGGCCGCATGTGATCTCAAGGCTGCAGATTCCTCACCCCTGCGGGCATAAACCATAGTTATAGTAAGATACAGCTTTCGATGACAGATTTCATGAAGTGTAGGACTTTCCATTATGGATTTTGACGCAATAAGTAAGAACACTGGTCCTAGAATCAGGGAGGCCTGAGTTTATATCTGGCCTCACTAGCTACATGACCCAACCTCTCTGTGCCTCAGTCTCCTTATCTGGAAAATGGGAATATTAACAGGAGCTACCTTATAGGGTTGTTGCAAGGATCAAAAGAAATAACACGTGTGGTGCTTTGTAAACCTAGAAACACAATATAAAGGCTGGTGGCATTCATTGTTATCATTGTTATTATTTTATCCTTTTCCAGTCAAATGCAACACAGATCTTCCAGGAATCACGTGAAGGGGAATTTTTATATACTTACTATCTAAGCATTTACCGCCTCTGCTAGAGTTTTAGGCAGCTATAATCTTGTTTACAAAGATAAAGTACATATTACTTGCATATAATTATTTATAATATAATAAAATTTTAAATTTGCGTGTGTCCTCAGAGATCCCATAGTCCAATGCCATCATTTTCGATATAATAATAACTGATGTTTACATAGCACTTTGAGGTTTGCAAAGCCCTTTGCAGATGTAGCCCTTGGTTCAGTCAATGCTAGCTTCACACACATTTTTGGATTCAACGTGAGGTGCTTGGATGATGAGTGAGCCTTGTTTGGCTCAGGTCCCCCTCCCACCTCAACTAGAGTACCAGACTAAGAAAATAGATAAGGAACATGCCTGTTAAAAGTAAAACATTTAACTAGGACCAAAATAATGAGCAAAGCGGTGAAAAATAATCAGAAAACACATTTTAACATACATTCCCTCAAGAGTGCAAACACATCCCCAATTCCTACCAGAGTAGCCTGGGAAAACAGCATCTCTGAGTTTCACAGCTTAGAAATGGGGAAAGCTCCCTCTCACCTCACCTCCCCTCCCCTCCCTTCCTCTCCTCTCCTCTCCTCTCCTCTCCTCTCCTCTCCTCTCCTCTCCTCTCCTCTCCTCTCCTCTCCTCTCCTCTCCTCTCCTCTCCTCTTCTCTCCTCTCCTCTCCTCACCTCTCCTCACCTCTCCCTCTCTGTCCTCTCTCTGTTTCAGTATCTGTTTTTTTCTGTCTCTCTTTGTCTCTGTCTGTTTTTTCCCTTCTCTCACCCCAGACTGCCTCTGGAAGGCCCCAACTAGAGCTGGCACCAAATAAGACTGCTCTTCCTTCTCACTGACCCTGATTTCCCCAGACCCTACTCCCAACCTTCCTTCTGTTCCCTCCTTTTCCCCTTCTGATCAGATACTGACTCCTCCCAATCCGTGATAACCACCCTTCCCAGAACCTTAGGTCCATTCTCCCTTCCAGGTGGTGGTAGGTTGATCTACTTCAGAATACCCATCCTGTGGGGTAGACGTTCCAGTTCACCCTAGGGTATCCTGAGCTTTGCTATCTACCCGATAGCTGAACCCTCCTCTATGCCATTTACTAGCTGTGTGATTCTGGGTAACTCACTTAACCTCCCCTAGCCTCAATTTCCCCACTTGTTAAATGGGGATAATCACAGCACCTCCCTTGAAAGGTTGTTGAGGATCACATATTAACATATATAAATGTTAGATATTATTACATGTGCCGTATTCACTTCTCCTTTACATGTTATTTACTCTCAGAGTACAAGCTTCTAGAGTCCAGCGTCTTTTTGTTTTTATTTAATCTAACACCATATTTGGTACATAGTAAGCTCTTAATAAATGTCTGTAGAAATGAATGGATTCTACTTGTATTAAAGTTCAGAGGTAGCCAATGATTGAGGAGAGATTGGAAACTTCTAGTGTCTTAAGCTAGATTTGAACTCAGGTTTTTCCTAATTTCAGGTCCACTTCCAACATCAGGGAATTCCACTTTTGCTCTATTCAGATACATTCATATATGTGGAGATGCTGTTGTATGCACATACACACACACATAAGAATCCCCATATAGATCTCTATATACATGAATATATGTACTTCACACATACGCATGCATACAACTGCTCTAACCCTTTTGGGACATACAGTATATATGAAGTCTGTATAGTATTTTCAATAAGGAGATTGGACTAGCCACGGGGGAATCAGGAAGCTTGCTGTGGAGGAGGTGACATGAGAGCCTATGGACCTGAAGGAAGCTGGGGATTCTACGAGACACAGGAGAGAGTCTCCTACATTTCACAGGTGATGGACCCCCTATGCAAAAGCCCCAGAAGTGGGAGTTGGCTATCATGAAGGGGGAAGGGCTAGTAGACCCATTTGATACAAGTAAAGAGTATGTAAAAGGAAATAATATGAAATAAGACAGGAGAGGGATTGGGGAGGGCTTTAAATCCCCTGAGGAGCATTTCTTAGAGGTAATAGAAGGTGCTGTACATGGGACATTGGGGGGCCCAAATCTACCTTCAGAACCATTGCAAAAGTTGCTATTGTAGTGACTAATATTGTTGAAGGTGAGTACTTGCTGAGAACCAAAAAATTGACCCTGAGGATCTCTGGCAACAAGAACTAGGCACATGCCTTGGTGAGGTATGGCACTGCTCAACAGGAGGCCTCAGTCCAAAGCAGAGGGGTCACCCACAGCCAGCATGACACATGCAGGCCACAACACCCTCAAGTGCAGCCCAAACCAGATCAAAATGTAGTTCCTATCTGATTTTCATGTATTTGTATATTAACAAAAGACAAAATGCATAGATGTATGGCTTTCTGAGTCAACAAACCAGTAAGTCAGCCCACAAGTAAGGCCAATTGACCATTATTATTTGAGTTTGATGCTGGTGGTCTGAAGGGGACCAGTGAGTCAGCACTCTTCTGGAGACTTAAACAGCAGAAACCCAACCAGATTAGAGTCAGTCCAAGGCAGCTTATGAAGGTTGGGATGTTCTGTCTGCCATAATGGGCTTCTCTGGTTCTCTCTTGGCCCTGGTTGTTTGAGAAGTGATGAGTGAGCTGGTGGTGGGGTCCAAGTGAGGGAACGACTCCAGCCAGGATTGCTGTCCTCACCTGTAATGAAGAGAAGCATAAGCATTCGAGAAACCAAGGAATGATTTGGGGGAGAGCTGGTGAGTCAGAGAGTGTCTCCTAACCAGGGCTTCAGTGATCAAAGGGCTTCTTCTTGTTAGGGGGAGCTCACAGCTATGAAAACCCCTGGTCAGCACCCAACAGAGGAGATTGTCTCAAGATAACCCAAAGCCATTGGATAGATAAGGTCAGAAAATTCATGATAAAGAGGATTTTTTTTGAAAGGGGACTATAATTCCTCAAAATTCTTTGGCCTATTTGAACCTGAGTATTTGTATCTCTTATGCCCACGGATGTGCTGGAGCCAGCTCATACCTGCCAAGGAGACTGTTAAAATTTCAGTGTGATCACTTATATCTTGGCAATTAGCAAATCCTACAAATCAGGGCTTGTTTTATTGGTTTGTTGATTGTCTAGCCTTAGGAAAATGTTAATGCAGATTAAACTTAAAAATGTGTCCTTCATACTTTTTTTTTAAAGAGCTGGTTGTTAAACATTTATCAGCACACTCCTAATTATTCCTGACTCAGGGAAATGAAGGAAGGTTCTTATCAAAGCCTATAATAAGGGCATGGATTTTCATCTGATGGAAGGATAAAATAGATGATATTTTGAAAGTCCCTATAATTCCATAGAACTGAAAATGTACCAGTTAGCATTCACAATAGCTAGTTGTGTAAAATGATTAACACTAGTGTTTGGAGCAGAGAAGGGGCTGTGGACTAATTGTTAGATGAGAAGGATGTTAAATGACTGGGGAGTGGGAGGAGGGTTGAGGCAAAGCAGTAATTCAGGCTAAAAACAAAGTGGCAGTCTAGAGCATGGAAAGAAAAAAAAAGACAGTGGCCAGCTAATTGTACTCCCTGGTGAATCTGTTCCAAAAGGACAAGATGGATTGAGTGCATAATAGAATATATGAACTACAGTTTGGAAATCTCTGGGAATACAGAGATGTCTTGTGCCACCCTTGATGGAGCTGAAAATGGCCATGAGCAGAATGCGGACCCCATCTTGTATTATCAAAGGACATGGAACCACTTACCCCAGCTCCACCCTGAGTGCTGTCGTGCTGGTGTGACAGGAAAAGGCAATGAAGCACAGATGAGTGACTACTTCAGTTAGGATAAGCGCTCCAGTTTGTTAAGTTCTGTCTTCCTATCTGCCAGAGGCCCCAGGTATTGCTGGAAACAGACCTCTCACATCAAACCTCATCCCTCTTTACGGGGGTTGGAGCCAGCTTAAAATGAGGTGCAAGGATGCATGCACTGAGGAGGCCAAAGACAAACAAAGTCTCGTGCATACCATGATATGTGTAGCAATCCTTTTTGTTCTTTTGATGGAAGCAGAAAATGGAAACAAAGTGGATGCCTATGAATTGTAGAATGGATGAACAAATTATGGTCTGTGAATGGGCAGCTGGGGGCACAGTGGGTAGAGCCCTGGGCCTGGAGTCAGGAAGACCTCAGACACTTATTAGTTGTGTGACCTTGGGCAAGTCATTTAACCTCTGTTTGCCTCAGTTTCTTCCTCAGTAAAATGGGGATAATAATAGCACTTACTTCCCAGGACTGTTGTGAGGATCAAACCCAGATAATAATTATAAAGTGCTTAGCCCAGTACCTGGCATGTGTACCTTAGCACAGTACCTGGAGCTCTAAATGTTAGCGATTACTATTATGTAGTAGCAGACTTTTGCGCTATAAAAATGACTATGAACAGTTCAGAGTAACATGGGAAAACTTGTATGAACTGATGCAGAGTAAAGTAAACAGATCCAGAATTATAAAGACAGCAGGACTTAGCACAGTGTCTGGCATATAGTAACTAGTACCTATTAAGTGCTTGTTGGCTTGTTCACAAGAACTACAATCACGCACATGAAAATAACCCTAAAAGGCAACCAGGCTCACATTGTGTAACCCATGGCTCAGCATGCCAAGCACTGGGTGTACATGGATCAGTTTGGACAGTGGCTCTGAGCTATGATCATTTCTGGGTGCCCCCAATAATTCCTTTTTTGGGTCACTGTGACCCCACCCCAGAGCTGCCTTCATGTGAACATTTGGAATCGAGATGTCTTTAAATCTGTGCATCTCACGTTTCTTTTGAGCTATTGCAATTCTGCTTTGCTCATAGAGCCCAGTTCCTTCTTTGATGTGGGCATACTATGCTGGACAGCATCTCCCATGTCTCGAAATTGATTACAAAGTTCTGTGGAGAGACCTGAAGAATGGCCTTGTATGGCTTCTTCTGACCTCCATGTGAGTGCTTGCTTTGTTTAAGTTCTCCAAGAAAACTATATGGCAATTAGGCCTTGGACTCTCTCCATAGAGGAAATGTTCCTGATGGTGCTAGAAATGCAGCACCTTGTCCATTGGCTCTGCAAAGTCTGAATAATTCATGACAATGGCCTAAGACAAAATCCTTCTCTTTTTTCTCCCCTTAGTCACTTTAATCCCTTGCCACACTTTCACCCTTCCAACTCTAGGAGCCATATTTGAGATCCTCTTCTTCCCAAGAGGCTGGCACTGCCAGGGGACTCCTCTTTCCTTCTACTCTGCATGTGGCATGTACCTAGAACTGGTAATCTGTGTACCTACTGAGTATTCCTTGTTCCTTGTTGCTCCTTCTAGAATCTCAGTCTACTGCCATCACTCAGCAACATTTCCTCTGAGGTTTGTGAGGTACAATTGATCAGCCACCCCAGATGATGGAGATCTGACACTGGGATTCATTGGCTTAGTGGAGTCAAACCATGTTGGGTCCCTTGGGGAACTTCAAGGGACCAGACCCACATGGCATCATGGTGCTTTTGGGGCAGAGTCCCCTGAACTGTTTTAATATGCTGCAGCCTACTTGCAGCTGGGGCTGGGGCTGTAAAGTTTGGATTCAGTCAAAGGGCCATGCTTGAGGACCTAGAGGGCCACAGTTCCCCACCCCTGTTCTTAACTGATGGAGAAAATCACCTGCTCATGTATCACTCATGCCTGTTAAGGTCACCAGGTGGACATCTTACTCTTCAGCTAACCTATTATTCCATCAGGTTGATTGAGAAACATATTCACATTTCCTAAAGGAGGCAAAACACATATACTTTCTTTTCACTGACCCCACTAAAGTAGGAAAGGGAAGAACCCTTTATAAGAGGTGAATGGGCCACTCCCATTTTTGTATCATTTATAAGTTGTGAATAGGTCATTCAGGGTGTGAGGCACTCAAGGTTTCATGCCCTTTACAAGCTGTAAATGCAAGCACTCCAATCTGAAAGGGGAAACATCTTAACACTCCCCCTCTCTCCATTACCTGCCCCGTATAGTTTGTAATTTTATCAAGTGGGTTAGGGGGACTCAAATGAATCCCTGATCAACAGCCTTTCCCCACACATAGATTTATATACATGATCTCCTTGGATACGGTATCAGAGAAGATGATGCCAAAAGACATTGTAGTTTTGCATCCTTTTACTATAACCACCAGTGATCAGTAAGCTGCCCTGCATCTTTGGTACATTTGGGTAAGCCCGTGTGGAGAAGTAATGGTAGCACATGAACAATGATCACATGGGTTAAGAGGGTGTGGATGGGGTAGGTTTTAATCAGTATTGTGAGAAGCAGGAGACACGAATGAAATCATGGTCTCTTTCAGAATATCCTCATAAAGCAGAGTGATCAGTTAAAGCTATTTTCATTTAGGTCAATAACAATCCATTAATTAACATTTATTGAGTACCTTCTATATACCAGGCATTGTGCTCGTGGCTGGGCATACAAAGACAAAAACAAAACAGTCTCTGCCATTAAGGAACATGTTGGGAGTAGACAACAATGTGTGCATCTAAGTATGTGTATATGTATATATACACACGTGTGTATATATACATATACACATGTTTACATATATAATATATACCAAGTAAGTAAAGTCTCATCTCTAGATGCGTCTATAGCTTTTCCAATCTCCCAACCCCTCCCCAAATAGTAGAGCCTCTGAAAATCAATGCAGCATCACCCCAGGTGGAATTTTATTTTCATATTCTCAATGAAAACTTTGTTTTGAGTACCCGAGATTGACAAAGGTAGGGTGCTAGCAAATTCACAAAGGAGAATCCTTATAGGAAACCCAACCATGAATAATTGTGTGACAGATGGGAAAGCAAACAATGATGAGCTAAATATAACTTCAGGGGAGCTGGGGGAAAATGCAGGTCAGCAGCCAGGACTGTATGAAGAAGGCGGACAGATCTTGCGATTGGCTCTGGTTCTCGTCATTCATTTACATTTCTAAGTTGTGTGTCTCAGAGACAACTTATTGCTGCTAAAATGCACAGCGTTCCTTCAGTAATTCAAAGTATCAAAGAAAGGACATATGTGAGATGGGGGAGCGGAGAGGGAGAACTAGACATATGATTTCTAGGTGGGGAATTCCAGTATAGAAACCCCCTCCACTGATTCAGATCGGCAACTTCTCAGTAAATTATGGTCTTATAAAGTTCCCTGGGACACTGAGACGTTACTGACTTTCTCATGGTTACGTGTTAGTGTGTGTCAGAGGCAAGACTTT
Organism: Trichosurus vulpecula; assembly: GCF_011100635.1. Classification (NCBI taxonomy): domain Eukaryota; kingdom Metazoa; phylum Chordata; class Mammalia; order Diprotodontia; family Phalangeridae; genus Trichosurus; species Trichosurus vulpecula. Next base: position 27,172,268 of record NC_050577.1, read on the forward strand.
AATCTTGGTCTTCCTGTCTTTAAAGCCAGTCTTTGATCTACTTTGCCGGACTGTCTAGCACACAGTAGGTGCTTAATAAATACTTATTAATTGATTGTCTACTCAGCATAATTCAAGTTAACCTTGGAGCAAAGTTTGAATTGGGAATTGTAGCAACATGGAATAACAGAATTTAGGAGTTAGAAGAGACTCATTGGCCATCTTGTCCAGCCCAGAGACAAAAAGAATGTCTCCTGTAACATACCTGACAAGGAAGGGGTGGCTCTGCTTGAGGACCCTCTAGGACTCTCCTGAAGTGTGAAAAAAAGCTGTTTTGGTTTTTTTTTTTTTTAAGATTCACACACTCAGGAAAGTAGGGCTATAAAATCATGGGACTTGTTTTCCTGCATGTCTCATGGATTCCTCCTTGTTACTCTGTAGTCACACCTTGCATGCACATATACTTTATAGCTTTCCAAAAGACCAATCTCTTCCTTGTCTGATGACATTAGTCAGAGGCCAATTTCAGGTTAAAAATCTAGCTCTAAAATATTAAGATTATCCTTTCTTGACCCTAAACTCCTATTCCTCTTACCAGTGCTTACCTAAAACTATCTATGTACTTAATTTAAAGTTAACTGATCTCTATTTGCTAATCCTGTTGTTTTCCCTAACACTAGCCTTCACCGCATCTCTAAAAAATAAAATAAAATAAAAACACTATTTCTTTGACTGGACCAATTCTCACCCAAAATCTATCCCCATTCTTCCAGCCCTACTTCTGTCACTCTCAATAAAAACTTGATCTCACAATATCTTTCCCCCATGTGGTTCTTTCGTTTTTAAGCTTTTTCCTTTATCCTATAACTGTTTCACCCACTAGGAAATTAACAGAGGATTGATCACCACCTCTTTATTCATTCTCAATATCTAGACTTAGGGGTTTCCTGTGGGCCACAGAATCCATTCTAAGCTAAAAACCTTCTGGTTCTCATTAGTCTCTGGTTTGCTCTCTGTGGTACATATCTGGAACAGCTTTATCTTCCCCTATTCCATACTGGGAAGATGGCATTAGATATTCAATCCAATTTAGCAGTCCACAGCATGGTATAGTCCATAGGGCACTGGACTTAGAGTCATTAAGACTTGCATTCAAATCCTTCTTTAGATACTTACTGGTTGTGTGACTCTGGGCAAATCCTTAATTGCTTCTCTGTGCCTCAGTTTCCTTATCTGTAAAATTAGGGAGTTGGATTTGATGGTCTCAAAGGTCCCTATCTATATTACTGTATATTAGTAAATAAGTAGGCATTATGGGAGGAGCTGGGGATACAATAAAGGAAAAGAAACAATCTCTTCCAACCCAGGTTGTTGCTTCCTATCTGCTCTTCACTTTAAATGAAAGTTTGCTTTCCTGTTTTACTACTGAAGCTCTTCAGGCAGTGGCACTCAGGGCTAGATGATATTCATAGTTCTTTATGACCTCTTTCTGTATTTAAATCTTCTCCTAGCTCACTCCAGGGCACTCAGCAGCCATGTGTCGCCTTTGGTTAAAGGTGATATGTCAAATGTGGGTATAGACCCACATAAGTATGTACTACTAGGCTAGAGCATAATTTTAATGAGGCCAAGATTATAGGTTCAAACCCTTTGTGGGCCACTTGATTTCAAACAGAGAACTGGAATCCTTAGCCACAAACTACACTCCTAACCCCAGCCAGCTAATCTTATTATGTGTGTCCTAGTTAGCCACAAAATAACCTGAGAGTACGGGTCTAGTTGGTGACACCTTTTTACAAGCACGTAAATTTGGTTTTTTATAATCAGAAAAATTTACTACAATAAAGTGATTTTTGGGTTTCATAAGGTTTCCCTTTATATCTAAAAACCTTCTGATATCATCCTGTATGATCTAAACTTTGCTGACACCCCCAATAGAATATAAGCCACTTAGGAACAGAGACTGTTTTATTTTGTTGGGTGTCTGGCTTATAGTAGGGACTAAATAAATACTTGTGAATTGATTGATAATAATAGTCGATTTATATAGAACTTGAGGATTTATGAATCACTTTGCCCACACTATCTTAATGTATCTCACAACAACCCTGAGAAGTAGGGAACTACAAATATTATTATCTCAGTCTTTACAAATACAGAAACTGAGGCTCAGAGAGTTAAGTAACTTGTCCATGGCTATCCAGCTAGTAAGTGTTGGAAGCAGTATTTGAACCAAGATTTCCCTTGAGGCCAGAATGATTTCCAGGATACCATGCTAAGTATTCATAAGAAGACTTCAAGATTTGTAGAAACCCAAAGAGAATAAATGACTTGGCCAAAGTCATATGGCTAATCAATGGCAAGGTGAGGATTCAGCCCAGGCCTTTTGACAAAGCATCACTCTTTCCACTCAAAATCAGTAATAGGTCCTTTTGTCAGCTTTGGAGAGAACACTGCAGAACTGGAACTTGAGCAGATAGCATTGAAGAAGATGCCCTCAATCCTTCAGGGGTGTGCCTAGGATCCTGAGGGGGAAATGGAGCCTTACTTGTTCTAGGAGACTTCTTGTTAGTAAGCATATGGATTGGGAGAAGCCAGCCCAAAGCTTTACATTTTTATTACATATTTATTTGTATTTATTCTCTTTATTCAGAGATATAACTGTCACAGAATGGATAGTGAGTTGGCCTCCTGGACAAAAGGATCTGGGTTCAAGTCGGTCCCACCTTGAACAGATACGTTTCGTATGGCCTCTGGACAGTCACTTAACCTCAGGGCCCTAGACATTCTTTATGCTCTGAATTATAGAAAAGGTGCTGACCTGCATTGGTAGAAAGTTTCCTTATCTGGGAGTTCCCTATTGCAATGAAATCACCGGTCCAATTCCTATCCCTATTTTTTGTTTGTTTATTTGTTTTTACTCTGTGTATACTTACCTAGACATTTATTGTCTCCCATAATCAATGGAAGCTTCTTGAGAGTAGGATTTTTTTTTGTGTCTGTATCTCCAATGCTTAGCAAATGTTTGCTGATGATTGACTGATGTCCATTTTTATTTTTGTTTCACCTGTATAAAATTGTTGTTGTTGTTTGAAAGTACGTGACAGGTTTTCTTCAAAATCTATCTCTGTTGAAACTCATGCATCCATGAAATACATTAAAATTTACCTCAAAATTCTAGGTGATTATTTATGGTCTATAGGGTAATATATGATGCATAGTTATAGCAAACATTCTATGCTGGCCATTCCCCAGACAAGACAATTAATATCTTTTTCTTTCTTTTTTTTTAAAGGAATTATCTTAAAGCAAGCATATGTTGCACTTTGACGTGGAAGGGAGAGAAGTTCTGTTTTCAGATAACCATCATCAAAATGTTTTTAGTTCCAAAATGAAATGAATTTTAAATAAAAATACAATGCATTTTTTTCTTTCACTGCGACATATATTCTCCCAATTTGTTTCAATACAGCTGCTATGTAAGTTAGTGCTTTCCTTTCCTTTCCTTTGCTCTCCTCTCCTCTTCTCTCCTTTTCTCTTCTTCCTTCTGCTTTCCTCGCCTTTCCCTTTCCTTTCCTTCCACTCTCTCTGTGCCTCCTGTCTCACAAAAGCAGATATGCAAGTTATCTGACCCAGGTTGTACATGATCTTTATACTACATGGTTGGGGTAAAGAACATCACATCCTTTGTTCAACAGTTTTTGTATTTCTTTCTGGTCTTCTGCCTTTCTAGTCCTCAAATAAGGCTAATTACAAAGGAAAAAAAGGTGGAACTAGTGGGGAGAGATCTTTTAAAGCCATTCCTTTTGCAGTATGGAACAAAGGAGAGTACCAAGGGCATGACTAGACCTAAAAAAAAGAAAAGAGAAAAACCACCTAATGAGGATGTTGAGCTAAGTGCTTGTGAAGAAAACTGGCAAAAAGGTAGCTTTTAGTCTAAAATCCATAAATAAGTGTGCATCAGATGAGTACTAGAAGATTTTTAACAAGACAGGCCATGGAAACTATCCTTCTATGCAAGAGCTGCAACCTTAAAAAAGAAAACACCTTTCTTTACAAGGTATTTTCTCTCAAAAATTAATTTAAAAAAGATACTTGAAAATTAAGGGGTTTTATTCATGCCTTTGAATCCATTATAAAGAGGATCCCATAGAAAATGCCATTTTTCAATAGAATGATGAACACCGCTGACTTCCCATGGGTCAGAGGTTTGGCACAAGTCTCTGAAGAAGTTGTTCATTGAATACTGTGACTCGGAGAAGAGTTGACCTTGGGTCTCCTTCTTCTTCCTCTGAGTTCTCAAATGGGAAGAGAAGCAACTCCATGTATAGCTCTGAATTCTGAAGCTGGAAACTCTGAATATTACCAAGCCAGAAAAGCTTCCACCCCCCATCCCTACCAAGTCATAAAACAGAGCTACAAAGCTGGAGGAGACCTCAAATGGCTATCTAGTCTAACTCTGAACTGAATGCTGGGAGGGATATCATTTCCATCCCCAGCCAGTCCATTCTATTTCTTATAAGTAAGTTTTTCTTGACATAAGATCTAAACATGTCTCCTTGCAGTTTTTGCTCACCCCCTCTCTAGATCCAAGCAGAAAATGATTATTTGCTGCATGCTGAATGCCTGCTGACCAATAGATGACTCAGAGTACAGAATGAGACAGATTTCTGGGACACAGTCAATGTGGGAATTTCTTTTGCTTGACTATGGAGATTTATTATAAGGGTTTTCTTTTTCTTTTTTCCAATGGTGGAGAGGTCAAATGAAGAGAAAGTCTCTTTTTGCTAATTGAAGCAAATAACCATTTCATTTTAAAGTCTCTTCTTCCTTCTTTCACAGGAGTATAGATTTACTGATGAAAGAGAACTCAGAGACCATTCAGTCCAGTCCCCTGATTTTACATATGATTTAACAGTCATAGAGTGGTTAAGTGACTTGTCCAGGATTACACAGCTATTAAATATCCAAGACAGGATTTGAAGCCTGGTCTTAAAGACAGTTATTATGCTCTACTTGAGTCTTCACTTCTCCAGGCTAAACATCTTCAGTTTCTTCAACTGATCTTTGTGTGATAGGGAATCAAGTCTCTTCCCTATCCTGGTTGCCTTTTACAGAGTAATACATTCTTCTTGATTGGTGGATGGATGGATTGGCATTTCCATATCAGAGTATAAAGCCATGTTGGTTAACCTGGCTTCTCCATAGACTATTTAAACAGGTTCAATCGGGATCCATCAATGAGCATTAATTAAGAGATTGCTATATGTCAAGTACTGTGCTAAGGAGAAAGCGATGCCAGCATGTAAATATATAGATATCTCTAAAATGGAAACAATGTGATAAAAGATAACCTTGGAAAGAGAGAGGAAAAGATGCTAGCTGCTGGGGACTAATAAGAGCTCCATGTGTGTATACATGAATGTGTATATATTGGCCCCACCTCCTGCCTTCACTGGAGCCCTGGGTCTCTCGAAAAATGGCTGTCACCACTCTTGGGGTTGGAATTCTAACGCTGTTGAGCAGACATTTCTAGCAGTGTGTTTCCCATTGATAATCATCCAGTGGTCACAATTAGCTTCTAGCAAAGGAATATACTGAATGTTATATGAAGGCCAGCAATTACAAAAACATTTCCCCACAAAAGACTGAGGACTCATCTACTGATCCACACAAGGTCCATGGGGATAAAGGGCACAAACTGTAGAGATCACATTTGGCCAAGGGGTAATTAACAAGTCCTGACCATTGAAAGTTCTTGTTCTCCCTTTGGAGGATCATCATGAACTTCCCCTTAGGTGTAGCTCTGTGCTCAGTTTCTTTCTAAAGTCCATAGCCAACACTTCCCCCCACCATGAAAGGCCATTAAGTTGCCTTTTACTGGGTAACTGTTGCTCCTAGTTGAATGTGATGTCTCCTACTAGCCCAGTCTTTCTCATGCCTGCTGGATTCAATATCTACTCCTGGTCCAATCTCTCTGATGCCTTGTTCAGTCCAGGGTGGGGCAGGGGGTGGTGGAGGCGGGGAGGAGAGAAGAGAGTGATGAGTGATTACTTCTCAGGGTCTGGGCTCTGATTCTCAAAATGGAATTCTCTGACCTGGAACCCTTTCAGTACTAGACTCATTCTTTGCTTGACTATGTGACTTCCAATTGGCTTGCTGTTTTTATGCAAAATCTGAGAGATAGGATTTGATCTTCACCAGAAATCACAAGATGTTTCCTGTGTGGAATCTATTTTCTCATCCAATAGACAAAAGCCTATAATCCTCTCTGATTGATTAAGGACTTATTCACACCTAGTTTGCATTTGTGATTGATTGACTCAATTGAGGTGCCTGGAAGTCTGAGATTATATTAATTGAAGTAGAGTGAGAAACTTCCATAGTAACATAAATAAAACTCTTTGAAGACCCTAAAGTGCTATGTAAATGTCAGTCATGATGATGAAAACAAAACAAAACAAAAATCCAAGGGAAAGGAACTCTAGATCCTTAAGTTTAACAAACAACTTTTACAATATGGAGTGGGGGAGATTGGATGGTGTCTGCCTTGTTCATTTAAGCAGCATGTCACGTGTGTGGCATGACATCCATATCCTCCTCATCTTACTTGGTTGCTCTTGCACCTCAGGGGAAGACAAGGGAACTTTTAGCTTTAAACTTTTATCCCAGAGATCTCAGAGACTCAGGATTAATGGCTATCTAAAAAGTTCTTAAGTTCATCTATAGGACAGTAACAATGAGGAGTCAGACGTGAGCTGGTGAATAGAAGGACAGAGCTAAGGCACTGTGGAGATAAATCAGGTGAAAGCATTTGGGGGCCATGGAATAGTTTGTAACGCTGATAAGTTGGTTTGTTTGTATAATTGTTTCACTGCTTTGCTTTGGTTCTTTTGATTCACTGAACTGTGAAGACAAGAAGGATAGAAATAATTTTTTCCAAAAGCACAAAATCCAAAACAGATGAATGCTCAGAGTGGTAACCGGTGTGGGTCAGCTAGAGCTTTGCCCCTGGTGCTGATCCCCAAGAAAGGGCATGTTCTCTTTCCTCCTCTGTCCAGAGAAAAGTGTCACTGTTCCCCAGCCCTCCACCTACCAAGTGCCTCATTGTCTGTCCTTCATTAGGACATTAGGAAAAAATGGGTTCTTGGAGAAGACAAAAGAAGGTTTTGTAGTCATGTGGAGGAGAGGGAATGGTGGGGGACATGGGCAACTCTCCTCTTCCAGCCCTGCTACCCCTGGACTATGAGTGGTAGCCTTATATGCTGTGCACTGGACATTGTGCCAGTTAAGCAGAACCTGGTTAGGAGAGGCTCCATTCTTACTCTAGAACAGTGAGTGCTTCATCCCTGATGAAATACTCCTTCTCTTCCTCCTCTTCTCTGGAAAAGCCTGGCCTTATCACTAGAGCTCTTGGAGTCCTTTTTAAAGTTCTCTCCTTGGTAGAAATGAGGTCCACAGAAGCATAGCAAGTGCAGCCCCTATTCCCAGAGCATCTGGGCTTTGAAGTTTCCTCTGTGAAAACTTATAAATTGTGGAAATACTTTGACTTCTTGGAACAGCCTGGCCTCGTCCACTGAAAGTCTAGGACTCTGAAATTCATCCTGACCTCATCTTACGCTGCCACACCCTCATCTTTTACTCTGAGAGCCCCCTTCTCCATAGCACTAGTTGGGGTGGGGCAGTGAGGAGGAAGAGGGTGCCCTCAATTGATTTTTCCCCAGGTCAAAAAACTGCTAAAAACAGCTCTATCAGAACTGATGTGGCTGTCACAATGCTATGTTTATGCTATACAAATATCCTCAAATGTGGTTTTAAGTGATACCACCTCTTCCTGCCTGGGCGAGGGCATAACTGCCTAGTTCTGAGTGAATCTAAGCTTGTACTTGGGTGAGAATCTATTGTTCCATCTGCAGTTGACCTGGCTTTTAGAAGTGGAAATGGTGAGGCAAAGTTGATCAATTCTTCACCAAGACCTCTTTCAAAATCTGGCAGATGGTGCATATGGCCCGTAGGCCAAGGATCTGCAGTGAAGGAAGAGATAAAAAAGAAAATGATAGTCAGAAAGCAACAAAAACCCCAGTGACATGTACATCAATAGCGCAGTCTTCTTACATCTCATTCCCCTCCCACCCCAAACCCCCCTTCCTTCCCCACCCATTCTACTAGACAGTAATGCTGGCTTCCTGGCTGTCACTTGAACAAGATACTCCATCTCCTAGCTGCAGGCATTTTTACTGGCTGTTTCCCATGTCTGGAGCTCTTTGCCTCATCATCCCTGCCTCCTGGCTAAAATCCTACCTTCTACAAGAAGTCTTTCCAGACCCCTCTTAATGCTAGTGCCTTCTGTTTCATAATTATCTCCAATTTATCCTGCATATATCTTGTTTGTACATAGTTATTTGCATGTTATCTCCTCCAGACTGTGAGTTCCTTGAAAGCAAAAACTATCTTTTGGCGTTTCTTTGTATCCCAAGCATTTTACATAGCGCTTAGCACACAGTAAGTGCTTAATAAATGTTTGGGCAGCTAGGTGGCATAGTGGATGGAGAGCTGTGCCTAGAGTCAGCAAGGACCTACATTCAAATGTGGCCTCAGACATTTACGAGCTGTGTGACCCTGGGCAAGTCACTTAACCCTCTTTGCCTCTGTTTCCTCATCTATAAAATGATCTGGAGAAAGAAATGGCAAGCTGCTCCAGTATCTTTGCCAAGAAAACCCCAAATGGGGTTACAAAGAGTCTGACATGACTGAAAATGATGAATGTTCAGCGACTTGACTTGGGTTGTTTTTCTTTTTATAAGCTCATTGATGCCATTTCACTTCAGTAATAGCAAATGCAATCCTCCCTTTGTTTTTGAAGGAAGCGTTGTTTTAAGATCAGTTATGTGGAATATAAAGGTCCAAATGTATGAATGCAGTGTGCTCTGAAACTTGTTTTAAATAGTATTTATTTCTAACTCACTCTATACTGATTTATCTTAGAGTAATGGCCTATATAAACTTCCTTCAGAGGTTTGATTGTTGGCAGGATAATTTCCCCTGATTTGGAAAATTTACAAAGCACCTACTATGCTCTAACCATTGTTCTAGGTACTGGGATTTGTTGTTGTTGAGTCATTCTAGTCATGTCCGATTCTTTGTGACCCCATTTGTGGTTTTCTTGGCAGAGATATCATAGTAGTTTGCCATTTACTTTCCTGGCTCACTGAGGCAAACATGTTAAGTGACTTGCCCAGGGTCCACAGCTAATAAGTGACTGAGGCCAGATTTGAACTCAGAAATATGTCTTTCTGATGCCAGGCCCAGCGCTCTATGCCCTATGGCACCACCTAGCTGCTGTAGCCAACTGGGGTTACAAAGACAAAGAAATGAAACAGTCTCCGTTCTCCAGAAGCCTACATTCTGCTGGTAAGATACTCCATAACGTCAAACAATTTGCCTAGACTGAAGATGGGGAGATGAATTTGACCTCAGAAGTGCAGGGGCAGCTAGGTGGTACAGTAAAAAGAGCATTGATTCTGGAATCAGGAGGACTTGAGTTCAAATCCAGCCTCAGGCACTTGCTAGCTATGTGACTATGGGCAAGTCACTCAACCCCAATTGCTTAAAAAAAATTCATCTTCCATATGATTCTATGACAATTGGCAGAAATCATTTTGAGAAAATACCTTTGTCATGGGCAGGACCAAAATCACATATAGCAGTGTGCTTGGCCCAGCTGAAGAGAAGCAATTGTTAAATAATCACAGTGAGCCTTTATGCCTCAGAAATTGGCAAACATGACTAACCAGGGATTGACCTATTGTTTTCTTAGTTGTATAGACTTAAGAAAGTGTTAATAATGCAGATGATACTTCAAAGTGTGTCTTGTGTACATTTCCCCCCAGAGAGATAGTTGTTAAACATTTATCAGCATGCCACTGGCACTCATGTATCCCCTGATTCTTTTTCAAGAGTATGGGGTTGCCACGGACTATTAAGCCATTTAAGTCCCTTCCCAATTATAATAACTTGACCTTTATATAGTGCCTTAAGGCTTATAAAACACTACTTATTATATATCTTTTCATTTGACCCCACTTTGCACTTCTGACTCTGAAAATTGTAATGAAATGAATATGATCATTCCTGCTGAAAAGGCCATGTCAGTCATCTCCCCTGTCCCCAAGGCTACCACTTCCTGGCTACCACTCCCCTCTGGGTTTCATCTCCCTTACAAGAGTGCCAGCCCCCTGTTTTTCTTGAATTTGTATCTCCCAACATTTAGTTTAGTGCTTGGCAGAGTAATAATAAGTGTTGGAAACACTCTACTGTCATCTTATTTGATTCTCACAACAATCCTGGGATGTAGGTGTTGTTACTATCCTCCTGTAAACTAAATAGCCTCCCCAAGGTCACAGCTAGTCAATGTTGAAGCAGGATTTGAAATTGGATCCACTGCTCCAGCTACTTACCTGATGAGTAAATAAATGCTTCATATATGCTTTTCATTCATTCAACAGGCATCCGCATTTATAGGTGAAGAAACTGAGGATCAGGGACTTGCCTCTGGTTACATAGCTGGTATCAAAGGTGGGGTTCAAACTGAGCCACCCCTTCTTCCCATTACTCCACAGTGGTCGGGTTATTTCATCATCATCATCAACACCTACTATGGGCCAGTCACCTTGGTAAGGACTTTATAAATATTACCTTATTTGATCCTCACAATTCCGTGAAGTAGGTACCATTTTACAGTTGGGGAAACTGAGGCAAGCAGAGATTAAGTGACTTGCCAAGGGGAGAGGGCTAGTAAGTGTCTGAGGTCAAATTTGAACTCAGGTCTTCTTAACACCAGCCTCAGTGCTTTATCCACTCTGGTGCCACGTAGTGTCTTATGTCACATTACACTGTCTCTTCATGTTAGCGACTAATGTTGATCTATCTTGCGTTCCCTTCTGTGTTTCATCACTGCATAAGCCTTTCTTCGCTTCTTTCAGGCACACTTTATATAAAACAAATCCTCTTTTAAGTGGGAAGCTTGATAAATTAATATTAACAAGTCAATAAATATTGGTCAAAGTTGAAGATGAAAGTGTGGCCTAATGTCAAAATCCCCAAGTTTTCGTACTCAGTCATCCCTAGGGCTGACATTTGCAGGCAGCCTTCTTCTTTTTCTGAAGCCTGGTGCCTAAGGCTGGCCACAACGCATCTTGTCAGCCTCCTGCATAGCCAGGGCCAAGGTGATGGTACCTGGTGCAATGTAGGGTCGTGGCTCCTCCAAGAGAAGGAACACACAGGGCTCTATTGTGTCAGTGATAGTAGCAAGGAAGTTGGATTCCCAGGGAGGGTAGTGTAGACCTTACTACCTGGCAGACTCAGAACGCTGAGTGGAAGAGTTAATGAGGCCGTACATTTGCAGAAGTAGCAGGTATTTTTTTGGTTAGAATTTAGGACATTTTGTTATGACGTTATGACAGTACAAACTGTAAGCAACTTTCCGAGAGCAGACTTGAGCTGCTCAGTGCCTCCAAGGTATGTTATCTTACAGTAATATACACTTTGTCGAGTCTGGTTGCTTAATTAAAACCCAGAGTTCCTGTGATAGTTGGAAAATAACTTTTTTTTTCCCTGGCAAAAACTTCCTGGTGCTCTGTGATCTACGCAATTTCATGACATGATCCAGATTGTAAAAATAATTAATGCATTTTTATGGTTGCTGTTAACATAATTAAACACTATGACAGATGTTAATCAAAATCTTCCCCAGAATCTTCTTTCCTCTGCTTCTCTGCTTTTAGCACCAGTTGAAGTTCAAGTCATGAATTCAAGAATAAAAAACTGAGAAAATCAATCATGTGATTTATATATGTGTGTATATATGCATATATACATATACATACATACATCTATACACATATATATGTAGTGTGCAAGTGTGTGTGTATGTGTGTGTATGTATGTATAATTAAACTTGTTTTCTTTTTTGAGAGGTAGGGTAGAGGGGCCATTGTGGGCTGTGCCTGATCCAGACTGGTCTGATGCTTCAGGTTCAGACATGGGAAAAAATGAGACATTTGCAGCCCATCTAATAGCAAACAAAAAGAGAATTCCTTAGCCATAGCATGGAAAGAACACAGCAAGAATACAGCATTGACTGCCTCAATTCTCTATGTTGGCTGTTTTATTCCTCTGGTAAAGCCTGAGGGAGAACAAATCCTGACTTCTCAGGAGTTCACTTTTATAAGTTGGCCGCTAGGATGCCAAGTCAATAGCCTGACTCTTTATTTTCCTGAATCAATTAAGCCTCAAGGATCATTTAAACATGTTTAAAGGAAAAACTATCCTGGCCTACATGCCAGACATTGCTTCTACTATAGGATGTTGTGGCTGGGAGAGGAGATTTTTTTTTAATTGGTTAATTTGAGATGTTTTCTTTCTCCAGCATTTACTGTTTTTTGTGGCCTTGGGCAAGATGCTTAACTCTGGGCCTCAGTTTCCTCATATATAAAGTGATAGAGTTGGGAGATGACCTCTCACTTCCTTTTCAGCTCTAAATCTTTGATTCTGTGATGCTGTCATGTAAGTTTCTAAGATTAAAAAACAAACGAACATGAACACTGGTCTCACAGCTCACTTATGTTTATCATCAATACCTTTTGTCTCAGAATGATAAACTATGACCTTAGAGTTCACAGGGTATGAATGATGAAATCATCAGGCTTTCACTCTGTGAAAATGACCACCTCACGATGGTGTAGGGTAAAGATTTCTGGGGTTGGAGTTAAATGACCTGGGTTCAAATCCTGCTTTTGTCCTTTACTACCCATGTGACCCTGGCCAAACCTCTCAAGCCTTCAGATTCCTCATCAAAACATAAAAGGGATTGGACTAGATGGCCTCTGAGGTCCATTCCATCTCTAAATCTATGATCCTATTAGCACAAGTGCAGGAGAAGAGACCTAGAAGATAAAGGAAAACCTTTTTCCTCTTACTGGTCATGGGGGCCAGGGAAAACGCTGATCTTATCTGCAAACCAGAATTTTGTTGTAGATAGCTCTGTTTCAGAGACTTCATCTTCAACAACCCTAGTGTCAACATCTAACCTATGGCTCTTCTTCAGGAGCATGACCCAACAAAAGCACACTAATAAAAATTAACATTTAAAATGTTATTGATATCTTTTGTTTAAATCTTTCTCCATCTCCCTTCTTTCTTTCTCTGCCTTTGTCTTTTTCTCCCCATTGTGCTCTCTCTCTCTCTCTCTCTCTCTCTCTCTCTCTCTCTCTCTCTCTCTCTCTTTCCTCTCCTCTCCTTTCCTTCCCTTACCTCTCTTCTCCTCTCTCTTTCTATCTAGCCCTCTTTTTTTCTCTTTCTCATTCTCCTCTCTCCCTCTCTCTGTCTCTCCTTCTCTCTCCCTCCCTTCCTCCCTTTCCTCTCTCTCTCCCTCCCTCCTTCCCTTCTTCTCTCTTTTTCCCTCCTTCTCTTCCATTTCCCTTATTTGAGTCTCACAGTAAACAAAGTTCCACACACATAGACTCCAGCCTCTGCAAAGAATAGGGGGAGGTACATTTTCTCTTCTCTTTATGGGGGCCAAGCTTGATTGTTTTAATTATGCAGGATTTAATTTCATTTCTTCCTTCTTCACTTTTTATGGTTATGGTCATTATGTATACTATTTTCCAAGCTTAGCTTACTTCACTCTGCATCAGTTCATGTAAGTCTTCCCATGCTTCTCTGTATTTATCATGTTTGTCACTTGTTGCATCACAGTGATATTCTACTATGTTCAGGTACCACAGCTTGTCTGAACATTAATAACTGACACATATAATACTTTAAAGTTTGCAAAGAGCTTTGTGTAGAGCTTGTCAGCTGAGCCTCGCAAAACTTCTACAAGAGAGGGACTACAGTTATCACTCTCCCTTTTTAATGGGTGAGGAAATTGAGAATCAGGAACATTAAGTAACTTGCTCAAGGTCATACAGCTAGTAAGTGTCAGACATGAACTCCAAACTCAGGTCTTCCTAACTCTAAATGTTGTATTCTATTGGGGCAGGCTGATAAATGTTTAGCAATCAGTATATACCCATGACACACATTTCAAGTTTAATCTACATTATTCATATTTTCCCATCACTTTCTCAAGTCAAGGCAATCAACAAAACAATATACAAATCCTGATTTGTAGTATTTGCCAACTTCCAAAGTGTATATGGTCACGCTGAAAATTTAACAATCAGCTCTCTCAAACTGATTAAAGTTAGTTTCAATATATTAGGCCATATTGCCTCTTTGTTGGTAGAATGGCATTGAGCAACATTGAAAATCTCACAGATGAATTGTTCATACATGAAGCAAATAGGCACCCCTAGATATACAGATCACATTTTATATATGGTTAATTTCAACTTGACTTATCTTTTTGTCATCTCACTTCTTTACCATTTGTTGGACTTAACATAGACATATGAGAAAAAGCCAGTGCTGACTTTCAATAGCTGGAAAATTAGACTCCAAATCTAGTATAACTAGGAAGGCTATCAAAATGACTTAGAACTTGAGAAGAAAATTTTGTTGTAAGTAGGAAAGATCAGCCAATTTCAGTTATATGTAAAAGCAAACAGAAAGGTATAATCTAGAGTAATCTGAAAAATTCTGTATGGGTATACATGTATACATACACACACACATACACACATACACATTTTATGAGCTTAAGTGGGCTTCAAGTTAATCCTTAGATTTTTAGTATTTTCAAGTATTTAGTATTTTCAAGTATTTTTTAAGTGCTCTAATATTTCTTATGTCATTATAAGATGTAGAGTTCAAATCTCACCTCTAATGCTTATAAACTGTATGACCTTGGGAAAGTCATTTAACTTCCTTGGACTTCATTTTCCCCTTCTATAAAACTTAAGGCCCAATTAGATTGCCACCGAGATCCTTTCCAGATCTAAATCTATTGTGCTATTATCAGAATGGTAAAATTTCTCTGGGATGCTTTGTGTCAGGGTTTAACCATACTGGATTTCAATTCAACTCAATAAACATTTAAAAAGTGCTTACTATGTGCCAGGCATTATGCTAAGCACCAGGGATACAAATAAGAAAAAGAAAGGCAGTCCCTGATCTCAGTGGGGGAAAACAGCACACAAGAGGAAATTAGAAAGTGTGGGGGAGGTACCGAGTGCTGGAGCGTCTTGTTCTGGCGAGACAAAAGCAAGTAAATCTGCAGACAAAGTGGAGAGTAAGCCCCAAGGTCCAAAATCTGGCCTCTATAAAGGAAAGCTTTGGGAGGAGTTTAGTGCTCTGCCCTCTAGTCTTCCAATCAGAGGGGAGCGGAGGCTGAGGGAGTTAGCAAAGTGTTGAGTATCCAAGTCCAAGTTAGCAACATAGTAATGTTTAGAAGTTATCTGCTATCATCATTTATCCATAGAACTCTTCTGGTATAACATACATCTTTGACAGACCCCGACCAAAGTCCATCAATTCTTTCACTCTACCCAGAATTGATCAGAAACAAAACCGGCTGTATTGCTTTTGGCAATTCATGCATTTCTTTTAATGACCCCAAGCTACTCCCTGAAAAAGACTTGGTCCAGTGTTTGGACACCCACACACAGATTGTGAAGTGCTTAAAAAGTCAGAGGAGTTTGTATTTTATTTGCAAGGCAAGAGGGAACCACTAGAGCTTCTTAAGCAGAGGAGTGACCTGGTTAGGTCAATGCTTTAGGAGGATGAATTCAGTCATGGTGCAGAGGATGGATTCAAGAGGGGAAGGACTGGAGGAAGGAAGACTGTTTGGGAGGCAACATCTGCGGTGTTTCGGATGAGAAGTGATGAGGCCTTCAAGCAGAGTGTTAGCTGTGTGAGTGGAGAGAATGGGGTGGATGTGAGATAGATTGAGGAGAGAGAATCAAAATGAGCCGTTTCCAACCACTTCAGATTTGGGGCGAGAAGAGTTAAGAGTTGAAGATGACTCTGAGTTTCAAACTAGGTGACCTGAAGACTGGTGGTGTTCTCAAGAGAAATAGGGATTGTAGGGAGAAATTAGGGTTTGGGGGAAAGAATGAGTTCTGCTCTAGAGATGCCAATGAGACAGCTAGTTGGAGATGTTCGTTAAGACAGTTGGTGATAGAGCCTGGAGAGCAGGAAAGAAAACAGGATTGGTTGTGTGGAGGTCCTATGAAATATAAGCCTCGGGAGCCATGGGATGTGCTTAATAAATGCTTGTTGACTCTTGATTGGTTGATGAGAAGCCAACACAGAGTATTAATCATGTCCCACAATCTGAACCAAGTTGTTGGTAGCAGAGATTATGTTGTGAAACTCCAACATTTAAACCTTTAGCCATTTAAATGGGCCATTCAGTTGGGCACATGTACAGAGACATTGGGCCTGATACAATGTCAGGCTGGACCTGGAAAGGATGTTATCAAGTTGAGGAAATCTATCCCTCTAAGAAACAAACTTCCATTTCTCATCACTAGTACATTATTTCTTCAGGCCATCTCTGCTCCCAGCCAGCAGATGTAACATCCCTCTGGTGTTCCTAAGTGTGAGAAGAGCTGGTAAATTTTCAAGCTAGTGCAGCTGTTTTCAGGCTGATGAATTTTTATTAAATCTATTTACAAGACTAAGCTTAGAAGCATCTGGAGGAAGAGTGGGCTCGTTGAATGCTTTCAGGCTGTTCAATGAAGTATTTATTTATTTTTTCTCTCCCAAGGCAGTAGAGAGGCATCATGGTGCTTTGTTTGTAAAAGAATCAGATTCAGCGCTGCCGCTGGGAGTGTGTAGTGGCTTGACAGGTTGATTTTGCTCCTTTAAGAAGGATCGGTCATTTGAGAAAGGGGAATGGGCCTGGGGAACCTCACGTCCAAAGTCTGTATACAGAAGTTGAAAGGACGGTCTGTTGCTGGTTTCCTTAGCTATAAAACAAGAGGCCTGGATGAGATGATCTTTAAGTCCCTGGATCTGGGAAATTCTCTGGATCTATTACTTATTGAAAAGAGTAAAAGCTGGGAAAATGTTTCACAAGATTTCTGAGGAGGTTTTATGTGTTCCAAAGCAGCACCGGGGAGGCATTAGGAAAAGATGAGCAGCTATGTGGCTCATTCCAAAGACGGCCCTCCTCTTGGGATGGTAAGTATTACTCTTATTGTCTTAACACATAATTGGGGAGAAAATAAAATATTATTTAAAAAAAGTATTACCCTTACTGTTTCTTTCTTCCTTCATGACTTCACTATGGTCCTATATAATCCAACTTAAAGAAAACCCCAGTAATTCTGAATCTTTTTTTGATTATCTAATGAGTTCACACCCTTGTTTTGTGGGACTACAGAGGAAAAGACTAACCAAAGCTGTCCTGTCTCAAAATAAGCCACACTTGGGAATATTTTGTACTCACCCTCTTCAACTGTCCCTTCCCAGCCAGAATTCGTGAGTTCATCAAGATCAGCTGAATTTTGAGGCCGCTGACTTGAAGTTATGAATATTGAATGTCACTTTCAGTATGTGCACTGAAAGTTGGCATGTTTGGTGCTGTTGACTAACAAACATCTTAAAATTCTTATTCCTCATAAGTAATGGTAACTGTATCCCTGGGTTGGTTGTTTGGTTGTTTTTTGCCTTCAATTTCTAGTGCAGAGTTAGGTTTCCTTTCTGAAAAGTCACCCACTGGTTAGGATCTTCCAACATGTCCTTTCAAAAGCCTGACAATAATTACCCCCCAGCCCTGTAAGCAAGAATTCTAGTACAGGGGACGGATTTGGTTGAGGGTGGGAGGAGAACTGAGGAGGCTGAGTAACTTGGAGCCTAGGGTGTTTTAGGAGGGGAAAGGATGGCATTATAGCCAGGTTCTGAACATGTTGGGGAGGCAGGAGAGCAATCTAGAGATCTACAGATGATTCATCAAGAATCTGGACAGGATGAGAAATTGTTGCTAAGTGATCATTTCAAAGGGAAGGGCTGAAAGAGGAATTGGGGATCAAGAAATAGGTTGTCTCTTCCTTATTTATCAAAGAGTATAAAAGGAGCATGAGATCAATGTTGGAGTCATCTAGTCCAGCCCCTGCATTTTATAGATAAAGAACCTAGGGTGCAGAGAGGTTACCCAAGGTCACACACATAATGACCAGAGCAGGATTTGAACACACATTATCTGACTCCAAATACCACATTGTTTTTACTAGCACAGTCTCCAGCCTTGGAGAGGAGCCCAGAGAGAAAGCTAGGTTTTAGTGAATGCTAGAAGATGGGAAGTATGTGAGAAAAAGAGGAGTAGGACTGAGTCCTCTGGGGATAGAGAAGGGAGTGGTGCTTGATGTGGCCAGCCTATGCTGCCTTCCCATTCATCCTTCCAGATGAGCCTGTGTTGATGCCATAATCCCTCATACACTGGTTCTGAAGGACAGGCAGTACTTGGCAGGATTTGGGGGGTAGGGAGTTCCACTCCCTAATGGAAAAGAAGATCTGGGAGAAGAAAGTGATACCAACAGGACCCCCTGGGGTGGTGCTGTAGAAGGTGGGGGCTAGCTTGGGGAGAGAGGAATCTGGTTCTGTTTAGGTAGTCAGTATCTGCATCAAAATCCTGGCAACCCCACTCTATTACTGCCAATAGGTTTTCTGTTCTCTTGAGATACATGTGATTGAAATGATATCCATCAAGAACCCATATAAATTAAAGAATCTCTAGCAATTTTTGCATACCAAGGCATCTCTATGTCTACTCTGAACATGTCTTCCATGAACACCAGTAGAGACTTAAATCAGAGATAACATTTAAACAAGAAAACTACCCATTTTGCCTAACTTTTCCTAGGAGAGAACAAACTAAATTTCTACATATATGGTATTTCTATGATGTTCCATAAATAGTTCCTACTTGGATCTAACTCTGGATATGCCCAGCTTTTAGTGATTTGGAAAATTCCCTTTCTTTTGTAAATATTAAAGGAAATTAGTGAATTTCATGCACTTGATAAATTACAGTTCCATTTGAACAAATAGAATCAAAGACTGTTGGAGCTGGAGGGACCAGGTATATCCATTGACACAGAAAATTTGTTTGGTCCTTCAATGTATTGTTAAATTTCAGTCCTTCTTGTGCTTTTGTACCCATAGGTACCTACTTTACATACATTATATAATTTGATCCATACAACAACCCAGTGAGGCAGGTACTATAGACACGATTATTCCCATTCTACAGATAAAGAAACAAATTCAGAGAGACTTAGAGACTTGCCCCTGCTTATATAGCAAATATCAGAGGTGAGATTTGTACCCATGACATTTCAAAGTCAAAGTCCCATGCTTTCTCCACCACTCCAGGCTGCCTCATCTAGTGTAATCTCAACCATTTAGTTTGATGCTTCTGCTTACAAATCAGGAAGCTGAAGTTGAGTGAGATCAAGTGACAGGGAGAAATGACGTACTCAGGGAGAAATGATGCAAATCCCACTTCTGATGCTTATGGTTGTGTGACCATGAGCAAGACACAACCTCTCCAAGCCCCTGGTATTTCTCTAAGGCTATCTACTAATTCATAGCTAGCTTGTGATCTACAGTTGATGGTGGTGCTGGGAGAATTCCCACAATGATGAAATCACAGAGTCCTGAGGTGCCTACTTCACAGTGCTGTGGGAGCAGTATTTTGAAATGCTCTGTGAGCCATCAAATCTGCCACCTGTCAAAGGAGATCCTTCCCTGTTAGCTAATCAGGCTCATACCAATAGAAAAATTGATACAGTGAATCATCAGGGTCCAGCTGAGTTCCTTACCTTGATTCCTTTCCCACTACTCTGCAGGTTCTGTCATACTTCCCTTATGTGTAAGGCAAAATGCTGCTGTTTCTATTTGACAACACCTAACCACTGACAGTGTTGATGAATCACTTATAAGACACTGATGGGTGGAATGCTTTGTTCTCCTTTCCTCTGTCCATCTAATCATTTTGCTTGGCCCCAGGTTACTCTTCAATATTTGAAAACTATTGCATATGGATATACTGGAAAGGGGTATAAGTTTACTGGCTCTTGTGTCCACATGGGTCCCAATTGTTCACATACCATTTTTAGTGACTGAGAATACCTCTTTTTGAGTTTCTTCTTGTCATGACGGTGTTGTGGGGGTGGTGATGGAGATGTTAGCTAACCATCTGTGCACATCCTCAAACCAATTAAGACTCAAGAGAATGGGAGCTAGACCCTGCCTCTTAGCCTTCCTTTGTTGTATAATCAATCAGTCATGTCCAACTCTCCATGACCTCCTTTGGGGTTTTCTTAGCAGAGTTACTGGAATGGTTTGCCATTTCCTTCTCCAGCTCATTTTACAGATGAGGAAATTGAGCCAAACAAGATTAAGTGACTTGTCCAGGGTCACATAGCTGGTAAGTGTCTGAGGTCACATTTAAACTCAGGTCCTCCAGACTCCAGGCCCGGCGCTCTGCATACTACACCACCGAGCTGCCCCTGCACATAGACTCCCTAGCTTTCTCCGAAGCTCAGTTCAAGCATCATCTGCTACTTGAGTCTTTTCCTTATCCCCCTCAGCTGCAAGTGTCCACCCAGAAATACCTTATAAATATTTTTCTTTAGTTATATGTGTACAGGTTGTCTCCCCTGACAGAATGTAAGCTATCTGAAGCAAGGGGTTGCTTGATTTTTGCCTTTCTATCCCCAGTACCTGGCATGGTACCTAGGATATGGAAAGTACTCCATACTCCTTTGTCAATTGACTGATGGATCGATTGTCTAGAACCTTGAGGGGGAGACGGACTCGAGCTCTAGGTGCCCCAAAGTGTCTCAGAGCAAGAGTTTAGACAAGACGCCTCATACCTGACATTTTACGCACAGAGCACTTGCAGTCTCACAAAGAGCTTAATATACAACATCTATTTAATTAAGCCACACAGCAACTCTGTAAGTTGGGAAGTGCAAGATTTATTATCCCTGCTTTGGAAGTATGGCAACTGGGGCTCAATGTGTTTGAGTGAAAAAAAAATCACTTGGTTCTTTATAAAAGGTGAGGACTGGGCTAGTTGGCCTTGGGGGTCCCTTGTAGCCTCTCTCTATGGTCCTATGGTCTTCCTGGTCATTTGGAAGCTCCATGAAGGCAGGAGCTATTTCTTATATTCTTTTCAGTGTTTCTTTCACCTAAAATATTTATTGAATGAATGGATAATTTATTGAATGAATGATCAGATAAACAAAGTCCTGGCCCCAGAAACTGGGATCTAAGAACTCTGCTCATTGGCTTGTTACCACGGGAAATGAATCATTTGTTATGAATAGAATTGTTCTGACTTTTCCTATAATTTTTTCTCCTTATCATCTGCTCTCCAATTCCCCAGTATTCTGCTGGGCTTTCCCTTCTGTCCCAGACTGACAGAACTCCCTATACCTTTGCCATCACTGCATACCAAGGGCACAGTAGGCATGATATTGTGTGAAGAGCACAACAAGCAGGCATCTGTCAGTCTCATAATTCCTTTTCTCCTAGGTTTTCCATCAGCCTTTCAGAAACTAGCAAAAGTTGCTGATGCTTAATCTTGCTCATTGTATGATAATGTTTGCAATAGCTGTTTTATCCTTTGGGGAAAGGGGAATAATCCTTACATGTTGGTTTCATCTCTGAATCACAGAAACTAAATCCACATCCCACGTGTGTGGTTTATCAACTAATGTTGACAGGAATGAAGAATTTAACAAATCCATTAGCACTGCATGGTACAATGGAATGAACATTGAACACTGTCTTCAGATCCCATCAGTGACACTACCAGGGTGACCTTGGCAGATTACAACCTCCTTGGCCCTTGGTTTCTTCATCAAATGACAGGGTTGGACTAACTGGCCTCTGAGCTTCCTTCCAGCTCTACATCTGTGTAGGATGGTTGGCATATAAGTGGAAACATAATCGCTTTTCTTTAAGCCATATGTTCAGCCCTCATTAATAACTGTAATAGCTAATATTCATATAATTCTTTAAAATTTTCCAAGAGCATTATATGTGTGTGTGTGTATATATATATATATATATATATATATGTATTATCCCATTTGTTCCTCATTGTAGCCTTGGGAGGGAGGAATGATATTTCATTTTTATCCACATTTTACAAAGAACTGAGGTTCAGAGTGTGACTTTCCTGTGGATACCTTAGTAGAGGTAGGATTTGAACTCTTTTCTCTTGACTCCACAGCCAGTGCTTTTTCTGATTCTGCCAAGTCCCGAATCGTCAGAGATCTCAAATCCTGGTCTCTGCTGACTTCAGAGCCTATGTTCTTCCCACTCTATCACAAAAGCCTTTTGTATTCATCAGTAAATGATTCTTTTTTTTTTTAATCTCACCAGTACACACTAATTAAATACATTTTTCTTTTCATGGACTCATGAATCCATATTTTCTGGTCCTCACAGTCACCAGCCAAGCATAGGACAAATGACTATCTTTCATGAATGGGGAACAGAACAACTGACCCATGTTAAGAACAGAACCCTGACTCATGAATCTGCTAATTCTTCTTACCTATTTCACACATTACCTGGCATTCACTGATTAGACTCTATGCTCTAATAATCCCCAGTAATGGTACTCCTCCATATTTTATTTTCCTTCTCTTTTTTCAAATTGTGGTTGCCAAAAACTATGTTTGGCCCCCTGGGCTCTTACCTCTTCTTCCTCCCTTGTATCCAACCCATTGCCAAAGCTTGCTGATTCTACCCCAATTGATCAATCAGTTAACAGGCATTATGTGGGCCAGGCACTGTTCTAAGAGCCGGAGATATAAAGACAAAAAAATAAACCTTCCCTGCCCTCAGGAGCTTACATTCTATAAGAATTCTACCCCTAGAATCTCTCTCCTACTGTCACCTTCGAGTCTCCTCTCACAATGCCATGCCCTTATCACCAGTCACCTGGACTATTGCCATTGCCTCCTAATTGGTCTCTGCTCCCAGGCTCTATCTTTATAAACAATTCTGTACCCAGCCACCAAAACAATCTTCCAAAAACACAGGTCTGACCAAGTTTGTTTAAAAGTCTATGGGGTAAAGGACAGACTCCTTAGTCTGGCACTTAAGGCCCCCCGCAATTTGATTCCTACTTCTCTTTCCAGTCTTATTTCATCCTTTCTTTTAGGGCAGCCAAGCCAGACTATTAGCTGCTCTCCAAATCTGTTTTTTCTCTTTCCACCTCTGTGCCTTCCCCAAACCATACCCTATGCCCAGAATGCACTCCCTCCTGTTCTCTGTCTCTTTGAATCCTTGCCTTCAAGGCTCGGCTTGGAGGCCGCCATTTGTGAAATCTTCCTTGATTATCTAACCTGTTAGTACCATTTCCTCGCTCACTTGTCCTTGTTCTTTAGTTATTTGTGTCATTACTACATCTTCCCAATCAAATGTAAGCTTCCTGAGGGCAGATATTATTTCACTTTTGTCTTTGTCTCCTCCTGAATCCAAGCCCTCATACAGTGTCACCAATGAATCAGCAAGAATCTATTAAGCACCTACTCTTTGCTAGGCACTGAAACTAAGATGAAACAGTTCCTCCCCTCAAGGAGTTTATGATCCATTGGAGTAAACAGTAGAAACATCTATGTGCTTGACACAGAATAGGTGCTTATGGAGTTACTGTTGAATTTAGTTGTAAATTTCTTTTCTGAACACTGTATGCTATAGTTAGGTACAATTGGCATTTTTTTAAAAACCAATGTATGGGAAATGTAGTCATAGAATATATATTTGCCATTCATATTGTAATGTAAAATAAGAGAGGTATGCGATTTTTTTGGTGGAGGCTGAAGGCCAACATTAGGGTGGGATCTAAAGCACAGAAAACATGAAAATGCATTGATAACATTGGTAACACAAAAATCTCTTATTTGGACTTCAAAAACCTACACTCAGAAATGCGAACAAAGACAACTGTAATCATTCAATAAGGCTGAGAAATTAGATACACTCAGGTTTCAAGGACCATCTTTCATGTTCAAGGAACGTCAGTGCCACCAAAGCCCGGCATCTTGACTATTCCATCTTCTCATGTCAATGACTACACTAAACATTTTATGTGTAAAGGAGGCTTTCAGAGTTAGTCTACCATGCACTTTCCTCACTCTTACCTCATAGGAGATTTGGCTTCCTTCAAAGCACAACCCAGGTGCCACCTGCTATACAGGACCATTTCTGTTCCCTCCATTTGTCAGCACTGTCTCCCTTTTAAATGACTTGAAATTACTCTGCATATTCTTTGTATTTGTATCCTTTTTGGGTGCAAACTGTATCCTCTTAGGAGGATGTAGGGTCCTGGAGGGTAAATGTGGTTTCATTTTTGCCTTATGTCCCCAGTACCTGGCAATGGCAACTAACACACAGTAGGTGCTTAATAAATGGGTGTGGAATTGAATAGAACAGGGCTTGCCAAGTGAAAACTGACAGATTAAGATAACACTAAAAGACAGCGGTTGTAGGGGAGCAGAGACAACATACTAGACTCTTGGGCAGGGGAATCCCAGCTCTGCCACTAAAAATAGCTGACTTTGGATAAGTCACAACTTCTCTGGGCCTCAGTTTCCTCTGCAAAATGTAAGGATAGGACTAGATGGTCCCTTAGTTCCCTTCCACTTCAAACATTTTATAAAATGCTTTTTTAAAAATTCATTTTTATTTTTGTCTTTTAAAAGAGCACCCACACATGCTATTGCATACTATTTGATAACTAAATGCCTAGAGATACCCTGGAGCAGAGTTTCAATTTAGCTTCTTAATATCTAGGTTTAATTATTCTGCTAACAGGAATCCTACTTGGAATGGGAGGAGCTCTTTGCAAGTATTCAGATTTTGTTTAGTAGACGGAGAGTAAGATGGCAATCTCTTGTCCGTCTCTTGTTCAAGAACCTCTAGGAATACTAACAGCTTTATTAAGTAAGCACTGTGTTCATTAAGGGCTAGAAAAAGATGAAGGGCAGCTAAGTGGCACAGTGGATAGAGTGCTAGGTCTGCAGTCAGGAAGAGCAGTCTTCCTGAGTTCAAATCCAGCCTCAGACATGTAGTAATTGTTTGATCCTGGGCAAGTCACTTAACCCTCTTTGCCTCAGTTACCTCATCTATAAAATGAGCTGGAGAAGGAAATGGCAAACCACTCCAGTATCTTTGCCAAGAAAACACCAAATGGGGTCACAGAGAGTCAGACTCTACTAAAAATGATTAAAGAACAACAAAAAAGATAACAATGGAACAACACTTCCTATTGCCTTGTCTATGTACATATCTTGTCTATGTACATATCTCAGATACTTAGCCTAATATTCAAGGCTTCCCACCAATCTCTCCTGAAGACCCTATCTTGTTCATTTTTCCTTGTCCTTCCTCTATGCTGTCCTTTAGGTCCTTAGCTGATCTGTTTCTAGTCTGCTGTTAGCAATGTATATCTTCAAGGCAGAAATGTCAGAATTTGACAGAAGGCAAAACCATGAAAACATGAGTATGAGAAAAACAATAACAAAACACAAGGAGAGATAATAGAGTGGTCTGGCTGAAACAGTAGTATGGAGAGAGTGTAGACAGACAGCTGTGGGGAGAGAATTAGCTATACACCACTGGGACAGATTAACATCTGCTGGTACTTTGGTCTCCCTTCACGCTATTAAATCTATAAAACCAGCAGCAGGTGAGTGTGGGTGCTTTTAATCATATTTGGTCATTTGTCTTTCTTCACTTAAGGCAGGTTTGGTTTGGGTTTTTTTGAAGGGCACTTGTCATATAGTTAACTAATATTTATTAAGTACCTTTTAGGTGCCAGTCACTGTGCTAAGGCACTTGTTGGGTTCTGTGATTAAAACATGCAAAAGACTAGAGCAGACAGGTACTGGAGCTAGCTCATACCAAACAGCAAGAACTTATTGTTAAATTTTTGGGTATGAGCATTTACACCTCAGAAATCTAAAATACAACCAATCAGGAATTAGTTTATCATTTTTGTTGACCATCTAGACTTGAGAAAGTGGTGGAGAAAATGTTAATGATGTAAACTAACTTAAAAACATATCATGCACATTATTTTGGAGAGTTGATTGTTAAACATTTACTAGCACACCACTGAACTAGGGTTCTAGGGTTCTCTTTATTGGCAGTGTTGGGAATCGCTCCCTATAGTCTGCCAGCAGGGTATGTTCCTCCTCTAGCCTTGCCATTCAGATCCAGGTCTGAAGATCAATGGCTCATCTGTGTGTTTTCTATGACAGGAATCAGGACTCCCTGATAGAACCCTGTTTGTCTGTACATTCCCTGAGGGTAGCATAGGGGAATGGAAAGTTGGTCTTTTAGTAAGTCACATTATGAGACATGGATTTTAGAGGTTCTTGGATGAAAAGTCAGTTCTTAGGTAACCTCTATTGCTACTCTATCTCTGCTATTCTACCTGGGAAAAAGTAAATATCCTTTCATTTCCCATCCAAGAGTTGTCTAGTCTCAACTCTAAGCTTTTGTATATGACATTCTTTCTGACTAGGATGACATCTTTCTCTACTCCATCATTTTCCATCCTTCACTGTCTTCAAAAATATGGCTCAAAATTCACTTTCAGGAGTTGCCTCACAATTGAACCCAATTACCTCCATTCAGTCTTTGACCTTAAGCCCTTGGGGCTGTTTGTAGCATATTAATTGGCCCTTCTCTTAATCTCTAAATGGTTTCTTTAGTCTTACCTCTTTGACTAGATCTTAAATAAGCTTCTTAAGAGCAGCTAGTGACATTGGCAATGCTAATGGAGGCAAGTGAGAGTGGGCTGTGATCCCATAATCTAAAAGGCATTCGTATTTTACAGGGAATGGCTTGATTTTTCTTGCAGCATTTACTTTCCTAATGATGTTGTTCTTCATCTCACATACACTAAACACGTGAAGTCAGGTAGCAAGAGGAGACAGCCTGGGATTAAAAGCTGATCTCTCCTACTTGCCAAAACGAATCATTTATATTCAGGTAGTTCAGTAACAGATATTGGTGTAACACACACTGGGCACCTCTTACTCAGCAGCATGTTCTGTACCTGAGAATACTTAAAGTGGGCGCGTGTGGCTTTTTCTTCAGTTCTTGGAGCTGTTTAGGAGAGAGAAGTGAGAAATAATTTCTGGGTATTATTTAGATTGTGATTAAGTCCTCCTTTGCTCCTGTCCTTACATATTCTACCAATTTAGTGCATTTGATAAACCAGAAGAAGATGGTCGGTAAAAGAAGTGGGCTACTCAGAAAGTAGGACTGAAGGAATAACCAACGGACAGCTCACTGAGTTGCATTGTTACCTGATATGGCTGGAAGAATTGAGAGGTAACCTGGAGGCAAAAAGGGCTCATGGATTGTCTCTAGACTAGGCAGCTAGGTGGTTCAGTGCAGAGAGCTGGACTTGGAGTCAGGAAGACTTGAGTTTGAATTCTGACTCAGATACTTACTAGCTATATCACTCTGGGCAAGCCACATCTGCCTCAGTTTCCTCATCTCTGAAGTAGGCATGATAATAGCATCTACCTTGCAGGGTTGTGCGGATCAGAAGAATGGGTAAAGCACTTAGCAAGTGTCACATAAACACTTAAAGTGTTACATCAATGCTGCTGCTGCTGCTGCTATTGCTGGTAATTGGTAAAGTAAGTATGGCTGAAAGCTGGCCCTGCGGTGTTGGGGATGGAGTTCATCCCGAGGGAAATGCAAAGTATATGGAGGACAGCATATAGGAGGCTGTTAGGTTTGGGCTGAAGGTGATTCCTGGCATTTTAAGGAGAGAGAATAATTCATTTGAAACCTTACTGTGTAAGCCGAGGGGAAAGAAATGTGAATGGATATGAAGGGGGATGCAGTTTTGGGTATAGATCCTCTGAAATTGGAGGAGCCATTTGTGACCTTTGGGTGCAGAACTCTGGAGGGTTTGGGAGCAAGGAGAGAGAGAATGGATATTGAGGATTCTGAGTCCAAGTGGAGGCTAGAGCGGTTCACCAGTGCCCTGAGGTTAAGTGTATGGTAAATTCTGGTCTTAACAGAGCTGTCTCCAACATCTTGGAGATTTGTGATGACTAAGGGCTGATGGATGTGGATAGATCTTTGGTCTACTTCTGAGCTCCTACTTTTCTCCACAGAGGAAGGAGTGCTGAATGGTGGATGGGTAGCACAAGTAGAACCAAAGCTGGATAAGTGACTGAACTTGAGTGCACTGTGATGTGTTGATGGAATGTTACAAGGTGGCCCCCAGGACATTGATTGGGAAGATCCCCTAGAAAGGATTCATGGGAAAACATGGATAGTGGATGTACAGGAGAAGAACTTGTAGGTGGGAATGACATCATTGGTGAGATCATGGATCCATCAAAGTAATTTTGAAGGGGATTGCAAATTAGTGCAATGCAAGTCCCCTGGTAATCCATTCCAATGAATGCTTGCTTTCTCGACAGCTATTAAAAGTTTTTATCTTTCTACTAAAATGTAGAATTCTAATTTTAGATCTTTAAATATATTCCCTTCCAATTTCAGTAGTATATAAAAATTCCTATAGCTTAAACTAGAATCTGAAATTGCTGTAATGAGAATAATTGCTTATACATCAAGGATCTTTGATTGCATCAGAGTGGGCACCAACGTAGATCCCAGTCTCTCCATGCCAAGGCATAAAAGTAATAACCTGGCATAGACCCATCACCCTTGATTTTTATCCCTTCTGGAGTTCTGTTTATATATTTAACCTAAAACAATTTTTTTTGGTGTGGTATATTAATGTACTCCCATAAATATGTGCTGACTTGAATTCAATTTCTTTTCCCAGCTTTCATGTTTCTAAATTTGAGTCCCAATAACTTTTGTCAGCAAATTGGAAACTAGAACAGACCACTGAGGAAAAGGACAGATGATAATTAAACCGAAGGCAAGGAAAATCTGGGTGAAGTTATTTAAATGAGCTAGATGTAGTCACATTTACCAGCTTGGGTATAATCTCATGTAAAGACCTGACCTTTGTGTAAATTACAGAGTAATTAGCTATAATTTCTGCAAGTTCATGGAGGCTTATAGGAGTTCTGGAAGATTGGGGGGAAAGTGATAAAAGTCTCATGGGGGATATGATAGAAGCTACAGACCTTCAAAAATAATTTCTATTTCTAGGAAATGGATTGACTGGTCATGAAATGAGGGAATGAGAGGTGGGTAGACAGAGGACTTCAATGGTGCTCTCTTGAAGTGAAGAGAAAGCAAGGAAGGAGTCTCATATGTTGATTGGATCCCCTGTGATGAAATTGTGGGAGGATACCAGTGAGAGTCAAACAAGGTGGGACTACATGGATAGGTTGCTTTCTGCAACAATGGAGAGAACTCCCAAAGCCACAATATCACAGATACATTTGAGTATTTCTGGGAGTCAAAGAGGGTAGAAAAGCTCCAGAGACAACTAGAAAACACATAGAAGAAATTGTAGCCAACATGGCTTTGTTCTTAACAAATCCTGCTGGGCTCATTTCAGTTATTCCTGTCTCACAAGATGAAGTGGCCCTACTCCTTACCAATGCTAGCCCCTCTACCTGTTCAAGCATTCCCCTTCCATCCTCTCTCCTCTAAAAGACTGCCCCCTCTCTCTGTCATTCCCGTGCTCTCACTCATTTTCAGTCTCTCCCTGTCTTGGCTCATTTCTTCTTCCTACAAATATGCATGTCTCCCCTATCCTGAAAAAACTCTCACTTGATCTTTCCATCCCTGCTAACTGCTGTCCTATCCCTCTACTGCCTTTGTAGCTAAACTCCTCAAAAAGGCCGTCTATAATGAGTGCCTCCACTTTCTTTCCTCTCGCTCTCTTCTTAACCCCTTACCATCTGACTCCTGGCCTTATCATTCTGCCTAAAGTTCTCTCTCCAAAGTTAGTAATGATCCCTTCATTGCCAAATTTAATGATTTTTTCTCATTCCTCATTCTCCTTGACTTTTTCTGCTACCTTGGACACTGTTGATCACTCTCTGCTCCTTGACGCTTTTCTCTCTCTAGGTTTTCAGGATGCTGCTGTCTCCTTATTTTCCTCCTGTCTAGCTGACTGCTTCTTCCCTGTCTCCTTTGCTGCATCCTCCTCCAGATCACACCCTCTAACTGTAAGTATCCTCCAGGGTTCTGTCCTGGGTCCTCTTCTCTTCTCCCTCTATACTGCTTCACTTGGGGATCTCATCAGCTCCCATGGGTTTAATTACCATCTTTATGCTGTTGATTTTCATATCTATCTTTCCTGTTCAATTTCTCTGCTGACTTTCCATTTCACATCTCCAGTTTCCATTCTGACATCTCAACCTAGATGTCTAGTAGATGTCATAAACTTAATATGTACAAAATAGAACTCATTATCTTTCCGCCAAACTCTCCTCCCCTCTACCTTCCTTATTACTGTAGAGGGCAACACCATTTTCTTAGTCCCTTAGACTTGTAACCTATGAGTCATGCTGAATTCCTCACTATCTCTCACCACCACCCCTCCCCTACATCCAAGCTGTTGCCAAGGTTGATAGATTCTACCTTTCCAACATCTCTCAAATATGCCTCCTTCTCTCCCCTGACATTGACCCCACTCTGGTGCACACCCTCATCACCTCCTGCCTAGACTACTGCAATAGCCTGCTATGTGTCTGCCTCCTTCTCTCCTCTGACACTGACCCCACTCTGATGCACACTCTCATCACCTCCTGCCCAGACTACTGCTATAGCCTACTCTGTGTCTGCCTCCTTCTCTCCTCTGACATTGACCCCACTCTGGTGCACACCCTCATCACCTCCTGCCTAGACTACTGCAATAGCCTACTCTGTGTCTGCCTGCTGCAGGTCTCTCCCCACTGCAATCCATCCTCCATTTAGCCACGAAAGTGATTTTCCTGAAGTGCAAATCTGATCATGTCACCCACCCTTCAATACACTCCAGTGGCTTCCTCCTGTTGCTTCCACGATCAAATACAGAGTGCTCTGTTTGGCATTCAAAGCCCTTTGTAACCTAGCCCTCTCCTACCTTTCCAGTCTTTCTTACATTTTACTTCCCAATATGTACTCTTTGATCCAGTGACACTGGCCTCTTAGCTGTTCGATGAACAATACCCTCTATCTCTTGGCTCTGGCTGTTCCCTGTGCCTGGAATACTCTCCCTTCTCCACCCCAACTACTGACCTTCCTGGCTTCCTTTAAGTCCCAACTAAAATCCCACCTCCTACAAGAAGTCTTCCTCAACCCCTTTCTCTTCTATTCATTCTGTATATAGTTTGCTTTGTATAAATTGATTTGCACGTTATCTTCCCCATTAGACTGTAAACTCCTTGAGAGTATTAATTATCTTTTGCTTTTTTTTTAATATCCCCAGCACTTAGCTCAGGTGGATGAGCAGCCCTGAAAAGAAGGCCTCACGCCAGAGGTGCTGCTCCTCTCTGAACACCCTTTACACCCCTACTTCTATCCCCATTTTACAGTTGGGGAAACTGAGGCAAACAGTGGTTAAGTGACTTGCTCAGAGTCACATATCTAATAAATGTCTAAGACTAGGTTTGAACTCAAGTCTTCCTGACTCCAAGTCAGAAAGTGCTTTATCCACAGTGCTACCTAGTTGGAGAAAATGAGCTCATTTCACAAGAAGAGTCCATGGAGAGATTGAATCTGTCAGCTGTGTAGTAGAGAAGATTCCAGCACAAGGTGAAAGCTTGGAAACTCGGATGGACCAGATAAAAGTTAAACTCTATAGGACAACAAGAAATATTCAATCAAAAAAATTTACCTGGGAAACAGATCAGGGAGAGAGAATTATTCATTGAACTACCTGAAACTCATGACCAGAAAAGAACCTGGATATTATATTTCAAAAAAATCATGAAAGAAAACTGCCCAAATCTATTGAAACCAGAGGGCAAAGTACAACCAGGCAA
The DNA here is from genome assembly GCF_011100635.1 of Trichosurus vulpecula. NCBI lineage: Eukaryota > Metazoa > Chordata > Mammalia > Diprotodontia > Phalangeridae > Trichosurus > Trichosurus vulpecula. The sequence continues at coordinate 27,204,148 of NC_050577.1, forward strand.
CCCTGAGGTTCCTTTCAGGTTAAGATTTGGATTCTCCAACTAGACTGAGTCAGCATCCCTAAATGATGAGAGTACAGAGAGTAAGCCATAAACATTTTTCTTTTGGCTTTCCATTTAATCTCATTGTGGTTGGACAAAGAGATAGTGTGTTAACTAACCCTTGTTTCATTGCTTATGTAACAAGTATGTTAAATCCAGGAATCTGAGAGATAGACGGGACCTGAGAGGCTAGTTCGTCTAATCCTTTTCTGAATTGGAATGCTCTCTATAACTTACTCAAGTGTTTGTCTAGCTTTTTCCCTAAGGCCTCTATTATTACCTAGGCAGCATATATTGGGAGATGGAATGAATATAGGGAAAAATGTTGTATTCTCTAATAATAGAGTCTAAACTGCGGAGAATAATTCGAAACTTCAAGGATCCATGATTTTATTGAAATGGGTATTCCCATTCATTAATGTAAATTGGGACTCTACTATGACTTAGTAGTCATAGTACTATGTAGTAGACATAGTACTATGACTTAATGAGCTTCTGTGGCCACAATATTTATTGCCTTGGGATCAAGCTGGTGGTAAACCTCTCCGCACTTACTTAAGCTAGTCCTCTTATAACAAACCATCATGTGTCAATGCACTATCGATCATTAAAGGAGGGTGCCCAGACCAGCACCTGGCTGCCTTCCTCTGGACTTCTCCACCATGACCCCATGCCTAGTACTCTTTCCTCCTCAGCCCCTTTTCAGCTTCCTTTTATGTGTTGTCTTCCCTTAGAATGTAAGTTTGTCAAGGGCAAGGACTGCCTTCTTGTATTTGTATCCCCAGCTCTTTCCATGGTGCCTGGCACATACTAAGTGCTTTTAAAAAAATGCTTTAAAAATCAACGGTTGCTAGGGCTACAGAGATACAAACGAGTCACCAAATAAGTCATTCAGTCAGGGGAGACAGCACAGACCTGTATAAATATAAAGGAAAAATGCAAAATAAATCAAAATAGCATAGGAAGAAAAGGCCCTAGAGGGGCCTATAGAGTGGGTTGTGGTCAGGAAAGACTTCATGTAAAAGATGGTGCTTGAGCTAAATTTTTTCCTTAAAAAGAACTTGAATTTAACACCACAAAGGAGAACATTTCCACCTACAAAATAGAACACAAAAAGGGGAACATTAATCAATCTCAATCATGTTCAGCTTCCTTTTAAAAAAAAGTGTATTACATTCAACCTACTATTTTCAAAGCTGTCCTGCTTCTCTGTGTTTCCTTCTGAATCTCATTTTGTCTTGTTATGTTCATTTTTAAAAAGCTTAAGTGGTTCTCTTTGGGTTTTTTTAAGAGAAGAAGGCATCATTATTACTAGTTTCCATCTCAGCCCCATCCCTCTTGTTGGAAAAAAAAATAAAAACAAAAAAGAAAGACAAAATCCATGTAACTAACGAGCATCATCAAGTGAACCAAATGGCCACAAATGGACACACTGCACAATGTATGACTCATTCTGTACCTAGAGCTCATCACCTCTCTGTCAGGAAGTAGGCAGCATGCTTCATCAGGCATCTTAAGCTAAGTCTATAGGAAGTAAGGCCATGGCTCCCAACATTTTTTTATTCTGTGAATCCCAGTCAGCAACAACAGAATGTGCTGTGAACCCCCAGAGTAATTTAATATCCTGCTCATAATATTCTGCAATTATTTGCTGCTTTGTTGTTCTGTCATTTCATTCAGGTCTGACTCTCTGTGAATCTTGGCAAAGATTCTGGAGTGGTTTGCCATTTCCTTCTCCAGCTCATTTTACAGATGAGGAAACTGAGGCAAAGAGGGTGAAGTGACTTGCACAGTGTCACACAGCTAGTACTTGTCTGAGGTCACATTTGAACTCAGGTTTTCTTGACTCCTGGCCCAGAGCTCTGTGCACTCAGCTGCCCATATTTGCTGCCCAGGTATCATTAAAACATTTTAGCCCAAACCCCAAAGAGGTTCAAGAACTATTAAATAGGAACCATTAAAATAAGGGATTCTGTCTCTGGGCCTTTCCTCAAGTCCTTCTAGCTTGGGAAGACTGGTCACGGTTTGTGGGTCCTGGAAGAGCTTTCATAAAACTAACACCCCCTCCATGCTATGGTGAGGCTTCAGATGGGGACTTAGGTGGAGGAAATTACCATTAGGAGTTATTTCTAGCTTTAGAAGTTGAATTTTTCTTTAAAGTGAAGGTTATTTAGTCTTTTTGGTTTCATTTTTGGAAAAGGTACCTTCCCCATTGCCCCAAATGTGGAGAACTGTATCTACAGAAATAATTGTGAGGGATGGTAGCTTTTGCATGAGTTTCTAGTTGGACTTTCCATTCTCCAAATGACTATATCTGAATGTCTCTGAACCTCCCTTCTTTGTTCGGATTTAGGTGCATGTGCGATGAATGTGTTAGAATAGTGTAAATGATATTTGCTGTGTATGATTTATTTCCCCTCCCCAAGACCGTCAGGGGAATGAGGTGTTACATCTTGTGAGATTCTTTTCCCAACCCCAAGTTTTAAATAAATGAAACTTGTCCAGGATCCAGCACACCATCGCCAAAGAACCCCGGGCCTTGACGAGACTTTCGTCTGTGTTGGCAAGCAACATAACAGCCAAGTAGTAAAAATACCTCCCCTTTGGAAGAGGGGGCTGACTCAGTAAAACGGGATGACTACTGCACAAGGGGAAGACTGATACCTTAGCACAGAAATGGGAGCTTTGGGGGAGCCTCTCCAGGTAGAGTGGGACAAGAGAAAGGGTCCTGCCCTAGGAATCCAGAGACTTGGCTGCGTGATCCTGTGAAAATCGCTTCATCTATCTCAGTTTCTTCATTAATAAATTATATCTAGAACATTAAGCTAGTAGGATATTCAGAACCGTGATGAAGTAGTCTCAGTAGTAATAGCAGCACAGAGGCAGCAGCAGCAGCAGCACCAGTAGTAGTAGTAGTGGCTCACATTTTTAGAAGTTAGCACAGCTGATCTATACACTGGAAAAATCCAAAAACATCTGCAGAGTGTAACATCTTTGGACCTCTTACCTCTGCAAAGATGCGATTGGTGGAGTTCTTCTCATACCTCTTATTTGAGTCTTGCTTGATCTTTATAATTTTGCTACATTTACTTTTGACTTTTTGGTGCGCAGCTATCGCCTCCATTTTCACCGTAGTTACTGCACTCTTTTTTCTTGACGCTTCCTATTCCACTCTCTATCAGTTCGTGTTAATGTCTCCATGCTTCTGTGTATTCATTATACACATCATTTCTTACACCACAGTACTATTCTATTACATTCTTGCATCACCATTTGTTTAGTCATTTCCCAATAGAGGGGCTTCTATTTTCTTTCCAATTTTTAGCACAAAAAGTGCTGCTATAAATACTTTGAGTGATATGGGAACTTTCTTATTTTTGGCTTCCTTGGAGTAAAAGCTCAGTAATAGAATCCCTGGTTCAAAGGGTATGGATATTTTAGTCACTTTATTTACATAATTTCAAATTACTTTCCAAAATGGTTGCACCATTTTACGGTTCCACCAGCGACATATTCGTATGCCTGTCTTTCCACAATGCCTCCAACGTTGTTGCCATTGTCTGTCATCGTTTGCCAGTTTGCACATGTGAGAGGTAGCTCAGAGTTGTTTTAATTTGTATCCCTCTTATTATCAGTCGTTTGGAACATTTTTTCATGTGGTTGGGAATACTTTGCAGTTCTTTTGAAAACTGTTTATATCCTTTGACCATTTATCAATTTCAGCATGGTTATTAGTCTTATATACTTATTAATTGTTTATATTTTATGGGAAAGATTTTTTTTCCTTTTGACCACCTCCCTTCTGGATGCGTTAATGCTGTTTATGCAGAATTTTTCAAATTTCAAGTAATCAAAATTAGCTATTTTATCTTTTATAATCACCTCTATCTTTTCTTTTGGTATATATGATTATTTCCTTGGTGTCTTTGACCTCCTAGGGCTTTCTAGATGAAAGGCTATGAAAAGTTTAGGGACTTTTTTGAATAATTTCAAATTGTTTTCCAGAAGTTAGATCAATTCTAAGTTCCACTAACAATATACTAGTATGAATTGAGAGGCTTTTGCAAATGACATTCTATAGTAGATTTTGTCTTCAGAGTTACACAATTAAGTGAAAAGTATAGAGGATATAAGATACCACTGTGGTCATTCTTCCTTGACTTTAAAAAAGCATTCTATTTGGAGGAGCGAAATATTCCCATAAAGGCTTTCTTTCCATATGGTATCTTTCATGAATATGTCAAAATCATCTAAGATTCCTAAAAAGATATAACAGAGATAACACTAGTTTCTAATTATTAATATTAAATGAGATGTAAAATGAAGCAGCAAGATCATCACATTTGTTTGCCACTGTTGTGAAAGATGTCCAAAGAAGGGTCCAAAAGGAAGAATGATTTCCTAAAGAGAGTGAATTCCTAGAGATCTTCCTGTTTGCAGATGACATTGTACTGACAGTATCAAGCCTCCATGCATTTCAGAATCTCCTAAATGAGACCTATCATTATTTGAGAGAATTCAGATTAACTATCCACATAGGAAAAAAATAGTGGACAAAGAATGCTTATTGTCTAGACTATGATATATATTCAGCCTGTTGAACTGGTATCTCTGTGCATATGATCTTGGACAAACACTGCAGATGAACAATAAGCTAGACCCAGAATTGAATAGGTATAGGAGAGTAAGTTGGGTTTTCTTTGAGAAATAGCACAGAGCCTTAAATGACCCAAAATTTCTCCTTGAAACAAAGGTGCATTTTTCAATTTTTTCACATTTTTATTTAAAGTTTTGAGTTCCAAATTCTATCCCTCTATCCTTTTCTCTCTCCCCTCTCTCCCTGAGATGGTAAGGAATGAGATATAGGTTATAATATGCAGTTATGTAAAACATTTCCATATTAGTAATTTTGTTTAAAAAGACTCAAATAAAAGAGAAAAAGGTGAAAAATAGCGTGCTTCAGTCTATATTCTAATATTCACTCTTTTTCTAGAGGTGGATACTATGCTTCATCATTAGTCCTTTGGGATTGTTTTGGATCACTGAATTGCTGAGAATAGCTAAGTCATTCACAGATCTTCATCAAACAGTATTGCTGTTACTGTGTACAGTGTTCTGGTTCTGTTCACTTCACTATGCATCAGTTCAAGTCTTGCCAGGTTTTTCTGAAATCATCCTGCTTTGTCCTTTTTTATAGCACAATAACATTCCATTACATTCATACACCACAGCTTGTTTAGTTGTTGCTCTATTGATGGACATTCCTTTGATTTCCAATTCTTAGCCATCACAAAAAAGAGCTGCTATAAATATTTTTGTACAAATAGGTCCTTTTCCCTTTTTTGGGATACCTTTGAGATACAGACCTAGCAATGGTATTGCTGGATCAAAGAGTATGCACATTTTTATAGTCCTTTGGGCCATAGTTCCAAAGTGTTCTCCAAAATGGTTAGATCCATTCACAACTCCACCAGCGGTGTGTTAGTGTCTCAATTTTCCCATATCCTCTCCAACATCTTGTCATGTTAGCCAATCTGAGAGGTGTGAGGTGGTACCTCAGAGTTTTGTTAATTTGCATTTCTCTAATCAATAGTGATTTAGAGTAGTTTTTCATGTGACTATAGATAGCTTTGATTTCTTTGTCTAAAGACTATCTATTCATATCCTTTGACCATTTATCAGTTGAGGAATGACTTATATTTTTATAAGTTTGACTCATTCTCTATATATTTTAGAAGTGAAGCCTTTGTCAGAGATACTTGTTGCAAAAATTTTTCTCCCTGTTTTCTGCTTTCCTTATAATTTTGGTTGTATTGTTTTTGTTTGTGCAAAACCTTTTTCATTTTATATAATCAAAATTATCTATTTCATGTTTTGTAATGCTCCCTATATCTTTTTTGGTCCTAAATTCTTCAAAGGTGCATATTTTTAACACCAATATTCTTCTGATGGAACTGTATGGTTGTGTCATGGGAGACAGTTATATCTAAAGAACCAACATCTAGGATTGGTAAAATGCCTGGTATTGGGAGCAGGCTACAATGAAGAATCAATGATTAAATGAGGAAGCATAACTAAGATTTGAATTCAGGCCTTAAAATTCCAAGTTCATTACTTTTTCCACTCTGCTATGCTACCCAAGTGCCCACACCAATGAAAGAAAGGGAACCTGCCTATTCATCTTGTGATAGAACTGCATATTCAGACATTTTGGAAAACAATTTGGAATTATTCAAGAAAAGTTACTGAACTATTCATACTCTTTGATCTAGTAATCCCATTACTAGGCATGTACCCCAAGGAAATTCAAGACAAAAAAAATCCACACATATGCCAAAGAACCATCAAGGCACTGGATAAATCACTACTTTTAGTGCCTTGCACATAGGAAGGGCTTAATAAATATTTATTGAACTGAATTGAATTTTATGCCAACTTCCTAATAATAATGTATTAGTAATTGTTATTGATGGAAAGACAGGATTTGTAAAACACTTTTCATACATTCTTACTTGAGTCTTACATTGACCCTGTGAAGTAAATACAGATACTACCTTCATTTTGTAGATAATAAAATTGAGGCTTATAGAGGTTGTGACTTACTTATGGTCACACAGCTAGTGAGTGTAGGAGATTCTATCCCAGATCCATATACAGCACTGTCTCTAGTAGCTGACATATAGATCTCCCTTTCACATGGGCATAAGTACTTTGCATGTATCATTTGATTTGATGCCCACAACAATACTGAGAAGAAAGGCAGATGGGTGTTATGAGACCCATTTTCTAGGCACAGAGAGAGGTTGTGATTTGCTCAAGGTCAGATAGCCAGAAGTGAGGGAAGACTGGAACTCCAGGCCCCTGATTTCCAGCACCCTGTCCTTCCTACCACATGTCATTACCTCCCAGCCACACAATTAAGTAAAATATTCTCTTATTTAAGTAAAGAAAAGGATTTCAGGCTAATCCTTCAAGCCCCTTTTCAAGCCAAGATTCACATTCAAATCAGAATTCTTCCCTATTGAATAGGTTTATACATTCATTTATTATGAGATCAGCAGCTGTATGGGAGGGAGAGAAGGATCAGAGGGTTGCGAATTAGTATGGTGCTGAAACTCTCCTGAAATGTAGACGAATAGATAATAAATTTCAGGTGCTTATTAAAATCTCACAGTTTCTCTTGCCTCTCTCTTCCCCACCCCCACCCACTTACCAAGGTGCTGCTTGGAGGGAAGGCTGCCATGGACAGGAAGATTATACTTACCCATCTCATAATCCACTCCTTCCATCCATCTTGCTCCCTCCATCCCCCTAACTCACACTCTATTTCAGGACTTCCTTTATTCACCTTCTGAACACAACCTCTTTCAAAAACCTCATCTATCTGTTTGAATTTGGAGGGGCAGCTTTTGAACAAAGATGGACAATTGCAAGCTCCCTTTCTTTCTTCTCCCTCTCCTTGCTCCTTTCTTCCTTTTTCCAGATGAACTGTTGACCTTAGGAAAACAGGCAGTTGGGCATGAATTTTTGGAAGTGACTTTTGGAGATTTAGCTTCTAATGTGTAAGATGGAAGGCTGGCTTACCTTGGAGGTGGTGTGTGTGTGTGTGTGTGTGTGTGTGTGTGTGTGCACGCGCCTTCTTTTTTCCAACCCATCGTGCTGGAAAACATACCAATCTGGGGAAATCAAGCTAATGTCTCCCAGCTGTACCGGGAAAGTGTGAACAGCTCTGTCAGCTGAGCCAGCCCATGCTCTCTTTCTTCCGATGGCATCTTATACTTGACCAGTCACTTTCCATTTGCCATTTGAGCTGCTGCGAGAGAGCTGGAGCTTTATCGCCCACAGGAGAGTCTGGGTGAAGAGTAAGAAACTAGACCCGCAGCTGCCCTGACTGGGGAGAGTTCAGTCACCAGACTGGGGCTGGCAAACACATAAGAAATACTGACAGGGAGACCAGAGAGCAGGCACACAGGGGTCTGGCCTCAAGCTTGTTACTTGACCAAGCAGTAATAGGAGGGGAAGTAGAGTAGATCCCCCTTGGGCTCATAGCTCCTTATGGGATAAGCAAATTGGATGCCATCACTTAACACTGTGAGCACCCCAGGTCAAGGGTTAGCATATCTGCCAGAGTGGTAATGCTGGTGGAACAGGAAAGAGCTTTTTAAGGGAGGCATGGGGTGGGGGGTAGAACAAGGGAGGTGACCGTCCTGCTGTGATCTGCCCTGGTCATATCCTATCTGGAGTTTTGTGTTCAATTGTGGGTACCACATTTCTTGATAAATCAGAATATCCAGGAGATTAGTGAAGCAACTTGCCCAGGGTCACATAGCTAGTCAGCTCTGAGTCAGTCCTTGAACCCAGGCCTTTCTGACTTTCAGTCCAGGCCCTGAATACTTTGAAATGATTTCAAATACAAGTTGGGCTCTGAAGGACCTTTTGATCCTGTGGTTCTGTGGTTTTGGAGAGGCTTTTCCAAATATATGCCAATAACCAAAACGAAGGGTGTGATTCCATTGTTTGAATAATTGGCTGAAACATAGAAGTAAAACAATGACTAATAATAGTAATATTTTAACTACTGTACAGACTGACATTTCTCCACAGCTTATCCAACACTACTAGTTTTGCAGGACTTCATTCCCCATATGACTTAAAAAGATCACTTCTATTTTCTGAGGTAATCCAAGGAAACTAGCTAAGCATCTTTTTCCTCCAGAGATAGCAAGGCATAACATAACCTCAGCAGCAGATGTGAGCTGATGTTCTACTTCTCACACTTGTTATTTGACCCTGAGCCTCATTTTCCTTATCTATGAAATAAGATATTTGTATTACCAATTCACATAGGATTATTAGGAAAGAAAGCGCTTTGGAAGTTAAAACATGAACTCTGTGGTGGTTGTTGGAGAATTTTGACTTAGTCGATATTACACTCCTTATTCACCATCATGGTAATGCTCTCAGGAATGAATTTGGTTGATGACCAGCTCCAAATGTGATATTGTTTCAGAAATCTGCGATCTAGCAGAGTGCCTCGGAGCCCTGCAGGTTTGCTGAAAATTCAAAGGAATTTCACTTCTGATAACTGTTGCCTTCCATTCACTCTTTTAGCAAGCTGTTTTTGCACTTTCTAAGCCATCTTTCAGACCCTCAGGGTTTTTGTTTGTTGAGAAATGAAAAATCTCCACTGGTGGGTCCTGAAATGGACATCTGAGCATGGCAATCACTTCCTGTTTTTTCCATGAGGATTTTTGTCGGGTCAAACTGGCTCATCATTAGCACTGCTATTCAAAAATTATGAAAGTTCAAGTCAATCACCACCCCGTAAGCCCCAAAGGCAGTATTGCCAATTCCTGGGTGATGGGGGGAGGTGAGTGGGAAGGGAGGGGTGTCTATCTAGAACTAGTTAGAGTTAAGAATTGTTTTCTGTTGCTTTCATGTTTAAGTATATTAAATGCTTTATCTCAGCTATTTTGGATCCGTGTAAAAATGTGTTGTCCTTTATCTTGAGGGGGCTCTCCTCACCTACCATTATTATGTCATGTGCTTTTGGGGAAGTGCTCTTTTGTCACAGACCAAGTCAGGCTTCAGATGGGTCAGGGCAAGGGCTGAAGTCAGAGGGTAAATTTGGGCTGATGCTTCTGCTCCATTACACCTGGTTGGTCTGCTTTGAAATCAGGGCCATGTGCGGGGCTAGCCATGCTCTGTGGCCACAGAGCAGGGCAACACTGATTGCCCCATATGGGGATCAAAAGCATGCCTCACCAGCACTGTGTGCTAACCAACAGAGCTGAACAGATTGGAACATCCAATATTATCATGAATGATGTTAAATACTTACAGACTGCCAGTAGTATTTCTCATAGAATATCTACATTATTCTATGATCGAGGGTCAGCAAACTATGGTCTGTGGGCCAAATCTAGAATGTTCTATATGAATATTCTCTAGAATATGAGCTGGAAGGGAATTATTAGAATGTTCTTAACTTGATCATACTCATTGGAACATGAGATCATGGATTTAAAAAGCACTCAGTACAGTGCCTGGCACATAGGATGTGGTATATAAATGCTTATTTCCTTCCTTTCTCCCTTACATATGAAGTTGTGTCTCAGAGAGGTGACTTGCCAGATCCATGTTAAAGAAATCTCTTTAGTTTGCCATGAGAGCCCCATCATCTTCTGGTCCCTTGCTCTGAGAGACCCAAATGGTTCCTGTTTGCCGGGTGACAGGTTTTTCTGTAGTTTTCTGTGAAGTTGCACACAAGGCTGGGAGGCATACTGTTGATGTGACTGAATGCTATATAATATGAATTTTTGATATAGTTAATATTTGTAGGTCCTAAAGAAATCTGTGATTGTTAGCCCATGGCTGGTGGGCCAGGCCTATGGTGAGAACTAGGGGAAAATGATAAATAGCCCTAGAGCTCTGGTGATATTTGCTTGATGTCAGCAGACCTGAAGGGATTGGGTCTGAACTTGTGATTGCAACGATATAGGGAAACACCAGGTGAAGAAACTCTTTCCATCAATGCAGATCAATACCTCTTCTTCAATTTATAGTCCTAGAGGGTTTCCAGTGCCTTCAGAGATTAGGTGACTTTGCTTAGTAGCCAGTATATGTTGGAGGCAGAATCTGAACCCACCTTCTACAAGAAGCCTTCCCCAACCCCTCTTAATTCCTGTTTAATTATTTCCTGCTTTTTCTGTATTAGTTTGCTTTGCGTGAATTTGTTTGTGTGTTGTCTCTCTTATTAGACTGTAAGTTCTTTGAGGGCAGGTAATGTCTTTTGCTTCTTTTTGCATCCCCAGCACTTAGCACAGTGCCTGGCACACAGTAGGCACTTAATATGTTTGTTGATTGATCTTCCTGGATGTGAGACTAGTTCTCTATCTACTATTCCAGACTACCCTAACTGAATGGTGGTTGTGTTTTCGGTTTTTTGGGGTTTTTTTGCTTTCAAGTTTTCTCTCTTCTTTATTTTTTTAAATTTTAATTTATTTATTTTTAGTTTCAACATTAACTTCTATAAGATTTTGAGTTCTAAATTTTCTCCCTCTCCCTCCCTTCCCTCTGCCTGAAGACAGCATCCAATTTCATAAAGGCTCTACATATACATGAATATTAAACATATTTTCACATTAGTTATGTTGTAAAGAAGAATTAGAACCAAGGGCAGGTACCACAGGAAAGAAGAAACAAACCAAAATAATTGAAGAAAAGGAGAGCAAATAGTCTGCTTCCATCTGCATTCAGATTCCAAAGTTCTTTTTCTGGATGTGGATGGCATTTTCCATCATGAGGCTTTTGGAGTTGTCTTAGATCCTTCCATTGCTGATAAGAGCTAAGTCTATCAAAGTTGGTCATCATATAATGTTGCTGTTACTGTGTACAATGTTCTCCAGGCTCTGCTCACTTCACTCAGCATCAATTCATGTAAGTCTTTCCAGGTTTTTCTGAAGTCTGCCTGCTCATTATTTCTTATAGCACAGTCGTATTCCATTACATTCATATACCACAACTTGTTCAGCCATTCCCCAGTTGATGGGCATCCTCTCAATTTCCAGTTCTTTGCTACCCCAAAAAGAACTGCTATAAGTATTTTTGTATGCATGGGTCCTTTTCTCATTTTTTATGATTTCTTTGGGATACAGCCCTAGAAGTAGTAATGCTGGTTCAAAGACTTTTGTAGCCCTTTGGGCATAGTGCCAAAATGCTCTCCGTAATGGTTGGATCAGTTCACAATTCCACCAGCAATGCATTAGTGTTCCAATTTTCCCACATCTTGTCTAACATTTATCATTTTACTGTTTTGTTATCTTAGCCAATCTTATAGGTGTGATGTGGTACCTCAGTGTTGTTTTGATTTGCATTTCTCTAATCAATAGTGATTTAGAACATTTTTTATATGACTATATATAGCTTTAATTTTTTTCATCTGAAATTGCCTATTCATATCCTTTGACCATTTATCAATTGGGGAATGACTTGTATTATAAATTTGATTCAGTTCTCTATATATTTTAGAAATGAGGCCTTTGTTAGACATACTGGCTGTAAAAATTGTTTCCCGGCTTTCTGCTTCCTTCTTATCTTGGTTGCACTAAATAGACTTTAGAACATCAAACCCATGATACTCTTAAAATTATTTTCAAGACTACTAAAAATAACATAGACTTTCTTGCTGGTAGGAATTTGGTTACAGAGAGACAGATTTCAGCTCAATAGAAGGAAAAATTTTAACAATTATAGCTGTACAAAAGTGGAATGGACTGTCTTGGTAGACAGTAAACTCCTCATCACTGAAAGTACTTAGGCGTAAGCTAGATGACCACCTGTCAAAATTGGAGAGAGAATTCATTCATAAGGGGGGAAACTGAGTGACGTGCTCCAAGATTCCTTTTAGTTCCAAGTTTCTGTGATTCTAGGTTGGGGACTGCACTTGTAAGTAATTAATGGTAAATAAGCAGGGCATCTCTGCCCCCTCTATGCTGTCATTGACTTGTCATGCTTTAAGCATGTATTGTGCCCCTGCTCCTCTTCCACTGGATTGGAAGCTCTCAGACATTAGAGATCATGTTCAGTTTCAAGTGGGAAAGTGGGATTGTGGTGGAAAGAATTCTCCAGTGAATCAACAAATATTTATTAAGTGCTAAGCACTGAGAGGTAAAAAAAAATAATAATTCTTGCCCACAAAGAGTTTATATTCTAATGGCAGAGAAGACATACATATACAGGTTTATACAAAACAAAGGGAGCCTTTGAAGGGAAGGTACTAGGAGCTCAAGGATCTGTAGAAGATGGAGTTTGAGCAGTCTCAAGGCAAGCCAGAGATTCTAAAAGATGGAGATGAGGAGAGAGAACCTTCTGGACAAGGGCGTAGGGATGGTATTTGTTGGAAAGTGGGTGGAGAGCAGCAAGCAGGCCAGGATGGCTGGACTGTGCCTCGGAATGGAGTAAAGTATAAGGAGACTGGAAAGAGGAAGGGGCCAGCTTGAGAAGAGCCATAAATGCAAGACAGAGGACTTGAGATTTGGTGGAGAGGCAGTAGGGAGCCACTGGAGTTTATTGAGCAGGGCCATGACATGGTCAGACCTGCCCTTTAGGAAGACCACTTTGGCAGCTATTTGGACACTGACTAGAGTGGAGAGAGACTTGAGGTAGGGAGACCAGTTAAGAGGTTCTTGTCATCTGGGGCAAAGGAGCCAAATCTAAAGCTCATGGGCCACATGGGCCTACAACACTCCTGAGTGCAGTGGAACCAGATTAAAATGTAATTGGGAAGTAGTCAACAAAATAAATAAAATACAATAAAACACAGATGATATTACATTATAAAACTAAGTCAATATGCAGCCCAGAGGGAACTTTATGTATTGACTAGTGGCCTGTTTCTATTTGAGCTTGCCACCAATGATATTGGAGGAGGGGAATGGTTCCATGAGCAGAAAGAAGGGGGCAAGATTTGGAAACTGATTGAATATGTTGAGAGAGCAAAGAAGAGTAGCTGAACAAGACTCCCAGGGTATATGCCTAGGTAATTAGAAGGATGGTAGTCCACTAATAGGGAAATTCAGAAAAGGGGAGGATTTTGGGGAAGAGATAATGAGTTCTGCCTTGGCCATTTTGAGTTCAGGTTCAGGTGGGAGTAGATGACATTTGAGTTCCCTTCCAATGCTGGATCCTCTCTGTCTCCCCCATTCTTGAGCATGTTGCTATGAAGGGAAAAGGTGCTTAAAGAATAATTTTGGGTAGGGACTGAGAAAAGACTGGATCGCCAAGTAAACCAGTAAGGTGGTCAAGTCAGAGAAGATTGTGATTCCTCATGAATGGCTTCTCTTCCAGCCTTAGGTCCAGGCTTACAGCTTTCTTCACCTTTCTAATTCCATAATAAAAAAAATTGTGTAGGATTAAGAACCCTAATAGTTAACATTCCTTTAGTGCTTGAAGTTTGCACAGGGCTTTACAAATGTTTTATCCTTACAATAACCCTGGGAAGTAGGTGCTATAATCCCCATCTAACTGATGAGGAAACTGAGACAGACAGTGGTTGACTTGCCCAGAGTCACACAGATCGCAAGATCGCAAGTGGCTGAGGCAGAATTTACACTCGGATCTTCCTGACTCCAGACCCAGCATTCTATCTCCCCTGTCACCTAGCTGCCTTTAAAAAATTTTTTAAAGCCCATCAGTATTTTAAGAGATAAATAAATTAAAAATATTCACAGAAGTTCATTTATGTCTCTTTGTGCATCCTGGAAAAGAAAAATATACTAAAATCAGGGCTGCTTTGAAGATTACACAGCAATAGGTGCTATAGAAATCCAAGGCATTACTAATAGAGGTAGCAGAGACTCTTCTTTACTCACCCAGGTACAAACTATATTTAACACCAGTCCAAATTGGTATATTGGTACAAAATGGTACAAATTTTTAAAATTTTGATTAAAAAAATTAATTCCCCTTTTCCTGCATTCTTGTCAATTCTCAATCACTCCTGCCTCCCCCAATAAAAACTTCCACCATTATAACAGCAAAATATGATTAAGCAAAGCCAGTCAGTTTGATGAGACATGCTTCATTCCAGCCCTTGCTCTCGGGCCGAGCCCAGACGTTGGTAACTATGAATTGTGTTGGGTCTGTCTGTTGATATTTGTAATTTGTTTGTATTTTGGTTTTGAGGTTCGGGGTGCTGGTTTGTTTTTTCCCCCGAACTAAATGAATGTTTTGAACCTCAGGGTGCTGGTTTTTTCCCCCGAAGTAAGTCAATGAATCTGTATTTGGTCTGTCTCTTGATGCTTGTCTGTATGCTCCCCTGAACTAACTGAATGCTAACTGAATGCTGGCGTTTTCCCCTGAACTAAATGATTGTTGTCTGTATGCTAACTGAATGCTGGATTAAAGTAAGCTCATCAACCCCTTTCCTTGTTTAAGCAGATAAAAAGAACCTGTGCTTTCCCGGCAGCCTCCTGGGTCCCGGCTGTGGGGGAGGGATCTTACACCCCCACCGAAGCTGCTAGCTGGGTTGTTAAAACAATAGTAGGGGCTTAATAAGTGTTTATTGATTGATTGGAGATCTGGCAGCAGATAGCAGAGTCCCAGTCATGAGCACTATGATCCAGGGACATGATTCTGATCCTCCAGTCCTCACAGGCAAAAGGGTATCAACTAATTACCAGAAGAAATGGAGTAACAACCAGGAACTCAATCATGGAGTGACAAAACCATGTTTTTAAAATTGGGAGGTATTGGGAAGGGATTTGGTCATGAGGAATGAGGTTTGGGTCCAGTTACTAAAACAAAGGTACCTTGGACCAGTAGGAAGGTGACTTGATGCTCAACTAGGAATCTATAACCACACAAGAGACAACGTAGTAAGAATCCTGGACCTGGATTATGGAGAGACCTGAGTTCAAATTCCCCCCTAAGAGTTAATATCTGTTAATATCTGTGGGATTATGTGAACGTTTCTTAACTTTCTCAACCCCAGTTTTCTAATCTATAAATGGGTATATAACCTTTAGCACTTATCTCCTACGGTTATTGTGATGCTCAAATGAGATAATGTAAGTTCTTTGACATCCTTAAAGCGTCATAGAAATGTCGGCTCTAATTATCTAAGGGTCTTGTCATTTTTTCTGCAAAGGAGCCAGTTTACACTCTGAACCTGGGAAAAGGAAGACTGTGCTTCCAGGTGGGGGTTAAATGACTGCCCCTATTGGTGGGATTCTGGGAACTGAAAGTCAAGTCAGCCTTCTTCCATTGACCCTTATGTCAGCTCTAGCAGCTGACCATCCAGCATAGTTTTTTTTTGTAGGCATACAGTTCAGTCTGAGAGATTCTACTAACATTTACTTTTAGCTAATTTACTATAAAGATGAGATGTTCTCACATCCATTTTGTGACTTATCTTGTTGTTGTTGTTGCTGTTCGTCCTTCATTCTTGAAGAGGACCATGACATCAGGAAGGCGATGCCATGACTTATGAGTGAATTGGATTTAGGTGAGGGAAGGCTGTGAAAAGACACCAGCCTCACTTTCTCCTCCAGGGCCATCTGGGCCCAGTGGCAAGATATAGATGAGGATGACTGGAGATGGACCTGGATGCAGTGGGAGACCTTGGCCTTTTTAAGCTAAAGTCTTTCCCAGGACTCAGTCTGACCGAGACAATGCCCATTCAGTGATTAAAGCTAGGTAAGAAATGAGGCAAAGAATGGCCTCTCTTACCCAGTCAAAAAAAAAAAAAACAACAACAAACCCTAAAAACCCCAGCAACATTGTGCAATGATCAACTATGATAGACTTAGCTCTTCTCAGCAATACAATGATCCAAGACAATTCCAAAAGACTCATGATGAAAAACGCTATTTACATCCTGAGAAAGAACTAAGGAGTCTGAATGCAGATCAAAGCCGACTATTTTCACTTTTTGTTTTTTCCTTCTTGTGTTTTTTTTCCTTTTGTTCTGATTCTTCTTTCACAACATGACTAATGTGGAAATATGTTTAACATGATTGTACATATATGACCTACCTATATCAGATTAATTGCTGTCTTGGGAAGGGGGTAGGGAAGGGAAGGAGGGAGAAATGTTTGGAACTCAAAATCTTATAAAATGAATGTTGAAAATAAATAAACAAACAACAACAATAAAGAATCCTGATACAAACAAAGGACTATTATAAATTTCTTTTAAAAAAAAGAAAGAAAAAATGCTATCCATCTCCAGAGAAAGAACTGACGGAGTCTGAATGCAGATCAAGGCATACTTTTTTTTAACTTTCTTTATTTTTCTTGGGGTTTTTTGTATGTTTTCTTTCACAATGTGACTAATATGGAAATATGTTTTGCATGATTGCACATGTATAACCTATATCAAATTACTTGCTGTCTCAGGGAGGGGGAAGAAGAAGGAGGGAAGGAAAGAATTTGGAACTCAAAATTTTAAAAAAGTGTTAAAAATTATTTTTACATATAATTTAGGAAAAATAAGACATTAAATGTGTACATACTTTATTTCTCTTCCTAGTCCTACTGACAAGCATCAGATTGAGGAGTGTCAATCTAAATTGAAAATATGCCAGGTTTATTAACACCAGCACAAACATGCTCTTTAATTGAGTTGCTGATGCTGTCAATAATGTTGTTCACTCATGTTTTAGAAAAAGTGTCATATCAGCACTTTTCCCTCCCTGACTTTTTTCACCTCCCTAAGGCCTTGCCAATTTAATTCTGAGGAAGGAATAATGTCCTCTTTTATGACACATACTACCTGTATGACTCTGGACAAGTCACTTAAGTTCCCTGGGCCTCAGTTTCCTCGTCTGTAAAATGAGGTGTTTAGACTAGAAGTTTTTTGAAGTCCCTTTCAGCTTAAGATATGGGACCAAATATATTGGTTCATTTCTTAGCCACACTGATTTCTGATATGTCTTATTAAGTTATTGAACAAGCGTTTATCCATTTCCTACCTTGTGCCATGAATTGGACTAAGTACTGGGAGAAATACAAAGGGCACAACATGGAGGCAGCTAGGGGGCTCATTGAAAGAGCACTGGGCCTGGAATTCAAATCGACCCTCAGCCGCTTCCTAGCTGTGTGACCCTCAGCCTCAGTTTCCTCACCTGTCAAATGGATATAAGAATAGCACCTTTCTCAAAGGGTTATTGTTAGGATCAAATCAGATGGCCTACCCAAAATGCTTTGTAAACCTTAAAGTGCTATGTAAATGTCTATTTAAATATATAAAGTGTCATATAAAGCTACATAACATGCTGTAAGGCCACCATTATTATTATTATTATCTCTCACTGCATAATTCATTCCTTCTAAAATGGCTTCTCTTCCTTTTTTGTTTTTCCATATAGATTGCTTTTCCTGGCAGTATTTTAAGGTCTTATAGGGCAGGGAATGTTTTAATTATGTCTTTATGTTCTCAATGCATATTATGTTCCCTGACACATTTAATCTTTTATTGCTGGATGGATTATGCTTTCTACTTTGTTCTCCTCTTGCCTTTTTTCTTTCTTTCCTCTCCCTTCTTCTTTTGCCCTTCTTTCTTTCTTCTCTTGTTCATCCTGGTTTTAAAGCATGGCAGCTATTCCTTGCTCTCCTAATTTGCTTATGGTATCACCCTTTATGTCTAGATCATGTACCCATTTTAACCTTTTCTTGGTATATGGTGTGAGATGTTGATCTATGCCTAGTTTCTGCCATACTATTTTCCAGTTTTCCCAGAAGTTTTTGTCAAATAGTGAGTTCTTATCCAAGAAGCTAGAGTCTTTAGGTTTATCAAACAGTAGATTGCTATATAAGACTATATAAGACTACTATGTCTTATATAGCTAACTTATTTCACTGATCCACCACTCTGTTTCTTAAACAATAGCTTTCATGATTGCTGCTTTATAATATAGTTTGAGATTTTCTGGTATGGCTAGGCCACTTTCCTTTGTATTTTTTTCATTAATTCCATCAATACTATTGACCTTTTTGTTCTTCTAGATGAATTTTGTTATTATTTTTCCTAGCTCTATCTTTTTTTGGTTGCTTGCCCAATTCATTGATCTACTCTTTCTCTATTTTATTCATGTAAGCATTTAGAAATATAAAATTTCCCATAAGTGTTACTTGGTCTACATCCCATAACTTGTAATATGTTGTCTCATTATTGTTGTTCTGTTTGAAGAAATTATTGACTGTTTCTATGATTTGTTGTTTGACCCCCTCATTCTTTAGGATTAAATTATTAATTTTTTATTTTATTTAATATTTTTAGTTTTCAGCATTGATTTTCACAAGAGTTTGAATTACAAATTTTATCCCCATTTCTACCCTCCCCCCCACTCCAAGATGGCATATATTCTGATTGCCCCGTTCCCCAGTCAGCCCTTCCTTCTGTCACCCTGCTTCCCCCATCCCCTTTTCCCTTACTTTCTTGTAGGGCAAGAGAGATTTCTATGACCCATTGCCTGTATATCTTGTTTCCTAGTTGCATGCAAAAACTTTTTTTTGAACATCTGCTTTTAAAGCTTTGAGTTCCAAATTCTCTCCCCTCTTTCCTCCCCACCCACCCTCCCTAAGAAGGCAAGCAATTCAACATAGGCCACATGTGTATCATTATGTAAAACCCTTCCATAATACTCATGTTGTGAAAGACTAACTATATTTTACTCCTTCCTATCCTATCCCTCTTTGTTCAATTTTTTCCCTTGACCCTGTTCTTTTTCAAAAGTGTTTGCTTTTGATTACCTCCTCCCCCTATTTGCCCTCCCTTCTATCATCCCCCCTTTTTTTTATCTCCTTCCTCCTTCTTTCCTAGGGGGTAAGATACCAAATTGAGTGTGTATGGTATTCCCTCCTCAGGTCAAATCTGATAAGAGCAAGATTCACTCATTCCCCCTCACCTGCCCCCTCTTCCCTTCCTACAGAACTGCTTTTTCTTGCCACTTTTATGTGAGATAATTTACCCCACTCTACGTCTCCCTTTCTCTCTATCTCAATATATTACTTTCACCCCTTAATTTGATTTCATTTTTTAGATATCATCCATTCATATTCAACTCACCCTGTGCCCTCTGTCTATATACATATATGTACATATATATATATGTGTGTGTATGTATGTATGTATGTATGTATGTATATATGTATGTATGTATATTCCCTTCAGCTACCCTAATATTGAGGTCTCATGAATTATACAAATAATCTTTCCATGTAGGAATGTAAACAAAACAGTTCAACTTTAGTAAGTCCCTTATGATTTCTCTTTCTTGTTTGCCTTTGCATGCTTCTCTTGATTCTTGTGTTTGAAAGTCAAATTTTCTATTCAGCTCTGGTTTTTTCACTGAGAAAGTTTGAAAGTCCTCTATTTTACTGAAAATTCATATTTTGCCTTGGAGCATGATACTCAGTTTTTCTGGGTAGGTGATTCTTGGTTTTAATCCTAGCTCCATTGACCTCCAGAATATCATATTCCAAGCCCTTCAATCCCTTAATGTAGAAGCTGCTAGATCTTGTGTTATTCTGCTTGTGTTTCCACAACACTGAAATTGTTTCTTTCTGGCTGCTTGCAGTATTTTCTCCTTGATCTGGGAGCTCTGGAATTTGGCAACAATGTTCCTAGGAGTCTTCTTTTTGGGATCTTTTTCAGGAGGTGATTGGTGGATTCTTTCAATTTCTATTTTACCCTCTGGCTCTAGAGTATCAGGGTAGTTCTCCTTGATAATTTCTTGAAAGATGATATCTAGGCTCTTTTTTTGATCATGGCTTTCAGATAGTCCAATAATTTTAAATTATTTCTCCTGGATCTATTTTACAAGTCAATGGTTTTTCCAATGAGATATTTGACATTGTCTTCGACTTTTTCATTCCTTTGGTTCTGTTTTATAATATCTTGATTTCTCATTAAGTCACTAGCTTCCACTTGCTCCAATCTAATTTTTAAGGTAGTATTTTCTTCAGTGGTCTTTTGGACCTCCTTTTCCATTTGGCCAATTCTGCCTTTCAAGGCATTCTTCTCCTCATTGACTTTTTGGAGCTCTTTTGCCATTTGAGTTAGTCTATTTTTAAGGTGTTGTTTTCTTCAGTATTTTTTTGGGTCTCCTTTAGCAAGTCATTGACTTGTTTTTCATGGTTTTCTGACATCATTCTCATTTCTCTTCCCAATTTTTCCTCTACATCTCTAACTTGCTTTTCCAAATCCTTTTTGACCTCTTCCATGGCCTGAGACCGGTTCATATTTTTCTTGGAGGCTTTTTATGTAGGCTCTTTGACTTTGTTGACTTCTTCTGGCTGTGTGTTTTGATCTTCTTTGTCACCAAAGAAACATTCCAAAGTCTGAGTCTAAATCTGAGTCTGTTTTCACTGCCTGGCTATGTTCCCAGCCAGCTACTTGACCCTTGAGTTTTTCGTCGGGGTATGACTGCTTGTAGAGTAGAGAGTACTTTGTCCCAAACTTGAGGTGTTGCACTGTTGTTTTCAGAGCTTTTTCTACACAGCAAGCTCTGCCACACCAGTGCTCTTACTCCCCCAAGAACTACCAACCCCAAACAGTGACTCAGATGTTAAACAGGCTCTGCACTCCCACTCTGATCCACCACTTAATTTCTCCCATCAGGTGCGCCTGGGGCTCGAAGCAACTACAGCTGTAGTTCTGTAGCTGCACCACCTCCATTGCCCCTGGGGCAGTGACTGAACTGTGAACTCCTTTCACTCTATCCCCACAGTTTTTTCCCACTAACCTTCTCTGTTCAATTTGGTATTTGTGGGTTGAGAAGTCTGGTGACTGCCACAGCTCACTGATTCAGGGTGCCAGGGCCTGTACTGCCTGGCTCCTGGTCTGGTGGGTCTAGGCACAGCCCACGCTGGGCTGTGCTCCACTCCACTCCCAGCTCCATGCAATAGACCTTACCCAGCAACCATCCAGCCTGTCCTGGGCTGGAGCCCTGCTTCCCTCTACTATTTCATGGGTTCTGCAGTTGTAGAATTTTTTCAGAGCCATTTTTTATAGGTGTTTGGTCCTGGGGGAGAGCTTTAGGCTAGTCATTGCTTTCCAGCTGCCATCTTGACTCTGACCCCCCCCCCCACCAACTTAACTTTTATTCTATCTTTCCATGGCCCTTTATTACATGTAATTTTTATTGTATCAGGATATGAAAAGAATGCATTTAATATTTCTGCCTTTCTACATTTGATTGTCAGGTTTTTATACCCTAATATATGGTCAGTTTTTGTGTAGGTGCCACATACCAGTGAGAAAAAAGATACATTTCTTTCTATCCCCATTCAGTTTTCTCCAGAGGTCTGTCATATCTAACTTTTCAAATATTCCTTTCACCTCCTTAACTTCTTTCTTGTATATTTTGTGCTTAGATTTATCTAGGCCTGAGAGGGCCTTAAATAGAAGACCTAGGGGTTGAGGTCACCTATTAGTATAGTTTTGCTCTTTATTTCTTCCTGTAACTTACTTCAGTTCTCCTCTAAGAATGTGGATGCTGTACCACTTGATGCATATATATTTAGTATTGATATTACTCCATTGTCTATGGTACTTCTTAGCAAGATGCAATTTCCTTCCTTATCTCTTTTAATTAGAGCTACTTTTGCTTTTGCTTTGTCTGAGATCAGGACTGCTACCCCTACTTTTTTTTTTTACTTCAGCTGAAGCATAATACATTGTGCTGCAGTCTTTTATCTTAATTCTGTATGTATCTGTCAGCTTCAGATATGTTTCTTGTAAACAACATGTTATAGTATTCCAGTTTTTAATCCACTCTGCTGTCTGCTTCCATTTTGTAGGAGAGTTCATCCCATTCACATTCACAGTTATGATTATTAATTGTGTATTTCTCTCCATCGTATTTTCCCCCCTGTTTATACTTTTCTTTCTCCTTTTACCCTTCTCACAAGTGTTTTGCTTCTGACCACTGTCTCCCTCAATCAGCCCTTCTTTCAATCAGCTCCCCCTCCCTTTTCTTTCCTCTTTCCCTTTCTACTTCCCTATATGGTAGGATAAAGTTTGGTACCCAACTGAGTATGTATGTTATTTCCTCTCTGAGCCAAATCCAATGAGAGTAAGGTTCAAATAATGCTCACTCCCTCTCTTGTTTCCCTCTACTATAAAAGGTCTTTTGTGCCTCTTCGTGTGATGTAATTTACTCCATTCTGCCTCCCCCTTTCTTCTCTCAGCACAATCCTTTTTTTCACCCCTTAATTTTTTTACTATCACATCAAAGTCAACTTATACCCACACCCTCCATCTATGTATACTCCTTTTAACTGCCCTAATAGAGATGCAGTTCTCAAGAGTTACAAGTATCATCTTCCTGTGTAGGGATGTAAACAGTTTAACCTTATTAAATAATGTGGTGTTTTTCCTGATTACTTTTTTATGCTTCTCTTGAATCTTGTATTTGAAGATCACATTTTCTGTTCAGTTCTGGTCTTTTCATCAGGAAAATTTGAAAATCCCTTTTTTCATTGAATGTCTACCTTTTTTGCTGGATAGTTGATTCTTGGTTGTAATCCAAATTCCTTTGTCTTCTGGAATATCATATTCCAAGCCCTCTGATCCTTTAATGTAGAAGTTGCTTAGAACTGTGGTATCCTGACTGTGGCTCCTTGATATTTTAATTATTTCTTTTTGGCTGCTTGCAGTATTTTCAATTTGACCTGATAATTCTGGAATTTGGCTATAAATGGAATTTTCGTTTTGGGATCTCTTTCAGGAGGTGATCTATGGATTTTTTCAATTACTATTTTACCCTCTGGTTCTAGGATATCAGGGAAGTTTTTCTTGATGATTTCTTAAAAGATTCTGTCCAGGCTCCTTTTTTATCATGGCTTTCAGGTAATCCAATAATTCTTAAATGATCTCTCCTAGACCTATTTTCCAGGCCATTTGTTTTTCCAATGAGGTATTTTATATTTTATTCTATTTTTTCATTCTTTAGATTTTTTTGACTGATTCTTGATGTTTCATAGAGTCATTAGCTTCCAATTGCCCAATTTTAATTTTTAAGGAATTATTTTATTCAGTTAACTTTTATACTTCTTTTTCCATTTGGCCAACTCTTTTTAAGGAATTGTTTTCTTCAGTGGATTTTCCCCCCATTTGGCCAATTGTATTTTTTAAGGAATTGTTTCCTACAGTCCATTGTTTTCCTTTGTTTCCCAGGCTGTCGACTTTCATACATAACTCTCATTTATTTTCCCATTTTTCTTCTACCTCTCTTATTTGATTTTTAAAATCCTTTTTGAGCATTTCCAAGAAGTTTTTTTTGGGGATTGAGATCAATTTATAGTTTCCTTTAAGGCTTTGCATGTAGGCATTTGGATATTATTTTTGGACATTGTGTTTTGATCTTCCTTGTTGCCCTGGTGGCTCTCTATGGTCAGGGCTCTTTTCTGTGTTTTTTTTTTTTTTGTTGTTTTTTTTTGCTCATTTTATAGGCTATTTCATGACTTTTAAAGTTGAGCTTTGTTCCTTGGCACAGGGGCCACTGTCCCAAGCTTCTTGTGCTGGAGGCCAGGGGCCTGGTCACTAACTTTCTGCACTGGGGCCTCAAGTGCTGTCAGCTTGCCCAGTACACTGGGGTGGCCTGACCTAGTCCTGCCTGTGTGGTGGTAATGTGATTAAAGATCTTTCCTGCCCATTCAATAGGCCTCAGATGAGGCTAGTTAAGGGAAGTTTCTCAGGTAGAGCAAGTTAAGGGAAACTTGATTAAGAGAGGCTTGATTGTAGGTAGGCTTAGACCCTTTACTTAATAGGTGTGAGGCCCCAAGCCCACACCCTTTTGCTATTTAGGTCAGGAGAGGTGTGAAACCCTCAGGGCCCTAATGATTGGTGCTAAGACCAGAGCCACTTGCGTGTGCTCTGAGTTCTAGCCACTAGGCTAGACTCTGTATATAAAGGCTAGGACCGTATATAAAGAGAGCCCAGAACTGAGAGCAGCAGGTCTGGTCTTTTCATCAGGAATGTTTGAAAAGTCCTCTATTTCATTGAATATCCATTTTCCCCCGAAGGGCTTTTGCTTAACAGTTTAGTTTGAGTATGGACCTCAGCATCTGGTACCTTATGCTGCTAGGTGATCTTCAGAATCTTCCTAAGACAATTCAGAGAGCACAACTCCAATGGGCTGGCCATGTGAAACAGTAAGGCAAGAAACACAACATCAACAATAATCATGAATATGCCTATGTAGTTCTGTATAACAAAGTGTATGAGACTCTCCACATAGAAGGTAGAAGTAAACCATTTATTCAGACACCAGTAAACATATCCTAGAAGCCATTTATCCAGTCTACCACAGTAGTGAAACATTCCACACACAATATCACAGCCTGAAAACTCGCCATCCCCAAACCTCTCCCACCCCCTGCTGGGGTCTTCCCAAGATAAACTCACAGTACAGCTAAGTCAGTCTGTTCAGTTCTAACAATCATGAGAGCAGCCATTAGCAGCCACCAGCAACCATAACATCTTTCTGTCTCTCTCTGCATTTTCTGTGACCTAACTTCCTTTTCCTGTCAGGAAGCTCCTTCCACCGTATGTGTCTTAGGCTTCCTGTGATGGAAGCAGGTCATATGGCCTATAAATGGGTGGGACAGATCTTCAAATCTAATTGCTACTACACCATGTTGTTCAAATGCAAAATGTATACTTGCCAAAAAACCTAATTTATGGAGAACTCACACAAGGCAAGCATTCACATGGTGGTCAGAAGTGAGGCAAAGACATTCTCAAGGTCTCTCTTAAGAACTTTGGAATTGATTGTATGACATGGGAGATATTGGCACAGGACCTCTCAGCATGGTGTACCCACATCAGAGAAGGTGCTGTGCCCTATGAGCAAAGCAGAATTGAAACAACTCAGAGGAAATGCAGGACATACAAATTTAGAGTATCTACTCCAAATATTCACATGGATTATGTGTGCCCAACCTGTGGTAGAGCATTCTGAGCTTGTATTGGTCTAATCAGCCACAGTCAGACACATTGAAACTTGACTCTAGCATAGTGTTGTCATTTTGGTCCTCTTTGAGAATGAAGGACAACCTAACCTAAAGGCTTATACTCAGTTTTGCTGGATAGGTTATTCTTGGTTGTAATCCTAGCTCCTTTGTCTTCTGGAATATCATATTCCAAGCCCTTTGATCTTTTAATGTAGCAGCTGCTAAATCTTATGTAATCCTGACTGGCTCCACAATATTTGGATTATTTCTTTTTGGCTGTTTGCAGTATTTTCTCCTTTATCTGGGAGCTCTGGAATTTGGCTAATATTCCTGGGAGTTTTTATTTTGGAATCTCTTTAAGAAGGTGATCAGTGGGTTCTTTCAATTTCTGTTTTTACCTCTGGCTCTAGGAGATCAGGGCAGTTTTCCTTGTTAATTTCATGAACCATGATATCCAGGCTCTTTTTTTTCTTTTTTTTGATAATAGCTTTTGGGTAGTCCAGTAATTCTTAAATTATTTTTCCTTGATCTACTTTTCAGGTCAGTTGTTTTTCCAATGAGATATTTCACATTTTCTTCTACTTTTGCATTCTCTTGATTTTGTTTTATTGTTTCTTGATGGTTTCATGGAATAATTAGCTTCCACTTACCCAGTTCTAATTTTTAAGGAATTATTTTCTTCAGTAAGCTTTTGTACTTCCTTTTCCATTTAGCCAATTCTACCTTTTAAGGAGTTGTTCTCCTTAATTTGTATGCTTTTTTCCATGTGGCCAATTTTGCTTTTTAAGAAGTTCTTTTTCAATGAATTTCTATACATCTTTTTTCCATTTGGCCAATTTTACTGTTTAAGGAGTTTTTCTCTTTAGTAGATTTTTGTAATTTGATCTATTCTGTTTTTAAGGTGTTATTTTCTTCAGTTTTTTTTTTTTGCCTCATTTGCCAAGCTGTTGACTCTTTTTTCATTATTTTCTTACATCACTTTCATTTCTTTTACCAGTTTTTCCTCTACCTCTCTTATTTGATTTTTTAAAAATCCTTTTTGAGCTCTTCCAGGAATTCTTTTTGGGCCTGAGACAGAGTTACATTTTTCCTTTGAGACTTTGTATGTAACTGCTTTTATAATGTTGTCTTTTTTTTCTGAGTTTGTGTTTTAATCTTCCCTAACATTTTCCCTTGTAACTTTCTATGAGTCAGACTCTTTTGTTATTGTTGTTTGTCCATTTTCCCAGCTCATTTCTTTTTTTAAAAAATTATTTATTTATTTGATTTTTGATTTGTGGAATAAAAAGTATTTTCATAACACAACATAATAAAAATTATGATTGCACATGAAACTGCAAATCTATTATGTACAACTTGCAATTCCTTTTAAGTATATACTGAAGTTATCATGTAAATTTCTTCCCCCCCCCCTTTTTTCTTCTCTCTCCTCCTACCCTAAAGATGGCTACCATTAGACACAGATGTGTGTGTGTGTGTGTGTGTGTGTGTGTTTCTTGACTTTGAACTTTATGTTAAAGTTGGATTCTGCTCCTGGAGTACAGGGGGCACTGTCTCAAGATTCAGGGTTTTTTTATGCAGCAGTTTTCAGAACTAGTTCTGGGGGTCTCTGAGTTTTATTCCAAGGTGGTATGGTTTAAGGAAAGGCATGTTTATTGCTTTTCTGGCTTGTATTCTGGTCTGTGAGTAACCACAAGCATTGTTTTCCACCCTGGAACTGTGACCAGGGTCCCTAATTCCCTGGGGCCATAAGCTCTGGTGTGCTAGTGGTTCTCCTTACCTTGGGACTGCTTCCCAGATCCAAGTGTGGCCTATGCAACAGAGTCCTTCCCCCAGTGCCAGCAAAGGGACTCCTGTAATTTCCTTCTGACCAGTTGTCTGACCCCCTTATTCTTTGTAGGCTGAGAGCTCTGGAAGCTGCTGCAGGAGCAGTAGCTAATTCAATTACCCCTTCCACCCCCACCCCCACAAGGCCTGCTGTTGGTTTGCGGAAGCCTGGCCTATGCTGTGCATCCTGTGCTGGACTGTGCTCCATTCTCACCCACATGACAGACCTTTTCTGCTTATCTTATAAGTTGTCTTGAGCTGGAAAATTGTTTCACCCTATTGTTTTGTGGGCTCCTACAGAATTCATTTGGAGGCATTATTTAGAGTTGTTTGGGAGGGAAATTTGAGAGAGCTCAGAAAAATCCCTACCTTTTCTCAGCCATTTTGTCTCCATCCCTCACCCCACCCCCCCAACATATGTACATAAATATAATGGAAAGTAGTTTGTGAACTTGTCATGAGTTTTCACAGTAGGGAGACCTCCTTCCTGACGGCAGAGATCTGGGAAACTTCATTGAATTTGGGTCTTGAAGAATATGTGGAGCTATGGAAGAAAGACATTCCAGGCATAAGAACAACATGGAGGAGGGAAAGTATAAGACCACAGACCTAGAACTGGAAGGCACTTCAGAGACCATTTTGTCCAATGAGAATGAGGAAACTGAAACCCATTGAAGTAATGGGATTTGCCCCAGGTCCTCCTGGTGGTAAGTATCAGAGGGGGGATTGAAAGCTGGATCCTCTGCTGGCAGAGTCAATGCTTTTCACAATGACTACATCATCTCTTTGTTAGGGTAACAAAAATGATCTGGTGTAATTGTATTATGGTTTGAGTGAAAGGGAGTAGTGTAAGAGAAGCCTAGAAAGGTGGGCTGTATTTTATACATAAGTTAGTGTGTTGGTCTTTGCAGGATACTTACCTCATCTTCCCTGAAGAACAAATCTCTATTTTAGAATACTTTGTTCAGGCAGAAGATTAGAAAGTTTGTGGAAGAGGAGATATGGTCCTGGCCCCGACAATTTACAATGGAATGGAGAAGATGAGGCACACTAATGTAGCTGTCTTACAAATGTATCCACAAGCCTGTAAGTCTTCCCCCTGATAGCACGCGAACAAACACACTCAATTGGGAGTGTGTGTGGGAGGTGAAGGCCCCCACATCTCACACTTATGAAGATGGCACCCAGTGGAATGTGCATCCCTGGGGGTATGGCTGAATCAAAGTGAAACCCAGGATGCAAAAGTGAAGATGTGTTTTTTAGTGTCTTACTGCAATACAGAGCCGAGAGAGGAAAGGAACTGATCACTCCACCCACATTAGCATGGGCTGAACCTACCACCTGACCTCTGGAGCATGAAAGGCTCTCACTGTACCCCCAAACACCCCTGCACCCAGGAGGTCATGATGAACCTACAGTAGAATCCAGAACTCAAGTCTTCAGTGCTAACTCTGGTTACACAGCTTCAAAATTATACTCAAATCCTCTGGTGGCTCCATGATCTATTTAATATAGATAGTCTTACCAATGGTGCCAATCACAACCCCTTCCATGCTTGCTCATCCAATGCAACTCTTGTCCAGGTCTTCGCATAATTGCACCACAGAGGGTCTGTTCAAAATGCCGGGGGCTCCTTCACTTTTTCCTGACATTTCCTGAGACAGCTTCTTATATCAGTAGTCCTCAGTTTAAATCTTACCTCTGGTGCTTACAACTTGCAAGTTACTTAACTTTCAGGCCTCAGTTTCCTCATCTCTAAAATGAGAGGATTAGACTATGTGGCCTCTGACATCCCTTCCAGTTCTATATCTGTGATCCTCTAAAAAAAATTTCAGAAAAGACCTAGAGAAATGTAAATAACGATGGTGAACAAAATCCAGTGATACCTTTTGCATCAGTAATTTGCAAGAATAAATACTGAAATATGGATCTCAGCATTATTGGAATATAAATAAGAAAATAAATAACCAGCCAACAATTCTCTAAAATGACTTTTTACTTGCTGTTCCCTGAGCTGTGCACTATAACAGGGAGATTGTTTAGCTGCATTCATTTTCCAAAGGAGCTTCAAAGAATGCTGGATTTACCGTTAGAGAATGCAGGTTCAAGTCCCAGCTCTGTTACTTACTACTCAAATGGGGATTGGTGCATATATAGACCACCTAAGACAGAGTCGCCCATGTGGGACCTGCTTCTGAAGACTGGAGAACTGGAGCATGTGTGGACATTCTGTAGCTGCCCTACCACATGGCTGGAGCAGCCTTTTCACCTTGGCTGAGAATTCAGACCTGTCTGCAGCTTTACAGCTGCCTGCTTGAATTCCATGGGAGCTTTTCTTTCATTCTAAGGGTGAAAAACTCCTTCACTCACACCATGTAAGAAGGGATGGGGATTGTGGGGTGCCATCTTCCCCCAACCCTTGCTTTATCCTTTCCCATTCAGGGTGCAGGGAGTAGGGTCACTGACCTGGGAGGTGGAGCCACAGAGATCCAGGAGCCCAGGAATCCAGACTGAGTATCTATGTCAGCAGTGAAACCCTGGGAGCAAAGGTCCAGGGACTTTTGCATAGTGGAGATTTAGACTTGAATTCAGTGGAACTAATACTCTATGCCATGAAAACAGAGCTAAGCTGAGAGCCAGATCTCTCCCCTAACACACACACACACACACACACACACACACACACACACACAATCTCAGGCCCAGGTGGCATAGGGAATGTAGGGGAATTATGCCCTCCAAAACAACAGGATTGGGGAAAAATGCTGTATGTTTGTCTTTGTAATATGTTTGAAGTCAATATCCCATTGTAAAAGTGGATTTGTTGTTCAGTGGCTACATGAAACCACACTGCTAGTCATGGGGAACCCCAAGTGGGGAGAACACAGCTAGTTGGGGCCTTGAGCCAATGGCAGAGGAGACATGGAGGAGGCCCAAACCCCAGCGACATTTCTTGAGGTCATGTAGCCTGACATTGGGAGAAGGAAGGAGGATGCCTTCTGATCTTGCCCCCTTGCCACATAGTGTGAGTGAAGGAGTCCTCTCTTAGATAGGAATGGAAGAAAAGTTCCTGTGGGCTCAGGCAGGCAGGGTTAGAGATAGAGTTTTGGTTCTGTAGCCAATGGAGAAAGGCTTTTCTCAACTGCCTAACAGACCAACTGCAGGATGCTGATGCATGTGCCAGTTCTCCAGTCTCTAGGAAGCAGGTCCCTGAGCATCTTCTATGTGAATGATACCATCTTAGGTGATCTAGGCATGAGCCAACCCTCTCTACCCGTTATGCTACATGAACTTTGGAAAATTATTTAACCTTTCTAACCTTCAATTATATGCTGTGCCAAATGAGGAGACTGGATTACAACCAGAGTCCCTTCCAATTCAAAAGGCAAACACTGAAAAACTGAGCAAAAAAGAAAAAAAAATCTTAAAAATAACATTATCTCCTCCCTCTCTTGACCTCAGGGATTAGGGGAAAAGCACTAATTCAGTTTTTTTTTATAAAAGAAGAAAATATCTTCCGAAAATACAGCCCCAAATTACCCCAAACCAATTATAATAAATAAACCCAATAGCTTTTGGGGGGGGGGACGTGGAGAACATTGAGCACAACTTTTCCTGAAGGCTGGTGGTTAAGGAATTGAGGACTTTTTCTCATTGGTATTGCGGATCACTCAAGATGTAGTCAGACACCATGAGCTTGATAATAGCCTGATTTTTAACTTTCTAACTAGCTCTGACCATGCAAACAGGCCTGACCTCTCCCCTAGCAGCTCTGTAACCATGGGGCCCTTGCAAGCAGCCTGGCATCTGCCGGCACATCTTTAGCAAGTTGGCAGCCTCTGTGCCCTTTGCAGGTTGCAATCAAACCTGCCTTCTCTAGCAGCCCCTTTCTGGCTGATTAACTTTAATGTAATTTTAATTAAAAACCACAGTGTCAAAGGGTTTAGCTGCTCGAGAAATGAGCACAGATTGTGGCACAGGGGCGGCAGTCACTTGGAAAATGGAAATGCATCCTGACAATATTGTGGAGGGGCCAGATAAACAAGGCTTTGAGTCCCTCTGTCCCTTGCGGTGACTGGGGGGGAGGCGGAGGGAGCCAGCATCCTAAAAAGGAGTGCTACTTTCCAATAAAATAATTAGAATTTAGGTTATCTCAGTTGCCATCAACATTTGTAGAAAAGACACAAATTTCCTGGCAGGAATGACTCTCTCACCAAAGCCAACTGTGTCCATCCTGTTTCCTTACTGGCCCTTTGGTCTGTGTAAATCAGTCCATAAATCTGGGTTAAATATCAGTTTTAGTTCATTTAAGGAACAAAATCCACTTTTATTGTGCTGTGAAATGGTGGATTTTCTTTTCCCTTCTTAGACTACCGAGAAATGTCTTGTAGAGGGCCAGAGTTTTCTTTTCCCCAAATGAGAAGTGCTCTCTCACTCTAAGGGAGGACCCCCACCCCCCATTCTTTGACACTGGTATTTTTAATGGCAACAGAGAAAAAGGAAAAAAATTGTTGGTTTTTAAAATTGGTTATTTTAAAAACTAAGGTTGCTCTGTCATGATATACATATTAGAAAGGGATGGAGCCAATGTCAATGGCTTTTTACTCAGAAGAGCTAGGTTGAAATCCCACCTTTACCAGATAGTACTCGTTTGACCCCAGGCAAATCTCTTAACTTCTCTAGCCCTCGTATACAAAATGAGAGGAATGGAGTATATGGTCTCTGAAGTTCCTTCCAACTCGATCTTGTTTATCCTTAGAAAGCATCAGAACATTCATAAAATGGAAGCTTCATTTTTTTATTCATCTTAAATTTCTAAAGTTACTTTTATTTCCTTTGTTCTTATGCTATGGAACTGAACTGTTTTGTTTTATTCTTCCTTTTTGGAGCAAGCAAGTCGTCTCTTTTTAAACTCCCCATTTCCCTCCTATTTCATCTTGTTGTGAACATAACATATGCCTGAACCGATGTCCTCCACTGTGGTGGCATGAGAGGGCTGTATTTTACTCATTGCTGTTCTTTGGCTAAACTCTCTTCCATGCTGAAATGCCCTTTATTCTTCCTCAGCGTAAGTAATTCTTCAGGGCACAACCCTCAGGAGAACACTTCGTGACGTCAATCCTTCAGAGGAGAATTTCCTCCACCAGGTTTGTGGGACACTGGGACTCATTGTCGAACAGATGGGGCCCGGACAGGTGGGCGAGGCTCCATCTGAACAGAAGGGGGACCAGTCCACTGACAGAGAGGATAGACAGAGCTGTGGGGGAGAGTTTAAAGCAGTGGATGGGGGAGGGCAGAGAGGAGGGAGATGGGATTTCGTTACCAGATCCAGCAGCGAGGCAGAAGCAACTAAAATAAGCAGATGGATGGACAGGGAGAAAAGGCCTGAAATGTGTAATTTGCTGAGAAGATTGAAAAAAAAATCTCTAGAGGTAGGCCTGAACTTGAGTAAAGTCAGGAAACGTTTATTTAAGTGTCCACAGTGTGGCCAAACACTGAGCAATTTTTAAAACAGAAGATGTAAGGGTTTACCACGGGTATGTAATATTTTTCAATTTTTCTCTTTCTATCTCTGTATGTGTTTCAATGTGACCATTGCTAATGATGGTCATCTCTGTTTATATTGTTCCTATTTTGTGTTTTGGTAAAATCAGATTTATAAACATTTACATGCATGTGTACACACATGGGATCATGGGATCCTAGATTTAGAACTGAAAGGGCCCTTAGCAGTCCTCCAGTCCAATCTCCCCTTTTTCCAGATAAAGAAATGGAGGCCAAGAGAGGTCGACATTTTCAGCAATAGGAATCTCATAGACATTAGATTACTTTTCAACTATGTTCCATGGTAAGAAGGATAAAAGGGAATTTTACATGCAAAGTCAACAGATGAGGAGAAGGGATTATTAAAAACTATAATAAAAATGGAAAATATCCATTGCTTCAAAAAATAAGATTTTGATATTTTTCTCATAATTTTGTGAGGTTTTTCTAAGAAAAAAAGGAGTATTTAATTTTAATTCAACAGACATTTATTGAGGACCTACTATGTGCAAGGCATTATAGCATATTTTAATATACTTTAGACTATCTTGAACCAGGCAGGGTTTGATGGATCTCTCTCTTCCAAGGTAGTTACAGAAATGTGGATGGATATGATATATAAATATAGACACAGATGTACATATATGTATATATACATGTGTATATATACATACACACATATATGACACATACATATACACATATATTTACACACACATATGGATGGATAGGTAGATGCCACAACTAACATTCCACAAGGTGCTAATGCAGAAAGTTAACCAGCTAATGTTGAGTTGTTTCAGGGCTCCAGGTAAATTTTTCATTCTAGCCATGGAAGCCAGATCAGACAGTGATGGTATGAAAACAGAAACAATCCAAAATATAGGAGACCTCTAATCTGCCCTGAGGATCTAGTACTGCCCCCTATATCTGAAAAGGGCTGAAGACACTGAGGATACTGCCCAAGCAGAACTAGGGCTCCTGAATATCAAGATTAGCCATTGCTTCCTTGTGAAGGTGCTAGGGGTGCCCAGAAAACTCTGCTTTCGAGGAGAGATCCTGGCTATTGCCGCTTATCTTGGTCTCATATTCTGCTTTTCAACTTCTTAGCTACTCATTTGTGACCCAACTTCTTAGCCTTTCATTTCTCTATTTTACCAGTTTTTCAGGATCCTTTCCCACTGTGACCTCCTGCCACCCACCTGGTTTGCTGGCTTTTGTGTGACTTCTGTTCTAACTGGTATTCTGAACTGATACTTGAACTGCAAATAAAACTCAAATGTTAGAGATCAGCAGTAGTGAATAAGAACGGCGACCCTCTCCCCTCCCCCCGACACATACCAATGCACCCATCCTTGGTACTGGATTCAGCTTTCCTGATGAAGAACCTGTCTGGTTCCATTCTAAGTAGCCTGCATTTGTACATGCACCAAAACTATTGTTCTTTCCTACCCCTGGCTGGCATGAAGAGTCTCTCATGTACATCTTATTAATCCTTCCTGAACCTGGCCCATTCCACTCTAGGAATCCTGTCTTACTTTTAATACATACAGCAGAAGGAACATTGGCTCTGGAGTCAAAGGAATTAAGTTTAAATCCAGCCTCAGTATTTACCACCTTTGTGATTTTGGGCCAATCACCTCACCTCCATGATCTTTAGTTTCCTCATCTGTAAAATGAAGGAGTTAGTCTTGGTCTAGAGGTCTCTGAAGTGTGTCCAATACTAATAAGTGAGGTTCAGGGGAAAGTGCCTTGGATCAGGGAAGAGAAGCCCTGGATTCAAATTCCAGTTCTGTTCTTTACTTTGTGAATGACCTTGGGCCATAACGATCTCCCTGAGGCTTGATTTCCCCATCTGTCAATGAGAGAATCTGGTCTCTAAAGTCCCTTTTAGTTCTAACTCTGTGATCCTTTGCCCTCTCCAAGTGGTGACCTCACAAATTGAACTGTTCACACCTCATGTGGGCCTTTTCTGTTGTTCTGAATTACACTGAACATTCAATAATCCCTCTGGCTAATGTTGGACACTGGCCATTGCATCTATGAGACAAATCAGGAGACGGAATGATTTCCATACACACCAATGCACCAGAAGCTGGCATTTAAATTAATGTAAAATTTACACAATGAAGACCCCAAACCACAAAACCTGGCTAGCTCAATCAATAGTAGGTTTTGTTGTGGGTTTTTTTTTTTTTACTTCATGCATATGATTTGCTGCTATAAGTGACCTGTGTCTTGTTAATGTCTCAGAAACCCATTGGGTACTCAGAAAACTTGGCTTTAGTTCATCTAGATTGTAAGCTTCTTAAGCAGCATATTTACTGAAGTAAATAGAAGATAGACTTCTGTATAGACCCTCCCCAGGACCCAGCACAAAACGGAGCTGCTGGGAGGCATCCTATTTTTGCCATGCTTCCTTCTTACCTCTTTCTGTGCTTGTGAACAGGATTGGAGGACATTCCATATGGAAATGCACATCACTTTCAATATCACCAAAGAATGGTGATTTCCATACTCCCAGGATCCCTTAAGTTTAGAGCTAGAAGGCACTCTGCAGACCATCCTGGTCAGCCTCTCCAATTCATAGATGAAGAAACTCAGACCTGGTAAAGTAAAATGATTTGCCTGAGGTCACAAAGGTAGTAATGGATTAAAGTTTCAAACCCAGGGCTTCTGCCTCCAAAGCTACAGCTGGCTTTCATCTGTGTTAAACCCACTGAATTAATAGAATCAGAGGCCATCTAGTCCAAACTGATCACTTCACAGATGAGAAAACTGAGGACCAGATTGATGCTGAGGGGCACACAGGTAGTAAGAGGCAGAGCCATGATTTGAAATCAGGTCCCATAATACCAAATTCCCTGAAAAAGTTTGGAGTTCTTTCCATTGTACCACGATGTCTCCCAAATTCATAATATGCATTCATTTTCATGAAAAAAAAATATTGATTGGAAATCCAGTGGGAAAAGGTGCCACTGCATCTATGACCCAGCAGCAAAGAATGCTTGATCTATGATATGGAAATGAACAGTAGCTGCCACAAACATAGTAGGTCCCTATTAAGCTGCAAATAAAACTCAAATGTTAGAGATCAGCAGTAGTGAATGAGAATGGCCACCAAATCTCTACCCAGGAACCATGCTTAGGACTGTGCCACAGGAAAAGCTTCTTCTTATCTGCTCAAGGTGGGATTGTTGCAATGAGACCAACAAACACAAACTGCTGTTTGTGGCCAGTTAGAAACTGGACCCTTCCTTTCTCCCTGGGGAAGAGTATGGCAGAGCCCTGTCTCTCAAAGAAAAAACTCTTTAGAGGAATACATTTCCCCGTAATTGTAGCCCCGGGTATTTGGTGGCCAAGCCTCATTTTTCCCTAAAATACAGAAGACCTGTAAAAAAAAGTTCTTGCCAACAAAATCCTTGGCACTGTCCAATGTTTCCGTGGTAAAAATGGGTGCATCAGTGGAAATGACATTAAAAAAGAGGTATTACCATCAGATTGTACACTACCTGAGGGCAGTATTTTCTTTTGCTTCTTTTTGTATCTCCAGCACAGTGCCTGGCACATAGTAGGTGTTTGATAAATGTTTATTGATTTATTTATTGATTAATCCACTCTGCCAATTCATCCCAAGGATCATGGGACCTTGCCATCTGACTTTCAGCTGAATCCTCCCGCATGTGCGGTCTTCTATCTGAGAGCAGAATCCGTCTTGCTTTTCTATTTGAACTCCAACAATTAGCATAGTGCTTTGCACACACTAATCATTTAATAAATGCTTGTGAAATCCAGTAATTCATTAATTTCTTTCTGAGCTATTGCCATAGGGGGTAGGCCCAGAGAGACAGTTCTGGGTCCTTACATTCTTGTGAGCATGGAGCTCCTTTGTGGATCTCTGTGCTTGCAGAGTTAAGAGTAGAAAAGACAGGGAAATTGAGCTCCAGGGATAGAAAGGGAGTAGCTATAAAGCAAAAATGTCCTTAAGGACTAGAACAGTCTATGTTGGGCCTGCCTCGAGCTGACTCAGAAAAGCTGCAAGTTGGATTCTCACTTCTAGTGAACTCAGAGTGACCTATCCATCATAGGCATTGCCGAGAGAGCTTGGGGAGGAAGGTGTGAGGAGCATGAGCCAGGTAGGACTAATAGAAGGGGCACAACAATGCATTTGTGGCAGTCTGAGGCTCTGAGGTGTGTCACCATTTTGTCTCTGCCCATATGGGCACAGCTGTTTGTCAATCCTCTGGGAGAGGCAGTTGGGAAGATAAGTGGATCTATTTTCTTTAAGGGTGGGTAATGAATCCTGTTTTATGCTACTGTGGAATCTGGGTGGATAGGGCCTTAGATCTTACTGCAGAGAGAGCTGGGCAAAATAATGACCTAGATGCCAGGTTCACCTTCCTTGCATGTCTGTGGCATGTCAGTTGCATGTCTGAGTGTGCCAGCTGAGCTGAGGCTGGACTTTAGAGTCAATGTATAATCAAAAAAATGTTTCTGAGAAAAATCAAAGGAAGTCAAGATTAAAGAAAAAAATTTTCAGACAAGTGCTGCAGTCTATAGTCACTTCATGAAGCATTTGCTTCATTTCTCTGAGCTTCGGTTCCCTCATCTGTAAAATCAGGCAGTCGGACTTGATAGTCCTTCAGGTCTAAATCTATGATCCAAAACCTTGTTAGTGCAAACTACAAAGCATAGGAGATACACAAAACAGCCCCTGTCCTCAAGGAGCTTCTATTCTGCAGTAGTTAAACAATGTACCTTGACACCGTTGACCAAGATGACTTCTAAGCTCCCTCCCTGTGCTTCTATTATCCCACAGGCATCTCTGAGCCTGCCTCAGCACCAAATGCGTAGCATCTCTTGCCTTTTGTTTTTTTTTTTTAAACAAAGCAAAATCAGAAAATCAGAAAAAACAACAAAGTCTGGATATATTTTTCTAAATTAATGTAATTACTACATATAAGGAGGGCTAAGATTCAAACCCAGACCCTTTGATTCCAAATCCCATGAACCTTTTGTTCATACCAAGCTGCCTAGAAAACCCATCTAATAAAGGCTCATTCTAACTTATAAACTCCATTTTGCCCAAAGCCTAATTTGACTTTGCTTTTTTCAGGCTGTCAACACTGGAGCTTTTGAGACTTTTCAGCTTTTGTGATATGAGAGGCTGAGTAGCTTTAAATGGAAATTAGCTGGATGTCAGGCCACTCGACATGCTGAACCTGTGCTTGAGAACCCTCCAACACCAAACTTCCCGGGAAAGGAGCAGCTGAGAGGCCCATATTAGCTGCATTTGTTGCTGTGGCCTCTTACCATTAGCTGTTCTACCTAAAGGTCATTAAGGTGATTAAAAAGTAGCAGGGACAAATGTACGTATCTGAAACCAAAGAGATCCGTGGCTTTCATTGACTCTTACCCCTCCTGTCTCTGCTATCATACAGGCCTGGAACCCCTGCCTCCTCATCGCTGTCTCTTTAAAGCCCCAGTTTTCTTCCTAGCTCGGCTCAACACCCTCCTTCTACATGAAGCCTTCTCTGATTTCCTCCTGCTTTCTCAAGCCTCCTCTAGAAATTACTTCACCTTTACAATATTGTATGTATGTGTATATATATATATATATATATCTGTGGACATATCTTCTTCAGTAAAAATAAGCTCTACCCAGCACAAGGCCTGGCATATTGGAGATCGCTAATGAATGCATGTTGATTGACTTCCTTTGCCCTTTGGTATAAGGTCCTTCTAAATCAGGCTCCAGCCTTCCATTCCAGCCTCAATGCACACTGTTCCTCTGCTAGCCTTGCTTCCCTCTTTTCATGCCCTCTTCTGGCTTCAGCCAGCCACACAGCTCACCCCTCATACCTACAGTACATGTCCTCCTTTCTTACCTCACCATTTAAGGACCAGCTTAGGTGCCACCTACTCCATGAAATTTTCCCTGGTCGATCTTCAGGTACTCACTAGATGTGTGATCCTGGGAAGGTTAATAAACCCTGCTGAGTCTCGATAAAATGCAGATAACAACAGCACCTGCCTCTTAGCTGTATTGTGGCAACCCAAATCAAGGCTTGATTTATTGCTTTGTTGATTATCTAGCCTTTAAAAAATGATGGAGAAAATGTTAATATGCAGTTTACATTTAAAAGAGCATCTTGAAAGCATGTTTTTTTCTTCAGAGAGTGGGTTTTTAAATATTTACAAGCACATTCCTAGATATAGCCCACATCAAAGAAAAAAAAACCCTCTTTATGTGTGTTGGGGAGGGGTGTTTATTATTTTTTAAGAATGTAAAGAGGTATTGGGACCAAAAGGCTGAGAACCATGGCACCATACCAATAAAATCATGGATTGGATCTCTATCCCTATATACATGGCAGCTCTTGTTGATTGGAATAGAAATAGTTCAAAGAGATTATGAGAGAGGTTATGTGAAATGTTTATCCTTCTCTCGCCTGGCCTCAAAGGTGAGCAGCTGAAGCCCAAGGGAAGGAACGAGCCCATCAGTACCAGGACATAGCTTGGCTCCTGGCCACAGACTGGGCTTTGAATGCAGGCAACTTAGAAGAGAGACACTCGTCCTAATGGGAATGTGCAGGAGGACTGTCACGGCCACTGCTTTGTAAACAAAGCTTTCTAGCATTATCAACACGTGGAATATGACATTGAGGGTAGGTGAGGGACTCGAAAGGAAAAAGACAAGTGGGAAGAAGCAGTCACTGTCCTGTTTGTGCCCAGGATGAAGTTAACGGGTGCTGTTTGAAAATCCCAAGTAGAGTTGTAACATGACAAGTCCCACATGCAAGCCAGTCTCATGTTATTGTTCAATACCCCAAGTACAACAAAATCACAATAGGCCAGTTGGAAGTTTACCCATCATTACAAAGCACATCCTGTTTATGCTCTGATTTGATCCACATACAGCCCCATGAGGTAGATCATGTAACTAACCCCATTTGACATATAGAAAACTAAGGCTCACAGACTTGTCCAAGGTCACACAGTCAGTGTCCCACTAGATGCCAGGCAAGAGCTCTGAGTCCAAAGCCTGTATTCTTTCCGCAATGCCACTGACATTTTCTTTTTTTTTTTTTGCGCATAGTAGAGGTGTGTTAGATTCTGCCCCTGAGTAAATTGCTCATTCGTTAAGGGGTAGTTACCTTGGGTAAGTGTGGGTATAATTAGACTGTTTGAAAAGTATCCTAGAGAAGTAAAGTCAAAGGCCACTTCCTACAGAAAGCCTAACCAGATCCACTAAGTTGCAAGTGACCTCCTCTTCCCCATTCACGTTACTTTATATCCATTTTGCAAATAGTCTGCATTTACTTTTCTATATTCATATTCACTCTCCTTTTCCCCTTCCTGCTGCCCCCCACCTCAAGAATGTAAGCCACAGAAGGGACTCCTTTCTTTTTCTTTGTATCCCCAGCACCAGGCACAGCCCTGAGCACATAGTAGGAGCTTAATAAATGCTTGTTGGATGAATGGATGAACAAATATACTGGTGATGTGGAAGAATAGTAGTACCTTCCAAAGTGTATAATTTAGACTAAGAAACTTAAAATCTACCCCCAACACCTCCCTCCCCCTTTTGGTAGATATTTTACCACTAAAATGGTTTGGTAGTATAGATTCTGTGGCTACTCTCCCAGACTTCCATTCTACGTTCCCTAAGGGCTGCCAGCTTCTTCTCCCTTCAGGATTTTAGAGGACCTAATGGACTAGAGGCAGATTTTCTAGTTCTATAGTGCATAAGCCCCCACTGGTGTGCTTCCCCATTCCCTCAATGACTATTAGTTGATATCAGCCAACCATGCTATCAGCTTTTGGAAATCAGTATTTACTAAGGTATAGATCCCCCCAAAAGTCTGAAGCACACTTTCCCACAGGTATATATAATGTCCAAAGGAAAGTGGGCACATGTGGCACAAGGGAAACATAGATCATGGTTGGATGGAAGTATTTTTCTCCTTTTGTAGAGCTCTCAAGATGTTCTCCTTAGGCACAGTGTAGTTTTCTTCTGGGCACTTTAAAGAGGCTCAAAGCTGCCTTTCTCAGTGTCTCTAGTTTGTCCTTAACTCCCTAGGCAGACACTGCCAACAGCTGGTCAGGAGACATTGCTAGGAAGCTTATGGGAAATCCAAAACCTTCACAAACTTTGAAAGTTGCCAAGCTCATCCTTTGGTCAAGGGGGTGGATGAAAGGTGATGGAGGCTCTTTTCTTCCTCCTCTCCCCAAGTGATTCTCTCTCAAGGGCTCAGATAGACTTCTCGCTTCTCTAGGCTGGTCTGCCACTTGAATGCCTGGGTCCTAAACTGGCTTGTAATTTTATATAAACCCCATAGAATATGCTTGAGTCTCCTCGACCTATCCTAATACATTTAATCAATTGATTCACTGGAGGCTTTCTTACCTGTGAACAGTTATCAGAGTGTAGCATCTTGTTAGTTACTCTAAGTGGGGCAGGGTGATTCATTCAGTCATCTATCACTCCTATAGTACACTGACCACATAAAACTATAGCCTATCTAGAAAATAATACTTTATCTTCTTTCTTGCCCTAAAGAGGAAACTTTCAATTTCTGAAGACTTGGTCAGAGCATTTAAGCTCTGCTAGAACTTAGTCAAGCTTCTAGAAACTACTTTCTCAAGGAGTAAATCTATCTCTTTAGTGCAGTAGAGGGGCTGCATATTGACTTAGAAAACCATGAATTAACATTATCTATGTTGTGTTGTATTTTTATTTATTTTGCTAAACATTTTCCAATTACAATTTTATTTGATTTGGGTAGTATCCAGGAGTGTTATGGGGCATGGACAGCTGGGCCACATGTTTGACATCTCTGGCCTACCCAGAGTAAAGCTGGAACTTGAGAAGGCTTTCCTAGGGTTGAGTCATGATCCCTTGGAACTCTCCCTTAGGAAAGTAGTTTATTATTTGGTTCACTATAATATTTTGCCTTTGGACCAGTGTCACCCAGGAGAGTTAAGAGAACAAAGGGAGGAAGGTGAGCCTAGAGAGGGAACAGTAGGACTTCAGGAGTTAGGAAAAGAATGTTTAGGGATTAAATGCTCAAAAAGTGTTGGTCTTCTAAAAAAGTATTTACAAAGTGCCTTCTGTGGGTCAGGTAGATGCTAGGTACTACTGATACAGAGACAAAATCAAAACAGTTCCCACTCTTAAGGATCTCTGCTTCTTAGCTGTGTGACTGTGGGTCAGTCACTTTCGCCTCTGTTGTTCACTCCACATTGTTGAGCCAAGCACTGTCAGAGTCTTGGAAAGAAGCCCACAGTCCCCAGGGCTAGTCTAACCCTTTCCGGAGGAGATGGAGTTTGGAGTGGACCAGCTGCTATATGTCTTTTTGCCTTGACCTTGCTTCTGAGATCTGGCAATTAGGTCTGGGACACCCTTAATAAGGAGACTGAAATGACAAAGAACATCTAGACCCCATGATGACATGACTTTTTGACTATGGCCTACACTCTTATTCCTGAATTTGTCTCCATGACTCTGCAAGATTCCTGAGACATGACTCTGGCCTGAATTTTGGGGTGCTCATCCTGTTAAGCTCATTGATTCATCTAGGATGGATTATATTTTGCATGTATTTACATGTGTATTTATTATCTCTGTTGATGGAATTGTGGGCAGCTAGGCGGTGTAGTGGACAGACTGCTGGGCCTGGAGTCAGGAAGACTCCTCTTCATGAGTTCAAATCCAGCCTCAGACACTTCCTAGCTGTGTGATCACAACACTGTTTGCCTCAGTTTCCTCATCTGTAAAATGAACTGGAGAAGGAAATGGCAAACCACCCCAGTATCTTTGCCAAGAAAACCCCCAAGGGAGTCATGAAGAGTTGGCTGTGACTGAAAAAACCACTGAACAACAACAACAATTGATGGGATCGTAGGCTCATCAATTTAATGCTGGAAAGGATCCTAGAGGCCATCCAGCCCAGCCCCTTCATTTTACAAATGATGAAAGAGGTGAAGGCCAGAGAGGTGCCCAAGGTCACATGGATAAGAAGAAGCAGAGCTCCATAATGGTGGGAACTGTTTCCATTTTGTCTTTGTATCTGCAGCACTTCGTACTGTGCCTGGCTAATAGTTGGTACTTCATAACCATTATTTGATCGATTATAGCCTGCAGGGAACCCTGACTCCTTGCTATCAGATCCTGAGATACTTGCCTTTCTGTGAGAGAAACTAAACCAAAGGACTGTTAATTTTGCACTTATTAGGAAGTTAACAAAAAGATCTTCACAAAAATTCAGAGTACCGAGAACAATCTAGGTCCTTCAGCTGAAATTGGAGGAAAAGACTCCGGAATGGAAAATGACCCACAATCAAGAGCAGGAAGGAGTCACAAATTTCCAAGATCAGTGGCTGGTGCTGCTGGGTTTGGGACAAAACACCCTGAGGAAGTGTGGCAGCTGTCCAGGAGGCTGGAGAATCAGTGCACAGGCAGGGACTGCTCCCACCACATGCCGCATTCATGGAGCATCCTTTCTTAAGAGAAATGCTTCAACAATGGCTGGCTAGAGGATATTCAGAGAGAACTGACTCATTTACCTGCCCTAAGGAAAAGAAAAAATTCAATGCCTGGCTCCTTCTAAGAGGCAGTAATCACTGCTGGGAAATTCACATAAAGTCTTCTTTTAAAAAGCCCTTCTGTCTTTATTATGGCTATAGGACGGCTGGGTCTGTCCAAGTGGACGAGGTTGCAAAGAATATTTCTTTTCATCCCGACCTTGTATCTGCTAATGGAAATGAATGGATTCTTGGCACTCCCATGGCAGTTATTCTCTAGGTTTTGGGTCCAATGTTCTTCTTTTTTTTTTTTAAATCAAGCTTTTAACTCAATAGACATCAGGCTGCAGTGAAAATACATGTGGCCTGACACGAGTAGAAATAAACAAAATTCTAATCAACTTAACTATTGACAAAAGCATGCAGGCTCCATTCTTTTTGGCCAAAGTTTCAGGAGTAGGTTCTAATTTTACACATGCACACCCCTCATTTGTGTGTGCAAATAGGGTAATTAAGGGCCCAATTACCAGATTTGCATCAGCAAATGCTCAGCTTTGTGGGTGCAAAATTTTCAGTAGCTTGGGACCAGCTGAAACTTCGGCCTTTTCTTTCTGAATCAACTCCCTGACAATAACCCAGGCATGATGTAGGGCCTGGTCCCCTTTTCTCATTAATTCTAGGCTCCTGCCTGTTGACTT
This sequence comes from Trichosurus vulpecula, assembly GCF_011100635.1. Taxonomy (NCBI): domain Eukaryota; kingdom Metazoa; phylum Chordata; class Mammalia; order Diprotodontia; family Phalangeridae; genus Trichosurus; species Trichosurus vulpecula. The sequence continues at coordinate 27,248,244 of NC_050577.1, forward strand.
TCCTCTACCTTAGTGATCCGCTGAAGCGGAGACTTGAAGCCCCGGGCTCCCGAGCTCTGCCTTGCTGAACTTCATCTCTGAAGAATAATGAAGCATCTCAGGATACTTTTAGATGAAGCTTTTCCTTATAAGCTCAGGATCTTGAATAGTATCTGATCTCCTAAACAAAGTTTATGTTTCTTTTGTAAGGGGTTAAGCAGGGTTTCTAAGTTCTATTTCCCTTAGAATGACCCAGCAGGTCAAGGAGGGAAGAGACCTCTAAGGCCATCTGGGTAAGAATTCCCTCTACATCAAGACAAGTGGTCCTATGGCCTTTGCTTGAAAACCCATGGGTGAGGCTGGGAGTAGCGGCTCATGCCTACGAACCATGTTACTGGGGAGGCTGAGGATGCTGGATCTCTTCAACTTGGGAGTTCTGAGCTGCAGTGGGGCTGAGCTGATTGTGTCTGGCACCAACATGATGAGGCTGCCAGGCTCCCTAAGGAGGAGTGAACCTGCCCAGGCTAGAAATAGAGAAGGTCAGGGCTTCTGGGCCAGTCTGTGATACTGTTGGGCCTATGAATAGCTGCAAGATAGAGAGACCCAGGAAAGAAAGGAGAGGCAGAGAGAGAAAAGAAGGAGGAGGAAGAGGAAGCAGGAGAAATAGAAAGAGGGAAGGAGAGAAAAGAAAACCTGTAATGAAGGCATCCACTTCCTCCCAAGGCAACCCATTCCACAGATGGGGATCTCTGATTGTTCAAAAGTTTTTCCTTACATGGGGCTGAATTTGCTTCCTCGTAGCTTCCATCCATTGTTTCTGATTCCTACTTCCACCTTCTGGGTTCAAGCAGAGCAAGTCTTCTCCCATTTCTGTATGCCAGCTCAATAATTCCTTCAAAGCAGCCATTGTGTCTCCTTGAGTCTTTTCTTCAGATTCAGTCTTCTTTCCCACTTGCTTCAATCAGTTCTCATATGGAATGCTCTCAAGGTCCTTTATCATCCTTGTCATCCTCCTCTGGGTGCCCTTCAGTTTATTAATGTCTTTCTGGAAATGTAGCCATCAGAACTGAAAAGAACACAGTGGATACGGTCTGACCTGTATGGAGAAGAGCATGAGTGTTACAGAAAGACCATATTATTTTTGAGGGGGGTGGGGTTTCTTGTTATGATATTGAATCCTCCTATCCTCATCCACTAAAACTCCCATATCAGATAGGCTAATGCACACAAATCCCTGCAAACCCTCAAGCCCTATACAAACACACAAACCACCCTCTTACTTTTCAGAGAAATTTCTACCTAGCTTTACCGCTCCCATATTATGCTTATAAAGCTGATAAATGGAGCCAAATCAAAGTGCTTACATTATACCTGAATTTCAGCTTACTAGATGGTGCCCAGTATCTAGCCTATTGAGATCAGTGTGGGTCTTGACTCAGCCATCCTTCTGACATGTTCACTGTTCCTGACTTTTGCTCTGAGGTCATGATTGAACAAATCTACTTGGATAATATTACTGTTAAACCTCTGCAAAATGGGAGACTATTTCCTTCAAGGAAGTTAAAGTGAGTAATGGTAATTCCAGTGCCTACCCCAGAACTAAAACAAACCAGACCCTCCCTAAATAGTACTTAGGTAATGACCCCCAAGGAATTATTAATACAGCTTGCCTCTCTTTTCTGCTCTTCCTTGCTTTTAGAAGAAACTGATTTATGTGAGGCAATTCTGAATGTGGTTGCTGGAGTCTATTGGTCTCACAATATGGAAGGACTAGGTGAATGTAGCAACAACCAAAAGGAATTGAATTAGACTCAAATGATGGGCAAAATATAATAAGCTAAATTCATGTTTCTAATTTGGGTTTCAAAAATTCAACTCCACAAGTACAGAACTGACACTGATAGAAAATCTTCATGTGAAAAATATTTGCTTTCTTATTGGATTACAATTTCAATGTAAGTCAGTAGTGTCATAAGACCACCAAACAAGCTAATATAATCTTGAGGCAGTGTTGTCTAGTGGATAGAATGCTGGACTCAGGGTCAGGAATATGTGGATTTAAAGCCCATCTCAGAAAGTTATTTGCTAGGTGACTATGGGCAAGTCACTTAACTGCTCTCATTCCTAGTTTCCTCACCTGTAAAATTGGAATAATAATAGTGCTTAGTTCACAGGATTGTTGTAAGTATCAAATGAGATAAGGTCTATAAAATAACTTGCAAACCTCAAGACTCTATATAAATATTAGCTCTTATCTTGGGCTGCATTGAGCTCCATTGCTTCCAGAATTAAGGAAGAGATAGGCCCACTCTGTTCTGCCCTTGTCAGACACCATCTGCAGTCCTGTTTTGAGTTCTGGGTGCCACATTTTAGGAAGGACATTGACAAAATGGGAGTGTATCCAGTAGAGAGGAAACAGGTTGGGGAAAGGCCTAGAGACCGTGCCATAGGAGTATGTACTGAGGTTGACTAGATAAGAGAAGCCTCCAGTTTTATCTTCTGTAAAATGAAGAGGTAGGGCTACGTGACCTCTGAGGTTCATTCTGTCTCTAAATCTATGATACCCAATCCGATTTATATTCCAAGTGGCAGCCTTCCAATTCTTGAAGACAGCCGCTCTTTCCTTGTTCCTTTACAATAGTAGAGCATCCTAAAGCATGATCTCTCGCTATTCTCGCAACTTACCCAGAGTCACCCAGCTAGCAAATGTCAGAAATTAGGTATGAACCCAGATCCTTAGGCCCCAAATGCAGCACATGCTAGTTCTGTTTGGCCCTGGTGGAAAGAGCTAGGAAGAGTGGGTAGAAGTTTCGCTGAGGCAGATTTAGGCTTGATATAAATTTTGAAATCCCTAACAGAGCTATAGAAAAGTAGAATAAATTGTATTGGGAGGTGACAATGGGTTTTCCAGGACTGAGGACCTTCAAAGAGAAGCCAAATAATCATTTATTGGGGATATCATAAGGGCTACTTCTGTTGAAGTTCAGCAGGATTACATGGTCATGGAAGTCCCTTCCAAATCTATGATTTTGAGATTCCGTAAAGACAAATGTTTTACAGAAAGGAATCTGGAAAACCACAGTACTACTAAAGTCATTACTAATGTAGCTGATACTTCATAAAAAATGAAATTCCTTTCTTCCCACTACTGGGGCTAAGGCATCTGTTGACATGGGGAAGGAGAGTGAAGAAAGCCACTGGCCATGAGACTGCAGAGTAAGCTGTCAAATTGGAAATGTCACTAGATTCATGTTGCCACAACTTCTGGCACTACACTAAGACCTTTGGGGAATGTCCATGGATGACTTTGTCCCAAACTATTTTTGGTTGCTTGAATTAAACTATATATTTATTACACATAGTTAGTTATCGGTGGGCCATTGTTTAAACCATTTTTCACAAGAAGGTAAAATAACCCATGAAGAATATTATCTTCCAAAGGATATATCCCTCTATCCCCAAGGATTCCATATTCAGGTACCCAAGTAGATTGAGATAGAAAATTGGAATAATTACCATATAACTGTATTGCTGGAAAAGAAATGCGGTATGGTAGACAAAGGATTGGCCGTGGAGTTAGGCAGACCCGTATTCAAGTCGCTTCTAACATAATCCATGCTATCCTCACAGTAGAATTCTGGCCAGTCTTTTTTTACTTCTGGGAGCACCTAAGCAACTCTCTAAGATTCTCTGTTACTGGTTGGTTGTTGTCCTTCATTCTCGAAGAGGACCAAAATGACATCACTATTTTTGAGTCAAGATTCAGTGTGTCAGATTGTGCCTGATCAGGCCAATACAAGCTCGGAATACTCTACCGTAGGTCGGGCACAAATAGTCCATGTGAACATTTGGGGTGGATACTCCAAACTTGCACATCCTCCATTTCCTTTGAGCTGTTTCAATCCTGCTTTGCTCATAGAGCACAGCACCTTCTCTGATTGGGCACGCCATGCTGAACAGCCTTATGTCAGTGTCTCCCATGTCATACAATCAATTCCAGAGTTCTTAAGAGAGACCTTGAGAGTGTTCTTGTAGCACTTCTTCTGACCACCATGTGAATGTTTTGACCGACTTGAGCCAGACAGAAGCTTCAAGCCTCTTTTCTATGTCTGTGTAAAGATCATTCAGGATTCCTTCATTGAAGCAACCACTGAGAAAATCTTTGTTGAATAATTTTCTGATGTGTGATATCAAATGAACCAAAAGCAGTTAGTATGCCCAGCAGAGGTATTCTCCACAGTCATGGACTTTGGAAGGGTGGTAGAGTGGGTAGAGCTTGGGATGAAAGATATTTGAGTTTAAATCCTGCCTCAGACCGTAGCTTGCAAATCGTTAAACACCTCTTCACCTTAGGTGCTTTATCTGTAAAATGAGGGATTCTGACTTATGGGCCCCACGGCCCCTTCCAAGTCTAAATTTACGGACCTTTGGTCAGATATTTTGCAGAAAGCCCAAAAGACTCTTTGTAAATGAAGATTCTTCTATTTGCAGATGTAATGACATTTAGCACCAAAATACTCTAGGCCTTTATCAGATCCACAGTCATGTAAAAGATACCACTGGAAAAAATTGCCATATACATGATAAGAGATGAAAGAATCTTAATTATTTGTTGGGAGAACTGCTAATTCATTCAGCTATTGTGAATGACAATTCAAAATTATATAAGAAAATTGACAAAATCATTCATACACTTTGGCCCAGTAATCCATTACTTGGTTTATATTCGCAAGGAGGTTATTGAAAGAAAAGACCTACATGTACAAAACTATTTATAGCAATGCTAGTCATAATAAAAAATGTTTTTACTTAATGATGACTTAAAAATGACTGAAGAATTTGTGGTATATAAATGTAATGGAATGTTCTTGTGCTAGAAGGAATGATGAATATGAAATATGGGAAGATTTGTCTGAAGAGGCAGAGTAAAGAGCAAAGAAAACAAACAAAAACACCATATACACATTGACTGCAACTATGTAAACAAAGAAAGCAGTAAATACCAACAAAACTCTGGTTAAATACATGTCACATACCTTTTCTCCTTTTAAGTACAGTGAATTGCTAAAATATGATGGCATGACCTGATCATTGAAATCACTTGTGTTGTTTTTACTAACTCTTCTGGAGCAAGTCAGCTCTGTATTTTGTGTTTGCCTGTTATGTTAAAAGAAACAATTAATTAAAAGGCAGAAACTACATACTGCCCAGATTGTGTCATGCAATTGGATGGATAGCCTATTGAGTCAGCAAATCATTATCTATAACTTGGACAATGACTGTAGAGGGATAAGGAGCTGGGCCCAGAATTAAATTGGGGCAGCAGTGGGAACACTCCATAAGGCTTTCAAAGGTCCTATGCTGCTCTCTGCCTACCCACTCATCTTTTCAGAACCAATAGTCTCCTAGCATTGCTACATGGCATCCTAACATAGTGTATAGAGCAGTGGACTTGGAGTCAGGAAGACTTGAGTTCAAATCTCACTTCAGGCACTTATTAGCTGTGTGACTCTGAGCAAGTCACTTAACCTCTCTCAAGCCTCAGTTTCCTAAAATGTAAAATGGAGATAATAGTAGCATCTACCTACCAAGTTTGTTGTAAGGATCAAATGAAATAATTTATAGAAAGTATTTTGCAAACCCTAAAGCACTGTACAATTAACTGCTATTATTAATATTAATTATTCTGCAAATCATGAAATACTGGGGTCTCAGAAGAATGAAAATTACAAGTGACACAGAGGTCATCAGAAAGATACCTGCTAGATATAGACGGTAGCATACTACTAATAATGACACATACATGAGATTTCATGCAAAATATATCAAGGACAGGTATGACTTGGAAAGAAGATGGGCTGGTTATATAGGAGGAAGAAAGGATATAGAGAACTTAGTGCTGTACAGAAAACCACAAAATGCTGAAAACCCTCTGGGAAGGCCTTCAGCACATCGGACAGATCCTACAGGAAGGCTCAGAAAGTCAGGGATGAGAATCTCATAGGATAAGAAAGCCAAAATCAGCTGCAATCCACACTAATGGGGAGAGTATCCACAAGATTGAGATCATGGCTGATGTCCAGCAGTATGAGAAAGGCACCCCCTTCAATGAAAAGAATCATTGCTTGAGGAGAGAGGAAAGGAGTGAGGTAGGAATCTTCTCTTTGCAAGACACAGTATCTACTTTCTCTCTCTCTCTCTCTCTCTCTCTCTCCCTCCTCCCTCCCTCCCCACCCCCCTGTGTGTGTGTGTGTGTGTGTGTGTATGTGTGTGTGTGTAATGGTAGTCATCTCTAGGGCAGGGAATAAAAAAAGGAAAAAAGAAAAAAGAAATTTACATGATAACTTTATTATATATTTAAAATTAATAACAAGTTGTACACAATAGATTTGCAGTTTAATGTATAATTATCTTTTTTTATTATACCATGTTATGGAAATACTTGTTTTATTCCATAATTTTTTAAAGAGACAGCTCTTCCTGGAAAAAAATAGTACAGACAAGAATTCCTCTCATAATTCAGAGGGCAGAGAGAAACTATTTTCATAATTTGATATGGTCATTTAACCACAAATATTAGTTCTGGGCAGAGATAGACAGACATACAAAAGCAGACAGACACACAGAAAGAGAGAGATGCAGAGAGAGGGAGATGGAAAGAGATGGGGGAGGGAGGGAGAGGAGTGAAGGAGGGAGAAAGGCATAAGAAGAAAAAAATGGGGAGAGAGAGAGAAGAGAGAGAGAGAGAGAGAGAGAGAGAGAGGGAGAGAGAGAGAGAGAGAGAGAGAGAGAGAGAGAGAGAGAGATAGATCACTATATCCCAGGCACTGTGCTAAGAGATGGGGATACAGCATAAGTAAGTAAGAAAGTTCTTGCCCTCAGGAAGTTTATACAAGTAAAGTTTATATGAATAAATACAAGAAATAAAGGGATGCTGGGATGGGGGTGGAGTAGAGAGATGTATATGATGAGTACTGCGGGGGAAAGAAAGTGTCCTAAGTCACCTTACTGTAACTGAAATCTAAAACAAAAACTCTCAGCACTGGGGTGAGTATCAGTGACAAGGTAGATTAAGGAAAGAAAGCAAAGATTTGTAACATTAGCATGGATATCTTGGAGGGGCATATGTGTAATTTCTCCAGGAAGGCAGGGGTGTGGTAATTCAAATTCACACAGGTTTGGGCATTTCCTTTAGAGGTGTTGCTTCCTTTAAACATACGGGTGTCTCCTAATCTTGTGGAGCTCAAAACTTCACCAAGACTTTTTGAGTTGCCCTGTATGTATTTTTTTTCCTTTTCTCTTCTGTATTTGAACACTCTATCAGGTAATTTTGGCTTCCCCAAGCCTTCAAGGTTCCTGACCAGGAGAGAGGGATGATGCCTCAAATTCTGGTGTGGCTCAGAAAGGGTCCTTTTCCATCTTGAGCTATCGATGCTGTTCCCTTTGTCATTAGGCCTTGCTTTGAGATGAGCCTCGGTAAAGCCCCTCTGGAGCAAGGAACAGATAATGGGATCCAGGGGCATTCAATTAGCACATTTTAGGTTTTTCTGGTCATATGCAGCTCATAATTTCCACTCTAATGCAGCTGGTTTTTCTTTTTCCAACTCATTAAGCATCCCTTCCATGTTACTTTTCAGGTCCCAAGGCGAGTGGCTAAGGGGGCTGTTTCAATGGCACCTCGACATTTTATCATGTTAGGCTAATTTAGGGAGAAGCAGGGTTGGTGGGGCTTTTTTTTGCTTGCCAAAAGAACTCTCTGTGGGTAGTTGTTTTTTTTTCCACCCAAGGCATTTATACCATCAGACTGTACTTCCATCTGAGCTTCAAAACTTTGTATGGTTTTATAATAATAGTGATCATATTATGCATCAGCAAAGGTCAGTCAGGAGTGGTCCCTAATCAACTGTATGATCCTGACTAAGGAAGTGAGCCTTTGTTTGTCCATGGCTCTCCCTACAGAGAGTGGGGACATACGACATACCTGCTATGTACAGAAAGGAATCAATCAAGAATCTTACCTAATCAGTTTGATGAGCTTGCCTGGAAGTGCAAACCATTGTTTCAGAAACTTGTCTCTCTTCTCCCAATGGATGTAAGCACTTTGAGGCCAGAGACAGCTTTCTTTCTATCCCCAGCACCCAATCTTGTCACTTCCTTTTAAGGGTCTCAGTCTATGCTTCTGTAAAAACAAAGGGGCTGGGGTAGATAATCTCTGAGCTTCCCTCCAGCTGCCAAAGGTCTAAGATCTACAGCCCTTTCTATGTCACCTTTCCCTCCACCCACCACACACACACACACACACACACACACACACACACACACACATACATACACACATCCAACCCACAGTCTGAACCTATGGGATCCTTGTCCATTTCTTTTCTTAAATCCCTCACAAAGCATCCAACCAACAGAATGAAGGCCCTCCTTGCTCTTTCATGATCTCAGAGGGGATCACTGTACTCTAGAGGATAGATATCTACTATCTTTCATTCTCTATAAGTAGTCCACTTTACTGTTGTGTCATATGCCTTTAATGGGGTATTTTATGCCACTTTTAAAAAAGCATGAATAGGCATTGGTAGCAATATGCTGAAACTCACTTATACCAATCATGCATCCCCACTGGCCTTTAAAACCTATAACATCTGTGTGTGTGTGTGTGTGTGTGTGTGTGTAATTCTGTTATGTCAAAGACTATGGTGATAATATGTAGCCAAAATGCATCTCTGGGAGAATACTGGCATCAAAGAGTAAGGTTTCTGCAGTATTACATAGCCTCCCAAATGGAACCTAACTCACTTCTGGGCCTAGACCATCTGCAGTTGCTGGCAAGGACACAGTATACATATACTTGTAAATACTCTCACTTACACATGAATGACAGTCCCCATTAGAGTATAAGTTCCTTGAAAAGAGGGACTACTGCATTTTTCCCTTTGTATCCAGAGCATTGAGCAGAGAGCCTTGTATACAGTCAGTGCTTAATAAATGCTTGTTAAATGAATGAATGGATTTCGTATCCTCGGTGCCTGGTATGTAATAAGTGCTGCATAAACATTTGTTAAATGGCTGCTTGTCGTGGATGTTGAGAAGATATACGCACATATGTGTGTCTGTATCCATAAAGAGAGATACAGAAATAGATAGAGGCATCTATAAATATATAATTATATACGCAACAATACATTTACATATACATGTGTATTCCTCACACATATGTGTCATATAGGTAATACATATACATGCACATATAAATTATCACATATGGGAAACAGTACATCATGGCAGATGAAGATCTGGCCTCAGAGCCAGGAAGAACTGAGTTCAAGACCTGCCTCTAACACTTACTAGCTATATAACCCTGAGCAAGTTACTTACCCTCACAGTGTACGCTTCCTCTCCCAGACACACAGACACCCTGGCAACTCTCTAAGACCATAAGTAACCTACAACATGCTAACTTGCGTTGGTAAAGAGAGTTTTCTCACCTGGGAGTTCCTTATACCAAGAAAAAATGAAATCATAGGTCCAATTCATATCTGCTTATGTCTCCTACATGTATGAGAGATGGATTAGCTTGATTGATTACCCATTAAGCTATATGTCCTAATTTGGGCAAAATTTATTTTTTCATCCCCTTTTTTTTCCATTGTAGAAGAATATTTTCCCCATTGCTATAGATTTTTCTTGTGGATTTGTAGTGTTCCAAGGACTGACATAATTAATGCAGTGTCATTTGTAAATGGGGACATTTGTCTGATTTCACCATTAAATATAAATAAAGTAGAGCTTGTGTGGTGGGTTTTGCTGGTTAAAAAGATGTTTCAACAATCCAGCTAGCAGCTGTTGTGGGGGGGCGGGGTGAAAGACCAACACAAGCCCAACAACAAGCACGCTACCAGCATGCTGCAAAAGCCCAGGTTCTTTTGATCTGCTTTAGTAAGAAAAGCAACGTTAAGGGGTTGACAAGTTTACTTTAATCCAGCATACAAATACCATTCACTTGGTTCAGGGGAAAAAGTCAGTACCCTGAACTTTGGAACAAATACAAACCAATTACAAACATCGACAGACAGACCTTGTCTGATTCAAATCCCAGTACATAGTTACCAGAGTTTGACAAAGTCCCAACATCTGGGTTACAAGCTGGAGGGCTCTTAGCTACAGCTGCCCAGAGTCTCCTCATCAGCGCACAAGCACAAGTGAGAGCCCTGCGCAAATAGCTCTGTTTTCTCTTCTTATACCATTTCAGATGTCATCAAAAGTCATCTGAATGACCAGAACTTAGGCTCCTATGATTGGCTCTTGAGTTAGCACCTCCCCTTAGTACCCTGGGAGATTCACACCCACACAGGCTTAGCACCTAATAGGGGTTTGGGCCTGGGGCTTAGCAACTAGTAAGACTCAATGAAATACATTGAATTAATCAAAGGAAACAAAAGCCAAACTCTTCAAGTGCACTTGGTTGAACTGAGTGCTAAGAGCCCATTTTGCTTACCAACACAAAAGGTCAATGTAAAAACGCCAGCAGATCAGTTCCAATTCACATCTCTTTGTTATTCCGCTGCTAGATTCATCCACAAAGGCTTTGAGAATGACCTGGACTAGCTGAATCTACGACCCAAAGTCTCAGCATTATTTTTGGAGGTGACACTGCTCACAATCTTTTGTCTTCATCCTCCTCCAAAATGTTTTGTTAATGAACTTGTACACCAAAAGAGTAGTATCTGTCCTTGGCTGCCACATCTCTCCTCTGGGCAAGGAGTTTATATGTTTGTTAGTTGAGGTGCTTTCAGAGATCTTTGAGTCACCTTATAATGGCTGAAAGATTCTACCTGAATTTTCTCCATATACCCACTTCAGAATTGACAGCTTGTCAAATAGGTCTGGTCAGACCTGTTATAATCTTAATCATTCAGTTGTTCATCGGTTGTTGTTCATCATTCTTCATTCTCAAAGAGGACCAATGACATCAGGAGGGTGATGTCTTAACTTGCAAGTGAATTGGATTTAAGTGAGGCAGAGCTGTGGAAAGTCATCAGCCTCCCTCTCTCCTCTGGAGTCATTGGAGTCCAGTGGCAAGACATAAGTCAAGATGACTGGCAGTGGCCCAGGATGCAGGAGCAATCAATCAGTAAGCATTTATTAAGTGATTTCTGTGTGCCAGGCATGAAGCTAAGCAGTAGGTACACAAAGGAAAAGCAAAAATAGTTCCTGCCCACAAGGAGTTTACATTTTAATGGCAAAGAAAATACAAATTAAAAAGCTGAATAAATACAGAGGAAATGAAAGGTAACCTTGGCAGGGGGATGGAGGGGTGGATGGAGGCATGAACAGCTGGGGAAACCAAGAAGGGCCTCCTGGAGGAGGTGTCACTTGAGCTGATTCTTAAAGGAAGTCAGGAACTCTAAAAGTTGGAGGCTGTGAAGAACACTATTAACAGGCCTGGGAAATAACTGACACAAAGGCACAAAGATGCTAACAAACCATTCTGGCAGTGCGTGGACTGTATGCCTTGCAAAGAAGCCTAAGTTGTTAAAGACCCTACTAGTGTGTTTCTTCGCAGTTTGGGGAAAGATATAAGAAAAGAAATAAGGACTGGAGGGCAGAGTTTCCTCCCAATCAGTGTGTGTTCTAAGGATCTCTAGGGGGTGGAGAGAGAAGACACACAAAGAGAAAATATTGGGACTTTTTCCCAAGAGACACATGGCACAGCAGGGCAAACATAGTATCTAATGGAGGGAGAGATGGGTATGAAGGATTTGAACCTGGGCATTGATGGTGAAATGCTAGTTCAGAAGAGGGGAAGGATTTTGGGGGGGGAGAAACAGTTCTGTTTATTGAGTTTGGAATATGGGCCATCCAGTTGGAAATGTCCAAAAGGCAGTTGGTGATGTGGAACCAGAGCTTAGAAGAGAGATGAGGGCTGGAAATGCAGACTTCAGAATCATCTGCACATGTGTGATAATTGAACCCCTGAACCAATGAGAGCAGTTGAGATAAAGTTTTGGGGGATGCCCACAATTAATGGGAATACCATGGATTAGACTTCAGCAAAAGAGATTTAGAAAGAGAACCAAGGGAGAACGGAATCATGAAAAGCCAGAGAGAAGAGAGTATTCAGGAGGAGAAGGTGGTCAACAGTGTCAAATGATAATGAGTTATCAAGAAGAATAAAGACAGAAAAGAGGTTATTAGGTCTGCAGTTAAGAAATCATTGGGAATTTTGGGAAGAGCAGTTTTGGTTTTAATGATGAGATTGGAAGCCGGACTACAGAGTGTCTTCTCATCTTAATCTTTCTTTTAGTTAGATATTTTACTCTGACCTTTGCTCTAGCCAGCTGATGATTTCACTACACTCACATGGCTGACTTGGAAATTATTTCTATGTCAGTAATTTGTTATGATCTTATGATGGTTTCTCTAGGATGACAAAGTTTGAAGGTTATCTCAGGCTGGGAGTACATTTATTGGTGCCCATGGCTGTCTGAGAAGTGGTCAGTGACTTACTTCCTGGGATGATAGGTAACATGATTTACACATTGTTGATCTATTTTAGTACTTGCATTATTTTAATCAGCAGGATGTAGGACTAATTAATTTTTGCATGTATCCATCTGATCATCCAGAAAAAAGGAAAGAAACGCACATCTTTTCATTTAGTCTAGAGATCATTGCATGTAGTAAATGATACATGGGACAGGCACAAGGAGCATACCGCCCAAGAAAAGAGATCCTTGTGAACTAGCCAGTCGCCATGGCAACAACTGATCTGACATAGGTGATGCTACGCTTTTGGATACTTCCATAGTGAGACTATTCTAAAGGTGGGAAATAAAGGGAATTGGATCACTCAACTCAAACTGTTGGCCCAAAGGAGGCAGAGTCCTTCCAGTTGGACAAACCTGCAACATACCCTGATTTAGGAATTGGGAGGGGCTGGGATAAATGTTACTGTTGGGGATTAAATATAAGCCTCTCCTTTCTCTCTTCTCTCTAGTAAATGACTTAACCCTTTCAGTGAGATGCACTGAATCATTCCTTTCTCTCAAATACAGAAAAATCTAATCAGTTGGACACATACTAGATGTTATCTGGTACCTAACCACATCCAGGACCACCATTTCTCTTCTTGAAGAATATACTCATAATTCAGAGAGCTGGGTTTTACGGGGAATCTACAAGCCTAGGATCCCAAACCATCGTCTCTTCCTCTGTTCTCACTTTTTCCTCCAAGTTATTGAGTATCAAAGTATATATTGATTTGGTTGAGGCAATAGGGTACAGAGGAAAAGGTGGAAGATTTAGAAGATTTAGATTTGTAATCATAAAACTTGGGTTCAAATCCTAGCTCTGTCACTTAATTTCCCCTGTGATCTTGGGCAAGTCATTTTTTCTGGGAAGTCAGCATAGCATGATTCGGTGGAAAGACTATCCCCATCAATTATATTTCACTTTTTTTTTGGAGAGTGTGGCTGAGTAACTGACAGAGCCAGTCCAGTTGTCTACATTTTGTTGGTCCAACACATTCCTCTCTTTTCCACATACCATCTTGATTTTGTCTCCATTTCTACACAGAGGAGTATAGTTATATAGCAAAATGAAGCAAATGTTTCAATGAAATGTTTCATCCCACATAAATAAACTATTACCTCTGCCCCTATGCACAAGTTAGATATTTTCCTGATTGCTTGTTTCTGATCATGTTGATGTGACCTAAGAGTGACAGAGTTAGCATCCATTTTAGTTTACATTTATGCTCTTTAACCCCAGGGTCTCAGAAAAACCTGGCATTGATGGTGTAAGCATTCACCAAAGCTCAAACTTAAGCCCTCTGATACTTTGTCTCTGCATTCTTTCCTCAGGGAACTCAGAACTTTAACTATCACCTAAAATATGATTCCCAACCTTCACATCCTCCCCAAACTCATCTATTTTCTAAATGCATATCGGACATGTACACTTGACCATCATGTAGACAACCTTGTTAGACCAGAACTCTCTCTTTTTGCCCCTTGTCAAACCAACTCCTCATCCTGACTTCTTTCATCATGGAAACTTGACTCTCCTAGTAACCCAGGCTCACTGTGTTTTTGAGTAGAATGGAGAGACTGAGGTACTATTGGATATAGAGGTGGGAGATAGAAGAAAGGTGCTCCAGGAGATTTCTCTTCCTGCTATACCAGAGCTATGGTATACCAAATACCTGATTAGAATGGAGGCTGTCACCCCAGTATTTCTATAATATATTAAAGGCAACCAGACAGGAGGAGGGATAGGTAGATGTTTGAAAAGGCACTGAATTTATCCCATGCTATACATGTTAGTTACCAGTGAAGACTTCTGCAGGAGAAGTGGGATAAAATAGATTGTCAAGGAAATGAATTGTTGGAAAAGGAGATGGGCTACTTATGAGACAGTCTAGTATAGTGGAAAGAGTGCTAGATTTGGAATAAAAGGATCTGGTTTCAAATATTGGCTCTGCTCTTTACTGCTTGGGTCACCTTGGCCCTCATTTTTCTCAAACTCTCTTGGATCTCACTCTCCTTATCTGTAGAGCAAGACAAGAGGATCTCTAAGGTCCTTTATAACCCAGTCTATATTCCCATGATCCTCTGTAGCAAGAGTGAGAGATAAATGATAGACAGCTTGTATGTTACATTGGTACTCATGAGATATCAAGAGATCTTGGGGAAGACCATTACCTCTTGTGGAGCTCCTCTGCATGGCTTCTAGGATGATGCTAGAAGATAAGATATTGATGAGTAGTGCTATCTGTACCACTGGAAGAGTACTCCACATTGAGGAGATCACAGATCCATTGAGATATCTATCCAATTAAGGAAAGCATCTCAACATGCAGAATACATTTTCAAGAGAAATTTCAAGAGAAACAGATGCTTAAGGTGCCTAAGTACTAGATAAGGTCAGAGAGAGAGAATAATTCCATTTTGGTGGTCTGATGGATATAGGTAAACAGGAAGATCATCCAGAGAGGGAAAACCAAGATAGTGAACATTATTGAGTTCATTTCATGTGGGAGGGGAGGGAGGGCACAATGGCTGTCTCCAGTAACTTTAAAAACTGTAATTCTAATGAAGGGTTAGACTTATTCTGTTTCATCCCAAGAAATAATACAGGAGAAAAGAGTGGATCCTATAGAGAAATTAATCTAGGTTCAACGTCTAGAATACCTTTAAAACAATGAAAGCTATCCCAAAGTGGAATGGATTGCCTGGTTAGTAGTGAGTTCCTTTGCATTAAGGCTCTTCAAGAAAAGGCTAAGTGATCCCTTGCTTGGACTGCTGTAAAGCAGTTACTTGTTCATGTATGACTTGTATTAGATGAACAGTCATGTCCCATCTGACTCTGAAATCCTATGCAATTCTGAAATTTTGTAATTCTTTGAATGAGAACATGTAGCCAGAAAAAAAATTGATGATGGATCTTGATAATCTATTTTCTCATTGACATAACTAGCAGAAAAAAGTACCTGAGAAATTCTGGGTAAAAGCAGGGATGGAGAATTTTTATTAGCTTTTCATGTGTGCTGGTGGTCCTTGCCATAGTTAGGACAGATAGTAGCTTGTATAACCTAAGCTTATCCTATGAAGAAAGTGGAATCTATGGGTAGCAGAAGGAATTGTGGCTTTTCAGATCTGGTTCTGATGTGCTCAGTCTTACTCTGTCTCAAGCAACCTGAT
Source organism: Trichosurus vulpecula (assembly GCF_011100635.1). NCBI lineage: Eukaryota > Metazoa > Chordata > Mammalia > Diprotodontia > Phalangeridae > Trichosurus > Trichosurus vulpecula. The sequence continues at coordinate 27,263,930 of NC_050577.1, forward strand.
TCCCTGAGGATATTCTGGCATTCAAAGTCCCCATGCAAAGCTCCAAAGGAAGGCTGTCACATTCAGACTTTGGCCTCTGAATAGGCTCCTTGGTAGCACTGTCTTCATTAAAAGCACATGGCCAAAATCTGTTCTGAGCTGCCCAGAATTAGCCTCAGCAAGGCTTGGACACAGAAGGCTGTTCTTCTTTACAAGGCAGAACCTGTCCCTGCTTTTTCTCTCATTAGGTTTTTAAATGCAAAATCATAAGAGGGATTAAAAAAAAGACAATACACCGTCATGTTCCCCCCAAACTCTTGCCATCATCTTGCAACTAAAAGGAGATTAAAAAGGCATCATTTTGTTTGACATATACAGTATACAGTACTGTGGCCTATTAAATTCAAACAGAGATAAATAATGGGGGGAAATTTGCATCTACATTTCCATCAGGGTTAAAAACATTTAAATCCACTGTTGCCTGCCACTATAGAATAATGAATGTGCCATTATGGACAGAGGCCCCACATTTGGCAAGGCCGGGTCTTGCTCTGGGTCTAATATTTTGTGAGCCATTTTTCCTCAAGCATGTAGTAATGGGCTTTAACTTTGCTAAGCTTTTCTGCCAGGCCCCCCGGAACCCCGCTGTTCTATTATATTGAACTTGTAAGCAGGACACTCTGCCAGGCTCACCCAGATTACCGCTGCAATAAGGGCCCTGCTGAGTGACTAGTGTCATGATAAGTGCTAGGGAGGGCGCACACCATCTTGGCATACTGTTCTCATCTTATTAAATTCAGCTTTGTGGAGGCAGGGAGTCTGCAGCTCAGTCTCACTGGCTCGAGCGCTGTCCAACTGCTACTGTCAGACAATATGAAAATGGGAGCTGCCGTAGCTCATGGCAGGTGCTGCATCACAGCTGAAAAAAAAAAAACTGAAGTGCCTCCCCCTCCCCCACCAGTGGCCTTGAATTTTGTGGGGATGTGTCTGTGTCCCTCTGCCCTTATGGGGACCTGACTGGACTGAAGTTCTAACTCACAGAGGCTTTGTGCTTTTGGGCATGGGAATGAGAGTTTTGTTTTCTTTCAACCATGGCTGTGAGTTTGATTTTTAAAAATATATGGAGTTTGATGTTTGTTTACCTTTTATATCTCTGGGCTTCATCAATATTGCTTTCTTTAAAAAAAACCCACAGACATCATTCCTGAAAGCCATATATACTTTCGCTTCTCCTCTCTGTCTTGGATAAAACCTAAAGAGGGAAAGAATTTCCAAACCCAAACCCAGAGGGATATCAAGAGTCAGAAGGAACCTTAGGAAATATCTAATCATAGAAATGTGGTGAAGGGCAAAGAACTCTGGATTTGGAGTCAAAGGACCTTGATCAAAGTCTTGTTTTTGCCATTTATTACCTTCTTACCTTGGTCAATTCACTTCAGTTCCCTGGCCTTGGTTTCCTCATATGGAAAACGAAGAGGTTGGACTAAATGACTTCTTTTTTTTTTTGGAGAGGGAAATGCAGGACAATTGGGGTTAAGTGACTTGCCCAAGGTCACACAGCTAGCAAATGTGTCAAGTGTCTGAGGCAGGATTTGAACTTAGTTCCTCCTGACTCCAGGGCTGGTCCCTTCCAGCTATAAAGCCATAATTCTGTGATGCCAGAAGAGACCTCAGAGACCATCTAGTCTAACTAGGAAGATGAGGTGTGTGCCTAAGGTTACCCAGGTTGTAAGCATCAAAGGTGGGGTCTTACTTTGTCATTTTGCAGATGAGGAAACTGAGGCCTAACAAAGGAAAATGACTTGTTCAGGGTCATACAGCTTGTATGAGCTGGAATTTGAAACCAGGTCTTCTGATGTAAAAATTGGTGCTTTCCCCATTATTCTATGGTACCTCTCCTCCTCTCCCCTCATTTTCTGTTTCAGAGGCTCTTGGAAAAGTGGACATAAAGGAAAAATAAGTTATCTAGAAACTCTTGGGGTTTAGAACATTATGAAAATATTCAATATTAGACTTTGGAAGGCTAATCGTGGCAATTTGGTATAGGATTCATTTAGGGAAGTAAATCCTCCAGTCAAATTTAATAGCTCTAGTAATGACAAAATATCCCAAAGGTTAGACTCCACTTACAGGAGCATAGATTTAGTACTGGAAGGGGCCTTAAAGACCTTCGAATCCAAGCCCATCACCTACCATTTTACAGATGTAGAAAGTGAGATACAGAGAGGCTAAGCAAATTGCCCAGGGTTACACAATTCAGAAATGCCTAAGGTGAGATGTGAACCCAATTGCTTCTGACTTCCGGGTTAGTACTGTATTGACTAAACTATACTGCCCCTTCTAATGGATGGGCTTTTATGTATTTGCATATATGATCGTGTTTTTTCTGTGACTCCTTATATGCATTTGGTTCCATGGATATTGAGAACATCTGCCATGCCCCTGGGAAATTTCAATTGTGAACCATCCTATTGACAAGACAGCATTTCTATTGCCAACAATTGGGCTATAGGGACCACTTGGATTTGGACAGTTATTTCTTCTTATTCCATCCTAAAAGGGAATGGAGAAGAAATAGTATTATGTATTACATTTTGTTTGATGTTTTTATATTTTAAAAAATACTGATATAGTCCAAGGATGATCAAGAAAACACAGGGCATCATATTTTAGGAAGGGCACTGATAGACAAGAGTATGTCCAGAGGAGGGTGACCAGGGTTGTGAAAGAGCTGGAGACTGGGCCACATGAAGGTCAGTTGAAGGAACTAGGAATTCTGAGTCTGAGAAGAGAAGACTTAGGGTGTTTATGATAGCTGTCTTTAAATAGTTGAATGGGTGTCATGTGAAAGAGGGTAGATCTAGGAGGAATGGGTAGAAGTTACAGAGAGACAAATTTCAGCTAAATAAAAAAGAAACCATCCTAACAGAGCTAACCCACAGCAGAAATGGGCTTCCTTGGAAGGGATGGTATTCTTCTTCCCTGGAGGTCTTCCAGCAGGGGCTAAATGCCTACTTCTTGGGTATGGTGTAAGGCTACATTGGTTAAACTGTGGTTAAACTGTGTGAACTTTGAGGTCTCTGATAACAGATTATTTGACTACACAGAAGTGGGCAACTCTCATCTTACCTGTTAGACTCTATCCAAGCATGACAATGCTGCCTGCGAGGAGGTGGGGATGGAGGTCAAACTGTCTAGTTGAAAAGAGACCTTTTATGGGATATTGCCAGAAGATTCCTTGCCTCTCTGGCCTGACACTTACTATCCAAGGTTTCCAGATTCTCTTCTTAATAGGGATTTCTAGAGGGCAGTAATGGGCCCTTGAGATAATAGACTAGCCCTTAAGCTCACAGATGAGCCAAGAGGGTCAGAGAGAAGGTTATAGGTAACAGGAGGCAAATTTGGAAGGAGGAAGGAGAAGGGAATCATAAACACCTTCTTCTGTCCCTGACAAAAAGAGGTGGTGGCCTCTTTATCCTGGCAGCATGAGGTGACCATGACACTTACAGATTGCCCATCTGTAGTGGGCATCAGCACTCATGTCCATTTCTCCCTGAACTCAATAGGAGTTTACTACATGCCAAGATGGGGGGTGGGGGAAGAAAGTAATTGCAATGGCCTTTGCTGTTGTGCTCATTAGCAATCTTTGTTCTCACTGCTCTTAGAAGCAGAATGTTCCCCTTCATTTCAAACTCCAAAGGACTGTCATTTTTCTCTTGGAAAAGATCTTTAATTTAGTTCAGATTTTTATAATAATGTGTGTGCAAAATGAAGCTCTATCTTTATTGGTATTGCCCTAACAGTCAGTCTTGACTCCTGTGCAGAAATAGTCATGTAAGCTAGGATTATTAACCTTTCTTTCAATTTACAGATTCCTGGTCAATGGAAGGAGCACTGACTTCATAGTCAAAGGACCTGGATTCAAATTCTACCTCCAGTGGTCACGGGGCCACATGTTTAGGGATGGAAGGACCTTTAGAGACCATCTGGTCCAACTGGATTTTCCTTATTTAACAGATGAGAAATAAAGTGACTTACATAGAATCACATAGCACCTGAGCAGGATTCAAACTCAGGTCTTCCTGACTGTCTCACATTCTGTCTACTACCCTGCCTTGTTGTCTTGTTTGTTTGACCTTCAGTAATTCTTTTAACGCCCTTTAGCTCTAAAATGGGGGAGTGTCCCTGAGGCCCTTTCTTGCTCTAGAACCATGATCCCCATATTTTACATAATACCTTTTCCCCAATCCCTCCACTCTAAATAAAAGTTTTCCACAGAGTTTTGCGTGTTGCTAAACCAAGATCAATGGCAATATCTGACCCAGGAATTGAGGGATGCAGGTTCTCTCCCTGGCTCTTTCATGAGCTAGTTGTAGAACCCTAAACAAATGACATCATTTCTGTGCTTTATCTGTAAAGCGAGTGGGTGATAGGGAACAAGGTCAAACCTGGTTTTTATGATTATCAGTTTGGCAGGTGGGCAGAAGGTCAATCAATAAGCATTTATTAAGTGCCTGGTACATGCCAGGCTGGTGGCAAATAGATGCTGGTGGATTGGAGAAGGGGGAGACTAGAGACAGTGAGAGCAATTAGGAGATAACAGCTTGGTAGGATGTGATCACAGAACTTTAGAGTTCCATCATGGCCTTCTTTCTCTCCTCTTTCTGTGCTTTCTCCTTTTACATCATCACCATCATCATCATCATCATCATCATCATCTTCATCTTCTTTGTGTAGCACTTTAAGGTTTGCTGTTGTCTCATCTCATTCTCACAACAACCCTGGGAGGGAGGTGCTAGTCTTACTCCCATTTTACAGATGAGGAAGCTGAGGCTAGGGGCGATTAAGTGACTTGTCCAGGGTCACAAAGCTAGGAAGTATTTAAGGCTGGATATGAACTCAGGTCTTCTTAACTCTAAGTCCACTGGGCCACATAGCTACCTCTAGAAGGGATTTCATCAAAGTGCAGATTCTGAAATAGTTTTATGTCAAGGACCCCTTGGGCAGTCTGATGAAGCCTAGGGACTTCTCAGAATAAACATTTTAAATAAATAATATTAAAGACGTAGGAGCACAAAGGAAAGCAATTATCAAATTAAAATACAAGTATCAAAATATATTTTAAAAATTAATTCATGGACTCCAGGTTAAGAACCTCTGCCTTTGAAGTCTTCTAGTCTAACCCCATCAACTTAGAGATGAAGAAACTGTGCTAAACACCTGGTTTAGGCTAGAAGCTACAAAGGATACATTTAATGCTGAAGGTGGAGTCATTTCTTGGGGACTTGGATACAGGGGGTATGACTCCAAGAGGCAACCTCAGGTAATGGGAATGATGGTATGGCCACCCACAGAACTGCCAAAAATTGGAGGAGGGGTGTCAACACTAAGGCCTGTGTCTTTGCCAATGTATAATATCTGTGCCTTCTCATTCAATTAAAAAAAAAACACCAGTATCTCAGTCCTACTTGAGAAAGTAAATGAAGAAGGAATTCTTTCAGTGTAGATACTGCCTGGCTTCTACCCCCACCACTCAACTTGAACTGCTCTGCTCTTTCCAGGGTTACCAAATATGTCTTTAAATTTTTTTAATTGTATTTTTTTCTGAACAACAAGCACTTATTTTTTCTTCCTTCCTCCCATCGGGAAAAAGAAAATCCTTGTAACAAATGCAGTCAGAAAACACATCCCAATATTGGCCATGTCCAGCAATGTCTGTCTCATTCTGCCTATATCCTAATTTTTAAATCCAGTGGCCCTTCCTCAGCTTTAATACCTCTTAAGCTTTCAGCAGTTTTGACCCTACTGGCCAGATCCTCTTTTTCCTGAGTTTCCACCACACTGTTCTTGGCCCTTTTTTTGTCTTCATTATCTGGTCATTCTTTCTCTGTCTCCTTTGCTTGATCATCATCCTTGTCCTACCCCCTACATATGGATGTACCCAAGCGCTCTATCCTGGCTCTCTTTTTCTTTTCTTTCTATATCCTCTCTCTTGATGACCTCATCAGCTTCCATAGGTTAGACGTCATCTCTGTGAAGAAAATCCTCAGATCTACATATCTTCGCTTCTCCTCTGACCTCCAGTTCCACGTCACTAACTGCTTTCTGGATAGCTTTGTGTGTATGTCCTATAAGCCATGAAGCAGTGCAGTAGATTGAGTACTTGGGTTGGACTTAAGAAGGCATGACCTCCTCCTTCATACATTTGTTGGGAAAGTCATTTAAACTCGCAACCTTAGTTCCCTCATCTGTAAAGTGAGGGGTTGGACTTGATGGTCTCTAACTCTTCTTCCAGTACTAAACCTATCATCTTGTGATCCTATTTTCACTCAAAATCTTCTGAAAGCAGAAGACTGGACCAGATGGTATTTGAAGAATCCCCTTCCTGTCTGTAATTCTGTTAGGGTTACTTCAGCAAAATAAGACCCTCTAAAAACGTTGCTACTGCGACAGGTTACATTAACTGCTCTGCTTCTAAGACTTATTTATTTAAAGTAACAACAACAGCAAAAACTACAGGGGAAAAAACCCAGTCCCTGTTTGCAGACTCTCACTACTTGATAGATTCACCGTGTCTCTAACAGTTTGAACCTCCAAGATGGGAATAGGTTTTGAAAAGTGCTGTACCGAATAACCTCCCTCATTCACTAGTTCTCACCTCCTTAATAATCCACAAACTCAATACTTCTCACAGAAAACCCAGCAGTCTCACCCCACTTCTCAACAAAGATTTCATAGCCAAGAGCTGTAATGAGGTCTCCTGCTACTCCTGCTCCCATAATGTTTGCCAAGTATGTTATGGTATCTCTGCCGAAGGATTCATGTCAACAGTTTGTGAGTCTCTGCATGCGCCGATTGGGGGTGGGGAGGCAGGGATGGTCCAGCAGTGTTTGTTTAAGGCATCCTCCATTAATGGCACAAAGCAGCCCTGTTTGTTTCTCCCTGGCATGAGCATGGATAGTCTCATGGTTAGTGCTTTCTAAACTAGTCTTCATATACACAAAAGTCATTATAATTCAAATGCATACTATTACTTGAAATCAATAAAAAGAAATTCTGGGACCTAAGTAAATATATATCTGTATATATGCCTATACATACATACATGTAGAAATATGGTTTTCAGAGGCTTTGATGGTGTGTGTGTGTGTGTGTGTGTGTGTGTGTGTGTGTGAAGGAGTATGTGAGAGTGAACAGGGGTGGGGGTGGGATAATATGTAGAGAGACATGGTGAGGAAATGTAGCTCTTTTGGTTTGGTGACAGACTATAAGCTTCTTGAGGGCAGGAACTGTTTCCTTTTTATCTTTCTATCTATAAACAAATGTTTACAAATGTTTGTTGATTGATGGGCACAAACGTGTCATCAGTATGTTTTGTCATAAATTTTGCCTTCATTTAGGAATGCCACTCCCCCAGAGACACAATTTCCAAGTTGCAAGGGAGTTCCATGGTTATCTACTTTATCTTGTGTTCAAATGCTGCCCTCTGCCACAATATATACAGTAAGTGGCATCCAGGATGTCCTTGGAGACCTCCAGAGAGAGGGGCCCAGTTGCCTTCTGGTGTAACCTGTTCTACTTTTGAACTGATTTAACGGGTAAGAAGTCTTTTTTACACTTAGCCTAAATTTGCCTCTTTGCCGCTTCTCACCACTAGTCCTACTTCTGCCCTCAATGGACAAGACTAACCCTGCTTCTGCTGCCATCCTTTCAAATACTTGGCCAGCTATGATGTCCCCCCTAAGTCTTCTCTTCTCCAAGTAATACATCCCTAGCTCCTTCAACTAATTCTTGTAAGACATGGACTCATTAAGAATCAGAACCATCCTCGTTGCTATCATCATCATCATCATCACAGCTAGCATTTATGTAGTGCTTTAGATTTTGCAAAGGACTTTACAAAAATCATTTTATTTTATCTTCATAGCAACCCTAGGAGATAGATATCACTATGATTCCCTTTTTACAGATGAGCAAACTAAGGCTGAGGGAGATTAAAAGACTTGGCCGGGTCATGCAGCTAGTAAGCGTATGAGGCTATATTTAGTCTTAAATGGTCCTGATTCCAACTCCAGTACTCTATCTACTGCACCATCCTTGGAATGCTCTCCAGGTTATCAATGCTCTCCTTAAAATGTGGCACTCAGAACTGACTTTAGTGCTCCACATGTGTTCTGACCAGAGTAGGATGCAGAGGGACAGTAGCCTCCTTATTCCCGGAAGCTTGTAAAAGCCATCCTGATGAAAAACCCTCTCTATCTTCCCTTTAATGAATGGCCAATCAGCCTTTGTTAGAAGACTCGAAGTGAGGAAAGGCCCCACAACCTCCTCGGGTATCCCATCCCACTTTTAAGTAGCTTGAGAGTTTAGGAAGTCTTCTTGATGTCAAGCTGAAAGCTAACAATTGCTACAGAGCTCCTTTGGGATACCATCATATTCCTTAATCATCTGAATATCAGAAAACCATTTTCTTTCTCAAGACATAGGGGTGATCTCCTTAAAAAACAAAGAAAAAAGAATACAAGAGACTCTAGACCTACCAAAGACTAAAATCAGGTGGTGATGATTTGTATGATAGAAATATTCTCTGCTTTCTTTACAAAAGCATTTACTGGAGGGGCTCTTTAAATTACTTTAAGTACTGTTTACATAACCAAGAAAACCTATAAAAATGTTAGAACTGAAAGGAGCCCTTGAGATCATTTTGTCTAATCCCCTGTTAGAGTTTTAGCTCCTTGGGGGAAAGGACTGGTGGTGCTGTTGTTTGTCTTTGTATTCCCTAGTACCTAGGACAGAGCTTGCACATGCTAGATAGTTAATAATATCTATTATTAGATGTAATAATTGATTGTAATGGATTCCAGAGAGGGAAGGTGACAGTGGAATGTATTCCCATTTGGAGTCAGAAGACCTGGATTCAAATCCCAGCTCTACCACTTACAGTATTAGCTATATGACTTTAACCAAGTCACTTCTGTCCTCTGAATCTCAGTTTCTCCATCTGTAAAATAAGGGAGTTGAACTAGATGGCACCTCAGTTGCCTAGAGGTGTGACCCTTTCTGTGCCTTGTCCAAAGTCACCTAGTCAGCAGACTCTGGGTAGAGGAGATAAAACTGAAATAAAACTGAAATGTGAGCAATGACTCTCCATTAAAAAAAATCAGTCAGAAGGTAGGATACAGCATCTTTGAAAGAGTGATGTGCAATCATTTTCCCCCAAGTTACACTATGTAAATTTGGGTACATATATGTAGTAGAAACAGTTGTATTTATAGCTTAGAGTTCCCTGGGCCCAAATCTTTATCTTACTCTTGAAGAACCAGAGACATGAGGTGCCTGCCTGATGACACGCAGCTAGTTGTAGACAGAGATGGGCCAGATCCCTGTGCCATCCTCTGTGCTCAAAACTGGGCACCTTAGTGTACCTATAGTAGCAGATAGTCAGTAAACTGTAAGGCAGTGTGGGCACTAGGCTCTGAAGGGCCCTGGTTTTGAGTTCTGGCACTGCGGGCTGAGGAATTGGCCATCACTGTAAGTTATAGCACTTACAGTACTAGCCGTGTGACCATGGCTGAGTCACGTCACTTCTCTAGGTGTAAAAGAAAGGTATCGGGCAGGATAATGTCTACATTGCCTTTTACGAGGAAGATAGTAGTACAGTGGCTAGAGTGCTGGATTGCATTCAGTCAGGAAGACCTGAGTTCAAATCCAGCCTGAGACACTTACTAGCAATGCAATGTTTGGCAAGTCACTTCACCTCTGTTTGCCTCAGCTTCCATAACTGTAAAATGGGAATGATGATAGGACCTGCCTTGCAGGATTGTTGCGAGGATCAAACAAGATAATAATTGTAAAATACCTAGCACAGTACTTGACACATAGTAGGTGCTTAATAAGTGCCTATTCCCTTCCCCCTTTTCTGCTTTACAGCTGTAACCCCTTCAATGCCTTGACTGTTGACTACCAGGCACTGTATTAGACACTGGCGAAATAAAGGCAAAAAGGAGATAGTCTGCCATTATGGAGTTTATATTTTATTTATGTATATAGATAATTAAATGCAAAATGCATACGAAAAATTGGTAGGTAGGGTCATTAACAGTTAAGAGAACCAAGAGAGGTCTCTTGTAGGAGATAATGCCTGAGATGAACCTTAAAGGGGAATATGAGTTCCAAGATGGTTAAGCAAAGAGGAAGAGCTTTACAGGCAAGAGCAACAGCCTAGGCAAAAGCATGGAGATGGGATATGGAATGTCCTGTATAGGCAAGGGCAAATAGATGAGTTGGGCCAGAACTTATTGTAGGAGAGACACTGGTGTGCTAGAAGAGCCAAGATAGAGCCAAGCTGGAAAGGGCTTTAAATGGTAAACTGAGGAGTTTGTATTTTATCCTGTAGGCAATGGGGAGCCAAAGAAGATTCTTGAGCATAGGAGTGAAGTGGTAAGGCTTGGTCCTTAGGAATTACAACTCAGAAGCTGTGTGAAAGATGGATTGGAGGAGGGGGAAGGCTGGAGGCATGAAAATCAATGAGGAGGCAATTGCAGTAGTTCAATTGAGAGGTAGTGAGGGCTCGAGCCAAAGTGTTGGCTGTGTGTGTGGAAAAGGAGAGAGATGGGAGAGCTGTTTCGGGGAAAGAACTGGCTGGATGTGGGGGAGGGGGGAGGATGAAGGAACGACTAAGGATGGCTCTGAGATGGCAAACCTGGGTGACTGGGAGGATACTGGTGCCCTCAATGGAAAAAGGGAAATTGATAGGAGGGACAAAAATAGGTGGAGGGAGAAAGGCAATGAGATCTGTTTTAGACTTGCCAGGTTTGAGATGCTCACAGGACATCAAGAGGTAAATGTCTAGTGAGTAGTTAGGGCTGTGAGACTGGAACTAGGTGGGCAGACGAGAGCTGAGCACATGGATCTGGGAACCATTTGCATAGAGATGAGAGTTGAGCCAAATGAGAACTGAGAAAATCACCAGACAGTAGAGAGAAAGAGTAAATAAGCCCAGGACAGAGCCCTGGGGAACAGGGCTATTATTATCCTGCAAAGAATATGGATATGAATAACAATCCCACAAAGGAGATAGCTCCATGTGCTATCTTTGTGCCATCTCCATTATGAATAAAGCATTTTCAAAAACTCTGTGCCTTCTATAATATGAGTCATTATCATCACCATCATCCAACCTCTCTCAGTCTCAGTTTTCTTATATGTAAAATGGGGATAATAGTAGCCCTATCTCACAGGGTTGTTGTGAGGATCAAGTGAAATAATATCTGTAAAGTGCTTTGCAAACCTTAAAATATTGTAATAAATGATTTATCATTATTATTTCCTCCTGGTATGGGAAAGCCCTCCATTGATACAGATGGACAACTCACGAGCTAGAATTTGCTTTCTCATTCTCCAGCTATGTAATCTAAAAGTTTCACGTGTTTCCCCCCACAGGCCCCATTTTCCAGTCCATTACTCATATCCTTGAGAGTTCCTGAAGCTCTGAAAGCTGTCCACACCTCTTAAATTGTGGTACCTCAACATGAACTTGTGTCCTATTAATGATGTAATCAGTGGGGAAAAATTATCACATGCTATTTGAATAATAGGATGGAAGAGTCAATTTTAATTAAATATTTGCATTTCATGTTCCAGTGTTGTAAATCTCCAGATTTTGTGAAGTTGAGAACTTGAGTGTGCTTTGTAGAAGGTTAATTATTGTTTGATTCTCTTCTCATGGACTTCGTTCTGAAGATGGAGTCTATCTTTGGTCAGTTAGAGGGTGTAACCAAAAGGTTTGTTGGGCATTATGTGGTAACTTTTTTCTTTTTCTGATGGGCAAGGGGGGCTCCATGCTAGGACACTCATGTGTTTTTCCAACCAATATTTTCTAATTGATATATTTGTCATCTGGTTGAACCCGATTCACAACACTATGCCACAAACAGTTATTCTTGGAGCAGTGTTGTATGTATTGTGGAAAATTCGTGCACGAGGGCAAAATGGAATAGACAATTGCTTTTGGGGACTGTGGAGATTAGTACATCATTGCATCCTAACAAAGTGCTAATTGCTCCTTTTGACCATGGGCCCAGTTTACAAAGCTTTTGCACAAATGTGCTCAGTGCACTAAATTACCAAACTCACACTGCATTATTTCTCAGTACAGCTTGCAGATTCTTGTAGGACAGTATGTATTAGCATTAATTAAAGGCAAAAAAAGATAGAGATACTCGCTTGCAATTTAGAAAGAACAGCCTGGTGCTAATTACTCATGTTACAAATGTTGCACTTGCTCTGGGATGATATGAAGAAAAGCAAACATCTACTGTAAAGGCTCACTTTGGGGAAGTACGATTTTAGATCGATATTTGATCCGCCCTTCAGTATTTCATAGTCACCTCCATAAGTGGTGCAAGGGATCTTCAAAGTCAGCTAGTCTTATTCAGCTCTGTGAGGCCTAGGGAGGAGAAGTAACTTACCCAAGGTTGACAATAGCAGAATTTGGGTTTGAGTCCAGGTCTTCAAATCAATAAGCATTTATTAAGCCCCTACTATGTTCTAGGCACTGTGCTAGGTGTTGGGAAGATAAAGGCAAAAATGAAACAACCCCTACCCTCAAGGAGATTATATTCTATTGAGGGAGGAGAGAATATAAGTAGATGCAAAATCATTTTAAAGGATGTCAGAAGGCATTAACAACTTGACCATGGCAGGGTGCTCAGGAAAGGCTGTGAGGGAGGCAGAGCCTGAGATGAGTCTTGAAGGGAACTTGAGATTGAAAAGAAAGTGGGGGAGGCAAAATCCCATCCAAATCCCCTCCCTCTCCACTTCCTCATACTTCCTCTCAAACCTAATGGGAACAATTTTAAAGATTATTTTTACAGACAATTTCCAAGAAAATTTAGCATAGCAGCTTTGTCAGTGAATCTGCCAATTAGCTAATGATCTGGGCTTCGCTGATCAAAAATCTTACCAGTTTTCTCTCTGTATAATTAGGTTTACATTTTTAGATTTTTGCATAAAATAATAATTCTTGTCTTTTCTCCACAATATTGTGGAGAATTATATCAATTATTCACTGCATCAGTTCATGCAGGTCTTCCTAGGATTTTCTGCAATCTCTTCTGTTACATTCAGGTACAATACTTCATACAATCATTTCCCAGTTGATGGGCATGCCCTTGGTTTCCTGTTCTTTGTTAAAACACAAAATCCTGATAATAGCTGATCATATGAACAGACAAGTAAGAGATCAATCAGTCAGTCAACACTCAACAATCATCTCCTGACTATGGGCACTTTCATGGCTGTCCCCCATGCCTGGAATTTTCTTCTTCCTCATCTCCCAATCCTAGATTCCCTGGCTTCCTTAAAGTCCTAGCTAAAATTCCATCTTCTGCAAAAGTCATTCCCAACTCCCTTAATGCTAGTGCTGCCCCTCTATTGTTCATATATATTATATATGTGATACATATATTATATATGTGATGTATAGTTTATAAATATATATATATGACTCCTTGAGACCAGTAGCTGATTTGTGTATCCCCAGGGCTTAATACAGTACCTGGCATGGAGCTGGTGTTTAATAAATGTTTGTTAGCTGACTGATTATGTAAATGTCTGATGATTATTCCCACTGTGATGAGTGGGAACACATAGAAACGCAAAATACATTCTGCAACCTCAAGGACCTTGTATTCTAATTAGAGTGACAACATACAGACAGCTAGGTCTATATAAGACTTAGAGTAGATGAGAGGTAATCTCAGAGGGAAATCACAAGCAAGGTGGGAGCCTGGGACAATCTTCCTGCAGCAGGTCAGATTTATGCTGAGTCTTGAAAGAAACCGGGGAAACCCATAGGTAGAGGGAGGAGGTAGAGCATTCCAGACATGGGGGGCAGCCGTGTGGGACACTCCCCACATAAGGAACAAAGGCATGGGATTGGGAAATGCAGTTTTGTGGATGAGGAATGGCAAGAGGGCCAGTGCTGCCAGACAGCAGGACTTTGAAAATAGTTTGTTCCAAATATCCTCACGAACAATGGGCTCGATGCTCCAAGTAAAACATTAATTCCCTGCGGTATCAAGAAAGGATTCTTTACTTAGTGAGGAGCTGAGGATTTGCAAGTGTTAATGATCCTCCCTAAAATAAGGACTGTATGCTAGCCCAGGAATGAGGAAAGGGAGGTAACATACCGTATGAAGGGGCGTGTTGAGAGGGGACAAGATGTACAATAGAAGAAAGCATTTTTAAAATGCTTTAAAGTGTTTTCGATTTTTTTGATGTTGTTTTCTCCGGATCTGAATGGATGCTGATCATATTCTCTTCATAATTTTGTAGATAGTCCTAGAAACTTTGAAGGGCTCTTAAAAGGCATCTCCTTGTAGCCAACCTGGTGGTAAACCTCTCTCGCCAAAGCTGCGCTGGTCCTCAGACAAGAGACCTGCTTTCCAACGCTGGGTTGGTGCTTGACCTAGTACCTGGCACATAGTGGGTGCTTTCTAAATGTTTATTGACTGACTAACTGCCTTATCAACCCAACTTTGAAAACCCAGCATCACTTCCATGCCTTGGAGAAACATGAGCGAAAGATCTTTAACAAGCGTATCAATACTTAGGATCTGAATGAGTGCCACCCTTCAAAACAAGCACGTTGGGGGACTAGACACTCATTTCAATGACGACCAATCACAAACCATATTCAGAATTCCTCCATTTCGGAATTCCTCATTTTCTTTTTCATATCCTCCATGATAGCACATGCCCTTTGAAGCCTGATTAAAGGCAATGGCAAAAAAACACACTCCGATACATAGGTGACACCTTGGAACAAATTGCTTTCTACATGAATCCAGTGGTCTCAGATAACTGATGTAGGCTCCTCATTTAGATATATAGGTATAGACTCATTAAGCATAATTGCTACAGTGACAATGATATCTCACACTTATGCTGTTGTTGTGTGGTCATTTTCAGACATGCCTGTCTCTTTGAGACCTCTTCTGTGCCATATCCTTTTCCAGTGGATCAAGGCAAACAAAGGTTAAGTGACTTGCCCAGGGTCACACAGCTAGTAAGTTTCTGAGGTTAGATTTGAACTCAGGTCTTTCTGACTCTAGGCCCAGCACTCTATCCAGTGAGCCACCCAGCTGCCTCCTAGGCTTTCAGTTTTCAAGACCTTTCATAAGCCCTTTAATCCAATTTGACCCTAACAACAACCTCTGGGGCATGTGGGGGTGGTATCAGTAATTCCCATGTTATAAATACACTGGAATCTATGATTTCACTGGTGTGGGGAGCTCCCAGAAACTTCCTCTACAGAATAGCAACTTCTCATCCTAGAACTTTGCCTAGAGAACTAGGAGCTTAAGTAACCCACCTTTGATCACATAACAAGCATCAGAGGCAAGACTAGAACCAGGTGTTTCTGACGCTAAGACTCACCCACTATACCACAGTGTTTCTTATTCATTATAAATATATAACATGTATTAAATATTATATAATTGGAATTATATATTACATGTATTAAAACATATGTATTATATGTTATATAATATATATTATGTGTTACATGTAATATATAAGTGCTATATTAATTACATAAAGTTATACTGGAAAATATATAATTATATCATATCTGCACATATAATATGTGTATGTATAAATATAATGCACATATACACACATTCATGTTATATGTGTATGCATACACATATAGATATTTTTGCAAACCTACTATTTGAAGCTACATGTGCCTCAAGAAGAGGAGATAAGGGCCCATTTTCTTCAGACTTATATTAATGGTAGGGAAATAAGGTATGTCCTTTAGGTAAATGGGTCTGAGGGAGGAGTATGGAAATTCTCAACTGTTAGCTAGTACAATGGGGGATTTTTGCATCTCAGGCTTCCTTTCTCTTTTTCTCTTCCTGGTTCAATTGTGGTTACAGTCTAGGTCTTGTTGGTGAGGTGACACCTCACTGCTCTTAGTCATGCTACAGTGACTAATGCCAATCCCTGCATGAGCTTTGCCTAGATCTTAGATAACTTGAATGCTGGCAAGGGGCCATCTTACTACAGTCCTGGAGTGACTCAAAGATGGTCTTCCCCAAGCACAGAAGGCAGTGACTGTAAAGGGATTCTGTTGCTTTTCCTCACCTCAGGCCCATTGTCTACTTACTGGTGCTCCGTGTAGGGTTGAGATCCTTAACTACTTAACTGCTGCTGTCAATAAGGAAACAGAAGTAATTTTAGGTTCAATAAAGGTTTGATTCAGTTGACCTTTGCATCTCAGAAAATGCACATTATATTAAAAGCTGATCATTCTTTTATATCTTGGGTCCGTGGGAACGCAGATCTAGAGCTGGAAGGAACCTTAGAGGTCATCTAGTACCACTCCGTTTTGCAGATGAGTAAACTGAGGCCCTGGCAAGTCTGCTAGTTTGGTAAGGTCCCACTGGTTCCTTTCTTTTTCTTCCTTTTTCTCTTTCACCCAAATGCCTTTCCCTTCTTCCTTGCTGTTAGGCACTCAAATATCTCCTTTGTTGCAGTGTTTGTGACATTCCTATTTTGAAGATTGTTATTTTATTAAGGCAACAATATTCTTTTTGTATTATTCAGCCTACTTGGCCTAATTATGAGAGAAGGAATGAAGGGAGAGCAGAGTTCCTTGGTCTCTTCTGGTGCATTCCCTCTGTTGTTCTATCTCCAGCATGTCCTGTCTATAGCTTCTTGGTACATAGGCGTTTGTATGTTGGCTCCCCTATTAGACTGTAAGCTCCTTGAGAGCAGATACTAGCTTTTTCCTTTCTTTGTATCCCCATCATTTAGCACAGTGCCTGGCACATAGGAAGTTCTTGTTATTGTTCATCCTTCATTTGTGAAGAGGACCAGTGATATCATGGGGTAACATTTTGACTTGGGGGTGAGTTGGATTTGACTGAGGCAGAATTGCACAAAGTCATCAGCCTCACTCTCTCCTCCAGAGTCATCGAAGTCTAGCGGTGAGACAAAAGTCAGGATGATTGACGATGCTTCCATGGCCTTCGTTGCTGTTGGAAATAAATGACTGACTGGTTGACTGGTACCAAGCCCACTGCCCTACCCCTGTGTATTAGGAGGGCAGAGTTTATAATCTCAAAGAGGATCATAAACATGTCTGAAAGGTTCGGAACCGCTGGATATAAGAAACTCTCAAAGTAGAAGGTAGAAGAATCAAAACATATATTTAGGCTCCACAGTAACCAACCCATGAACCAGCAACCCCATTTTGATATATTGATCAAAAGCTTCCAGGCCCAATAAGTACGCCTTGAAAGAGTAACCAGGAGGCTACAGAGAAGCATGATTGCGTAAAGCAAAATCATGCTTCCCCCTCTATGGTAAAAAGATTACCCACTGGCCTGAAGTCTTTGTTCAGCTTCCTCCCGTAGGTCAGCTCTGCTACTGGCAGCTCCTGCTTCAGCTGTGGCTGTGGCTGTGGCTGTAGCTGTAGCTGTGGCTGTGGCTATAGCTGTGGCAGCCTCTGGCTCCAACGGGAGCTGCTTTTAACCATCCAGCTTCTGCGGGGGTGTAAGGTACGCCGGGGAAAGCACAGGTTCTTTCAATCTGCTTAAGCAAGGTGAAGGGGTTGACCAGGAAAGCACAGGTTCTTTCCATCAGCTTAAGCAAGGGAAGCAAGGTGAAGGGGCCGACAAGCTTACTCCAGTCCAAGATACAAACAGCATTCAGTTCAGGGGAAAAAGCCAAACTAGTCAAGGGCACTTGTTGACTAAGTGCTAAGGAGCCCATTTTTGGTTGCCAATACACCCTGCTAGTAGCTATAGGGGAGCAAAGAGGAAATGAGAGCATGTTGGAATAGGAAACTGCTCAGAGATCTCCATGAAGGCCTGGGGTCTTGGAAAGGGCAGGAGAGTTTGGCACTTTTTGCCCCCGCTTCTTAGAAGAGTCATCTGAGGAGTCAGCAGCCACTGTTTTGATGGCTTTTCATCCCATCTTCTGCCAGTAGGGAAATGGAGACTTGAGCATGCTGAAGTTCAGAGCTTCTCTTCATCCACTTGATGAAGTGAGGATAACTTGTCTAGTGGGAGAGGGCTTTGCCCACCTGAAGGATGCACTGTGTGGAGGATTCCAGTACCTTGGGTGCTGGAGTTTTATCCCTGACAGCGATGGAAGGAAACATATCTAATAGTCTCCAAATCTCTGAGTTGAAAGAGACTTCTGAGGTCAGCCAGTCCAACCTTCCCCTAACAGGAATCCCTTCTATAATAACCCCAACGTGTGGTCATCTAGTGTTCAACTGAAGAACTTTACGGAGTTTGCTCTCTCCTATGCTGGCCAGCTCTGCTTTTGGACAACTCCCATTGCTATGGTGTACCTTCCATGAGCCTCTGGCAAATCCCTGTGGGGCCAAGCAGAACAATGTTAGCCCCCTCTCCATGGCAGCAGTCCAGGTTCTTGACAAGATTGCTCCCATCTTCTTTTTTCTTGATGAAGCCCCCGCAGTTCCTTCTACCAGTACTCCTATGTGGTCTTGGAGGGTTTTGGAGCAGCCTCCTGCTTTTGCTTCAATTCGATTCAAATTTGTTAATTTCCTACTTCATGCAAAGTACCTTAATTCCTGTGGCAGTATGACAGTGTTCATGAATGTTCAGGCTTCATAGGTTGTAGTTGGCATAGCATGACTGTCTGCTCATTAACTAGCCACTAGGCTTGGCAAAGAGTACTCACCAGTCAACCAACAAGTGTTTATTCGATATTTATGAGGCAGCTAGGTGGCAGAGTAGGCAGAGTGTTTGACTCAAGGTCAGGAAGACCCGAGTTACGATCTAGCCCCGATCCTAAGCAAGTCACTTAATCTCCATCTTCCTTCAGGTTCTTCATCTGTAAAATGGGTAGAATAGCACCTGCCTCTCAAGGTTGTCTTAAGAATAAAATGAGATAATATTGTAAAGTACTTTGGAGACCTTGAAGTGCTACATAAATGCTCGCCATTGTTGTTATTGTAATTTTTATTAATAATATATTACATGCCAGATGCTATGCTAAATTCAGAGAATACCAAGACAAAATTCAAACAGCCCCTGCCTTTGAGGTTGCAAAGAAGCACGTTTTGGTGTGATGGCAGGAGAAAATCTTTCCCACAATTAGAGCTGCTGAAAGTGGATTGGGCCTCCTCTGGAAGTGATGGCGTCCTCCTACCTGGAGATCTTCAAGCAGAGGTTGCCTGACCTTTTGGCATGTTATAAGGGAATTCCTTTTAAGCATGAGCTGAACAAGATGGCTTTTGAGGTCTCCTTCCAGGTTCCAGATTCTTACTCTACGTACATATGTAGTTCTATACAGGACGTAAGCAGACCAAAGGTAAGGCAAACTTAGAAGGGAGGGGGACCTGGATAGACCCCCTGCAGAAGGAAGGTGGTACTTGAAGAGAGCTGAAGAAGGACAGCATTCCAGGAATGGAGAGCCGTTGGTATAAAGATGTGGAGATGGGAGCTGGAGGGTCATAATGTATGGTGGATGATTCCTCCCTAAGTAGTGTCCTCGATTCTCTTCCTGAACTACTGAGGGAGGAATTAGGATAGGACCAGGCTGGAGAGGGGTGTCTTTGGCATTTGGCCAACTGGAGAAAAGTGATAACTTCCTAATTTGACTAGTTAACCTGATGGGTTTTGTCTTTAAAAGACGATTTCAGAGAATCCTGCATTCTGCTTGCTTGGGGGCCAGAATTGTTAGACGGTTCTAATACTTGGGCTCACATGTATTTCATTGTAATGAGTAACCAAGCTATGATTTTAACTCAGCTGATCTGGCAGTGCCCAGCATGTGAATGCAAAGCCATACTCTAGTCTAATCTGCTTCTTCCTCCTGGATAACCAAACAGTAACAGTATACTGGAAGATTTACTGCATTTAGAGGCAGGAGGACTGGGTTTGAATCTTGATTCAGGTTTTTAAGTCAGGAAGACCTAGGTTCGAATTCTCCCTCTGATACTTATCAACTGTGTGACTTTAGGGAAGTCAATGAACCTCTCTGACTCTCAATTTCTTCTTGTATAAAATGAAGAGGCTGGGCTGGATGCCCTCTGTGGTCCCTATCAGCTCCAGGTCTAGGATCCTGTATCTGCAGCTATTCACACAATGTTTCCAAGTATGTAGCACACCCAGGTGCAGTGGAATGTGCGTGTAATCCCTGCTACTGAGAGGGTGAGGCTGGGGGGTAGCTTGAGCTCAAGAGTTCTGAGTTGTAGTGGGCTCTATCTACTGGGGGTCCATACTCTGTTTGGCATCATTATGGGGGTGAAAGGAAAGGCAAACAGGTCCACGTTAGAAATGGAGCAGGTTCAAGTTTCTGTGCCCAGGAATGACCCCTGCACTTCCAGCCTGAGTGACATAGAGAGACCCAGTCTTTAAAAAAGTATAGGATATGACATAATAACCATTGTTTCTGAATTAAATGAGTCATTCTTAGAATGTGAGCGAGGGGGTGGTTCTCTGAATGCTGTATTCATAATCAAAATGCCCTATCCTTACGTATTTGATGTTGAACCATTTAGTGGCCCTTTTAATAAGATGTAGACAGTCAGTGAGACTTTTTTTAATAACGAATAGCCTGGCACTTTAAGATGGAAAAGAAGATCTTCTCTGGAGAAGCTCTTGTCACTCCTGGCCTCTCTCTGACTAACTGAGGACATTGGAAGTGTGTGCCATCTCCCCAGTGTCTGAAGCCCGCATCACATGTCATCCTTAGCTGCAGTAGCGGCTGTGATGGGGAAAGGCAGGTGATGGCAAGGCCGGCCAAAATGCTGAGGTCCCAGCCTCCCACTGCAGGGTCCACATCTACTACACAGAGACCCTATAGTCTGGGCCTGGGACACAGCTGTTAAAAACATTTTTTAAGCTAGATCTCTGAGAAACTTGGTGATGGCGACAGCTTCTGACAGCCACGGCTTTGGGGGACCAGGGCAAATAATTCCATTGTTGGTTTTCTGAAGAAAGGAAGAAGCAGACCGTATAGCTGAACTTTTCCAAGGGCGCTGAATGATTCATGGGTAGATGTATGTGTGTCTGTGTGCTGATGGCAGGTGTAAATTTATTCTTTATGACTCTGTGATGATTGTTAAACAGACCCTACTCACTTCTGCAGTCACTTAAAGTTTTTCATTGCTTTTTGTGAGAAGTCTCTTAATAAAAATACTTTGTCCTAGACAACATCGTTGTGGAGAACTCCATGGTATAGAAACTACTTTCATCTATGTCAAGTTACAGCTTATAAGCCATTTATACTCTTAAGAGAATTGCCTGCAGGCACTGAGTGGTTAGATGAACTTCCCAGGGTCACACAGCCAAGCTATGTCAGAAACAAGGTTGGAACTCATATCTTCCTGACTCCAAAGCCAGCCCTGTAGCCACTCTGCACCCCACCTCTCCTTTATAACAATTTGTATTTTGAAGTGCTTCCATAGGATCACAGACTGTCAAAGTGGGAAGGGCCCTCAGAGGCCAGGTGGCCTACCTCATTCCTCAATAAGAACATTTTACAGTGCACCCATGATGAAAGGTCTTCTAGCCTTTGCTTGACACCCTCTTAACTTTGTGGTAATTGCATATTGAATAGAAGTATTATCTATGGATTTTTGCCAGTCCTTGATGACAGTGTTTGAAAACAAAGCCCCAAAACCCCAAGCCAAGCACATAGCAAGCTTGGGACACCTTTTTCCAAGTTGATGTTAAACCATCGATAGCCCGTGGGGGTCCAGTCATTCTACCAGCTCCATGTCTGCCTACCTGTTCTACTACCTAGTAGTGTCTGCTCATCTTGGCTGACTTTGTCAAATGCTTTGCTAAAATCTACACAAACTACATCTGTTGTCTTCTCCTGTTCCACCAATCAGAACCCCATCAGGAAACAGGGAAATAAAGTCAGCTGGTTATGACCTGTTCCTGATGAAGCCATTCCGCTTCCTTGTGATCACATAGAGATTTCCTAGTCATATCTTTAATAATGTGTTCTAGGATTTTTCTAGAATCAAAATTGAGCTTCATAGACTACAGTCAGCCCCATCTATTCTCTTCCTTTTGTTTGAGAAGGGAGGATAATGATATTTTTACCTCTTCCTTCTTTCCATCTCTTTCCCATTGTGTAGCATCTTTCAATTGGCAGTAATTGCACCTCAGATAAGCCCCATTAGCTATGATACAGCCACTGTGGAGAGTTGTCCATAAGCTTTCAAAGATTCAAAGGCTCAGCAGTTGTATCTGCCAATGTTTTTAATACTCAAAGAATGTAGTTCATCTCTTCCAGGGGAAGAGATAAAAGGCAGTGAGGTGCTGCTGTCTTACGCTCTACTGACTTACCTCGGATGTCAGCTCCCCATTAACCATTTTGCTGGTCCATCCTGAGTGGAATACAAGATTGTGAAAGCTTCCCTATGAATAACTCAGGCAAGGTGATACTCAAATAATACAAATTTAGTTAGGATGTGGACCTCACTAGGCCTAAGTTTCGTTTTCCTGTAAATCATATGATTTCGGGGAAACCAGATGATGATCCCCTCTCCCCCTCCCCTAGCCTACTCACAAACTGCCATCTTAACATTAAAGTTTCCCTATAAGGTAATTCTGTAGTTTCTGTGCTGGTATTGGGTAAAACTTATTCCTGGTTATTCCCCCCCCACAAATGGGGACAGGGGTCCAGCCTCTGGGGTGGGATTTCTTAGAATTGTTTGTACAAGGATATATATCCCCTTGCTTGCCTTCTCCCCCTTGCCTCTCTTCACTACTATCTCCGCCCTGGTAGTGGGAGATGCCCAATTCTCGTGAGACTTGATCAAATAAAGCTTCTGTTTTGTTTCTACCTTGAGAAAGCCGAGACACCTCTGTTTTTTATTTGAGTCAGTGGTCTGTTGACCCACACAATCCTGTCAGCAGACAAAAGCAAAATAAAGAACTGAGTAGCTCTATGTTTTCTCTTCCACTCCACGCTGCTTCACAAAGCAGCCGTTCTGTGTTTCCATAGCTCCTGATACCTCTGTCCATTGTCCATACTGCATGTCCATTCACCCCCCAGATCTGGCAGAATGTTTCTTTGAAACTGCTCCCCAAAGAGAAGGGTGTCAATAAACCAGCACATCCCCAGCACTATGGGTGGTACTTTTAATCAGGACAACAGAGACAGGTATTTTAAAAATTATTCTTGAACATAGGGTTATAGGATCACATATGTGGAGCTCAGAAGCCATCTTGTCTAACACCATCATTTTACAGATAAGTAAACTGATATCCATGGAAGTTAAATAACTTATCCAAGGTCATACAGGCAGGATAGGACTCAGTGGTTACAGTGCATAGCAATATGGTACCCAGTGCTGGCAGATTGGTAAAGTGATGACTTGTGGATTGCTTAATAATTACATTCCTAATAAATACAAATTAATTTCAGAGAAGTTACTCACTTCTTGGGAAATAGTGAAGGCCTTGTATAACAGAAGGCACTTGAGTTGAACTTTGAAGAAAACTAGAGATTCTAAGGGTCACACAGGAGAGGCAGTGCATTCCAGGCATGAGGGACAGCCTGTGCAAAAGCATGATGATGGGAGATGGAATGTCACATATAAGGAACTGCAATTAGCAAATTATTTGCCCAAGGTCACATAGGTAGATAGCAGAGGAGCTAGGATTCCAAACCAGTTCTTTTGACTTCAGATGAAGTCTTCCCATCACATCACAATTCCTTATGGGTTCCCTTGACCTGATGGTTGCACATTAATTTCCAATAAACCTGGATGACAACTGGGAAGAAATCAAATAATGAGCTCTTGGCTCCTCTTTGGCAGATGGTGTGAGGTACAGATCTCTTTTGCTCATGGTTTTCCCTCTTTGGTGGGATGCTAAAAGTGAATGGCATCAAAGAGACCCTGAGTGACAAACAAAAACCACAGAACTGGCTTGGTTGTGCAATTCACACCTTTTCCCAGTAAATTCCTTGGGAACTCCTGTAATTGGCAAGTGGTGTTTTATTGAATTTAGCCTCCATAGATTGTCACTGGGACAGAGTGAGAAATTACCAGGCGTAGCTGCTACAGCTTCCTAGCTTAAAAGGACCAACTTTCATGTTCTTGGAGGTCACAAAACACCTAATTTTCATCATGTTCACCTGGCTTACTTATCAACTACCTGCTTGTGACTTATCCAGCCCCAATATCCCCACCTATCACTTGCGCACCTCAGTGCCCCCCCCACCAAGTGAGAGGAAGTACTGAGACTTGAACTCAGGTCTCCCAAGTCCAGTCAATGTGGGGGTAGAAAGGTAGCCCTAAACAGTGGAAAGAGCACTGAATTTGGAGTCTGAGGACCTGGGTCCAATTATGTCACCCCCATACTCAGTAAAGTCCAGTGGCCCCCTCTTGCTTCCAGGATCAAATACCAAATGCTCTGTTTGGCATTCAAAGCCTTTCACAACCTAGCCCCTTCCTACATTTCCAGTCTTCTCACACCTTGCTCCCTGGCACATATTTGATCTAGTGACACTGGCCTCTTGGCTGTTCTACAAACAAGACACTCCATTTCTTGGCTCCAGGCATTCTCTTTGGCTGTCCCCCAAGCCTGGAATTCTCTCCCTCCTCTGCTCCAACTACTGACTTCCCTTTAAGAACCAACTAAAACCTCAACTTCTACAGGAAACCTTCCCTAACCCTCTTTATTAAGCACAGTCAAGCACTGTGCTAGAAATACATAGAAAGGCAAAAGCCATGCCCTGCTCTCGAAGTGACCCTCATTGCCTCTGGGAGCAAACTCCCCTGCTTGGCATTTTAAGCCCTTCAGATCCTGGCTCAAACCCCACCCTCCCAGACTGATTGTACTTTCTCTCTTTTCTGACATTCCCCATCACAGTCAGCCTGGCATTCATCTGCTGCCTCCAGTTCGTTGCCCAGGCCACCTGTGCCCCATGCTTGCAGGGCATATACCTTCTCCCTCTGTCTCTTAGAATCCCTTGATTTCTTCCAGGGTTATCTTAAGTGCTGCCTCCTCCTCCGTGAGGCCTTTCCTGATATTCCCCCATTGTTATCCCTTCCCTACATGATAATCTAGACTCGTATCTATTTTGTGTTTGTTGATCTGGATCAATTGCTGTCCCTCCTCAGTAGAACTCTAATCTTCACAAGGCCAGGAATTATTTTCATCTTTGTATCCTTAGTATAGTACCTAGCATACAACAGGTATCTACTAAATGCTTCATATTGTTGTTGCAAGTGCTAGTAGCTTAATTGCTTTTTTTTTAACCAGACCTGTGATTTCATTGGTAGAACTGCAGAAACAGAGGTCAATTTAAATGACTTTTCAAGGCACCCAGGCAGGAAATGCCAGCCTCAGAATCTAAACCCGCATCTCCAGACTCTACTTCCACTTCTATCCCATCATGCCACATGTATTACTAGATCCACCATGTGGCCATCAGGTGAATTGAAGATAGGCAGCTAAGTGGCACAGTGGATAGAATGCCGGACCTGGAGTCATTGTGTTCAAATCTGATCTCAGACTAACTGGGCAAGTTGCTCAACTGTTTGCCTCAGTTTCCTCATCTGTAAAATGAGCTGGAGAAGGAAATGGCAAACTACTCCAGTATCTTTGCCAAGAAAACCCCAAATGGGTTTACAAAGAGTCGGAAATGACTGAAATGACTGAACAACAGCTAAAGACAGGCTTTTCAGTGTGCTACCCCTTGTGATCTCAGATCTTGGGAGCAGTTTCAGCACTGGGAGAATCTGCCCCATTGTACATACATTTTTTCAAAGATGCCACCTGTCAGCTGTCAAAGTCATCAAGACAAAAAGTTTGGGGAATGGGGAATGTCAGACTTAGCCTGCCAGCTCAGCAGCTACAATCAAAGCAGTGATGACGATTCATCTGAATATTCCCTCTCATCGTGTGGATTGCTCTAACCCATCACTGCTTGAGGGTGGGGGGTTTTCATCTGATGCTACAAATTTAAGAGAAGGGAAACTTGTCAGTTTCAATCCTCACAAACTCCCTTTGCTTCTCTCTGTTCTGATGGGTTCTCACTCATTGTGAGTTTAGTTTTGAGTTTCAACCTTAAGGAGATGCTAGGTGCAAAACTCCTACGGTCATATTTTTTTTAAGTCTTTGGGTTAGGAGCAGATGGGGGATGAGAGTGGGCTCCTCTCTTGTAGAGAGGGATAGACATCTGTCTTCAGAGACTGTCTCATGACCTGGGGTCTCAGGAGCCCTTTGGGCGACTTTTTTCATCTCTGGAAAATATGGCTTCTACCTGCATAATATTCTGTGCACATTGAATACCAACTAAGTGCTAGCACTGTTAGGTCCTGGGGAATACAAAGACAAAAATAAGATAACTCCTGCCTTCCAGGAGCTAATGTTTATTCTAGTAGGTGGATCAGGAGTTTGACTTGGAGTCTAGGAACATCAGGTTTCACATTCTGCCTCAAGCACTTCCTGGCTATGAAACCTAGGGCAAGTCCACTGATCTCTCTCTGTGCCTCAGTTTTCTGAGGGGGTTTGACTTAATGGCCTCTATGGTCCCAGCTCAAAATCTGTCATCCTATGATCTATGAACACAGATAGGTAGAATTTAAAAAAGTGTTTTTGAACTATCCGAAAGTGAATGGGTGATGATGATGATGATGAGGTAAAAAAAAGACTTTGTGCATCCTAGAGAATTTCTGTAATGAAAGCCCCATCAAGCCCACCTTGTTGCCTTCCAGATACAAATTTCCTTCACCAACCTAGGGTAATCCTAAATGAATGAGTGTAGAACTAATGCCCATGTTCGCCAATATACCCAGGTGGCTACCAACCAGTCACAGACCAGGTATAGCCGGGGCATCCCCTCAGCTGGCTTAGATTGGTCTGCGTCCACTAGACAGACTGTACAACAGAAACAAGACAGACAAGACACACAGTTTTTGGGATTACCCTGCAGTTGGGTAGAAGTCACCGCCCTGACCAGGTAGAGATTTCATAGAATACCAGGAACCTTATCTCTAATCCTTCCTGGTGGTCCCTGTCCAAGTTGTTAGTCACATAGTTTGGCTGAGTGTGGCAGCCTTCGCTTTCCACTGAGGCTCAGTCAAACCGGCTGAGTGGATGTGACTGTTTTGGGAGCCGAGTCACAGTCCTAGTCCTTGGCTTATGAATCTAAATGAAGCCAAGGATGCTCTGGCACAGTGTCCTTCCTGGCAGTCCACAGCACTCTAGTTGGTAGCCCTTTCTATGAAGACGGCTATTGCAGCACCAAGCTCAAGACAGCCTCTGGTTGGTTGCAACCAATCATAGTGCCAGGACAGGTGGCCAGTTTATGCCTAAGTAATGTTAATGATATGATCAGGGATTCACAATGCAAGGTCAAGGAACTCTCTGGCTGGGAGACCAACTCACAACACACTTAGAGAATCTGAAGGAAAAAAAGAAATCAGACACAAAGCAGACAGACAAATGAATACTTGCTAGTAAAGTCAAATCTAAATGAAATTATTTTCTAAACCTAGTCCAAACCCCTTCCTCAGCCCTTCAGGTGCAGGAGACTGTGGTTTAGGGATGAGGGTGATTTAGCCAATTCTAACCTGCTCAAGCAGAATGAGTAGAAATAAATTCTACTCATCCAATTCCTGATTTTCCTCACCAGAACTCGCAAATCCAAGTAGGCAGAGTCTGCCAGAGTCCTGGTTCGTAACTCCAAGATGATCCAGTAGCTCTGTTCACCTTGAATCCCACCACTACCTCCATTTGTGAGTGATGCAAGAATAATGATACTCCAGAATATCAAACTTGTCTTAGAGTTTATTTAGTTTACAAGTAAGGGATCCCCACCCACATGGGCAGAGAGTCTCCAAGGAACAAAATTACAAAACTTATATTTGCTTATACCACAAAGGAAGAGGAAGGCTTTAGGCAAAAGGAGATTAGGAAGTGATGTTGCTATAGCTGGCTGATTAGATATACTACCTTAACCTGAATGATTAAACTGATCCTGAAATCAGCAAACCTTTGAAGTCTCCCTGAACAGATGTTATCACACAGAATGTTCTTGAGGAGGGATGGGGAACATGGCAAGGAGGTCCTTTAACTGGTAAGCTAATGCTTAACACAAGATGGTGTGCTCAGTTTGTGGTCCACATCTTCAGTCAAAGGCAGAATGACCAGAATTATACAATCACAGATTTGCGGAGTTGGAAAGGTCAGTACTTCATGGGACACCTAATTCAAATCATACCTTAACAAGAATGTACCAGACAAATAGTCACTTACCTCTAACGAAAAAGAAGCATTCATGCAGCTTTAGAATAATTCTGTTTGTTAGAAAGTTTTCTAACAATTTTTCTAAGTTTTCCTCTTTGGAGCTTCTTCTTAGGGTTTTTGTTTTGTCCTCTGGGGTCAAAGAAAATAGTCAAATCCATCTTTCCCATAACAGCCCTTGAAATATTTGCAGCAATCAGGTTCCCCCAAGTTCTCTCATCTTTGGGCTAAACATCCCTAGATCATTCAACCAATTCACAAATGTGTGGTCTCCTAGCTCTTACCCATCCTGGTTGCGTTTCTTGGGATGCTGTCCAGCTTATCAGTATCTTCCTTAAAATTTGGCACCTAAAACTAATCATAATATTGTGATGTGCTCTGCCTAGGGATGGGTGCCAGGGCACTTGTCAAGTATGTTGTGGAAAGCATTACTATTCAGAACCAGGTAGACCAGATGGCCTCTTTCTTCCCTTCTAGCCCTGAGATAGTCAGAATCTGGGAGGAAGGTGGTATGGCCAAGAACTTTTGTTAGCAAGACTCAATTTGGGGTTATGGAGCTTCCTTCCATAACCTTAATGACCTTTCCTTAAATTTGCAGCATGTCCTGGGCTAAAGCCTTGCAGTCAGAGACATTCACAATTCCTTGTTAATTGTCTCAGTTTAGTCAGGTTATAGATATTGTTTTGCATAGAGCATTGGATTTGAGGAGTCACAGGACTTGGGTATAATCCTGACTCTGCTACTTGTAGAACTACTTAAGTGAAATTAGGTAAGTCATTAAACCTGTCTAGCCCTCAGTTTCCCTATCTTTAAATGGTCTAAGTGATCTATCTCTTAACCTTTTGGGAAGGTTGGCCCAAACTCAGACCTTTTCTCCTGGAAAGAAAAAATATTTTCTGTTGGCAGCAATGCCTACGTATGGTGGGTTTTCTGCTCTTTTAAAGATGCCTAGGTTGTGATGTTGTTCTGATCCTTTGAAGTAAAGATTCACCCACAACATATGACTCAATGACAGATGAAAGAAAGGGCATCCCCACAGGAAGAGAGGTAAGGATGACAATAAGGAGTGAGAATATGATCTTCTCACAGGAGCTAGGCTGGGGACTGGGCCCCTTACCTGGCTTGCTGTATCTCACTGTCTATACTTACAGTACTTGCAAATCAACATGCATTTATTAAGCACTTACTGTGTGCCAAGTACTGGAGATACAAATACACAAAAAAGAAATAATCCTTGCCCTCAAGAAATTTCTAAGTTATTGGAGGAAATAGGTTTGCGTATGTCTGTGATAAATGTGTCCTAAGTGAAATTCGAACTCATTTTGGAGGAGAGGAGGCATCTGGGGAGGTCAGGAAAGGCATCATGTAGGAGGTTTTACTTGCGCTGGGCCTTGAAAGGAGAGGAGAGTTTCAAGAAGAAACAATGAGGACTGATATTGGGAGTGGAATTCAGTGAGTAGGGAACACCAAGTAAGCCAGGTTGGCCAAAATATAGAGTGTGTAGGAAGGTGTTTTACAGGATACATTGTAGAGATTTTTTTCAGTTGTGTTAGATGGAAAGGTGGAAAGGAGCACTTCTCAAGCATCTGCTATGCTCAGGGCAATGTGCTAGTCCTCTAAGTCTCCTTCCAAGTGTGACATTCTATGTTTCTATGAAGTCACTGATTAAGTACATAATTATATCAGTCTTTGCCTACAATTTCTGGGAAACCTCTAAAGCTTGTGATTGACCATGTCTTTTATGATGTAACCCTCAGGTTTAATACATTCTTAAATATACATGTGATGGGGAGAAGGACTTCTTGTTGGGGAGCTAGCCCCAATCTAGCCATCACTGCATGGTAGAGGTGCTCACAATTCTTCTCTCCCCTCCCCCAAGTGCTGTCATCATACTAGAGGACTTCAGCATACACTGTAACCATTCTTCAACCTTATCCCTTCCCATGACCTATTCCTCCACCCCCACCTTAGCCACACACAAAAATACTTATACTCTTAATCTTGTGAGCACCCACAAAGGTACTGGCTCCACATTCAAGACTCCTGAAATCCCCTTATCTGACTGTAATCTATTGCCTTGTCATCCCTCTTTCTGCATCCCCTTACAAACCCTCTTCTTTATCTGCATCATGACCTCCACCCTCTTGAGGCCTCAATTCAGTCCGTTTTCCCAGCATTAGACACTTTATCCTCTGTTTCCCATCTTGACCTCTTGGTGAACCAGTTCAACTCTATGCTGTCCACCTCTCTTGAATCCTTTATCATACCGTTGATTTTGCCCAGCCAAGCTTTTGCCTTGGATGGCTCCCACCACTGCTCCTGCACATGTGCTGTGAAACAAAAGTGGAAAAAAATCATGTAACCTTCCTGAATGGGTCCGCTGCAAACCTCAATTGAATCCTCACTGTTGATAGGCAATCCTTCTATACCTGCCCTATGAACGCACTACCCACTCTCCAAACCTTTTCATCCCTCTTCAAACCTCCTATGGCACCCCATCTCCCTTGTCTCTCAGCTGAGAACCTTGCTCATTTTTATAGAAAAAAAATTGAGGCCATTTGCTGTGAGCTCCCTCTTCTTCCCTCTTCCTCATCTCCTGTCACTTAGATGCCTTCTGCCACATCTCTTCCCTCACCTCCATCTCACATGATGAAGTGACCTTACTGCTTACCAAAGCTAAGCCCTATACTTGTTCTGGTGATCCCATTCCATCTCATCTCATCCAACAGCTTGCCCTTTCTGACATCTCCACTCTTTCACTTATTTTCAATCTCTGTCTCTGTCTCTGCCTCTGTCTCTCTGTCTCTGTCTTTATGCCTCTCTCTGTCTGTCTCTCTGTCTCTCTGTCTCTCTCTCTCTCTCTCTCTCTTTCTCTCTCTCTTCCTCCTCCTCCTTCTCCTTCTCCTCCTGCTCCTCCTCCTCCTCCTTTCCTGCTGCCCATGTCTCCCTGATCCTGAAAAACCCTCTTGATCCTTCTATCCCTCCCTATCATTCTCTATCTCTTTTGCCCTTTATGGCTAAACTCCTTGAAAAGACCATCTACAATGTGTTGTTGTTAAGTAGTTTCGGTCGTATCTGACTCTTTGTGACCCCATTTGGGGTATTCTTGGCAATGATACTATAGAGTGTTTTCCAGGTTCTTTTTCCAGCTCATTCTACAGATGAGGAATTGAGACTAGCAGGATTAAGTGACTTGCCCAAGGTCACACAGCTAGTTAGTGTCTGAGGCCACATTTGCACTCAGAAAGAGGAGTCTCCTAATTCCAAGCCCAGTGCTCTATCCACTGCAGTGCCACCTAGCTGTTGATTACAGTAGCTGTTTCCATTTTTCTCTCCTCTCACTCTTTTCTTATCCTCTTAAAATCCACCTTCTGACTTCAAATTGCCCCAAAACCTCTCTCTCCAAAGTTGTAAGTGATCTCTTAGTTACCAGATCCAGTGTCCTTTTCTCAATCCTCATACTCCTCAACCTCTCTGTAGCCTTTGACACAGGTGATCACTCTCTCCTCCTCAAGAATATTTTCTTTCTGGGTTTTCAGGACACTCTCTTTCCTGGTTCTCCTCCTACCTATCTGGCTGCTCCTCCTCAGTCTCCTTAACAGAATCCTCCTCTGATCATGCCCTCTAACCACAGGTGTCTCAAAGGATTCTGTCCTGGGCCCTCTTCTTTTCCCCTTGTATGCTACTTCACTTGGTGATCTCATTAACTCCCATAGACTTGATGGCCATGACTATGCTGATGATTCTCAAATCTACATAACCTGCCCCAACCTCTCTGATGACCTCAAATATCACATCTCCAACTCCTTTTCAGACATCCTTTTCAGTTGTCCAATAGACATCTTAACCTTAACACATCTTAACCTTAACACATCTAAAATGGACCTCATTATTTTTCCCCCAACCTCCCCCCGCCAAAAGCTTCCCTATTATTGTAAATGGTTACAACATCCAGTCTCTCAGGCTCACAACCTAGGAGTCATTCCTGACTTCTCACCATCTTTCAACCACCATATCCAAGCTGTTGCCAAGGCTTTTCAACTTAACCTTTGCAACATCTTTTAAATATGTCCTTTTCTCTCATCTGACTCTGAGTATTTGTCATCCCTGTCTTCCATGAAGGGAACACTCTCTCTCCTCTTCTCTACTTACTGCCTTTCTGGGCTTCCTTTAAGTCACAAGTAAAATCCAGTCTTCTACAGAAAATCTTTCCTAAAACCTATTAATTTTAGTGTCTTCCCTCTCTTAATTATTTCCTCTTTATCCTGCATACAACTTGTTCATATCTCTATATATGTATATATTTATATGTATATACATGTATATATATATTTCTTTGTTGTCTCCCTCATTAGATTTTCAGCTCCTTAAGGGCAGCACCTGAATTTTGCCTCTCTTTATATCTTTAGTACTTAGCATATTGCTTGGCACACAGTAGGTACTTAATAAATATTGATTGAGGGCTCTTTTACACTAATTCTCTTTTGCAGTTCTTAATTAATGTAGCTTACTTTCATCAAATTTTTAAAAAGATTCATATAGTTTGTTTTCACATTATGAACATTTACAGATTACTCCTATTTCTTGAGAGGTCTCTTGTAACAAAGTAAGACAATTAAGCAAAACTACTAGTACAATGGCCTCATCTGAAAACCATTCTATATGTATAGCACCCCCAATCTCTCTTAAAAAACAACGGAAATTGATTTTCTTTTGTTCCTATCTCCTTACACTACTGGAAAAAAAGAGATAAGAAAACAAATTCCTTGTAACCAATGTGCATAGTCAAGCAAAACGAATTCCCTTATTGGTCATGTATATTTACATACAGATATGTATGTGTATGTGTGTGTGTCATTCTACACTGTAAATCCATCACTTCTCTGCAATGTGTCCAATGTTTCACCATGTCTTCTGGAATCATGAACGGTCACTGTATTGATCATAGTTCTTACAACTTTCCAAGTTTGTTTGTCTTCACAGTGTTATTGTTGTTATAAAAATCATTCTCCTAGTTCTGCTCACTTCACTCTGCATCAGTTCATACAAGTCTTTCCATATCTCTTTGAAATCATCTGTTTCCTCATTTCTTAAAGCACAATAATATTTCATCATATTCAAATACCGCAACTTATTTAGCCATTCTCCAGCCTGCATGCGGTCTCTAGCTTCCAGCTTTTTGCCACCAGAAAAAAAAATTGAGCTGCTATAATTATTTTTGTACATGTAGGATCTTTTTCTATTTCTTTGATTCCTTTTGGATATAAATATAGCATTAGAATAGCTAGGTCAAAGGGCATGTACTGTTTAGGAACTTTTTGCCTATAATTCCAAAACATTTCCAGAATGGTTATATCCATTCACAGATCCACCAACAATACAAAAATGTGCCTGTTTTCCCAAAGGCCTCCCAACATTTATAATTTTTTAGTTATTTTTTACCAATCCAATGGGTATGAAATGAAATTTCAGAATTACTTTAATTTGAATTTCCTTAATTACTAGTGATTTGGATAATTTTTAAAAGTATCTTTATAAATGGTTTGAGTTTCTTCCTTTGAGAACTACCTGTTCATATGATTAAATGAGATAATATTCATAAAGCTCTTAGCGTAGTGCCTGGCAGATTGTAAACATTTAATAAATGCTTATTCCTTTTCCTTTCCTTTCTATCCTTAGACCATTTATTAATTATGGGAATGTCTCTTATCCTTACAAATTTGAATCAATTCCTTATATATCTTGCAGATGAGGCCTTTATTGTAGAAATTGGCTACAAAGATTTTTCCCCCAGTTAATCATTTCCTTTCTAATCTTAGTGTTATTGGATTTCTTTGTGTAAAACTTCTAAGAAAATTTTATATATCCACTATATGGATATAATTATCCATTTTGTCTTCTGTTATTCTCGCGCTATCTTATTTTGTAATGAACTTTTCTCCTATCCATAGATCTGATTAGGAATTTTTTCTCCATGTTTCTCTCATTTGTTTATGATGTGACCTTTATATATAGGTCACCTATCCCTTTGGAGCTTATCTTGGCATAAGGCGTGAAGTGTTGGTCTAAATCTAATTTCTTCCATACTGCTCCAAAATTTGAACTGGGACTTCATGAAGCCACATGGTTTGGTGGAAAGAGCATTGGGCTCAACCTTGGTAGACACTTGGTTTGAAATCTAACCTCAGATATTCACTAAATGTATGACCTCACCCACTCTGAGCTTCACTTTTCTCACTTGTGGATGATGATGCTTAAAGCACTTCCTTCGCAAGGTTATCAAGAGGACCCAATGACATAATATATCTCCAGCACCATAGAGTTCTTTATAAAGGTTGGCTCTTTTATTTTTTTTTTCCAATAGCATTGAACAAATCTGACTTAACTGAGCTAATCTTTCCACCACCTCCTTTCCATTTTTAAAAAAGCTTCATGTTGGTGATAATGGCTCAGCAGTGGTCATCAGTAACCGATTCAGCAATGTGTAAAAAATTGCCTTGCCATGGAGCCAGAAGTGAAGCTATACGACACAGCTATAACTAAGGTGGAGTGAAGGGAGTTTCGACCCAAGGTGCTAAAATTTAGCGGGTTTCTCCATCACTGTTGTACAAACCATTTCCTTCCCCTAGGGATCATACCTGAGGGTAATGTGTGAGGTAGTGAGAGAATAAAGTGTGAAGGCTTCACAGGGTATATGTGTGTGTATATATATATATAATATATAATATATGTATTTATATCTAAAATGTTTGAGAATCAATATTTAGAGAAAAGGGAAATAGGATAAATTTGAGTCTGTGGGAATCTGATTATTTAGCCTTTAGGAATGTCTTTCTGCCCCTCTTTCTTTAGATTTATAGATGTCACCTCAGCTGTGAATGAAATACAAGATTGTCAAAGCTTCCCTATGAATAACTCAGGCAAGGCAATATTCAAATAGAGATAGTTCAAATTTAGCTAGGATGTGAACCTCACCAGGCCTAAGTTTCGTTTTCCTGTAAATCATATGATTTCGGGGAAACCAGATGATGATCCCCTCTCCCCCTCCCCTAGCCTACTTACAAATGGCCATCTTAGCATTAAAGTTTCCCTATAAGGTAATTCTGTAGTTTCTGTGCTTGTATTGGGTAAAAACTTATTCCTGGTTAGATTGTGAGGCCACTTGCCTCCGCAAATGGGGTTGGGGGGTCCAGCCTCTGGGGTGGGATTTCTTAGAATTGTTTGGACAAGGGTATATATCTCCCTGCTTGCCTTCCCCTCCTTGCCTCTCTTCACTGCTATCTCCACCCTAGTGGTGAGAGATGCCCAATTCTTGAGACTTGATCAAATAAAGCTTGTTTTTTTCTGCCTTGAGAAACCGAGACACCTCTTTTTTTTTTTTTACTTCAGTCAGTGGTCTTTTAACCCACACAGTAATAATAATAATAATAATAATAATAATAATAATAATAATAATGATAATGATGATGATGATTATGATGATGATGATGATGATGATAATGATAATAGCTAGCATTTGTATAGCACTTTAAAGTTTGCAACGTTCTTTTACATGTATTAGCTCATTTGATCCATACAATAACCGTGAGAGGTCAGTGCTATTATTGGTCCCATTTTACAGATAAGGAAACTATAACTCAGAGAAGCTATCAATTACTTGCCCCAGAATCACATAGCTAATAATTGTCAGAGGCAGGATTCAAACTTAGATCATCCTGACTCCAAGTCTAGCACACTATTCCCTGTACTACCTAGCTGCCTGACTCTGCCCACCCCAGTCTCTCACATTGACCCAGGCATAAAAATGTCTAGGTCTGGCTCTGCCACGCATCAGCTCTGATCTGAACTCTGGAGCACCTCTGTGTTCCTATTCCTGAGCATCCCCCCGAAACAGACTGATGCTCTAGAGTTTGGGGCTGAATGGAGTGCCTCTCCGCCACCCTCACGGTTTGCCTTTTGTCTCTCTGGTCACAACGCTTCAGCAGGGAGCCTTGGCCTGATTCTTTTGATTCCTGCAAACATCATTAATGAGCTCTGTATATGAGTGTTCCTAATGTCAGCTTGTGGCAGAGACTCCTTGTATTAAGGGTGCATCCTATAGATGTTTTAAAAGAATATCACTACTAAAGTCTTTTTTCTTGGGAAATACTGGTCCTAGGGTCTCCTGCCACTAGCAGTACATCTTGTTCCACCAAGAAAAACATTTTTTCCTTTCTAAGCATTTAATCAAAAACCAAGACAGAAGTATAAAATAATTTCTTCCTTTTTTTTAAATTCTCAATGATCAAGGACTATAATTTGGTTGGAGCAACTTGTGAGTCCTGTGCCTGCCCCGACCCTGCTTTTGTAGTGCCTTTCATTAAATGTGACATTTTTTCCTCTCTTTGCATTTTGCCCATATTTGAAGAGCCCTGCTCATGGGAACTTATTAAAATCTGCAGCAGCATGTGAATATGTGAGGATGCACTTATGTGTACAGGGAGAGAGAATGGATTTTTATCTTCTGGGAGTCTGGTGGTTTTATTTTTTAAGAGTATTGGTGGCTTACAAAAGAAAATGAGAAAGAAAAAAAGGAGACACATTTCTCATTTAAAAGAGCCTGGGATGACTTCTCAGCTAATTATCAGGGAGGCCAAGGAAAGGGGTGACCCTACAAAGTTTAAATTACCCTCATGTGAACTCTAAAGAGTGCTGGAAAGCTGTATATTCAACCCATTCTCCATTATGTATACTAATTACGCTGGAGACAGAGAAAATCCCAACAGTCTTCGTTTAGGCTCTATTTTGAATATACAGCCCTTCACACCCAGAGGGACCCTCTCACATTCATCCTTCTCCATTCTGAGGTCTGACATCCCCCTCAGCTCAGTGATCAGAGGACCTGGATTCAAGTACCAACTCTGTTACTTACTGAGTGATCTAGGATAAGTCATTAACCTCTCTGGACTCTAAGGTCCTTTCCAACTTGAAATCCGTTACCCAATGAAATTTTGATTCCATTTTCTTCTTTCTCAGTTTCTCGTTCTTGGTTCTTTCTCTGATGCTTCTGTCTGATAGAGTGGCCCAGCTGACCTTACTCACAATAGGAAAGAGGTAACATTTGACATGTCTCCTCCCATACATTTGATCACCCTCCTCTTGTTTCCATCCTTGATCCCACCAAGTTTTTAGTATCCTCTGCCCACTGTCATCGTAGCGTTTAAGAGCTAGAACTGACCTTGAACATATTAGGATATTAATAAATAGTCACTGAATTGAACTTTAGAATATTCAAACCTCTTCCTTTTACAGATGAGGAAACTTAGATTTTTACATAGCCTTATTTATATACATGTTGTCTTCAAATAAAATATATTCTCCTTGAGGGCAGGAACTGCGCACATGTCCGGATTAATGCAAATAACAGATCCCTGAAATAGTCACATGTATTCAAACACTATTCAGAAACGTAACTATATAAAATACCATCTCCGGTTCCAGGCCCATGGAAATAAGAAGTGTGAATTCAAATAATGGGGCCCTAGGTAAATCCATTATTCGCATTAAATGGGCTTCCCCTTTCCATTTTTTTCTTTGTATCTGCAGCAACTAGCACTGGGCCTGGTATATAGTAGGCACTTAATAAATGATCTAATCTTGGCCCTGTGCTGTTAAACATTTTTGTCAATGACTTGAATGAAGGCATAGACCACACACTTGTCAAATCTACAAGTGACACAAAACTTAGCTGACATTGGAACAATAACCACAACAGCAGTCTCAACAGTCGAGAACCATGGGCCATAACAAATCAGGTGAAATCGGATAGAGAGACATAAAATATTTTACCCTTGGCTTCAGAAAATCAACTTCCTACATGTAGGACAGGAGTTAGATAATAGTTCTTGTTTAAAAAAAGGTCTGCGTTTTAGTGGATTGTCATCTCAATACAATTTAATACCATCTCGCATCAGCCCAAGAAGCTAATCTATCCTAGACCATATTAAGAGTCATGGTACCTAGAACAAGGGAGGTAAATCGTTCTCTACTTTGCCCTGGTTTCAGTTCAATTCAACTTAAAGTACTTAAGTGCCTACAATGTCCATGACACTTTGTAGGGGCCCAGGAATTTTTTTTTTTGGCTGGGTCTGTGATTTCCTTGGTAAAGGGAGCCCAGTGAGGAAATTTCCTCCACCAATGAAAATCAGTACTTCCTTTGCAATTTTCAATCTCAGAAAATTGCCTGAGGCCGTGAGAGGTTGAGCCATTTCCTCAGGATCACATGGAGAGTAGGGGCCAGAGGCAGGAAGGACTTCAAGCTCAGCTGTCCTGGCTCCAATGCCAGCTGTGTGCCAGCCTCCAGGCAGTAATGATCATTTCTTGTGTTATCAACTAGAATGCCAAGTTTCTCATTCTACTTTCTCCATCTTATTCCTTATGGGCCATGTATCACTTAGCAGTATTTGGGAAATAGGACGGATCGGTGATGGAGGCTCACAGACTCTAAAAGCTGGAAGGGGCTTAGAGAATCCACAACCCTGCCTCCCATCTTACAGATCAACAGAGAAGAAGGAAAAGTACAGCTCTGTATATGAGCCCCGTAACGATATGTTCTGTGTAGTCTGGAGAAAAGGTCAGGAGTATTGCCATATCAAGGGATGATCACTTGCTGGGACCTACCAGTGTCCTGGTAAATGTCCAGGAAAAAACACGTAAGCTCAACACACATTTAAATTTAATCTGCACATTATAATTTTTTCAAGTCTAGATAATCAACAGACCAATTAATCAAACCCTTTAAATGTTTGCTGATTTCTGAAAATTTAATAGAGACCTAGTGAGGCTGACTTCTGCACACTCCCTAGACTGAGTAAGGTATAGCAATTCTATTTAAATAGTTGTACTCCTTTATATATTTTCACTACATCGTCTCCAATTTAAATATTAATATTAAATCATTTATGCCTTACCTCATGCTTTCATCTTTGACAACTGCCTTCCCATTCTGAAGAAAACTCTACCCTGAGACCCTCCTCTTCCTCACTGGAGCCATGACTTCAGGTGGGGTCCCAGTCATGCTTTGGCTCACCCTCTGGACTTCTCTACCTCCTGGCTAGACACCTTGCCTGTAACACCTAAACCCCAACTCGCTTTCTAACTCCCCTCCTCCCATTAGAATATCAGCTCCTCGAAGGCAGGGACCGTCTTGCTTGTTTGTATTTCTATCCTTATTTGCTTGGCACAGTGCCTGACACTAGACAGTGCTTAATCAATGTCTGCCCTTCCTATCTGTCTTTATCTACTTGTCTGTGAATCTTTCATCTCTCTACCTGTTTACCTATCTATCAATCACTTTACCTATTTATCACTTTATCATCTATCTACCTATCTACTTGTCTGTCATCTATCACCTACCAATTTATTAAAATGATAATATAAATATGAATAGAAACAAAGTCTTACTTTACATCAAGCATGTGTTAAGTGCCTACTATGTGCAAAGCACTATGGTTCTTCCTTTAAAATGGAAAGGTCAGAGGTCCCAAAATGATCAGCTCCTAACAAACAGCAATAGATGACAGACAAAAGTGATGAAAAATAATTGTAAAAGAAGATTGCCTCAAAAAAGTAAAAGGAACCATCACAGAAATAAGTAAGCAGGAAAAAAGACCAACACAACAAAAAACTATTATAGAATAAAATAAACAGAAGAGAAGATACTTGAAGAAAGAAATGAGTTAATAGTAACATCGGGCATAGGGCAGCTAGGTGGTGCCATGGTGCACAGAGCACCAGACCTGGAGTCAGGAAGACTCACCTTCCTGAGTTCAAATCCAGCCTCAGCTGTGTGACCCTGGATAAGTCACTTCACCCTGTCTGCCTTAGTTTCCTCATTCATAAAATGAACTGGAGAAGGAAATGGCAAACCACTCCAGTTTCTCTGCCAAGAAAACCCCAGATGGAGTCACAGACAGTTGGACATGACTGAAAAATGACTGACCACAACAAAAGCAGCAGTTTCCAGGGACAGCTCTCTGACCTCAGACTTTCTTCTAGAACTCTCTTTGCAGAAGGTCTGACTTTAAAACAAGTCGTCAGACAAATGGCCAGGGTCCTTTGGGGTTAACCGTAGTCTGACATAGTCATCTATAATGTGACAAGGGTCCGATTATAGCCAGGGGATCATAGAATTACAGCTGTAAGGAACCTCCTAGGTTATCTGATCCTATGCCTCCATTTTACAGATGTGGAAACAGAGGCACAGAGTAGTTGAGTGACTTGCCCACACAAGTAATAAGTGACCTAGTTGGAATCTGAAACAGATGCCTGGATGGGAGGGCATTCTAAGTGTGCCAAGTGTGGTCTGTGTTCCCCTGAGAAAGGAAACAAAATCTTCCAAATGACAAGAGCCTTGAGTCAGAGCTAGAAATCTGCTGACTTGTTGCTGGAAAATTTGTGAGTTTTATTCTTTTTTCCTCCTGGCTCCTGGCCCCGGTTTCTAATGATTCATCACCCCGGGTCATGCAGAAGTCCTTCTGAGACACATTTGCTTGGGTACAAACGTGAGTGTTACCGTGCTCCAGAGATGGCTTTGGTTTAAAGGAGAAAAAGCAGGTCCCAATCTTGTCAACAGTGTTGCGAGAGGCCAGGCCACCGGGGCCACCAGGGCCGTGAAGCCCAGCTACAGACGTCAGCAAATGTCCCTTTTAATTGAACGCTCCCGAGGACATCAGCAGACCAGCAGAGACGCCCTGCCGTGGGCACATTGTGCTACATTAAGGGGCACCTGGGCTTCGTGGCAGGCCTTAATCTTCGTCTCTCCCTTTCTCCCTGCCAGAGTCAGCAGGGTGGGGAGAGCTCTGACGTAGCTTGGGAGAACTTGGAGAAAACATGCCTGACCAAAGCCAAGCTGTGGGGAAAATGCTGACCTATTTGAATCTTCAGCCTCCTGTTCCTGCAGCATCCCAGGGCTGCTCCAGAACTGGCCCCATCCCCCGGCCTCCTCCCCGGAGCAGACTTCCAAAAGCCCCACCTCCACCCCTGCCCCATGCAGGGTCATGAAGTGTTTATGCAACGCAATGTGATTTACCTAGCCGAGCATGGCTGCATAGTGATGGAGGCGGTATAGCCCAGTGGATAGACTACTAGGTTGCAAGTCAGGAAGACCTGGGTTCAAATCCTGCCTCTGGCGCCTAACTGTAGGAACATGGGTAAGTTAGAACCTTTCTGTGTTTGAGTAATGATAATTTGCATTTTCATAGCCCTTAAGGTTTGCAAAGCGTTGTTGCATATGTTCACTCATTTGATTCCTGTGACAATACTGTGAAGTACTATTTTAATATCCATTTTATAGAAAAAGAAACTAAGGCTAAGGGAGATTGAGGGATTTGCCCACACAAACTAGTCACGAGGGTCACACAAACTAGTAAGTGTCTGAGGCTGGATTTGAACTCAGGACTTCCTGACTCCAGGCCCAACGCTCTATCCACTGCGCTTCCTAGCTGTCTCCTTTATGTTTTATCTTCCCCTGTTAGAATGTAAGACCCTTGAGGTTGGAGACAGCCTCGTTTCCTTCTGTTTGTGAGGCCTGGGCCTAGAGTCAGGAAGTTCTGGGTTCAAATCCAGCCTCAGACCCTTACTAGCCGTGTGACCCTGGGCAAGTCACTTAACCTCCACTTGCCTCAGTTTCCTCATGGATAATAATAGCACCTCCCTCTAAGGGTTGCTGTGAGGCTCAGATGAGCTAATACCTGCAAAGCGCTTAGTGTAGTGCTTGGCACACAGTGAGTGTTACATAAGTGTCAGCTATCCTTGTTATCATTATTTTGGAAGGAGTTTTCTACGTATTTTCAGATTTGACCCCACACAACAGCCTTTAGATGGGAGTGCTATAAAATTCCCATTTTATAGACAAGGAGACTGAGGCTCAGAATGGTCCCTGGGCTAAGTGTCTTAGGCAAGATTCAAACTTAGGTCTTCCTGATTCTAACACACAATCCACTGCTCTTCGCTGGTGAAAATAAAATCTTTTGTGTATCCCAGCAAAATTCACATTCCTCCCCAAGCTCCTCGATCTAAATGTGACTTTGCATCTCACCTGGTTTCCACATCCCACATCCACCTGTTCAGAAGGATCTGCATCTCTTTGGAATCTTCCCTGTGGACTGTGCTTGGGATGCTGACCTGGGGGCTATGGCTGCTGCATGTTTGCGTCACATTTGGCTGTTTTATTTCCCAGCAGTCACATGTTTTGTAGTGAAGAGCAACAGAGAACTAGACTAGAATGAAAACATGACTATGATCATTTTAAAATTGGGACCTAGGTATGTTGTTAAATAACCGAGAAGGTACATTGGGCCACGGATGCTGCTAACACATCTGATCCCTCCTTACGTCCACACCAAAGGCCGGCAGAACTTTTAAATTACATTTTTATTTCTATATTAATCACATCACTTAAATGCCCTCCAGTTCCCATCACCACCACTAAGAGAACCAGCCCTTATAACGAGGCATTTTTATAAGAAAGAGAAGACAATCATGAGAATCAGCAAAACTGGATCAATACGTTGGGAAAAAAAACATCTGATGTTGTCTGCATTGTTC
This sequence comes from Trichosurus vulpecula, assembly GCF_011100635.1. Lineage (NCBI taxonomy): Eukaryota > Metazoa > Chordata > Mammalia > Diprotodontia > Phalangeridae > Trichosurus > Trichosurus vulpecula. Next base: position 27,306,763 of record NC_050577.1, read on the forward strand.
TATAACAGGTGTAGGGAACCTGTGGCCTTGAGGCCACGTGTGGCCCTCTAGGTCCTCAAGTGCAGCCCTTTGATTGAATCCAAACTCCACAGAACAAAAAGGGCACACCTGAGGACCTAGAGGTTCCCCACCCCTGCTCTACATCCAGGCTCCACCCCACCTCAGCCCAGTTTGGAGAGGAAAGGAATGGGAGTGTCTTCTCATCTCTTCTGCCTAACCTCTCAGTGTTGTTATGAAGGTCAAATGAGATTATATTTGTAATATGCTTAACACAGTGCCTGGCACATCGGAGGTGCTTTATAAATACTAGTGATGATGATGATGGCGATGATGATGATGATGATGGCAATGATGATGGCGATGATGATGGTGATGATGGTGGCGATGATGATGATGGTGGCGATGATGATGGCAATGATGATGATGGCGATGGTGATGATGGTGGCAATGATGATTTTGTACATCTACACAATGTGGCTAGCAGCAGTGGAGAGGTGGAAAGAAATATAGAGTCAGAAAGGCCTGATCTTGAATCTTGCTTCTAATGCTTACTAACTTTGTGATAATGGACAAGTCATTTCATCTGAGTCTCAACCTAAGTCTCCTTATCTGTAAAATGGGAAACATAGAGGAGAAATAAAGTGAGGTACAGAGGGAAATTTAGGTGATGATGGAAAAACAAAAGATACCAATAAAATCTATTTTTAAAGAAGAAAAATGGGCTTTCATCTTAAGGGTGCATCAATAGGTGATCCATAAAGTATAGAACTTTGTATAGAACAGACATGGGGCACCTTGTTTTACATGGTAAAAAAATCAATGCACTCAACTTGTAAACTTCTGCTCTGGTGTACAGGTCCCGGTCTTTGGATCTCTTCTAATTGCTTTTAGAAATTAGCCTGGCGTGTGAATTAGATCAAGGGATCTAAATCCTCCCCCACATGTACCCTCACCTCTACCGCCTTACAGAATTTCCCTGCTAAGTTCCAGTGGCAGGAAGCGAGTATTCTCTGAGGGGGGCTACGTGCGTAGAAAAAATGGTCGTCACAAGATTTTGAGATTGTGGGAAGCTTTGCCTCTCCATTGACGCTTTACCTCTTTCACTTTGACTAGTCTGACACTACAGCTTTAGCAAATGTTACTTGAGGGGCATTGCTTTAAAAACAGAAACAATAACAATAAGGACAAAAGAAAGAAAATTGATCCTCAGGCACCCACAACCTACTCAACAGCAATTTTATCCCCATTTTAGGGGTGTTTAGATGGCCTGGAGGAACTGGTGTTCCTTAAAGCTCAGAAAGTGAAAGAGTCTGTCTGACTCTGAAACAGATGTGGAAAACTGGAACATTTCAAGCTAACCAAATTTAGCCTCCCCCTCGAATTTCTCTCAACCTGTCATTTCTAACCCTAACACCCCATTTGGGGATGGCCTTCCCAAGCCTTGAGGCTAATGTTGACTAAAATGAGAATTTTCAGCTGAAAAAAAAGCTTGTCACTTATAGAATGACTTAGAGAGAGGTCTAAAAGAAGTAATTGGAAAAAACCAGTTTGAAGATTGAATTATGGACCCTCTCCTGCATCCTCATCATGAGAAAAGCAGTCAGTAATTAAGCATTTATTAAGTACCTACTATGTGCCAGGAACTATGCTAAGCACTGGCATAATAGGGAAAAGGTCATTTAGTCTATGCCCCTACCTCTGTGGGCATCTCCCAAAACATTATATAGACCAGGGGTTCTTAACTGGTTTTGTGTCATGCTCCCCATTAGCATTCTAGTGAAGCCTAAGCCCCATCTTGGAATGATGTATTTAAGTGCATAAAATAAAACACAAAAGATGACAAAGGAAACCAATTATGTTGAAATAGTTATCAAAATGTATCTATTTGGGGCAGCGAGGTGGCACAGTGAGTAGAGCACTGGCCCTGGAGTCAGGAGAACCTGAGTTCAAATTCAGCCTCAGACACTTGACACACTTAACTAGCTGTGTGACCTTGGGCAATTAACCCTAATTGCCCTGCCTTTCTCCCTCCAAAAAACCAAAAACAAAATGTATATATATTTTTAAAAACCAGCTTCATGGATTCCAAGTTGTGAATCCCTCCTCTAGACTCATGGTCTTGAATCTATCCCAACTAGAAGATGTTTCTTAATCTTCAGTCCAGCAATCCAGCAGTCCATCAGTCCGACATCCATCAGTCCAAACCAACAAGCATTGATGCCTACTACATACCAGTCACTTGGCTGGGTGCTGGGGACACAGACAAAAGGAAAAATTCTTGTTTGCATGGTGCTTACAATCTACCAGAATGGGCTGAACAGGCTGTGGTAGTTATCACATTCTGCTACCAAGTTTGCAAAGTCAGAGTTCTAGAACCAGGACATCATGTAGGGGTAAAAAGGGCTCCTCCAGGTGTGCTGAAGCTCTTGTTGATGGAGGTGGTCTCAATGCAGTTTTTTTGATCAATGTGGTCTCATATCTGTTTAAAAGACCTGAAGTGACTTGTGGCTTAAAATCATCCTATCTTACCACATGGTCGGCATGCATTCCAGGAATTTGCAGGGTATAGATTCTGCTGCATCTCTGGTGACAAATTTTCAATGAGTCCATAGAAAACTGTGATTGACCTCTCTGTCCTCTCACTCTTCTTTTCATCTCTTTCAAATTTATCGCTTGAATACATACATACATATACATATAATACATACATATAACATCATAATAACATATAACATGTAGTATATGCAATTTAATTGATATAATAGATGATTATATCATGTCATGTCATATATTATATTAAATTACATTGTATTATGTTATATTATACTAATTATGTTATATTACATTACATTATATTATATTAATTATATTATATTATATTACATTTCATTACATTATATTATATTCCATATTGATCTGGATTTGTGATTTCTGTATGGAAAATTCTCATTGTGGAAGTTCCCTCTGGAGATCCAGATCTATTTATATTCCAACAGTTGTCACCTTTAACATATGGACCTCAAGAGGTGCTTGGGACACTGAGACTTGCCCATGATCACAGGCCCCATTAGAGACAGGGGTTGAATCCAGGTCTTCCACACTCAATAGCTAGCCCTCTATTCACTAGGCCATGCTGCCCTTACTCACTTCTTATTCAGAATTATTGTAATCTAATGCTGGCATGAACACACAGAGGGAAGTCTCACTTTTTCCTCTAAGAATAAAATCTTGGCCAGAAGTCACTGCAGGTGTAGATGGAAATATCTGTGAGCATATCTGATATCCCAGGATTCTCTTGAAATTAAGACACCTAAAAAGCTCCCCATTTTCCTCATTTGGTTTCCTGGCTCCATGTATCTGTAAGACTCAGTCCATGATGGATCTCATATCTAAGATCTAAAAGTTAAAGATGCCCATGCCTTATTTATCTTTACACATGTGTGTTTTCTTCATCCAAGGAGACTTAAGTAAAGTATGAAAAGCTCTGTAGGAAGTCCCCCAGCACACTGAGGGGATCTTTTTTTGGGGGGGAGGTCAGTGGGACAACTTGGAAAAGTAGGGCAGGATGAGGGACAATGGGTAGGTTAGGATTGGCACTGGTGGAGGGTATACCTACATCAGTTAAATGTATTCTCTATTCCCCTTCTTCTCTTAGACTCCCTGGTTTATTTCAAAGCTTAACTCAAGCATTATCTTCTGTTTGGGGGCTTTCTTGGCCCTTTTTCTGCCCAAATGCTAATGCCCTCCCCTTAAAATTATCTGCTGTATGTACTCACACACATAAGTCAGTCAGTCAACAAGCATTTATTAAGCATTTACTACATGCCAGATAAGGTGCCAAGTGCTGGAGATTAAAAAAAAATAGCCAAGAGTTTCTTGCCCTCAAGGAGCTCACATTCTTCTGGGGGAGGCAACATGTAAAGAATTATTTATATATAAGACAGATACAGTGTAAATAAATGGAAAGTAATCTCAGAAGGAAGGCACTCGCAATGAATGGGGGGAGACTTAGGCCTCCTGGAAAAGGCAGGATTAGATCTGAGTCATGAAGGAGACAAGGAAGTCGAGAGGTGAGGGCAGTGGGGGTGTGGAAGGTGATCATTCTGGGCATGGAAGGATCTAATACAAAGGAAGACAGATTCAGGATATAGAAGATTATATGGGAGGAATGGCAAGAAGGCCGTTGTAGCTGGGCCTCTGTATGGGAAGAGGGGAGTAGTGTAAGAAGTCTGGAAAGGTGCGAAGAGACTAGGCTTTAATTACCAAGCAGAGGATTTAACATTTGATCTTGGAGATAATTGGGAGCTATTGACATTTATTGAATGTGGGGGGAGGTTGACATGATCAGACTTGTGTTTGAAGAAAATCAGCTGACAGGAGATCAATTAGAGTGTAAAGGGAATTGAGAAAGGGAAACAACCAGGGGTCTACAACAATGGTCCAAGGGTGAGGTGGTGAGAGCCGGCACCAGGGTGGTGTCTCTGTGGGTCGAGAGGAAGGCAACATACACGTACGACGCATGCTGTGATGGTAGAAACTACAAGTCTTGACAAAGTGTAGGATGTGTGGGAAGAGTGTAGGAGGGGAGTCATGGTTGACATCTAGGTTGTGAGCGTGGTGACTTGGAGGGTGGCATTAGAGTGCGGTGGGCAAATTAGGACAAGGGGAGAACTGGGGAGAAAGATCATGAATTGAGTCTTGGGCATGTTGAGGTTAAACTCTCTATTGTGTTTGAGACGGCCAAGAGGCGGGTGGTGACTCATACTGGAGCGGAGCAGAGAGGCTAATCATAATATTAATGATGATGATGGTGACGGTAAAAATGAGAGTGATGCCAATAACAATGCTGGCATTTATAGAGTGCTTTAAGGTTTACAAATCTTTAACAAATGTTGTCTCGTCTGAACTGTCATAACAACGTTGGAAGGTAGGTGCTTTTATTGTCCCCATTTTTAAAGATGGGGAAACTGAGACAGACAGGGGTGAAGTGACTTGCCCAGGGTCACACAGCTAATAAGTGTCCAAAGCCAAATTGGAACTCAGGTCTTCCTGCCTCCAGCCCCAGAACTCTATCCACTGTGCCAGTTGGCTGCCTCAGGAGTTCTGAACTAAAAATCAATTAAGTCCTGCATTTGTCTCCACAGAGTCCCCTACTTCTGAGCACTCTAGATAATCAATAAATACCTCAGTAAGGTTACCCTTCCCCCAATGCAGCCCCTCAACCCTGTGTCTTAAAAACTGAGGGTACTGGGAGATTCAAGATATTTTTTTCCCATCTTAGTCATTTTGATGAGGTAGCCCACCCAAAGCTGAAATACTCCTGTTATGAATCAAGAAACCACAAGATGGGGAAACATCTTAGGGAAGAAACAATTGTCTTTTTCCAATAATTCCTTCTATTTTCTATTTTGCTACTGGTGGTAGCAATAGCTAAGAGGATTCAATCTCTCTCACCTTTGCTTATTCTTTTTTTTTTCACAGCCAAAGAAGAAAACAAAGTTTATTACAGATTCGCCATATTCGCCTCTTTTTTTTTAGATTTTTTATTCTTAGTTTACAACACTCAGTTCTACATAATTTTGAGTTCCAGAATTTCTTCCCCCCCGCCCTCCCCAAGACAGCTTGGAATTTGATATGTCTTCTACATATAACTTTGCATGAACTTATTTACACAATAGTCAAGTTGTAAAGAAGAATTATGACCAATGGAATGAATCATGAGAAAGAAGAAACAAAACCAAAAAATAAAAATAAAAACAAAAACAAAAATGAAAGAGAAAAAAAACAAAGGGAAAAAAAAGGCAAGCATGAAGTGTGCCTCAGTCTGCATTCAGACTCCATAGTTCTTTCTCTGGATGTAGATAGCTCTCTCCATCATGGGTCCTTTGGAGTTGTCTTTAAACCTTGTATTGCTGAGAAGAGCAAAGTCTATCAGAAGTAGTCATCACAGAATCCATATATCTGTGGTTGTGTATAATGTTCTCCTGGTTCTGCTCCTCTCACTCAGCATTATATTGTATAGGTTTTTCCAGGTTATTATGAAGTCCATATCATCCCCATTTCTTATAGCACAATAGTATTCCATTACCTTCATATACCACAGCTTGTTCAGCCATTCCCCAACTGATGGGCATCCCCTTGATTTCCAATTCTTTGCTACTACAAAAAGAACCACTATGAATCTTTTTGTACATATGGGTCCTTTTCCCACTTGTGTGATCTCTTTGGGATACAACCCTAGAAGTGGTATTGCTGGGTCAAAGGGTATGAACATTTTTATAGCCCTTTCGGCATAGTTCCAAATTGCTCTCCAGAATGGCTGGGTCAGCTCGCAACTCCACCAGCAATGTATGTATGTTCCAATTTTCCCCACATCTTCTCCAGCATTTATCATTTTCCTGTTTTGTCATTTTAGCCAATCTGACAGAAGAGATGTGGTACCTAAAAGTTGTTTTGATTTGCATTTCTCTTACCAGTAGTGATTTTGAGCATTTTTTCATATGCCTGTAGATATCTTTAATTTCTTCCTCTGAAAACTACGTGTTCATATCCTTTGACCATTTCTCAATTGGGGAATGACTTGTATTCCTATAAATTTGGCTCAGTTCCCTGTATATTTTAGATATAAGGCCTTTATCAGAGATACTAGTTGTAAAGATTTTCTCCCAGTGTTCTGCTTCCCTCCTAATCTTTGTTGCATTGGCTTTTTCATATAAAAACATTTCAATTTAACATAATCAAAATTATCTATTTTGCATTTTGTAATGCCCTCTATCTCTTGTTGTGTCATGAATTCTTTGCTTTTCCATAAATCTTATAGGTAAACTATTCCTTGCTCTCCCAAATTGCTTATAGTATCAGCCTTTATTCCTAAATCATGAACCCATTTTGATTTTATTTTGGTATATGGTGTAAGTTTCTGCCGTACCATTTTCCAATTTTCCCAGCAGCTTTTGTGAAATGGTGAATTCTTAGCCCAGAAGCTGGATTCTTTGGGTTTATCAAAGAGTAGATTGCTATAGTTGTTGACTACTGCGTCTTGTGTACCTATTCTATTCCACGGATCCACGACTCTGTTTCTTAGCCAGTACCAGGTAGTTTTGATAACTGCTGCTCTACAGTACAGTTTAATATCTGGTATGGCTAGGCCACCTTCCCTAGCATTTCTTTTCATTAATTCCCTAGATATTCTAGACCTCTTGTTCTTCCAACTTTGCTTATTCTTATAGCTAAATTCTGTGTATCTAAAACTGAACATAGATTTTGCTGGGGTGAAGGTGAGGGTGGGGTGGGAGAGACAGCCCCATATGTTCCCTATGACCAGAAATTCAGAGACAAAGATACATTTCATGCTGAGTTGTTGAATAAAGGTGATCTAGGAATCTATCCTCTAAGCCCTTCATTTCCTTCATTGGCCTTCCCCCATCCTTCTTATTCCCTATTACTACCCTCCCCAAAAAAAACACCTAAAGAAGTAACAAGACACTGATTTCTCTAGCATCTCATTTGAGAAAGCACAAAAACCTAGAAACATTGTGAGAAAATAGAGGCCATTGAGAGTGATGGACCCCATGTTATCTTGTAGATTACGTGGCAGAAGGGACACAAAATCCAAGACCCCCAATTCTCCACCTCCAGTGCCTCAACCAGGTTTAACCATTGAACTTATGAAACTGAAAGATATTATTGTTTTTTCCCTTGAAATTGCTTCTTACTGGCACTTTAGGAGAGGGCTCAATGACTTTTTAATTCCTGAGTATGCCCATCGTTCCACACTCATTTATGAAGCAACTATTATGTAAGAACTCCACTAGGTTTAAGTGATTCCCATAACAGCCACTGACAATCCTTGGGCATGAGTGGGGAAGGAAAACCATGGTGGATGGAGAGTCAGAGAAGGAGCAGGGAAAGAGGATATCTCTGGGCTTCAGTGCCTTCCCTCCAAGAAACTTCAGAGTAATGAGCAGTGAGACCTCATAGATGCTTTATCTGAATGATACACTTTTGAACCCCCAGTGGTTTCCACATGGGAAAAGCAAGCCCCTAGAAGGGTGTTAGCACATCGGGAGCTTGGAGACTCTTTGAGAACAAAGTCATCGTGGTTCCATAACACAGCAAACTTGGAGAATGAAATAAATATTTAGCAAATGAATGGAGTAAATGAATGTGCCACCTCCTTCCTTTATGCCTTTTTTGAATGTTCACACCCTAATTTGTGCTCTATTTATCTGTTTCACTTACCCCACTAGGATATAAGCTCCTTAAGGGCATAACTTTTTTATTCAACTTTGTATCACTCCAAATCAATTAATTAACCAATCAATAGTTATTAAAGTAGAGTTTTTCATTCTTTATCTTCAATGCCTAGCATGATGCCTGGCTAAACAAACTGTGGCATATGAATGTGAGGGACTGCTATTGTGCCCTAGGAGGAAGTAGATGATTTCAGAGAGCCAGGAAAAGACATAGGAACTGATGAAGAGTGAAGTGAATAGAACCAAAAGAATAATGTATGCCATATAAGCTGATGAAGAATGAAATAAACAGAATCAAGAGAACATACATCGGAAAGACAAAGCACTTTGAAAGATTTAAGAACTATGAAGAATATAATGATCATCCATGGATTCCAAAGGAGTATGAAACTTACTTTCTTGCCAGAAAAGTGATGGATTTAGGCTGAAGAACAAGACACAAATGTGTCTATGTATATGTATGTATGTCTATGTGTATATTTTTACACAGGCAGTGTGGGATTTTTTTTTTGCTTTACCTATGCATATTTGTCACAAGTTAATTTATTTTTGTTCCCCTTTCCCCACAGTGGGGTGGTTGAGGGAGAGAAAATTGTTGTCTGTTCATTAAAACTCATTTTTAGACAGATGAGTATTTGCTGCAGATATAGAATGTCTCATGCTGTTTCAGATGAGGTCACTGTGTTGTTAGTTTTGCTTTTTTTTTTTTACTTTGTTAAAAGATACCTCTCATGGAATGGAGGTAATCTGGCAATGTTTGTAATATAAACACATCATTAAAACTTTTTAATGAAAAAGTACCTTTTTGTCACTTTAACCAATCTGATAGGCGTGAAGTGAAATCTCAGAATTGCTTTAACTTGTACTTCCCTAATTAATCGTGATTTAGAGCATTTTTCCATATTACAATAGATAGCTTGGGTTTCTTAAGAACTGTCTGTTCATATCATTAGACAATGTATCAAATGGGGAATAGCTCTTTTTCTTAGAAGTTTGGATCAATTTCTTTTATATGCAAAAGACCTTTATCAGAGACACTTTTAATCTTAGCTTTATTGGATTTGTTTATACAAAACTTTACAAAATTTTTGTGATCAAAACTATTCATTTTATTTTCTATGATCATATCTCCTGTTTAGTCATGAACTTTTCTCCTATCCACAGACCTGATAGGTAATTTTTCACATTTTTCTCATTTGCTTATGATGTGAATTTATATATCTAGGTCAAGCATCTATTTGAAGTTGATACTAGCATAAGGTGGGAGGAATTAGTCTAAATTCAATTTTTTTTCCTTATTGCTGTCTAATTTTCCCAGCAGTTTTTGTCAAATAAGTGAATTCAGTTCAGTTATTGGGATCTTCGTGTTTATCAAATACAGATAGAATACTAGACACAAATATTTTATAGCTAATCTTTTCCATTGATGGCTCTCTCTATTTTTAATCAATACCAAGTTATTTTGAGAAATACTGCTTTTTAGTGTAATTGAAGATTAGGTATTGCTAGACCCTTTTCATTCCCATTTCTCATTATTTTCATTTTTTAAATCTCTGTATAAATTTTATCATTATTTTATCTGGTTCTATAAAGTTTGATTGGCATGGCATTGAATAAGTAAATTAATTTAGGTAATATTGTCATTTTTATTTTATTGACTCATCTTACTTATGAGCAAGTATTTTCTCCCCAATTACTTAAGTTTGTCTTTATTTCTATAAATAGTAGTTCTTAATTGTATTTATATAGTCCTTTGTGTGTATCTTGGTGTATTGACTCCCAAGTATTCTATACATTCTAAAGTGATTTTAAATGGAATTTCTCTTTTTATCTCCCACTACTTGGTTTTATTGGTATCATATAGAAATATTGATGATTTCTGTGGATTTAATTTTATATCCTACAAGTTTGCTGAAGTTATTTTCTTCAATCCTGTCTGATTATTCATGACCCCATTTGGATTTTTCTTGGCAAAGATACTGGAATGGTTTGCCATTTCCTTCTCCAGTTCATTTTACAGATGAAGCACCCTGAGGCAAACAGGGTGAAGTGACTTGCCCAGGGTCACACAGCTAGTAAGTGTCTGAGGTCAGATTTGAAATGAAATCTTCCTGACTCCAGACCTGGCATGCTATCTACTGGTCCACCTAGCTGCCCACTAAAGTTATTACTTGCTTCAATTAATTTTTGTTTGACTCTTTAGCATTCTTTAAACACACTGTTATATCATCTGCAAAAAGTGATCATTTTGTTTCTTCATTGCCTGTGCTTATTCTCTCAATTTCTTTTTCTTCTCTTATTGCTATAGCCCTAATTTTTTGTACTATGTCAAAAAGAGGTGGTAACAGTGGGCATCCTTGTTTCACCTTGATTTTATTGAAAAGGAATTTAATTTATTTCAATTACAAATAATGATTGCTTTTGGTTTTATATATATATATATATATATATATATATATATATATATATATATACTCTTTTATACTCTTTGTTCTCCTAAGGAAAGGACCATATTTTCTACTTTTTTAATTAGATTTTTTATTTTTAGTTTACAACACTCAGTTCTACATGTTTTTGAGTTTCAAATTTTCTTCCCTTCCCTTCCCTCCCTTCTCCCCACCAAGACAGCATGTAGTCTGATATAGATTCTATATAAACCTTTGCATTAAACTTATTTACACAGTAGTCAAGTTGTAAAGAAGAATTATGACCAATGGAATGAATCATGAGAGAGAAAAAACAAAACCAAAACCAAAAAAGAAGAGAAAAAAAAGAGACCAAATAGTTTGCCTCAATCTCATTCAGACTCCACAGTTCTTTCTCTGGATGTAGATAGATTTTTCCATCATGAGTCCTTTGGAGCTATCTTTGAGCCTTGTATTGCTGAGGAGAGCCAAGTCTGTCAAAGTTAGTGACCACAGAATCAATATGCCTGTGGTTGTGTACAATGTTCTCCTGGTTCTGCTCCTCTCACTCAGCATCTTATCATGTAGGTCTTTCCAGGTTATTATGAAGTCCTTAACTTCCTCATTTCTTACAGCACAATAGTATTCCATTTCCTTCATATACCACAACTTGTTCAGCCATTCCTCAATTGACAGGCATCCCCTTGATTTTCAATCATTTGCTACCACAAGAAGAGCTGCTATAAATATTTTTGTCTATAAAGGTCCCTTTCCCAATTGTGTGATCTGTTTTCTACTTTTTTAAACAGAAATGGGTGTTGTATTTTGTCACAATTTTTTTCTAGATCAATTGCTAGAACTGTGATTTTGTTATTAACTAGGTTTATAGTTTTCCAATACTGCATTCCTGGTATAATTCCTCATATAAATCTAACCTGGTCATAGTGTATAATGTTTGTGATATGTTGTTTTAGCCTCTTTGTTAATATTTTATTTACATTTTTTTTGCATCTTTGCTCGTTAAGGATTTGGTTTATAGTTTTCTTTTTCTATTTCAACTCTTCCCGGTTTATGTAACCTGACCGTAGAATGAATTTAGTATTTAGAATTGAGAATAATTTTGCTATTTTTACAACAGTTTATGTAGTATTAGAATTAATTGTTCTTTGGATGTTTAATAGAATCCACTTGTGGGTCCATGTGATCCTGGAGTTTTTTCCCTTTGGAAGTTCATTTACAGCTTGTTCAATTTCTTCATCTGAAATTGGGTGGTTTAAAATCTCTATTTCTTGTTCTGTTAATTTTGGTGTCTCTAAAATATTAATTTATTTTATTTGTTGTTTATTTTGTGGTTTCTAATAATATCCTACTTGATATCCTATTAATTAGGCACTTAATAAATGCTCTTTGATTGATTGGACATATACTAAGTGCAAGGCATTGTTCTGGGCACTGTGAGGGAGGGGCATAAGCATTGTTACAGTTCCTGCCCTCAGTGAACTTGGAATCTAGTTGGAAAGACAAAAATACATAAATACGTGAAAAGCTAAATAACAATATGAGAGGCATCACAAGGAAATAAATGATTCATTGACAAATGAGGGGGAAGGGAAGGGAATAAGCCTTTCTATCCCATCCACTGCATGCTGTATGCTTTACAAATATTATCTTAGTTGATCGTCCCAACAACCTTTCAAGGTAGGGGCCGTTATTATCTCATTTTACAATTGAGGAAACTGAGGCAAATAGAGGTTAAGGAACTTGCCCACATTTGCACAGCTAATAAGTGTCAGAAGCTGGATTTGAATTCAGGTCTTCCTTACTCCAGCACTCTACCTAGCTGTTGTGGACTACAAGTCCAATAGGAATTTAGAGGTAAAGAATTTACTATGGGCTACTAGATAGACTATGAAGACATCATGGTTATGAAGTTTTCATATAATAATAATAACTACCATCTATATAGTGCTTGCTATGTGCCAGATACTGTGCTGATCACTTTACAAATACTTTACCCTCATAATGACCCCAAGACTTAAATGCTGTCATTATCCCAACTTTACAGATGAGGACACTGAAGTAGACAGAGATTAAGTGACTTGCCTGGAGCTAGCGGTCATATTTAGCTCAGTTCTTTCTGGATTCAGGCCCTATGTTCTGTCCATGTGCATGCATGTATATATATAAAACATACCTAATTTTTGTAGATGTTTATTGAATTGAATTATTAATTATTGAATTAATAATTGAATTTTTAATTGAATTTTAGTAGATGTTCATTGAATTGAATTAGTTTCCACAGTACCTGGAGAGTATGACTTGGCAATATCAGGCAGTATGACCTCTGAAGTCTCTTCTGATCCTAACTCTAATACCTTCAAGCTTCTTCCAGCTCAAAGATAAAATGATACTCTCAAGAACTCAACAATGTGGTCCCGAAAGCAAGCGTATTGCTCCTCTGGCTCTCTAATTCATTGAATCATAAGATTAGAGAAGGGACATATTTTCTAGACCAACCATCTAATTTTGGAGATGAGGAACCCAGACCTCAAAGATCTGCCATAATGTCTCGTAATGTTTTCATAACCAATAAGTAGCAGAGAGCAATTTTAATTTGGGTATACTTATCTCTGCCAAATCCAAATAGTCTCTGAGAAAACATAAGTGAAACTTAACTAAAGAAACAAGCTGCCCATAGGTCCTGGCCATTTGATGGTCCTCAAACCAAGAAGATACTGAGTGTCAGTATCCTTGAGTCTCTTCTTGTGATTCTCCACACCTTCATCCCATCCCCAATCAGATCAAGAAAGGTTTATCTCTAGTCTTTCAAATTCCTTCTGGCTATAGTTAATACCCAGGGCTCAGACCTTTGTTCTGTCTGCACAAAGCAGACAGCATCCCACAGCAAAATTAATCAATTAATCAAAAAACATTGATTAAGTGCTTAATATTTTCTAGACACTGTACTAAGTTCTGGGGACATGGAGAAAGAGGAAAAACAGTTTTCATCCTTAAGGAATTTGAATTCTGCTCTCCTCCCAAACTACTTTCTGTTTACTGTTTGGTATATCTATGGAGGGTGTGTGTGTGTGTGTGTGTGTGTGTGTGTGTGTGTGTGCGTGCATGCGCACGCGCACACACACACACACAGTTGTATTAACTTGTATTCATTTTTATATATACTTGTCTCCCTCATTAGAATGTAAGCTCATTGCAAGTAGGGATTGTTTCATTCTTTGTACTTGGATGCTTAGAACCTAGTACAGTGCCTGGAAAATAGGAGGAGCTTAATAAATGTTTATTGGCTGATTGATAGGTCGCTCAAGTTTTATGTGTCTAGGACCGTCATGCCCCCTTTAGCTAACTTCTCTGGATTTGCTTCTTTTCTTGCCTAGACCTCTCTGCCTGATCAGACACACCCGCAGATCTGGCCACTCCTGGTCAGCCAAGTCTCATTTCTACCTTGGCCATGTTGGAATTCAGCTCTGCTGGCAGACTCATTGAGGATGTCTGGGGATGGCTTGTGTTCTCATCTCTCTTTGACACTCCCACTCCGCCTGTAGTTCTTGCAGTAGGTAGGTGTTCTCTTGCTTACATTAACTATTGTAACAATGCATAAGATTAACACATCTATAGTGTTTGATACATTGATTGGTTTCAATTTGGGGGGCAGCATGATCATGGGAAATTCTCAAGTCAGAATTACCCTCTTGATGCCACAGCTTTCTTACAAAGGGGTGAAATGACAAGGTGTTTTTCTAGGAAACTCCCTGTCAACTCTTGTCTTTTGGGGTGGGGGGTGAGGGAGTGGAGAGAGTGGGGTAAAGAGAGGGACAAGAAAACAACAACAACCACCAAACTGAAACAACCAATATCCAGTCTTCCACCCCTCTCAGCTTTCCATCTTCTCTGTCATGTCAATCATCTTGGCGTTTGGTTCCTCCATGAACCATTACCATGTAAACTTATTTAGGGCGTTAACTAATCATTTCTTTGTCGTGATAGTCCTTGGTAAATAGCCAGCATGTTGGGCTGAAATTGCTGGGTTGTACTGAATATACAAAATTGAATGCGCAAAGTCATATACAAAGCAGCTCACTGATAAACAGGAAGCATCTGGGTCTCCGATGGGGGAAACCCCCTGAAATATTGGAGTTTGGACCTTTAAACCTCAACTTCCTTGAGGAGAAGCCCCGATATTTGTGTAAGAAGGAAAATACAAGTGAGCGTTCAGTTCTTAGCTGTACAGGCTAAATGAACTTGGACAGTCTTCAAAACCCATTTAAAAAGCGTCCTTCATAATGGTCCTAATCCTGTTTGCCCAGAGTGAGTAAGAATGATGCTAGTCAAAGGCTGTCGATTTCATATTGTATTCTCAGAGAGCTTTGGGGAGGTGCCTAGTGAGCGGGAACAGGCTGCTGTTACAGAGCAAATATGGGTATGAACCAAAGAAACACGATTGTAAAAGACAGACTGGTCCTATGGCAAAAATCAGGGCTGACCAGTGAACAGCCTGGGTGTGCCTTTGGTATCCTTGTCATATTGAGAGATATCAAGGAAGGCCCCTGACATGTTGGGTGGATCTCTGTGCTGAACTTTGGGAAGAATGTGGATTACAGCACGTAGGATGGGCAGGCAGAGATGGGTGGAGACCTGTGTCATGGGAAAGACCATCCACACGAATGAGGTCACAAATCTTTGGGGCTGTTTGTCTCCTTGGAATCAGAGGACATTAGAGTTGGAAGAGCCTTTAGTGCTCCCCTCATCCATTCCCCAAATGAGGAAATTGAGACCTCAGACTTGCCCAAAGCCACACGGCTAGCTATCAACAAAGCTGGGACCATCACTCAGGACTAATCATGACAGAAGCAGTGACCTTGTAACCGCAAAGTCAGAGCAACTCAGCAGTCAGAACCCCTTCCCTTTTGTGAAGGGGCAAAGCATCTGATCAGTAGTGGACTATGGGCCCCATTTGGTTTGGAGTTTTTAAGTGCAACACTTATTTCAAAATTTCAAAAGATCTGTGATTGGAGAGGCAAGTGGTGCTGTGGAATCCCAGAACTGGTATTCAGATCCCACTCTCCACCCTCCTTGACACAGGTCACAGCCTCCTGAGACTTTGATTATCTGTCCCATGAGGAGGTGGCACCAGAGAGCCCTGAGGTCCCTTCTACTGCTGTTTGATGATGCCACGATTTCACTGATCTATTACCAAATTCTTCCACTCTTAGTGGACTGTCTCCCTTAATGGCTACGGCTGAGGGGAAAACGTCATTACTTAGTGGTCAACCTTCATGTCTGTGAAACCAGATGAGCTGGTGCTCTAGCGATAGGTGTGCAATCTGTCCTTGGACCTGTATACAAAAAGAGACCGGCCACGTAATCATTGGCTGGCATAGACTCTGAGAACGGAGGGTCACCAGCCCAGGGGGCAGCACGTCACAGTGGAAAGATGCCTGGAGGAGCATTCAGACCCTTTCTCTACAACCTGTGTGATGGTGAGCAAACTGCTTCCCATTCCTAGGCCTCAGTCTCCTCAACTGTAAAATAAAGGGTCATCTGATGACCTCTGATGACCCTTCCAGGTCAAAATTCATGATGCTGTGACCTCCATACCCCAGTGAGGCCTCGTGAGCCTATAATCACATACATGTATAGATGTACATAAATATATATGCACATGCATATCTGTATGTGTGTATGTGTAAATACATACACACAGAGAGGAGAAGATGAAGAAGAAGGAGAGAGAGAGAGAATTATATGTCAAAGCCCATTCCCTAAAACATGGTGATTTCATTCTAAGACTTCCCCCAAAACAAAAGCTCTTTCATCAGTGACCTTCATGGGGTAACGACACTTGTCTAGGTTTCAAAATGAAATTTTATTTGTGAAGTACTTTGTGAACCTTAAAGCATTATATAAATGCCATTTTTATAAGGGGGGAAATGGCTACCAGAAAATGATAATTTTCCTCCATAATCCAGAAATTCCCCAGTAATTTCTCTCATTCCTATCCCTAGACAATTTTTTTTCCAACCAAGTAAAGATTTCTAAGCTATTGCTACTTGACAATTTGGCCCCGGGGGAGTCTTTCTCCCCTAAAAATGTACACAGTATTTTTCCCCAAGACACTCAACCATGGTATTCATTCAGCCCTAATTTCTACTTAGAGCTTAACACCCTGTTGGAGTGAATGCCTCTCCTACTGCCTTTGTCCTTCTCCCAGGTGCCAAGGGTAGCCACTTGACACAGTTGAGAAAGACGGAGATAACGTTTCCTTTCATTTCTTCCTTTGGGTACTATAAGATTATTTGTTTCTGCCCCCAAAATCCCCTTCCATTTTCTCTCCAACTATATCAGATGAGCATCCAATTGGGCCAAATCCTTAGAAACTCCCCTTATGCATGCTAAGTGGCACACTGGATCGAGTGCTGGGGCTGGAGTCAGGAAGACCTGATTTCAAATGTGGCCTCAGACACTTACTAGCTGTGTGACCCTGGGCAAGTCACTTAACCCCGTTTGCCTCAGTTTCCTCTTCTATAAAATGAGCTGCAGAAGGAGATGGCAAAACACTCCAGAATCTCTACCAAGAAAACCTCACATGGAGTCATGAAGAGCTGGATGTGACTGAAAACAGCTGAACGACAACAAACATTCCCGATGGCATCGATGATCGTGGCTTAGTAGGCTGAAGCCGTGTGTCCTAAACTCACAGTGTTTGTTCTCTTTTCTTGAGATCTCTGATGCTCCTGCATATCTTCTGTGTTTCCCCTTGTGCACAGTTAGGATTTTTTTCCTGCCCCTTACCCTCTATAAAACCCCACTCCATGTATTTCTCTGGTTCCTCTCGATGGGGATCTAGCCTTCATCCCCATTGAGACCATTTCTGGGTTAAATTCCATACTCTAGTGCAGCTCAGCTCAGATCTGCCAGGGGGCCCATTTCCACTCAAGAAAAGATAGTCAGTCCTTCCCCATCACTCTCATCCATCCTTCCACCATGAAGCTAGGATTAATCCATTACAAAAAGCTGTATTATTGGTATTATTATCGTTAGGCATCTCACTTTTGCATTCCCGTTGATGGCACTATTTGCAAACTGGCTTTGTCATGTTCTTGATGGCACCGGAGTGAAGAGCTCCCTGCTAATATATGCAAACTCACAGCTCCCCACAAGCTCTCCAGCTCCGTTAATGAGAGGATTAACAAGAGCGCGGCCTGCGTATTTAACCTGCGGCACTAGCTCTGTTTCAATAAGGCTCCAACCGCCTATTAACTGGAGTGGGGTCTCAATTAAGCCCCACAAAGGCCACTCTCCAGAGCGTGGCAGGGAGGACCACAGCTAGCATCTGCCTCAGCAGCTTGTTGGGGCCTGGAAAGAAAGAAGGTGACATGTTCTCGCCCGGAGCTATGAGATAGCTGAAATGGGGATTCTGGTTCATCTGGGCTAACTGAATAGGTGGCAGCACAGAGACCCACGGCGGGCTCACCATATGACAGTTGTTTTTTAAATCAGAGTATACTCAACAGTCATTCCCCTCCCCCATTTCCTTCTGCATGAAGAAGAATGATTGTTCTGGGGTCAGCAGGAGGACTGGATTAGGGAGCCCCAAGGTGTCAGTGGGTGGATGGATGGGGAGAGAGGAGGGAGGACGATGCATTCAGAGATGCCGCTGGAAATCAGCTTGTTTAAATGGCTTCCTGATGCTGTGTAATGGTGAAATGTTATGGACTCCCTCTGATATCGCTGGTGCACCATGAAAACTGGCATGCTGACCTGTGGCCTCCTTATCGGAAATCTGCTTGTTGAAAGGAATCCAGAAGCTGGAAGTACAGAGTGGGATACCCCATTGTTGGTGTGGTCTGCCGGGGTGTCCCTCAGTCCTGGATGTTCGGCCATCCTGGGTGCCTAAATCCTTTTCTTAGACTAAACTCTTAAGGGGAAGATTACAGTTGGCAAGGTTAGCTGGGTTGATGTTTAAGTGACTTGACTTTAGCAGTGTTTAAAGAGATGAAATTGGAACCTTCTTTTGCCCTTCACATTCATCACCCAGTAAGACCCAGGGTTAGGTTTGTTGTATCTTTCTCAAGAGCATTCACTAAGAAGGAAGTATGCTGCAGTGGGAAGAGCCCCAAATCTAGACATCATGATCCTCTAAATATTCATTATGTACAGAGCACTGTCCTGGGCATGAGGGAAGGGGTTGGGGGAGAAATGAGGTTTAGACTCAGTTCCTCTGTCACACACAACTCCCGCATCCCATAGAGCGTATGTCTAGTAACAGTAAAGCGTTTTCTGAAGCTAAATCTATAACATAAAGGACCAGAAGTCCAGAGGTCCAGGGGCCTCTGAAGCCCTCTAATCCAACCCCTCCCACCTTGATAGACTTTTGGCCATGCCCTTTCCCAGCTGCAATCCTTCCATGTCCTTATCAGTACTCTGACTGAGGGTTTAACTTTAGGACCATAGGAGATAGAAGGGAGGTCTTCAAGTCTATCTTCCTCCCCTGCATTTTACAGATGTGGAAACTGAGGCAGACAGTGGTTAAGGGGCCTCACATAGGCTCATAGATCAGACCTGGAAGGGAGTCCATCTAATCCAACCCCCTCATTCTCCAGAGAGGTTAAGAAACCTGTCCCAGATCACACAGCTAGTCAGTGCCTAAGGTTTGAGCCCAGCTCTTTCTAACTCCCAATCCAGTGTTCTCTCCACTGCGCCACACTGCCTCTCTAGGAGGGACAGGAAGTTAGAAACACTCCCCCTTGTTGTGTTTCAGACTTGTGTACTTCAATCAAAATCAGAAAGCCATTTTTAAAAAAGACTGTATTCATGTTTCTCTGAGTATATTTTAAGTCATCTTTTGAAATAGCAGAACTGAGAGGCAGCTTGGTATGAGGGCCAGGAGCAATGGACCTGGAGTCAGGGAAACCTGAGTTCAAATCCCACCTCAGATATTTGCTGCCTTGGGCAAGTAATTTAAACTCTGTCTGCCTCAGTTTCCTCATCTGGAAAATGAGGAGGTTGGACTAAATGACCCCTAAGGTCTCTTCCAAATCTCTTTGAACGTCAGTCTCCTCATATTTAAAATGAGGGGGCTGACCTGGACAGCCTCCGAGGTTCCTTCCAGACTGATACCTATGATCTTGTGATGATGGTCCCCACTGAGACTCAGGGGGCCTCTTTGGGGTCAGTATTTCTTCCATTTTCTCAAAATTGAATGTCTCTTGACTTAATCACAGTGATAATGTATCTCTTCTTTTTTCATTTTCCCATACTATGAAGGATCTCAAAAGGAACACACACCCTTATTTGCTCATGAATCTATCCCCAGGGTACCCCGGTCAGCCAGCATTACTATATTAGACATGATTCAGGGACAACTGTTTCCCTTCCCTCACCTACCTTTATCACTGAGCTCAAAATCCCAAATCAAGAAGAATTTCCCCCTAAAATTCTTTGAAATCAGTGGGAAACTTGAGGGAGTGATTATGAAACCTAAATGTGTCATCCTCTGAATCAGCACCAAATCTAACACTGTGCACTCATTGAACTGGGGAAGGGGGTAGACATCAGCCCAGCCTATCTTGCAGGAGCCCCTGCCTGTGAACTCTGCAGGTGGGTCTGCTGTTGGCGGCTCTGCCCAGCACGCTCTGGGATGGATCTGGGGTCTTGTCGATGTGGGCATTCCCTCCAGTGCCCTGTACACGGTTCATCAGAGGCAGCCGGGTGCAGTGGGCTTGGGAGCCAGAGGACCCGGGTTCCAGTCCTGCGCCTGCCCCTTATTGCCTGTATGACCGTGAGAAGTCATTCCCTTCTCAGGCCTTGGGTTTCCTCCTTCGTCAAATGAAAAGACTGGGCCGTTGGCCTCCAAGGCCCCTTCCTGCTCTAAAGGCATAAGACAAGGATCCATCCACACCTTCTCATGCTGTACAACAGAGAGAGAACTGGGCCTAGCTCAGGAGGACCTGAATTCAAATTTGACCTTAGACACATCCTGGCTTTGTGACTCTGGGCAAATCATTTAACCTTTGTCTATCCCACTTCTTGTCTGTCAAATGGGGATAATAAAAGCACCTGTCTCTGAACTGTGTGACCCTGGGCAAGTCATTAAACTTGTGTCTTTCCCACTTCTCATCAGTCCAATGGAGGGTAATAGCAGCACCTACTAGTGTCGTTGTGAGGATCAAATGAGATAATATAAATAATTCACTTTGTAAACTTTAAAGTACTGTATAAATGTGAGCTATTGGTATATTCTATTCTCATATCTAGGGCAGGTTGTATTCTGGTTCCTGAGAACTGGATTAGCTCTTTTCTCCCCTTGTTTGGGGAGATGAGGATATTCAGTCTGAAAACTCAGACCCAATAACCAGGCAGCAAAACCTGTGACTGGACAAGCTGTGTGGCCTAGTGAGCAGGGCGCCAGAGTGGCAGGCAGCGCTGGCCAACTCCCACCTCAGAGGCTTCTCATTCGACGATGCATGACCCTGGCTAAGCTGTCTGTCTCAGGTTTCTCATCTGTAAAATGAGGGTATTAGAATGGATTGGCTATGAGGAGCTGTCTAGATATAATTGATGATCTTATTTCCTTCTTGAGAAAACCTTAGCTTGTCCTCTGGAAATTTGTGCCCACGCCCAGCTTTGCCCAGACTAAGCGCTTCATAGTGTCTGTGAAATTTGTTGAATAACATGTGGGTAGAGACAGAATCCACTCGAAAGTGTTTCAGTAAAGGCTACACCCAGGCATAGCACGGAAAGGGGAAACATTGCCTTGGTTATGGTCAAGGGTAAATGCAACTCAGTATATCTCTCTTAAGGACCTCCTCCACTGTGAGAGGAACTGAAGGAGAGTAAAAATATATATAGGAAAGCCAGCCCCTGCCCTCAGGGAGCTTAAATTCTACTGAAACAAAAAAAATCCAGTAAAACATTTTTATATTTGACCCTTAGTGATTTATTTATTATTAGGTTTTAGATCGAACCTATGAGCTCATTGGTATGGGCAATTCTTTCTACCAACAGAGCATGTTTTCCAACTTATTGTTTTTAGAAAGTTGCCCAGGGTCGCATTACCAGTACACATTAAAAGCAGGACTTGAACCAAGGTCTTCCTGATTCTTAGGCCACTAACGCCATGAAATCTCTCACTGAGTGTGACATCTCTTTGATTGCCCTGAACCCTATGTTCATGGAATCCCAATACTAGCAAGAAGTTTAGGAAATCATTTAATCTAGCCCCCTGAGCCTTAAAGCTAGTGACTGTTTGATACTGATTTTGAAGACCCCTTGGGGAGTCTAATTAACCTCAAGATAATAATGCTGAAAGATTCTCAAATTTTAATTCAGTATAATTTTCTCAAATTATACTGCAGAACTTAAGGAAAGAGGAGGGTGTGGAAAGGGGGAGGAGGCATCAGAAAATCAGACAAGTAATGATGGATGATCACAATTTCAAATACGGCTGAAAAATCACTGACCTAGTCTTTGAAAAGAAGCTCTTTTCTTCTCCTAAATTTCATGAAAAATGAAGCCTCCAGAAGCCTTTATCAAAATCCGGCAAACCTTTTAAGTGTCTACTATATGCTAGGGACTAGGGACACGAAGATCAATGTGCCACAGACCCTGCTCTGAAGAGTTTTGTGTGTGTGTGTGTGTGTGTGTGTGTGTGTGTGAGAGAGAGAGAGAGAGAGAGACAGAGAGACAGAGAGACAGAGAGAGACAGAGAGAGACAGACAGACAGACAGACACACACACACACACACACAGAGAAAGAGAGAGAAACATAGACACAGAGAGAGGGGGGAAGAGAGAGAGGGAGGAAGGGAAGGAGAGAAACAGAAGAATAAGAAAGAGGAAGAGGAGAAGGAGGAAGATGAGGAGGAGGAGGAGGAGGAAAAAAAGGAGGAGGGGAGGGGAGAGAAGAGAGAAGAGGAGAAAGAGTATGTGTTAGGGGTGTAAGCTAGGGATGGGAAATGGATTTTATACATACAACCATAGAGAGAAGGTGATAAGGTCAACCTAGTACTGCTCCAACCTTGCATCCTGATTTAATTACTGCTCCTTTCCATACACTCTTATATTCTTAGCCAAACTGGACTTCTCCTTTCCCCTGAATATCCCCTGTATTTTTCTGCCTGCACACCTTTGCTCACACTGTTTCTCACACCTAGAGTGCCCTCCCCACCTACCTTTTTGCCTATTAATCACCTACTCTGCCATTAAAGTCTAATTTAATGCCACTTCCTCCAAGAAGACTTCTCTGATCATCCTGGTTGCTAAGAGCTAATAGCATTTATACGGTGTTTTAAGGTTTATAATATATTATTTCTATATACTCTCATTTAAATTTTACCTATATTCTCTCAGTGGATCCTCCCAACAGCCCTGTGTGAAGAATGTACTGTTATTATGCCCATTTTTACAGATGAAGAAAACTGAGGCTGAGAGAGGTTCAGTGATTTGTGCAGGGTAACATCAACACAAATAGAGAAGTCACAGTGAGAGGTGAGTTTCAGGAGGGAGGTGAAGAATTCAGGTTTGGATCTTGTGAGTTAAGTGAGGGGCTGATGAGATGGGAACTCTTAGGTTCCTTGTGAGGCTTAGATAAGGTGTAACCTGCATAGAACACTGCAAACCTCAAAGTTCTTTGTAAATGTCATCTGTCATTATTATTATCAGCTAAGCAGGCAGTTGACATTCCAGTAGACTATAAGCTCCTTGAGGGCAGGAACCATTTCATTTTGTGTCCTGCTGAACGTTGCAGTCCCTGACAATTATCAGTAAATATTGAATGAATACACACTTGTCAGTTTGAGTAAATCTGAAATGTGGGTCTGGAAAAGAGAAGGAGGTTGAAATTAGAGAAGATCTGCAGCAAATCTGGAGAGAGAAAATAATTGATATCATTGGAGTGGATGAAATTGCCAAGGAAGGAGGGAATAAACAGAAGAGAAGGCTGAGAATAGACCCTGGAGACACCCAGGTTTAAGTTATGGGAGGAGAAGGAGGATCTAACAAAGGGGTCAGAGAAGTGGAACATAGAGAGGTGGGAGGAGAACATCTGTGCAGACCAGTGTCATGTTACCATTGGCATTATGAAGTTCTTCCCTGGAGGTTGTGCCATCAGGTTCTCTCTCCTCAGAGGAGATAGATTGCATCCAAGATGGACCAGTACTTTTCTGATAATATCTAAGTCTCTTTTTGAGACAATCAGGGTTAAGTAACTTGCCCAGGGTCACACAGCTAGTGTCTGAGGCTGCATTTGAACTCAGGTCCTCTTGACTCCAGGACTGGTACTGTATCTATCTGCTGTACCACCTAGCTGCCCCTTATAATATGTAAGTCTTGAAGATAGCTATCATCTCGTAGCCTTGTCTCTTGGCTTTCGAGCATATCTAGTGGCTGGAGTCTTTCTGCAGTGTGCCTCGAGCATATTCCCAATCTCTGAAGCTGCCTGAGAAGTCTGGGTTCAATCAAACAATCAATGAACAAGTATTTATTAAGCATCTATTATCTGCCAGGTGCTGGGCTAGGCTCTGAGAATATAAAGGCAAGAATGAAACGGTCCCTGGCCTCAAGGAGCTTATATTCTATCCACTGTTGTAGTAACCACACATCAAACACCCCCGCCTGCTACTTGAAGAAGGAAAATAATGGAACTCAAAAGGATTTCTCCTGAGAGAACACAGTTCCAAATCATTTGATTTAGAACAGGAAAACCTATTTCCAGCTCGGGTCACTGATTGAGGGTTTAGGCTCAAGCCAGGTGTGTTGAATTAAGTAAAAGGGCAGATTAATGAGTTCAGCCATATTATTGGGTGAGAAGTTCTGAGGGCCACCTTCGGAAGGTTCCTCACTTTGAAGGTAATTGATCTATAGCATGGCTGACCTAGCAGCCTTCCAAGTTCTGGGCTTCATGGCTTCTTGCCAGACTCCTTTTGGTTCTTTGCTTCTATTAAAATCCCAGTAAATCATAATGTGTTTATATTTTCTTTTCTTATAGTTATTGTCAGACTCACAGTGAACTTAACTATGCTTGTGAGGTTACTTTCATTGGCTGCTATGGATTTCCCCCTTTCTCCTCCCTTCTCTTAGATCTCCTCCACCTCCACTCACAGGATTATAGATTTAGAACTTAAAGGGTCTTTAGAAAACATTTGGTCCAATGCCCTTGTTTCACAGATGAGAAAACCAAGACCTGCAGAGGGGACATGGCTTGTGTGGGTCACGCAGGGAGTAAGTGATGGAGTCAGGATTTGAACCCAACTCCTCTTTCCTCTGTCCCTCAGACTGCTTCTCCTCTCATGCCCTCCCCAGGGATGTGACCTTTATTCATTCTGTCATGGGCTATGGGCCTCTTTTTAGCAGGCATTTGAAATAGACAAAGGATCAGGTTGATGGGAAATTCAAGGCCCTGCACATTTTCAGAAAAAAGAAGAGAGAGGAAGCAACCCAGATGATGTCTATAGATTCATAAATAAATGAAAGTAATTTAAATAAAAAATACCAGGAAAAAATAAATAGGGTGAATAGATAGGTTGGAGACCATCATGTGCACAGCCCTTAGAGCAAACACCAATGAGCTCTAAAGAAATTGCTAGGGCCCTGAATCTGTAAACTAATGGGAAGCAAGTTGAATTGTCTTGAGAACAGCAAAGGAAATTACTCCCGTCACTGGGAAGCCGGCAGCAAAGGTCAGTGTACACTGGAGGCCAAAAGCCTACTGAGTGGGAAGAGAGGTGTGAGATGAATGGGGAGAGGAGGGTGAGCTTGAAAAGACAGGGGAAAGCCTGGGCAGGTCAACAGATGGGGAGTTTTGCAGGCATTTGAAGAGGGCACGAGTTTATGGTCAATGGCACTGCTGGGTGCCCTTTTAAAACTGGCTTCACATCTGTACAGTCTGAGCTAAGTGAGCTGGCTGGTGCTGACCTCTCCCTACCTTTTTTCTTCCTGGGTTATTGTGGAGGATATGAGCAAGTTGGAGAGCTTTACCAAGTCCAAAGTGAAGGTTTTGCTATTGCATATTATCGTGTGTGGGGGGCGGGACGGTGTTTGTTTACTTTTTTCTACTTTGAATGTTAAAAGGCCTTTTAGCAATTGATTTTATCTTGCAGCCTTATAGGGAATTTCAATTCAGTTTATAGTCCATAGGATTGAGAGCTGGAAGGGGCCTTGGAAGCACCTAGTCCAACTCCCTTACTATACTGCTGAGGACACTGAGGCACAGGGCATTGAAATGACGTGTTCCAAGTCACACAGACAGTGAGGAGAAGAGCCAAGATTTAAACCTCTGTCTCTAAAGCCAGCACTCTCTCTATAACTGTGTGTAAGTTGCTATGATTGGCGCTGGGGATAGGAAAATGTAAATAAGGACGTGGCCTCTGTCCTCAAGTAGCTTCCATTCCACTGAGAAATATGGCATATACACAGACAAATATTACTCCATTTAGTACATATTACTATAGCAAATCTGACATTTACTCTAAAGCAGAGAATAAGAGGGTCAAAGGAGAAACAGAAACCAAGAAATCTGGGAAAGGTTGGAGAAGGAGAGTGCTTTCTCAGCTGGAAGGGTCAGGTTGGGACTGAGAACATCAGGGCAGGAGGGGAGCCTTCTGCAATACTGCTCTCTCCCTCACTCCCCGTGTGCTTGTGTCCTCTGCCTCCACCCCAGACCTGACATCTGAACTCTTCTCTCCTCTCAGGCAGCCCCCACCTCCTTGGCCTCTCACCTGAACGACCATCTCCCTGGGCTTCAATCCATTCCTCCATTCTCTGACCCATCCTCCCCATGACCGCCATAGCGCATGTCTAACTCCTGTGTTCAGGAATTACTCGTGGCTGTCTATTTTTTCTAAGATAAAGCAGTGCTCCTTCCTGATCATAGAGTTAGAACTAGGGGAGACCTTAGAGGCCATCCAGGCCAATGCCCTTATTTTACAGGTCAGTAAATTGAAGCTGAGGAGGGTTAAATGTCCTGGCTCACACAGTTATACTAAGTGTTTGGAGGTGAGACTTTATCTTCTCAACACCAAGCCCAGTGATCTGTCTACTGGATCACCCATCTGTCCTCAGAGCACCTTTCCAGGCTTATTTCACATTACTCCAGCCTCAGTTGTCTTATTTGGTCTTCTTGGACTTCAGAATGCCATCTCTCACCTCTGTGTCTTTGCCTGGGCTGTGCCTCCATGCCTGGTGTGTACTCCCTCTAAACTCCTCCTTGAAGAATCCTGAGCTTCCTTCTAAGGATATCTCCAGTGCCACCTCCCTCACAAAGCCTTTCTTAATTGTTCTAGTTAATAGTGCTTCCTCCCTCCTCAAATGATCGTATACATACTCTGGGCATTGAAGTGGCATAGTGGATAGAGTGCTGAGCCTACAGTCAGGAAGACCTGAGTTCAAATCCACCCTCAAACACTTACTAGCCATGTGACCCTGAGCATGTCACTTAACCCTGTTTGCCTCAGTTTCCTCATTGATAAAATGAGCTGGAGAAGGAAATAGTAAACCACTTCAGTATCTCTGCCAAGAAAACCCCAAATGGGGACACAAAAAGTCAGAAATGACTAAACAACAAGAATTCTCTTGTTTAAATGTTGTATATGTGTATGTAC
This sequence comes from Trichosurus vulpecula, assembly GCF_011100635.1. NCBI lineage: Eukaryota > Metazoa > Chordata > Mammalia > Diprotodontia > Phalangeridae > Trichosurus > Trichosurus vulpecula. The sequence goes on from NC_050577.1 coordinate 27,334,039, forward strand.
TAGAGGTGTCTCCAATGGCTTGTGAGAGTGGGTTGTTACATATTCATTGTGGTCATTGACACTTCAGTGAATCAGCAAATGCTACAAATCAGGGTTTGATTTATTGTTTTGTTGGTTTGTCTAGACTTGAGAAAGTGGCAGAGAAAATATTAATGATGCAGATTAAGCTTATAAGTATGTTGATGCATTTAGGAGAACTGGTTAGTAAATGCTTACCAGTGCAGGCATGCACACACAGAAATACACACATACATATAGACATATGCAGATATACACACATACACACACACAGACACATATACACATATACACCCTCCTCACACACATACAGACATATACACTCATACACCTCCTTCTCACACACACATATACACATACACATGTGCCACACACACACACACACACACACATACACACACACATACTCCCTTGCATTGCCCCCCTAGAATGTAAACTTCTTGAGAGCAGGGACTGGTTTTTCTTTTGTCTTTGTATCACCTTGGCCCCCAGCAGCTTGCCTGGCCCTACTAGGAACTTCATAAAGGCTTCCTCGTTGGTTTTAATTGGTAGAGGAAAGGTGAAGAGAAATATGGTATTAAGTATTTCCTACTTCCCAGGTGGACTGTGTCATACTGAACTAAAAACAGTCTGTCCCTGTGCTCCACGAGACCTCAAACCAAGCTTTTGTTTGGGCCCGTCTGGCCTGGCCATCTCCAGATGAAACCAGAAATGGAGATGTGATGGCCTGGGATCGAAACAAACGAGCAAGAAATAGATTTTGGAAAAAACCCGAAAACCACAGGGCTGACATTCATCTTGCTGGTTCCTCTGCAGCGTGTTCAGCTTGGGACAGAGCTGACCATCTGCTTTAAGCTTTTTACAGGCTTTCAAGTAGCCCAAAATGTCCTTTGTTTGCTCAAGGCTTTGTGTTTGGGTGTATTATTATTCCAAATTATTGGAAGCTGCTCTTGCCTTAATTTGCAGGAGTAAAGGCCTTGCACATCTGATGGTGCGTGAATTTTTATCACCCACATTTTCTGTCTTGGATGAATTGATTGTGCCAGAAATTAGGCTGAATTCCTACATTTAGGTTAAAGATGAGTTTAACAGTGGTACCCCATTTGCATACTGATAAAGCTTCCTTTCCTCCATTTCATGTGCCTGGTGTTGACCAGTTGCTCATGTAATGGTATTGGGAACAAAGCAGGGATTTCATCTTGTTTCTTGTGAACCTTAGGGGCTCTCACTCAGACTTTGGGAAGGGCCTAACTGGAGAGATCCTTTATCCAGCCTGAAACTCAGGAGACCTCTGGAAAGACTACAGAGAGAGCACAGGGGATCCTGCCTCCTTAGTATATCAATTGAAGAGGACTCTAGAAAAGGTCCTTAGCCTGGGAAACTCCCAGTAGGAGAACTCTCTCCAACAATGCAGATCATCATTCATCTGTGACTTAGATAGTGACTCCTCTCAGAGGGGTTTACCCAGAATAACTTGGCTAGCTATTGTCAGAGGAAGGGTTGAGCCCCAGGTGTTCCTGATGTACACCTCAGCACTCTCTCCATTACGATCTCTCTCAATACCAGCAATGACCAAGTATTTATCATATTGTGTGCCAGGCACTGAGCTAAGAGCTAAGGGCTAACCAGCCTAAAAACAATATGTCACAATGCCCCAAAGAGGGGTTCTATGCTGTCATGTAATTCTCAGCAAAGCCTTTTGAGAATGTTCCAAGACAAACGTGCTCCAGAAGTTTTCAAGGAAGAAGGGAGAAATCCCAAGGGTGAGAGAGTGTGTTGGTTTCAACTGCATGAGTGTTCCGTGGAAACTTTAATGAAGAGATGGGTGATTGAAGTGATAATGAACCTTTTTGTCTATGAGCTGTCTTGAGTTTATACCAAATATAATATGCCAATTGTATAATACACCAAATACAAAATCGTTTTTTTCCTACCAAAAATGCCACCCCCAAAGAAACAAAGCAGACACTAAGGTTCAAAAGGGACCCTTGAAGTCACTACAAAGGTGGAAGCTCATGCAGGCTTCTCCACAGAAAGCTATTAGCATAGGAGAGATAGTGTGCTGTAATGGAAGGGACACCAATTTTGGTAATAGAGAAGCAACGTCAGAGGCTGAGTCTCTTCCTTACTGCTTCTGTGATCTTATCATGCCATGTCATCTCTCTTGGCTGCAGTTTCCTCATCTGTAAAACGAGGGGGTTGATGGTGTCTAAGGTCCTCCCTCCCTCTAAAATATGATGATCCATTCGTTAAAGGCCTTCTCTTCCATACTTGTGATGTAGCTTTTGGAATCATCCTGAAAGGTTCATATTTTAAAAAGGGGAGGTTTACTGTTTTGTTTTTATACCAGCTATTTCCTAATTTCTCTTCCCTGTTCCATCCCTACACACACACACACACACACACACACACACACACACACACACACACGCAATCTTGCAACAAAGAAAAGCCATTAGGCAAAACCAACAAACCTAAAGACATGAGACAGAACATAGAGCATTGTGCACCTGTAGGCCCTCACCTCCCTCTTGAGAAGATATAGGCATAGTTCATTATTCTTTACTGGAACCAAGCTGTCATCACATTTAGACAGAGTTCAGCTGCCATTTATCTTATTAGAGTCATTGTATATCTTGTCCTGGTTGAGAAAGTCCTTCTTCCCTTTTCCTACAAAAGCAAAAGGAGATATTTTAGAAGCAAGATAGAAAATATGTAATTGATGGTGTTTTGGCTGATGCACTCCAGAAGCATGAATTGGCATGGATTCCATGCTTCCTAAAGCTGAAAGCCATTGGATCATACTTCAAATTTGGCATTGAGGAATAAGTAATATTTTTAAAAAATATGTTTTGTTATACCATGAGAGATGGCACAGCATTGTAGGTAGAGAGGTGGCCTTGAAGCTTGGAAGACCTGGTTTCAAATCCTATCTCTGACACCCACTGGCTGTGTGACCCTGGGCAAATAATTTAACCTGAAATGACTGCCTAAGACTCATAGTTGCAGAAAAGATGCTGACCTGTAGTGGTAGAGGGATGGGCAGGGAGGTGGTTAGAGTGCTAGGGCTGGAGTCAGGAAAACTCATCTTTGTGAGTTGAAATCCAGCCTCAGGCACTTACTAGCTGTGTGACTCTAGACAAGTCACTTAACTCTCAGTTTGCCTCAGTTTCCTCTTTCATAAAATGAGTTGGAGAAAGAAATGGCAAACCCCTCCAGTATCTCTGCCAAGAAAGTCCCAAATGGAGTCAGGAAGAATTGAACATGACTGAAAACAACTGACAACAACAAAATTTTAAGGGGAACTCTACTGAGTGGGAGAGTCAGGAGGGGTCTCTTGAGGAGGTAGGTTTTGGTATGAGCATTGGCAAAAAGCAAAGGGTTCTGAAAAGCCAAGGTGAGAAAAAAACAGTGTCCCAGGTATGGGAATCAGCCATACAAGGGCATAGTGGTGAGAGGTGGATTATTGTGGAGAGGGCATATTTGTTCGGTTCAGGTCAGTTTAGAAACATAGATTGGAGACAGAGGAGTTTATCTGAAGCCTACCAGCAGCTTCACATGCTCTGTGGAGGAATGACACAAGTCGGGCGGAGTCTAAATCAGAACTCAACTCTATTCAGGCAAGTAACAGACTTTTATACTGTTTCTGAACTATTACGTCACACATTGCTTTGTTACTTTACTGGACCATCTTTGATACTTTACTGGGACATCCTGCCACGTGTCTCACGTAGCCCATATAGCTTAGATACACCATGCTCACTATATTGCAACATTCCTGATCATTCCCATGCAGATACCCATACCAAAACATTTCTGTTCTTTCCCACGCGGATCACAGCCCGGACCCACGACCTCTTATCTTGTACAGTCTTGCAAAAGGCCTCGCCTCAGATGGCCTTGCCTTGCACAGGCCTAGGAGGCTTACCAAGATATAGCTGGATCTCCACATGCCAGTCTGCGCGTCTTCAAGGGTAGCTAGAACAGGCTCAGGCTTAAAGGAAAAACTGTCATTTACTTCTCTCACCATGGACCATCTCAGAGCTAGCCCCCTACGTTCATCTTTTGCTGTGAGCTAATAGGGAAATACTGAGGCTTCTTAAGCAGAATATTGATGCAAGTCAGGCAGTCAACTAGTGTGTATTAAACACCTACTATATGGTAGGCACTGTACTAAGTGCTGGGAGTACAAAGAAAGCTTCCCCCCCAAAAACCACACACGCCATCCCTGCTCTCAAGAAGCTCATAGTCGAATGGGGGAGATAGCAGGCAAACAACTATACACAAAACAAGATATAGACACAATAAACTGGGGGTAGTCTGAGGGAAATCACTATGGAGGAGGTGGACTGGGAAAGACTCCTTGCACAAGGTACAGTTTTAGTAGAGACTTGAAGGAAGCCAGGAGGCAGAACTGGGGTCAGATCTGGGATTTTTCTGTAATTCCCTAGAAGACTAGAAGGAAAAAATGAGCCAAAGATCATCTTGGCCATTTTTGGTTGGCAGTGGAAGCGATGTTGGCTCTCAGCAGTTTTCCAAAGCTCTCAGTAGAACATTGAGTATGAGCCTCAAAATGCAGATGCTCAGAAACACTCTGTGAGCTGAACTCTTCCAAGGAGATAAGATAAAGAAAAAAGCACATTGCAAAAGTGGGTGGACTGGACTGACATGGTTATGTTTTGTTTGTAAATTTCCATATGGGGGACCTTCTGACTCTTCCATTTTCAGAAGTGTGAGACTTTGGGGGAAGAGAGAAACTGCTACTTTGCAAAAGCCATTTGTAGAAAAAACAGAATCTTCTTGGTTCCAAAACATCACCTTTTGTTTTCACAGGTAAAAAGGAAGAAGAATGGTGAAGTTGCAAATGAGATGTTTTCATTTCCAGGCCAACCTTTTTCTCTTGCTTTGAAAACAACTTGTGTAAATGTATTTGTTCTTTTCACCAAGGTATTCTGAGCATTTCTAGCAATGATTGTGGAAAGATAGAACCAAATAAAACCCAGCAGCCAAGAGAGAAGTAATAAATATGTTCAGCGATGGCAAATTTAAATCTCTATAGGTCCAGAATATGGGCAAAGGCAGTGGAAGAAGCAGATGCTCCTTCTTCCCTTATGACTGCTCTAGGACCCAGTTAAAAATAGATAGGAACTGACCAGCCAATTCCCCGAACCAAATATACCAATGGAGAATGCTGATGTAAGACATATCTTTGCCCAGTCTCTCACACCTGGAATGCTCTCCCTCCTCCACTCTGACTACTGACTTTCTTCGCTGCCTTTAAATCCCAACTAAAATCCCACCTTCTACAGGAAGCCTTCCCCAACCCCTCTTAATTCCAGTTAATTATTTCCTATTTATCCTGAATGTAGCTTGCTTTGTATATATCTGTTTTCATGTTGTCTCAGCCTTTAGACTATAAGTTTCTTGAGAGCAGAGACTGCGTTTTACCCCTTTTTGTATCCTTGGTGCTTAGCACAGTACCTGGCACGTTGTAGGCACTTAATAAATGGTTATTGATTGATTGGTCTCTAAGAAGGTGAGGAGCAGCATAGTATAAACAAATAGTTCTAGATTTAGAGTCAGATACCAAGATTCAAATCCCAGCTTTTCCACTTATTACCTTTATAACGTAGGGCAAGTCACCTAACCACTCTGACATCAGTTCTGCAGAACGAGGGGATGGAAGGAGATAGCTTTTGAATGTAGCACCTTAGATTCAGGAGAGGCTGATGAAAGTATAGTTTTGCTCAGCTGGAAAGAGAGACTAAAGAATCATAGGAGACTGAAGTCAGTTGGGAAGGGAGGAGTCTGGGTGTTTTTGGAGAGGAGGGAGGCTAAATGTGAGGATGTGTACCAGTAGTAAGCCAATTACAAGTGAAGGCTGTTGCTGTCCCAAACTGGATATATTCACGAGATGCTGGAGTCTGGCATGGTTCACTCACTTGCTTAAGGAGTGATCTGCCTGGACAGAATTTTGTTTTCTGCGTTTTGTTCACTGCTACTTGCACTTTGTGAATTCATCCACTTTCCATTTCTTCTTCCCTTCCCTGCCTTGTGGCTTGCCTGGCAAACTGGCCTTTCTTGCCCTTAGGTGTTTACTGTACTCTTTAATTATTATCTGTTTGCTGTCTATATTTATGATGGATTTTGTATCCTGGTAAAGGTAAGCTGATAGTTATCACATTTTGAGCCAGCATTCACCATAAAAGAGTGGCCCACATTGGGAAAAGCACAATAGCAAATTTGTGAAGCAATAACCCCAGGTTTAATGCAAGTCCATATCAAGATCCCCAGTGACAAACTAAGGTTCTTCAGGAGGTTCACTCAAGCTCCAGATCTCTGATACTCTCCTATGCTCTGTCAAACAAGGAGTTTGGGTTAGGGAAACTCTGCTTTTCCAGCTTTCAACCTACAATCCCTTAAAAATTGCGAAGGATGTTCTTTCAATGGAGAGGGAAGAGCAATACAACCCCATTTCCAGTAATCAGAGAGGCACCATGGTACAGTGGAACATAAAAGAGACCTGAGAATGAGTCCAGTGACCAATCATATGACTGAATGTGTCACAGGAGCTCTCCAAGGCTCACTTTTCTCATCAGCAAAATGGAGATAGCTAAAACTTGTGTGGTTATTGGAATCAAAGATTGTGTACACAAACCTCTTTGAAAACCCTGAAGTCCATATAAACACAAACCTTTTGATAAGAAATCCTGTGAAAATAGATCGTATTGCTTTCTCTGCGTGCTTCTGAAGATGAAAAGATGAGATATATTTTCTACTAGCAGAAGTGAGAAGCTGGAGGAGTGAGCCAAACCATATTCTTGACCCCCATCTCCACACATATGTGAATGCTCACTCATGCGCACGAGCACACACACACACCTTAGCTATGAAAACATCCAAAACAACCAAGCTGGCTTAGTAGCGAGGCTCAAGGTCCACATCATTAAGCAAGGGAAGAGTTAGCAACCATTGGTAGAAGGAACACATTTAAACATTTAACCAAACAAATGCTGCTCGTTATGAACATTAGTTTATAGGGCAACTTAACATTATGAACAGCACGGTGATCTGGACAGTGTTGGACTTGGCGTCCAGAGAGACCTGGGTTTGAGTCCTACATCTGATACAAGCTATGTGACCTTGCGCAGGTCACTTAATTGCTCCGAGACTCAGTTTCTTCATCTGTAAAATGAAGGGTAAAAATAATATCTGTAATATCTACCCAAAAAGGCTTTCGAGAGGGTTCAAGGAAAAAATGTATGTAAAACCCACTGAAAATGTAGAGGAAATGTTTGCTATTGTATCAACAATACATAGGCATATAGTATTAACATAAGCCTGCTTTGTTCTCAAGAACTTTAGTGACTATAGTCACAGAGCACCGGACTATGTCCTTGTAAGGCTAATGGGGAATGAGATCTTCCCAGCCCATTAATAGGCCTCATGTGGAGCCCATTAAGGGAAGCTTGCTTGCTTATAGGAAGACTTGCATATCTTTTGCTAATAACCTAATTAGGCAATGAGTCGGGTTGTGATGCCTTCTGGCTCTGAGCCTATTAGCTGAAAGAGTATATATTGTGAGAGGTGAGCTTTTGCTTTGGGGACTTGCTTATGAGAAAGATGTGATTTCCTGGTCAAGACTCTGAGCGGCTGCATGTTCAGAGCTCCCAACTCCTCAGAGGTAAAGGCTGTCTCCATTCAGTGGTGGATATAAAGCTTTGGTTCAGGCGGTAGAGCCCTGTCTGCTGGTCTTTATTTCTCTCCCTGTATTATTCTCTGCTTGTATTTTATGTAATTAAAAAAAGAAACAGCTGTCTTTCTTTGGTAAAGCCGATAAAAGAACTTGCGGCCATCCAGGGTGTGCCGGGGTAGTTGCCGTTACAGCTGTGAGTCAGAAGAGCTAGGTTATAACAGCAACAATAATATGACGATAACGGCTAGCACTTATATAGCACTTCAATGTTTGCAAAGTACTTTACGCATATTATCCCATTGGATCCTCATGCCCACCCTGGGAGAGAGATTCTATAATTATCCCCATTTTGCAGGTGAGGAAACTGAGGCTGGGAGAGGTTAAGGGACTTGTCCGTGTTCACGCAGCTAGTGAACGACTGAGGTAGGATTTGAACTCAGAACCTCCTCAGGTCCAGCACTCTCTCTGCTTCTTGCCTTAGCTCTTGGCTCTGCCCTGACCTGTGACCTTGCATCAATCCTTCAGCCTCACGGGGCTTCAGATCTTCGGTGGTAAATGAAGAGTTTTCACTAGTTAGTCTATTCTATAAAGTCCATTCTAGCTCCTTCCAGGATTATGGGTCAAGGTATTGCAGTAGATGGGCACCAGACTTGGAGTCAGAAAGATCTGAATTCCTGCCCTTGCCTCAGACGCTTCCAGCTGTGTGACCCTCGCAAGCCACTCGATCTTTCTGGGCCTCAGTTTCCTCATCTGTAAAATGGGCACAAACAATAGCACTTCCCTCACAGTGTTGTTGTGAAGATCAAAGCACTTTGCGGATACTAGATGTTACTCTCACTGCTACACTTCTTATTATTAATATTAATCAAGTGGGTATCCCTCAACTACTTTATTATTATTAATGATGATGGGTGCCTCTTACCTTGTTAATAATTATTGTTGATAATAATAATAATAATGGTGGATATCCATCTACTTTATATTATTATACTTATTAATGATGATGATGACAGGTGCCTCTTACCTTGTTAATAATTATTGGGGTTTTTTGCTTTTTAAAATTTTTTAAAATTATTGTTAATAATAATAATAATAATAATGGCAGGCATTCCTCGCTCTGACTTTTAATGGCTAAACAAATAGAGGCATATGAATATAGTGGAATATTACTGTGCTGTAAGACATGGTGGATACAAGAATTGGAAATCTGAAGCAAACATGGGAAGACTTGTATGAACTGATGCTGAGGGGAAGCAAAGGAGAAGTAGGAAAATAACGTCAATACCAACTATAATAATCAATAATAATAATGACATAAACAAAAACAGAGCCCAAAGGCGATGGAGCTCACGTTTAATATCATGGCCAACCTGAGCCCAGAGGATGGATGATGAAACACACACTTCCACAAGTGGAGGAAGGGGATGCTTCCTGATGCTCTTGTCTGTGCTGCCCATCATTCAGTTGTACTGTCGATTGTTTTATCGACCTTGTTACAAAGGAGGGTTTGTGGGGAACAGAGCAGTACTATTGGGGGAGAGCTGTGGTGAGAATAAATACCAGGCATCAACAAAACTTTGAAGACAAATAGTAAAGTACTTCCCCACTTGAGGAGAGACCAGGAGGTGGAGTTGGTCCAGGGCATACCCTTCACCATTGGTGCAGGCAGGGAAGGTTTCATAGAGCAGTTAAATGTAGAGCTGGGCGTTGGAAGATGAGTAGCCTTTGGGATGAATAATTACTCTGTGGTTAAGAATATTTTTATTTTTAAAGTAAGTTTGGTGGAGACAGGAACACAAAAAATAAAACCACCAAAAATATGATAAAAAAAAAAAAAACTAAGGGAGAAGCTTCTGTTTTCTCCTAGTTTATAATTTCATACAGATCACATCTGAGCTGGGAGAAGACCAGAACTTTGCTTTCTTGCACGTACCTGTTGTTGTTTATCCTTCATTCTTGAAGAGGACCATGACGTTAGGGAGGTGATGCCATGACATGCAAGTGAATTGGATTTAAGTGATGGAGGAGGGAGGGCTGTGCAAAGTCACCAGCCTCACTTTCTCCTCCAGAGCCATCAGTGGTGACACATAGATCAGAATGACTGGAGATGGCTCTGGATGCAGTGCCAGACCTTGGCCTTATTAAACTAAGGTCTTTAACAGGCCTCAGTTTGACTGAGGCAAAGCTCATTCTGTGATTAAGGCTAAATAAGAAATGAAACAGAGAATGGCAAAAAAAAAGTCAGTCTGGGAGGGGAAGATCCCTAGGATTTCTGGCCAAAACAGCCCAAACAATGACCAACCGGGGCTTGGCCTGGGACCTATTGTTGGCCAATTAATGAGAGCCAGAGTAATTTGGCTTTAAGATCCTTAAGAAGGATCCTTAAGAAAAAAAAAATTTCACTTACCTACCTGGTGGTAGGTGGATAGATATTGAATCTGGACTCAGGAAGAATTGAATTCGAATCCTGCCTCAAATACCAGCTGTATGACCCTGGACAGATCATATAACTTTTGCCTGCTTCAGTTTCCTAATCTGTAAAGATAGTAATAGCACCTATCTCACCGCATTGCTGTGAGAGAGAACAATTTTAAGCACTTTATGCATTTCAAAGTGCTATTTAAATCATCATCGTCATCATCATCGGCCATAAAGAGCTTTCTGCTTTAAAGATAAGATGAAGAGCAGCATTCCCATTTTGGTTGGAAATTATACAACATTTCAACATTTCCCATGGGTGAGCTCAAAAATACCAAAGAAATCTGACTCAGGTCATGCACAACTTTCAAGCCCATGTTTGGCCCGTGGTGACAAATGTGTCTTTATTCCTTAGGGGAAAAAATAATCACTAACATTTATAGCTTTTCAGTGGGCAAGTGTATGATGCAACATTATTTCAGTTGATGTGGGTAACAACTTTGTGAGGGAGGTAGTGTGTTTATCATAATTTTCCCCATTTTACAAATGAACAAACTGAGACTCAGAGATGACGTGACTTCCCTGTGGTTATGTCGTTGGCAAACACTCGGAGCTCTCTTGCTCTAAGGCCAGTACGCGGTTTCCCACATTATTTTGCCACTTTGTACCTTTTAAACTGTGATTTTTAGGGAAACTTCTGGGCCTTGTAGTTTCTTTCTCCATGAAGTGAGGAGACTGGACCAGATGATTCCTGCCCTAATGTCGTGATCCTACAAACTTTCCTCAAACCCCTGGTCGGGGTCAAAATGGAACCATCGTTCTTCCTCATCTCACCACTGAGGGAAATGTGTAGGTCCCAGGAATTCAATAGTCTTGGTTTATCCTAATGCCAATACAATTCAATTCCACAAACATTTATCAAGTGTCTACTCCAAGCCCCAGTAGGGCTGATGACATCAAAATGAAAATGTAATGCTTCTGGCCTTCATAGATACTACATTTTATTGCAGAAATGTTGTTGTTGTTCAGTTGCTTCAGTCATGTCTGACTCTTTGTGACCTCATTTGGGGTTTTCTTGGCAGAGATACTGGAGTAGTTGGCCATTTCCTTCCCTAGCTCATTTGACGGATAAGGAAATTGAGGCAAACAGAGTTGAATGACTTGCCCAGGGTCACACAGCTAGTGTCTGAGGCCAGATTTGAACTCAGGTCTTCCTGACTCCAGGCCTGGCACTCTATGCACTATGCCATCTAGTTGCCTAGTACTACAGAGATGATAGATAGATAGATAGATAGATATTTGATGAATGGATAGGCAGATAGATAATAGATAATTCAAGGATGAAAAATAGATAGATATTTGATGAATGGACAGGCAGATAGATAATAGATAATTCAAGGATGATAGATAGATAGATAGTAGTTTTGAGAGGGAAAGAGCATAGGCATAGGAAGATGGGTTAGGAGTGGCCGTATGTGTGAGGTGGCACCTGAGAGAAACTTGGAAGGAAGCCAGGAGTTTTATGATCTAGAGGTGAGAAGGAAATGCATTTCAGGTGTAGGGGACCACATGTGAAAAGGCACTGTCTTTCTGGAGGGGACATCAAGGGTAAGGAGGAGTTTATGTAGATCATTATGACAACAGCAGAGGAAGTGTGGGGATAATATTTATGACAAGTAGCTTTCCCACCACCCTGAAATGGTGCAGTAATATGAACCCATTATAAATTCATAGAAAGAGGAGTTAAGAAAGCTGAGCTCACACGTCAGCCTGACTGCTGAAGGGAAGCCAGAAGATATATCCTGCTGAAAACCCCAGTCAAAGTGCCCATGCTCACCTCTCAGTGCAGGACCCATGCCTGGTTCCTTCACAAACATGGCGACAGAGTGGGGCTGGGAGGAGAAGGGGCTCCCAGAATCCCGAGCCTTTTCACGGGCCTGCTGAGCTCTCAGATGACAAGAGCCTGCCCTCCAAGGCTGGCGAAAGTTTCTGCCAGGAGGATCCGAACATCCTCCAAGAGCTTTTGGCCTCTTGCCACATCACACATTAGGCTCCATTTTCCAAATCAGTTCTTCTGTTGCTTTTTAAAAAATGAAAACAGGCCTTAGCTTCCTGTCTGAAGATCTCCTTGTCTCTGAAAAAGAAAGCCAGGCTTCTCTTAACCAGAGAGGTTCCTAAATATTTTAAAAGGTTGAAGTTTTGTTTGTTTGTCTGGTTTTTGGAAGGGGGTGGAGTAGTCAGAGGAGAAAGGAACAGGAGAGAGAAAATACATCCTTTATTCTCTTCTAGCAAAATGTCCTCCCTTCTAAGGCACACACCGAATGATCTTGCTGCTTTCAGCCATGGAGTCTTAACTTGGCATTGTTATACACTTGACATAGAAAAGAGGGGACAAGTGTGGACAGGGATCTGAGGTCCAGCAGTGACAGGAGCTCTATCTGCCTAATGTGAACATACTGTCAGAGGTATAATGGGCCTTCAAAGCCATTTAGCAGACTCCCTTGTTTTAAAGACAGGAAACTAAGGTCAGAGAAGTTGTCACTTGCCCCAAGTCACATGGGTAGCAAATGGCAGAGACGGACTTTGACTTCTGGTCCTCTTAATCCAATCCAGCCCTCCTCTCATGCTCACTGACTCCACAGAGCTGGAAGAGACCTTAAATGTCATCTATAACAATCTTCTAAGGAGGCCCAGGCTGATGAAGTGATGAAGTGACTTATCCAATATCACATGGATAGTAAATGGAAGAGCCAGGGTCCAAGCTCAGGTCCTCTGACTACAGCCATATCCGACATTCTTTCCATTACACTCTTATTGAAGAACACCTGCCTAAGTAGTTCTGTTCGGTCACCAATAAGCAAGGCTTTCTATTGCAATTATAAAACTATTCTAGTAAACATGGGATTGCACTTTTAAATGCTTTAGAAATGGAGGTCTTGGTGGGCTAGAGTAGCCAAGAAAGCTCTTAGGGAGGCACTTGCTGGCCGTTCATTTCCTTTGCATCCTGATCTATGTCTTATCACTGGACCCAGATGGCTCCGGAGGAGAAAGTATGCACAGCCCTCCCTTACTTAAATCCAACTCACTTGTATATTGTAGCATCACCTCCCTGATGTCATGGTCCTCTTTGAGAATGAAGAACAAACAACAACCTCTGTGAATAGAAAAAAAGAACTAGACAGTTAAGCAGCACAGTTTTCTTTTCCTTCCTTCCTTCCTTCCTTCCTTCCTTCCTTCCTTCCTTCCTTCCTTCCTTCCTCCCTTTCTTTCTATTTTCTCTTTTTCTCTTTCTCTCCATTTCTCTCTCTCTCTCTCTCTCTCTCTCTCTCTCTCTCTCTCTCTCTCTCTCTCTCTCTCTCCCCCTCTCTCTCTCTCCCTCCCTCCCTCCTTCCCTCCCTCCATTCCCTCTGTCCTCATAGGGTATCATAACCTCTGCCCAAAAGAATGTAAATTTTGATCCCTGAAACCTTTTTTTCCCCTTAAGGACCATACCTTAAAACTAAATCACTCTGGCTGTCATTGATTGGCCAACAGTAGGTCCGAGACCAAGCCCCACTTGGTCATTGTTTGGGCCTTGATTGGCTCAGAGTGAATATAAATAATTGTTTCTGCTTTGTCCAGAAACCCGGAAGGTCTTTCTCTTCCAGATTGATTTTTTTTCACTAGCTAAAGAGGCTATTCTTTGCCTCATTTCTTACCTAGCCTTAATCACTAAATAGATGCTGACTCAGTCATATGGTGACCTGTTAAAAACCTAGGTTTGGGGTGGGGTGGAGCCAAGATGGTGGCTGGAAAGCAGGGACTTGCTCTCCCCCAGGTCTGTCCAAACACCTGTAAAAATGGCTCTGAACAAATTCTAGAGCTGCAGAACCCACAAAATAGCAGAGGGAAGCAGGGCTCCAGCGCAGGATGGCCTGGATGGTCACTGGGAAGGGTCTATTGCATGGAGCTGGGAGTGGAGCTGGGCACAGCCCAGCATGGACTGCTCCAAGACCAACCAGACCACGGCAGAACAGGCCATAGGGCCCTGAATCATTGAGCTGTGGCAGTGACCAGACTCCTTAACCCACAAACACCAAAGACAACAGAGCAAGTTAGTGGGAAAAACTGCTGGATCTGAGTGAGAGGAGTGTGCAGTTGGGCCCAGCCCTGGGGGCAGTGGAGATGGTGCAGCTCTGTGGTTGCTTCCAGAGCACCGACTGCAGTTGCTTCCGACCCCAGGGCCACCCGGTGGGAGGAATTAAGCAGCAGATCAGAGTAGGAGTGCAGAGCATGCTTTGGCCTGCTTGGATCTGTGTTGCGATCCTGGTTGATGGTTCTTGGGGGAGGAGGAGCACTGGTGTGGCAGAGCTTGCTGTGTAGAAGTAGCTCTGAAAACAGCAGCGAAAATGGACTCAGATTCAGACTCAGACTTTAGAATCTTTTTTGGTAACAAAGAAGATCAAAACATACAGCCAGAAGAAGTCAACAAAGTCAAAGAGCTTACATCAAAAACCTCCAAGAAAAATATGAATTGGTCTCAGGCTGTAGAAGAGCTCAAAAAGGATTTGGAAAAGCAAGTAAGAGAAGTAGAGGAAAAATTGGGAAGAAAAATGAGAGTGATGCAAGAAAATCATGAAAAACAAGTCAATGACTTGTTAAAGGAGACCCCAAAAATACTGAAGAAAATAACACCTTAAAAAAATAGACTAACTCAAATGGCAAAAGAGCTCCAAAAAGCCAATGAGGAGGAGAAAGCCTTGAAAGGCAGAATTAGCCAAATGGAAAAGGAGGTCCAAAAGACCACTGAAGAAAATAGTTCCTTAAAAATTAGATTGAAGTAAGTGGAAGCTAGTGACTTTTTGAGAAATCAAGATACTATAACACAGGACCAAAGGAATGATAAATTGGAAGACAATGTGAAATATCTCATTGGAAAAACCACTGATCTGGAAAATAGATCCAGGAGAGATAATTTAAAAATTATTGGACTACCTGAAAGCCATGATCAAAAAAAGAGCCTAGATATCATCTTTCAAGAAATCATCAAGGAGAACTGCCCTGATATTCTAAAGCCAGAAAGTAAAATAGAAATTGAAAGAATCCACAGATCGCCTCTTGAAAAAGATCCCAAAAAGAAAACTCCTAGGAATATTGTCACCAAATTCCAGAGTTCCCAGGTCAAGGAGAAAATACTGCAAGCAACCAGAAAGAAACAATTTGAGTATTGTGGAAACACAATCAGGATAACACAAGATCTAGCAGCTTCTATGTTAAGGGATTGAAGGGCTTGGAATAAGATATACTGGAGGTCAAAGGAGCTGGGATTAAAACCAAGAATAACCTACCCAGCAAAACTGAGTATCATGCTCCAAGGCAAAATATGGATTTTCAATAAAATAGAGGACTTTCAAGTTTTCTCAGTGAAAAGACCAGAGCTGAATAGAAAATTTGACTTTCAAACACAAGAATCAAGAGAAGCATGAAAAGGTAAATAAGAAAGAGATATCATAAGGGACCTAAAGTTGAACCATTTTGTTTACATTCCTACATGGAAAGATGATGTGTGTAATTAATGAGACCTTCCTCAGTATTAGGATAGTTGAAGGGAGTATGCATATACATATACATATATATGTGTGTATATGTATATATATACATATAAATACATATATATGTATGTATATGTATATATACACATATATATGTGTGTATATGTATATATATACATATAAATACATATATATGTATGTATATGTATATATACACATATACATATATATGTATACACACATATGTACAGAGAGCACAGGGTGAGTTGAATATGAAGGGATATCTAAAAAATAAAATTAAATTAAGGGATGAAAGAGGAATATTTTGACAGAGGGAGAAAGGGAGTAGAATGGGGTAAATTATCTCACATAAAAGTGGCAAGAAAAAGCAGTTCTATAGGAAGGGAAGAGGAGTCAGGTGAGGGGGAATGAGTGAATCTTGGTCTCATCAGATTTTACTTGAGGAGGGAATAACATGCACACTCAATTGGGTATCTTACCCCACAGGAAAGTAGGAGGAAGGGGATAAAAAATGGGGGATGATAGCAGGGAGGGCAGATAGGGGGAAGAAGTAATGAAAAGTAAACACTTTTGAAAGGGGACAGGGTCAAGGGAGAAAATTGCATAAAGGGGGACAGGATAGGATGGAGGGAAATATAGTTAGTCTTTCAGAACATGATTACTGTGGAAGTGTTTTACATAATGATACATGTGTGGCCTATGTTGGATTGCTTGCCTTCTTAGAGAGGGTGGGTGGGAAGGGAAGAGGGGAGAGAATTTGGAACTCAAAGTTTTGAAAGCAGATGCTCAAAAAAAGTTCTTTTTGCATGCAACTGGGAAATAAGATATACAGGCAATGGGGCATAGAAATCTCTCTTGCCCTACAAGAAAGTAAGGGGAAAGGGGATGGGGGGGGAGTGGGGTGACAGAAGAGAGGGCTGACTGGGGAATGGGCCAATCAGAATATATGCCATCTTGGAGTGGGGGGAAGGATAGAAATGATGAGAAAATTTGTAACTCAAAATCTTGTGGAAATCAACGCTGAAAACTAAAAAATATTAAATAATAAAATATGGAATTCAAGAAAAGAAAAAAGTTATATATTTTTGCAGTGTAAATCAAACATTGTAAATTGATAAAATGTATCTGTTAATTTGCTTGTACAAAATAAACACTAGGTCTTACCTAAGATTTTAAATGTTAAAAAAAACCCTGGGGCAGCTAGGTGGCACAGTTGGCACAGTGAGTAGAGCACTGGCCCTGGAGTCAGGAGGACCTGAGTTCAAATCTGGCCTCAGACACTTGACACATGTACTAGCCATGTGACCTTGGGCAAGTCACTCAACCCCAATTGCCCAAACAAAAAAATATCAAAAAACCCCTTAGTTTATAAAGGCTAAGGTCTTCCACTGCATTGTGGGCCATCTTTAGTCATCCTGATCTATATGTCACCACTGGACCCAGATGGCTCTGGAGGAGAAAGTGAGGCTGGTGACTTTGTACAATCCTCCCTCAGTTAAATCCAATTCATTTTCATGTTCTGATACCACCTCCCTGATGTCATGGTCCTCTTCAAGAATGAAGGACATGTAACAACAACAATTTAGTCTCTACACAGGCCATTTTCTCAACCTCCTTCCCACTGATAGATTGAGCTCTGTCCTTGACGCCTCTCCCTCTACTCCCTCCCACCAGACTCTGATGGGCCAGTTTTGACCTAATATTGCCCCGAACCACAACACCACTTCCATACCGTGCTGTCTTGTCCACCCATCTTTCCAGCTCCCCTTTATGTGTTCTTTCTCTCTATTAGAATGTAAACTTCTTGAGGGAAGGGGCCATATTGCTTGTATGTATTTGGTTTCCCAGGATTGGTACATATGGTAAGTGTTTGATAAATGCTTTATTTATCTATTGAGCAGGTAACACTTGGAGCAAGCCTTGAATGCTAACTAGGATTTGGCTACATGGTTTTATTGTCCTCTCCCTGGCTTACAGCAGCCCTCCAGCCAGTGGATTAGTGCCTAGCACCTGCTCCCCCACCTCCTGTCTTCCCCAATTCCGAGCTCTGTCCTTCCCAACTTCCAGTAGCTTGTTAGCTCTCTAGCACCTCCTGATCCACTTTGGTAGCCTCTCACTGACCCGGAGCTGCTAAGATGGCTAGCACTCCCTTATGGTCTTCGGTACTCCCAGCAAAACCCACAGTTCTGCACTCAACCCTTATTTATGCTCAATGTCTACCTCCACATGTACATATTCACAAAAAGGAATGCATAGATACCTGATATTTAATGGAATTATGAGTAGCAAAAAAACCAAGGAGCAATAGAGTAGCTTGAGCTGGTATAGAAAGAAGATGGCACATGGAAAAATATTGAGAAAAAAAGGGAGAAAAAGGATGAGTGAAACAAAGAGTGTGTGGGAAAACTGGAGAGAGGAAGAATGTGTAGGATCAGAGAGAGAGTAAAACAAAAGGAGAGCAGGTAGGTGATGAAAACAGAAGGAAGCTGAGCACTAGATACTTTGCTGGATGCAAAGATGAATGTGACACAGCCCCTTCCTGTGTGGGGCTTAACATCATAGTCGAGAAGCAAGAGTCCAAAGGAGAAAGCAAAGAAAAAGAAGAGGAAGGAGAAAGGAGGTACAGTATAGAATAAGTGGAGGGAGGGAAGGAGGAGAGAGATGAGAGGGAGGAGGGAGAAAACAAGGAAGAAAAAAGAGGGAAGGAGGAAGGAAGGAAGAAAGGAAGGAAAGAGGAAAGAGGTGAGAGGGAGGAGGGAGGAAGGAAGAAAAAAGAAAAAGGGAGGTAGGGAAGGAAGAGAGAGGTGAGAGGGAGGAGGGAGGAAGGAAGAAAAAGGAAGGAGGGAGGGAAAGAGGGAGGAGAGAGGTGAGAGGGAGGGAAGAAGGGAGGAAGGAAGAAAGGAAGAAGAAGAGAGGGAAGGAGGGAGGAGAGAGGTGAGAGGGAGAGAGGGAGGAAGGAAAGAAAGAAGGAAGTAAGGTGAGGAAGGGAAAGAAAGAAGGAAAGAACTTTTGCATCCATAAAGCTCCCAGGCACTCATTCTACTTTGGAGTATACAGATAAAAGAAAGTTTGACCTGTGTTCTTTCCTACTTCTACATTATGAGGTAATGGATCTTTTAAATCATTGCACATATTGAGAGAGAGCCTAGGTGAGAGAATCATTCATAAGCCCTGTATATTTCAGACTACTGACTTCCCCAAAAGAGGCTTTTTAATATCTATCAGGAGCTGTATGATAGGAAATGTTACCTCAAGCTGCATGGTGGCTCTTTCTGACTCAGCCAGGCCTTTCTGACAGGTTCTATTGACAGCTGAGAAGCAGTTGTTAGATGGCTTGTTATCTCTACCAATTAAATAACCATCATTTATAAGGACACATTCTAGTATATGGACCAGTTGGAAGAATAGCATTGCCACTGACATCCATGTTGGGTATCAAGTTCCCCTGGATTTGCTGGGACTAGTGTTGATAAGGTAGCAGATGGTCTAATAGACTCTATCCAGGAGGAGCTAAATTGATAGGCCTCTGGTTTAATAATCTTGTGCTCTAATGATTTAGGGGAGTGATGAAAGGCAGGGCAATTACTTATTTGTAATGATGCCCATTTGGACTGGATGGAAAGGACAACCACCAGTCCATGGGGTGATGTAATTAATTGGCATATTCAGGGCAACACAGGTGCTTTTAGGAAGGATACCTTGATAATATAAACTATATCTTCCAGTTAAAAGTAGTTATTGAAAGAGAAATGACTCTTGATTGGCCATACTACTAAAAGAAGAGTAGCGAATTAGCAAATCATAATAATGCCTTTTATTTGCATAACACTTTAGGTGTTTTAGGGGTATTTTACATACATTTTCTCATTATGTTCTCACAACAGTCCTCAGAATTATGGATAATAGGTATTATCAAACCTTTTTTACAGATGAGGACACTGAGTTTCAGTATGGGGAAATGGGAAGCAGTGTTGTGCAATGGAAAGAGTATTGACTCTGGAGTCAAAGGACTTGGATTCAAATCCCTCCACTGATACTCCCTCAGTTTCCTCATCTATAACATAAGGGGGTTGAATTAAATGGCGTCTTCCATCCCTTCCAGTTCTAGACTTGTGATTCTGAGACAGTAAAATGAAAGAGAGGCTGCATTTACACAGATTTTCTCACATTTTTATAATAATCCTATAAGTTATGTAGGGTAGGTATTATCAACCCCATTTTATGGATAAGGACACACATCTATGAGGCTTGGAATGGGGAAATTAGGGGAGGCAGTGAAAAGAACATTGGCTCAGGAGTCAGAAGACTGCCTCTAATATTTAGTATCTGTGTGATCTTGGGCAAGTCACTGACCTATGGGCCTCAACTGTCTTACCTATAAAATGAAGAATTTTGATTAGAGGAGCTTTTAGCCCTAACTATGCTCTGTTGACTTATTCCAAGCTGCCAGCTGTTCTTAAAGCTCAACATTCCATCTCTCACTGGGGCCTTTTCTAACAAGTCCCCTCCCTGGCCCCAGTTGCATGTCCCAAGAATATATTCATCCTTCCTCACCTCAGACTCTCTGATTCCTTCTCTTCCTTCCAGACTTACCTCAGACACCATTTCCCTGGTGCCCTCAGCTCTTAGTAGTACTCTCTCCGTTGTCACGCTAGTTTAGATGTACTTATCTGTGTTCATGTTATGCCTATGTGTCACTTCCATGAGGTTAAAAATTAATTTGCTTTTGTCTTTATCTTCCTATTGCCAATACAGTGCCCTGAAAACAGTAGGCACTTAATGCATGTTTGTATTTAATTGAAGATTTAGTAATGGAACCAAAAATATGTAAAGATATTAGGCTATGATATGTTGCTTTTGTGTAAGGAGAGGGTAGAGTAGAAAAAAGTCATCACTTTGAAGCCATCGTTAATCAACTCAGTCATAGATTTTTTTATATAGAACAGAGGAGTATAATGAGAGGGAGGTTAAAACAGCATCCTCATCAATATCTCTCTGATGCTTTTTTGTTTAAGGAAGTAGAGCCCTGGAGATATTCATGTAGAAAGGAGGGTATAAGACTTAAAAATTAAAATTCATTTCTGACAAAAAAATTAGATTATACTTGAAATGAAGGACTTGGGAGAAAGTAGTCAAAGTAGTTCAGGTAACAGAAGAAACACAGAGTTCAGTACAGAAAAGGGTTGTGTGATGATCAATGAGATAATATTTGTCAAGTGGCCTGGCATATTAGTAGGCAGTTAATAAATGCCTGTTCCTTTCCCTTTCCCCTAAGAAAAACTGAAAAAGTAGACATGATCTTAGCCTCAGCCTCTATACCTTCTGGTAGAATCTAAGCAGAAGAGAAATTCCTTGGCCATTGATTGAAAAGGCTGAGCAAAGAGAGCAGAAGATGGCGTCATTGGCTGAAAGGGCCGTCTAATGATATAATGGCAAGTAGTTCTGAAGATAGCACCTTAGGTGAAGATTAGAGCTGTGGCACAATGAAAGGTGAAAGCGTAGCCTGAAAGAGCTATAGTCTTCTTCTTCATTGGAGAGGCTTATTAACTACAGCATCCTTAGGAAATGATAGACAGGATATTAGGTGACCTTACAGATACCTGGTATCTGGAGACCAGCTGGAGAAACAGGGACAACCAGTGAGGAAAGTCTAAGATGAGTTGCTGGTATGAATGTAGGCTAATCACTTAACCTCTGAGCCTCAGTTTCCTAATCTAAAAAATGGGACTGATAATACCTGTGGCAACTACCACATAGGGTCATTGTAAAGATCTAACGAACTAATGTATGTAAAAAGCTTTGTAAACCTTTAGACATGTTATGAAGTGGAAAGGATCCTCAGTTTGGAGTCAGAGTATTTGAATTGGAATCTTGACTTTTTGCTTATTATTTGTGTGTCCTTGAGCAGGTTACTTTACTTTCATATGCCTCAGTTTTCTCATCAATAAGATGGCGGGCCCCTGAGGGCCTTTCTAGTTCTAGATCTGTAATTGCGTGTTGACATAAACATCCGCTCTTAGTATTCTTGCCCGCACTTTTGGTATATTACTGCCTGCTCAACAGGCTCATTCTTCATAAATGTTGGAAAGTTGATAAATTCTTAAGTTCATAAAAGTTGGAAAGTTCTAGGTTTGTGCAAATCAGGCTAGAGATTAGACTGAGTGAAGTTAAGTTGGGATCCCATACAAAAGCTTACAAAGATGGCCCCTTCCAGTTCACCTTTCCCTGTGGTCACCTTACTGCCACAGGGTAGAGAAGGGGTCTCATCATCTCAAGGACCTCCAGGGATATCTCTGGAATTACAACTAAGCTTATAGGGGGGACACATGGGAACCCCAGGAAAGGAAATACGTTGAAACCTAACCTATAATTGTCCCCACCAAGGGGACTGTCTCCTAAGAGTATGTTCCTAATCCAATCCCCCATTTCCATATCCCCACGTTCTTGGAGCATGGGATCACAGTTTACAGAAATGTTAGAGTTTTTACCCAAACTTTTTTCTCCCTCCATGCCTGACAATCAATATCTTCACATGATGGTGAAATAAGCTCACCACAGGAGCCCAAAGGACTCTAACTCACACTTAAGGATCAGTCTTTAATAAAAAATGAAAACCTTATTGAAGCTGCTTTCTTTTTGTTTTTTAGTCACTCCTCACATTCAGTGGATTCACCATTTGCTTACTGGCTGTGGACCTTGGGCAAGTCACTGAGACGCCCTAAGCCTCAGTTTCCTTGTCTGTAAAACAAAGGGGTTGGCCTGGATGATTTCAAAGTTTCCTTCTAAATCCAAGAGACTATGAACACAATTTTAGAGCGTAGACAAATGCAAGAAGCTTGGGGTTCATCTGTTTTTCTCTTAGAATCTATGTGTACCTAGCAGATGTTGGGGTGTTTTTTTTTAGTCTTTTGGCTCTCAGTTCTGATAATTTGCTTCGTTATTCTGAGACCTGCTGCATTATTTCTCTAGCTGGGAAAAACCCTCCCAGCAAAAAAGCAAACTGACAAAAAAATGTTTGTAAAATGCATAACATTCGCAGCTCTAACCTTTACTTAAGCCAGTAGAAGAAAAAAAATAAAGGAAGGGAACATCTGATTTCAAGGGAGAAATAATTATATAAATAAGGAAGTCCTTGTTAGTCCAGGCCAGTTTCACCCTAAAGCTGGCTTAAATAAAGAGCAGGAAAATAGTTGTTAGGGGGCCTAGAAAATTACAGCACCCTTGAAGGGCTGTCATGGAGACCAGAGTAGATTATCCGTACTGACGGCTCATTATTATCACCCACTGGCCAATGAAGTGGCATGTAGGAGGCATGGAAGTCTGTAACACCTGACAAATAAAGAATTCCGAAGAACTAGATGAAAGGATGCTATCAAAGAGGTGTAAGAAGATGGAATGGCCATGAGGGAGGAGCAAAAGGATAACCAACCAGTGGATAGCCCATGTGCACCATGCATGTATTCTTAGGAGGGCCAAAGAAACTGAGGCAGGCTTCCAATGCATCCAGTGGAGCCCCTGAGGCAAACTGATGGGACTGTGAACTCAAGGGCAGGGACCATTTTTGCCATCTTTGTATCCCCAATCAGCCCCTGGCTTATTGGTGGCACTGAAATGCCTGAATGAGAGTCACTCAAGGTGGGCTGGCCTAAATGAGATGAGATTTGCAACATCAGAGGGAACATTCCAATTGGGAAGGCCACAAATCCATTGGAACACCTGACTCTTTAACCCGCCCAGTGTCTCTACTTCAGCCCAGTGGGTAAAAATATGACAGGGAATTTGACTATCCCACTACCAACTACTTTACAACCTAATTCATAGGTTTGGTGAAGGCTCCTTTGTTCTCCAGAACCTAATGGATATGGGGGGCTCAGTGGTGCAGAGGACAGAGCAATGGCCCTGGAATCAGAATGATCTGAGTTCAAATGTCACCTGACGCATACTAGCTGTGCGACCCTGGGCAAGTCACTTAACCTCTATCTGTCTCAGTTTCCTCAATTGTAAAATGAAAATAATAATAATACCTACCTCACAGAATTATTGTAAAGATTTGCACAGTGGCTGGCATGTAATAGACACTAAATGCATGCTTGTTTCTTCTTTCCTTCTCAATGTTCTTATAATCTCTTAGTGGTTTACACATAGTAGGTACTCATTAAATGCTTCTTGATTGATTTTAAATCTACTCTAGACCTCAAACTGATCAGACCCAAATAATTCTTAAGGTGTTTTTGGATTCTGTAACTGGGGTTCACTAGGGGAGAGATGAAGCAGTGTAATGCAGAGAGCTTGGAAAGTTGGAATTTGAGTCCACACTCTAGCATTAAGTTACTATGTGGCCTTGGGCAAATCATTGAAGTTCTCTACATCTCAGTTTGCTCCTAAATGCACACAGTAAGCACTCAATGCATGCTTTTTCACTCATTCATCTGTAAAACGAGGTTGCTTTTGAATATTTACTTGCTAATAATATCGGTTTTAGAGCAGATGGTGAGCTCCATTGGTAGAGGGAGTTTGCTCATTAGGAAGTTTCCTATACTAATCACATCAAAAGTTTGGCCCCAAAATAAATAAATATGTAGATAAATGAATGGATAGAAGATAGACGAATGATTGAATAAATGAATGAATGAATGAATAAACAAGTGTATTAGGAGGGTAGAATTTATAATTTCAAAGAGGATCATATATATGTCTGAAAGGTTCAGAACCGTGAGATATAAGGAATCTTCAAAGTAGGAGGCAGAAGAATCAAAGCATATATTTAGGCTCCACAGTAACCAACCTACAAACCAGCATCCCTATTTTGATATTTTGACAAAAAGCTTCCAGGCCCAATAAGTCCGCCTCGCAAGAGTAACCAGGAGGCCACAGAGAAGCATGATGGTATAAAGCAAAATCATATACATGCTTCCCCTCTATGGTAAAAAGATTACCCACTGGCCTCAAGTCCTTGTTCAGCACTCCTCAATCCTCATGTAGGTGAGCTCTGCTACCGGCAGCTCCTGCTTCAGCTTCGGCTGTAGCTGTAGCAGCCTCTGGCTCCAACAGAAGCTGCTTTTAACCATCCAGCTAGCAGCTTCTGCGCGAGTGTAAGGTATGCCGGGGAAAGCACAGGTTCTTTCGATCTGCTTAAGCAAGGGAAGCAAGGTGAAGGGGCTGACAAGCTTACTCCAATCCAACATACAAACAGCATTCGGTTAGTTCAGGGGAAAAAGCCAAACTATTCAAGGGCACTTGACTAAGTGCTAAGGAGCCCATTTTTTGTTACCTACACAACAAGTAAACAAACAAATGAATGAACAAATAAGTAAATAAATAGATAAATTAATGAATGAATAGATAGATGGATGACTAGATAGGTAAATGAGAAAAACTGGAGGTGAATGTGGGGTACTTTGCAAGTGTAAAACATAAAACTATATAAATGAATTGTTAGTATGTCATCATCTTCGTAACATAAAGCAGGGGCTTTGTAAACCTTATTGCTCTAGATAAATTGTATTGTTATCTTTTCTTAAAATCATTGGCTGCCTAGATAGCATTTTGTGAAAAACTGTATGTGAAGTGGTAGCCAGTGGCTGTGAGTTAGAACATGGCCACCTGGTGAGATGGCATGGGGAAGTGGTTGATTGCTCTGCTATGTCAAGCCATGGGAGAGGAAGGTAACCACCCTATGCCCAAACCAGAAATGAACACTTTCACACAAAATTAACCTGAATTCTTGCAAAGTTCTCACCCTTTGAAACTAGATCTGGGTCTTCAGCCAGCTACAGGAAAGGGTGTGAGCCCATTAGGACCTAAATAACAAATGGAGGAGGAGTAGGGAGGGTAGAAGAGAATAATGAGGAGTTACTTTAGGAAAGACTGCAAAGAAAGAGTTGGACAGGCTTTATTCTTGTTAAGGTCTGGCTAGGTAGAGGGAAAGAAACTCAGCCACAAGCCCAGAGGGTATGGGCACAAGTGGGTTAGAATCGTAGTGAGATATCATACTGGGTCAAATGCAGGCCAACCCCAATAGAAACCACACCCCTAAAATGAAATGTCTTTGGAAGGAAAATTTTATACACGTACACACACATGTATATAGGTATGTATGTAATACCTATATGTATATTCATATATGTACACATATGTGATATGTATATGTGGTAAAAATAATTACCCCGAATTTGTTTGTATGTTTGTATGTATGTATGTATGCATGCATGACCTTCCCAGAGTCACACAACTAAGGAAATATCTGAGGTGAGACATAAAGTTAAGCATCAATATATCATGATTTTTATTGCATAATTATTCCCTTTTACTTAAAAAGTAGTGAGTAAATTCAATGTTTCCAAATCTACATTAGAGGGACAGCATTATCTTTTAATACCTCAGATTATTTCAGTGGGAAAATGGTTAGACAAACTGGTTATTAATAATAACAATAGCACTTGTGTAGTGCTTCACAGTCTGCAGAGCACTTTGGATCCTAACAACAACCCTGGAAGGTAGGTGCTATGATTATTATCCCCATTTTACAGATGAGGAAACTGAGTCTTAAGCTAAGTGACTCACCCAGGGTCACACAGCCAGTAAGTGTTTGAGGCTGTATTTGAGCTCTGGTCTTCCTGACCCCAAGTCTAACATTCTTTCTGCTGCACCTCGTGGCACCTTTCAAACACCTAGCACAGTGTTTGGTACATAGTAGGTGTTTAATAAATGTTTGTTTAATTAAATACATATTTGGAATTATATTTTAAAAACCAACCCCTATGTCATCACATTAAAATATTTTCACTGTTAAAGTTCTTTTTTAAAAAAATATTTCCATTTAAATAAAAATGGGTCATTTTATCTTTATCATCTTATCCTATTTCCTATCCTATGATATAGATCCTAGGCCTAGTTGTCTTATCCGTTTTTGTTGCTTTTCTCTCCTTGATACTCCCATAAAACAGACAGTCAGTGACCACACTGAATTTTAATACAAGTAAAATTGGGGGGAAAACTGGAGCCCTGTTCTGAGCCATCCACTAAATGACATGCCCAAGGTCACATAGCGAGTGAACCCAACAGAAGTGACAACTCTGTAATCAACGCCGTTTCTTAGAGTATCTTTTCTTTCTAAAAATGGCCTGTGAGTATGATGCAGAGGGGAGCTCTGAAGGCAAAGCTTCCAACCCCAGCCTTGGCACTTACCAGCCGTGTGGACAAGTTGCTCACCCTCTGGAGGCCTCGTCTTTCTCACCTGTGATTTGTGGCTCTAAGACTAGGGGAGCACTCAAGCCCTTTGCGGCCTACATCTGGGATCCTGGGCAACTTAAACGATAAAGAAACCAAAGGAAAGCAGAGACATACGCCAGTCTATTCAGACCTCACTGCCCCCAGCGTGGGACGCCGGAGAGGTTGTTGTACTTGGAAGCAAGGGGACCTAGGCTGAATCCATGGGTCTGGCAATTCCTAGTCGAGTCACCCTGGCCCAGGGGCTAAGGAGGTTCAGTTTCATCACCTGTAAAATGGGCATGTTTATAACACTTACCCTACCTGCCTCACAAGGGGGCTAGGAGGAATCTACTTTATGAACCTTAGAGGTCTCTATGCATATACATTGCTATTATTCCCCAAAGAATTTCAGTTCAATTAAACAGGCATTTATTGAATGTCTACTATGTGCAAAGCTCAATCTTTGACAGAAGGGGTAATGCTAACTAACATGTATATAGTTCTTTGTGGGGCAGCCAGGTAGCATAGTGCATAGAGCGCTGAGCCTGGAGTCAGGAGTCAGGAAGACTCATCTTCCTGAGTCCAAACCTGGCCTCTGACTCTTGCTAATTAGGTAACCCTGGGCAAGTCACTTAACCACATTTGCCTCAGTTTCCTTCTCTGTAAAATGAGCTGGAGAAGCAAATGGCAAACCGCTTTGGTGTCTTTGCCAAGAACACCTCAAATGGGGTCACAAAGAGCTGGGCATGGCTGAACGATAACAATATAGTTCTTTAAGGCAAAAGCACTTTACAGATTTTATCTCTTTGGAAATACACAACAGTCCTGTGAAGGAAATGCTATTACAATCCCCATTTTACAGAGGAAGAAACTGTGTCAAACAGATTAATTGACTTGTCTAAAGTCGTTGCTAGGTAGTAAATGGCAGAGGCAGATCTTCTGACCCTGAATGTAGCACACTTCCATTGTCCCACCCTCTCTCTCTCTTCACACTAGATCATACTGCCTTATCACCCAGTTTTTGCTTTTTAAATAACAGCGCTTTGTCTAGTAGCAGGTCAAGACCATATGCCACAGAAGACTCAGGAGACTAGTACTAACTCAACACCAAGGGCACAATTTGTCTTCAAAGGATCCTAGATTCCAAGATGGACATGACCTTTGGGATCATTTTACAGTTGAGGAAACTGAGACCCACAGAGGACTGATTCAGGTTGGAATCCAGGTCCTCTGCCTCGGAATCCCACAACTTCACTTCTGGAGCAGAGGAGACAAGTCTTTGTATTCCTACTATAAGAAAGGAGGGGCTCAGCTAGAACTCACATCAGGTCCTTTTCTAACCCCAGATGCCAAGGGACACGCAGCATAGACTCAGTTACATTTTACAAAACATTGGCCTTCTCCTAGCTATACAACCAGCCTCTACTCTTTGTTCCAAGCAGACCTGGTCCTCCGTAACTGCCATTACTTCGACATCCCAGCTCACTGCATCAGGGAATGCTTTGACTGGAGCTATAGTGATCCCAGCTCAGGGTGGAGAAATGCAGATGTGTTTGTCTTAATGTGCTCATCAAGAGAAAACAGACTGACACTCAGAATATCTATCAGACTCGCCAGCTCTAATAAAGCCCGACAGTTTGAGGGTTAATACAGGGAGATCTAGCCTGAAGACTTCAGTGCTCCATGACAATAATAAGGGATAATGTGACATCTTGTTCTGTGGGAAGCATTCTGTTTGTTCACAGCTTTCCTTCATACTTAAAGAGAGATTGCAGTTAAAAATCTCTCTCTCTCTCTCTCTCTCTCTCTCTCTCTCTCTCCCTCTCTCTCCCCATCGCTCTCTCCATCTCTCTCTCTCTCTCTTTCGTATTTATTCTTCATCCTGTATAGGAGCACTTATTTTATTAAATTAGTGGAGTGTTTTTAAAAAAAAATTATTATTTCTAGAAAATTCTTCCCAGCAAGTCATGGTTCAATGCAGACACAAAGGGCTGGCATGAAAGCCAGAAAATCTTCTTTGATTTATAAAGACAGTATTGACTGCAGCAGAGGAAGAGGGTGCCATTCCCAGGTGCACAGTGGGCACTCGATACTGGGCAATCAACAAAGAGGGCAGGATCTGCTTTGGCCCAGACTCCGCCAATGAAGCATGCTCCCTGCCCCATAGACAGCAGAAGAAGATGGATTGGAAATGGCTGCTCTCCATGTGCTATCATTTAGAGAAAAGGCCTCCAAAGAGACCTCTCCCCCACTCCCCACTCCAGCCACGAAAAGTCAAGTGGGCCCTTTCTGAAGAAGGATTTCTTTAAAAGTTTTAATGATGCCTTTAGTCTCTATACGATGGTCAACTCCCAACTTATTGCCCTGCCTTCTCCACACACATACACACACACACACACACACACACAGAATGATCCCTCTCTTGTAGCACATAAAAAATAATTAAGCAAAACTAAATGACTTAGTGATCATATCTGGCAACATATGCAACATCCTGCACTCATAGCCCCCCACCTCTCTATCAAAAGAAGAAAAACATTCCAATGATTCCTGGGGCCTTTTAGTGTTGCTTTCATTTACTTCATAATTGTGTATATATTTTTTTCTTGATTGCATAACTTCCTCCACTTAAGAGTATGAGTTCCTTAAGAACAGGGACTATATAAATTTTTCCATTTGTATCCAAGAATTTAACACAGTGCTTGGCATGTATAAAGCACTTAAATGGTTTTTCATTAATTCATTGATTCATTCATTCATATACACAGTCAATCAATAAATAAGATGGTAAGCCCCTACCATGTGTACTGTGCTATTTGCTGAAATTTTTCCATGTTTGTGTGCTTTTCTTACATTCACAGTAAATAATAATATTGTGGTTTATTTCCTATTTCCCAGGTGATATTTAACCATTTTGTTGCCAGTTCTTTGCTATCACAAAAAGTCCTGTTTTGGATATTTTGCCAAATTTGGGGCCTTTCTCACTTTGACCTCCTTGACTTATAAGTCATGTAATGGGATCACCAGGTCAAAGAATATAAAACTGAGTGACTTTTCTTGCAAAAGTCCAGGAGGGTCTAACCAATTCACAGCTCCACCAACTGTCTATCTTCTTCTGTTTGAGCCTGTCTTCCTATCACCCCTCCAAAGTTCCCTGGAAAAATTTCTACTCCTTTTCTGAGAGCCAGGCCCATTCTCGATTCCCCTGAACATCTACTCAGCTGTGCATTCCAAAAAGGGAGAAGAGAATCATTGCTTATTTTTGTGAGTGAAACTGATGCTAGGGCCCAGAAAATTCTTTGACTCTGATCAGTCTTTCCAGGTTCTAATCCTAATCTTAAAACAATCTTCTGCAAAAAACCTTCTCCTTGCCCCCACCCCACCTCCAAAGAAAAAACTCTGAGGTCTTGCTATTTATAGTGTTTGAGTGATACAAAGTTTTGATAAGACTCAGTCTTTACCCTCAAGAAGAATACAATCTAGCAAAGCAATCAACCCCAGACACTGATCACTGTTACCTAATGCTACACTTATCAGAGGTTGAAGAGGTACCCCCAGAATGCCAGCTCAGGTCTAAAAAGGGTTTGTCCCAGTGGAGGTGATCACAGAAGACTTCTTAGAGGAGGAAGCATTTGAATTAGGCTTCAAAAGGATAGTTGGGAACTCAGCAGCTAAGAATTAAGAGAGAGGGCATTCTAGGCATAGAGAACACCTTTCAATTGAACAAGCTTTGCTTAAGCACCGGTAGGCTGGGTTCTGTGTTAGTTCTAGGGTCCCAGAGATAAAACTACAACATTCCTTCCTTCAAGGGGCTTACGTTCCTCGTATTCCTTCAGGATGCAGCTTCAGAATCAAAACCTTTCCTGCTATTGTCCTCCCTCCCAAACCACCTTGGATTTAGCTACTATGTATGTGTGTGTGTATATGTATGTCTGTATGTGTACATGTATGTGTGTGTGCTTGTATGTATATATGTATGTATGTGTGAATGCATATGTGTGCATGCATGTGTGCATGTATACATGTGTTTTTATTATGCTGTATGTATTTTATCTACCCTTGTGGTCTCTTTCATTTTATGTAAGCTCATTGCAGGTAAGGATTGTTTTGTTCTTTGTGTCTGTGTCCCTCCTCATCTTGGCCTCCCCAGCTTCCTTTAAGAACCAGCTAAAATCCCACCTTGTACGGGAAGCCTTTCCCAACTCCTCTTAATTCTAGCATCCTCCCTTTGTTTGTTATTTCCTATTTATCCTGTACATAGCTTGTTGTTACATATTTGTTGGCTTGTTGTCTCCCCTCCATTAGACTGTGAGCTCCTTGAGGGCAGGGACTGTCTTGCCATTTTTGGTAACTTCAGTGCTTAGCATAGTGCCTGGCACATAGTAGGCACCTAATCAGTGTTTGTTGAATGACTGAATGATTGTTCAAATCTTTCAGCAAATATTTAACATACCTAGTTAAGACCTGAGCCAGACCCATAATTATAGGCTGCCTTAGTCCCAGAAGAAATTATTGGGGGAGGAGGGTAAAGAAATAAACACTAATGGAGGCAGTTGGGGTTCCAACCCACATTTTTATCCTAACTGGATGAGTGATCTGGGGGGTAAATCACTTCACCTATCTGCCTCAGTCCTCTTATCTATAAAATAGGATAATAATTCTTGCACTAACCACCGCACAAGTCTGTTTCCTCATCCATAAAATGGGGGCACTGAATGAGACCGTCTTGACTCCCCAAAGGGATGAGAGTCCCATGCAGCATCTTGGTTCTGAGTAATTTGGACCTCAGAGGTCAGGAAAACCCTGAAGATGTGTCATTGCTGGCAGAGGGAGTGGGGTACGGTGTAAAGGTCACTGGGTCTAGAGTCAGAAAACAGGTTCTAATTGAAACTGAGTCCCACCTGTAAAATGAAAGGCTCAGAAGTGATCTCAAAGGTCATTTTCTAGTTGTCCCTCTGTAATACTATTCTGGGACAGGAGCATCTTTTGATATGAATCCTTGGTTTTACAATTTTTCCCTTGATTATTTTAGAGATGGTTTCTTACTGGGTTTGTTTGGATTTAGTTTTTTTTTTTAATCTTTTCTCTTTCTTTCTACACTTGACTGTTGAAAACAACTCCCACCCCCAATTCGGAATCACCTACACACAACATTAACCCCAATTGTTTTTCCTCACCAAACATGCCCATTATGACTGCTGCACCAAAAAAGTGTGAAAACAGCTATTTGAACAGCTACCTACACAGCAGGCCAATTCCATCTTTGCTCTATAGGGGATTTTGTACCGGCTTTCTTTGAGTTTTTAGTTAATACAATCACAAACTCACGCCCTTTCCAGAACTTCTCATCAGCAGGTTACAAGAAGTAGTAATCACTGATGGCCAAGGAGAGTCCAATGAGAATTAGAGTGTCCACAAGCCATGTACGAGCTCTAACCTCCACTCCCCTAATGATGCTGTACTGTTTGGGCCCTAAATCACCAAGATTCATAAGGTCTTAGATCTGTAGGATGTAGAGATGGGAGGGACCTTGGAACTTGCCCAATTCAATACCACCATGTTACATATGAGGAAACTGAGACCAAGAGAGGTGAAATGACTTCATTTGGCAATTCTGTCCAGGTGGAGAGAGTCACAAGGAAGACACAGTTAAAGATAAGAGAGGTTTGGGGTATGAGCAGCAGTGAGCTCTTAGGAGAGGTCAGAATTGATTTATTCATTTATTTCAATGTATGTGTTATATGTCTCCTTCATGTTAGGCACTGAGCTAGGCACTCTGGGGGGAGACAATTCAGTGTAAGTAGAATTTGTGCTCCTTCAATTCAACAAATGTATTAAGGGCCTCATTCCTTCAGGGCCCTGTTGTAGGTGCTGAGAATGCAAAGTTAATGAATGTCACAATTCCTGTCCTCAAGGAGCATACACTCTAGTTGAGGACAAAAGACGTACAGGTTATGTGTTTGTATGTGCATATTTTTTTAACTAAACCTGTGATTCCATGGGTATTGGTCAGTTAGGAGCTCTCTTTGTCAGTACAGAATGGCACCTGCTCTTCAATTTACTCTTAGAGAAGGTGGGGCAATGAAAAAGTAAATGACTTGTCTAGAGTCACACAGCTACCATCAGTCAGAGATGGGGCTTGAACCCAGATTTTCTTGACTCTGCAGCCTCTGCCTGCCTCTCTCTCTCTCTCTCTCTCTCTCTCTCTCTCTCTCTCTCTCTCTCTCTCAATTTCTGTGTGTGTGTGTGTGTGTGTGTTTCGGTCTCTGTCTCTTTCACATACATGACAGCAATATAGATGACACAAGGAAATGAGGTATAATTATAATGGACCAAGTGCTAGTCTTAGAGTAAGAGACCTGAGTTCAAATCCCATACAGACCCTGAATGTCATTCAACCCCACTAAGACCCAGTTTCCCCATTGGTAAAATGGGGAAAATAATGATACTTGCAGTAACTACCTGAACAAGATTGTTGTACAGCTCAAATGAGAGAATCTTTATGCTATCCTGTATAAATATCAGCTATCATTATGAAAGAAACATATAGGATCACATATTTAAAGTTGGAAGTCAGAAATTATATAGCCCAACCCCATAACTTTATAGATGAGGAAACTGAGGCTGAGTAGCTTAGTAATTAAGGCAGTTTTGGTAAAATGGAAAAAATGATTGATTGACAGAATGAATGAGTGGATGAATGAGTGAATGAAAGGGCATTTATTAAGTGCTTACTGTTTGCTAAACTAGGAACTTGGGATACAAATACAAAAGAAAGATATTCTATGCCCTCAAGGAGTTTACAGTCTTTTTTTAACCTAAGGATTTTTTTCCAGTTAAAAAGCATTTATTTACTGTCTCTCTGACCCTGGCCCACCACTGAAAAAAAAAGAACAAATCCTGGTAACAAATATGCAGTCAAGCAGAATAAATTCCTGCGTTGGCCATGTTAAAAATGTGTGCTTCATTCTGCATCTTTAGTCCATCATCTGTCTCTGTCATGACAGGGTTAACATTCTTCCTCAATGGAAGGAGTTTACAATCTAATTGGAGGAGACAATGCCTCTAAGGGAATGGTGGCCAAGGAGGCTTTTTTGGTTTGGAAAGTTACCGGGATGGTGAGTGAGGCTCTAGAGGAAAAGATTGATGTGCCCTTTCCAGGAACAGTGACTAGGAGCTAATTTGCTTATGGTTCCAGAAGGGGAAAAGGAGAGAGAAGGCCAGCACGGAGTGGCACAGCAGCAGTAAGGTACTGGCCGGAGAGCGAAGTGAAGTGGGGATAAAATCGAGTCTAGATATAGTGAACAAACATGGACTGTGGACCCAAAGGACCTGGGAGGTAGAATGGAAGGTCCCTGAGGACAGAAAAGGTTTCATGTTTGGTACTGATGTCCTTAGTGCAGTGCCTGGCAATGCTTGGTGAATAAAGAAAGAAATAGAAAGCTGGAAAGGTAGGTTGGGGTCAGATTGCAGGTAGTTTTCAAAGCCAGGCTAAGGAGTGTGGACTTTGTCCTATTGAAACATGAGGAGAAAATGAGGAGAAATTGAGAGAAGCAATATGACAAATGTGGTGGTTTAGGAAAATTGATCTGACCACAATGAGCTGGATGGATTGGAGGAAGGAGTGAGCAGAGACAAGGAGGCCAATTAGAAGGCTGTTCTATTAAATTTGGCATGAAGAAATAAAGGTGGCAGGAATGGAAGGGAAAAAAGATGGGCATGAAAGAGGTTTTGTGGTAATAATAATGATGATAATAATGATAATAACTGTACAATAACCACATGAGGTGGTGATGGAAGAAGTGACAGGACGTGGTGGCTAAATATAAGAAAAGAAGACATCATGAGAGGTGCACTAGAGGCAGATGAAAAAATGATGGAACCATAGATGAAGGGGAGATAAAAAGTTGAGCTTCAGCCACTGAGTTTGAGGAGGAAATGTTCAGTAGGCATTTAGGGATATATGCCTTGGCTTTGGGGGTGGAGAAGGAGGAAGAGAGAGAGACAAAGAGACAGAGACAGAAAGATGGAGATAGAGAGACAGACAGATAGACAGAGACAGAGAGAAACAGAGAGAGAGAGAGAGAGAGAGAGAGAGAGAGAGAGAGAGAGAGAGAGATCAGAGCTGGGCTACACTGCTCTGCATTTCTCCTTCATGATCCAAGAACCTCTTCATCCAGCAAAATCTCCTCAGCCCTGGATCTCAAACCTCTGCCCCTAGGGCCCCTCTGATTGCAGGGCAGAGTCCCCCTCCCAGAACTTCCATTTAAGGTTGGCACCTGTTTCAACAATCTGGCTAGCAGCTGTTGTGGGGGTGAAAGACCAGCACAAGCCCAACAACAAGAATGCTACCAGCAGGCTGCAAAAGCACAAGTTCTTCTGATCTGCTTTAGTAAGGAAAGCAATGTTAAAGGGTTGACAAGCTTACTTTAATTCAGTATACAAATATCATTCACTTAGTTCAGGGGAAAAAACCAGCACCCTGAACTTCAGAGCAAAGTACAAAGAAAGCACAAACATTGACAGACAGACCTTGTCTGATTCAAATCCCAATACTCCGCATCAGCACACCAGCACAAGTGAGAGCCCTGTGCAAATGGCTA
The DNA here is from genome assembly GCF_011100635.1 of Trichosurus vulpecula. NCBI lineage: Eukaryota > Metazoa > Chordata > Mammalia > Diprotodontia > Phalangeridae > Trichosurus > Trichosurus vulpecula. The sequence continues at coordinate 27,369,537 of NC_050577.1, forward strand.
TCTTCTCTGCTTATACGGTTTTGGACGTCATCAAACGTCATCTGAATGACCAGAACTTAGGCTGCTATGATTGGCTCTTGAGTTAGCACCACCCCCTTGTACCCTGGAAGCTTCACACCCACATAGGCTTAGCAACTAATAGGGATTTGGGCCTGGGGCTTAGCACCTAGTAAGACTCAATGAAATATACTGAATTACTCAAAGGAAACAAAAGCCAGACTCTTCAAGGGCACTTGGTTGAACTGAGTGCTAAGAGCCCATTTTGCTTACCAACACAGCACCCAGGATAGCCATCTCTTCATCTCCCCTCTCTACTCCTCTGGACATCCCTCTTTTCCTCCTCCTAACCCTTTTCAGCTTCCTTTTGTGTGTCATCTTCCCACATTAGATTATAAATTCCTTGAGGGCAGGAACTGTTTTTCCTTTTTTGAACTTGTATTCCCAGTGTTTAACATTTCCGGGCACTTAGTAGGCACTTAATGTTTATTGACTGATTGAATAACAAGTAGAAACCATGGAAAGTGGAATGAGCTACCTCCTGGAAGGTCATGGGTTCTCCCTCCTTGGCAGAATCCAGTAGAGACTGGATGACCATTTGTCAGATATCTTACAGTTGGGGTTCCTTTTTGGGCTAGATTGGACCATGTAAGACAGGTAAATACTAGCACACGGGAGGGCTGCTAACACAGGTTCACTCTTGATCTGGTCAGACAGGAGGGACAGGAAGATAGTTTCAGAGCGGTTAATAATCTTACTTTATTCTAGTTTAGTCTTCTCAATGAGAGTTGCTAATAATGGAAACACCAACTCCTACAGCATTTTCTAGTCACCCTTCTCACAGGGGCTGGCGAGAAGGGGGGGCAACTGCCCCTATGTCTCGATGGGGTCAATCAAGACAGGCACAGCTTGTGCACTCCTCTAAATCCCCTCAAGCCTCAATGAGGGCCAGTTGAGACAAACAGACTCCTCCAAGCCTTGATGGAGGCCAATCAAGGTATGCACAGCATTCCAGCTTGTACATTCAACCCTAAGGTTCCCCATTCACTGACCAGTGCCTACCTGCTTTATAGGGTAACAGACAAAGAAGGCATATTGCCAACAACAGCCTCACAAGTTTACATTCTCTCATTGTTATATCTCACTGCGCAGTTACAGTGGATGTTTACAATTTAAGCACAAATGTTATATTATTTATCATTATATAATGCTACACAAGCATGGTGGAGGTGTTTACAAGTCATGAGCCTGGGAAATAGAGATTGTTATGGCCATGGATCCTAGGAAACTCAACTGTAAGAAACAATAACAAAAAATCCACCTTACACACACTAAAATCCACCTTACAGACTACATGGCTGCTGAGGTCCCTTCCACTCCATAGTTGAAACTCTTTGCCAAAAGCGAGGTACATACGGTGTGGTGGAAACATTGACCAATTTTAAGGGACAACTCAGTTCAGAATTAAGGAGGTCCAAGCCCTCTTGGGAACTGAAGGCTTCCTCAGTCCAGTTACATGGCTTGTGACTAGCCCCTTTTCTGAGATCTGTTGTGTGTAGGGGGCAGGGGTAAGTTGCAATGCCCTAGTTCTATACAGCTAGCAGGCAGCAGAAGATGAACATTTTGCCAAGGATGACTAAACAGGCAGTCTCCTAATTCCCTCTATCTAGGATTCTTCTAATATATAGTAAAGCTTTGTCTAATAAGATCCCTTCTGAACAGAGAATGCATAGGAAGAGGAGGAAAGGAACTTTTCTTAGACATTGACCCACTCCTCACAGCCTCTGGAAGGAAGACAATGACAATTGGGTTCTTTAGCCAGAATTGAGGAAATTCTCTGTGAGCCTAATGTTAAGAAAGGAGGGAATATTCCTCTCCCAAAGATACCTGCACAGATGACTAGGGGCCACAGAGAGGGGAGCAACCACATTTTCAGCCTTGAGTGGGTGAATTTCATTCAACCTTCCGCAAGAACAGAACTCCCCATCACTAAAGCTGAAATTAATTCCTGTAATTAGGGGAAATGCATAAACGAACACTGTCAACCCCAGTGACAATCTTAGATCTAGCCCAGTAGCACAGAACACCTGGGGCGGTTGTGGTGGGGTGAGGGGGGGTGTGGAGAAGAGCCTTGGTGACAGTTCCCTTGAAACAACTGGGAAGGTACCCAATCACACCTCCCACCCAACGAGGCCCTGCCATCATCCACCCCATCTTGATCCACCCCCTTCTCAGCTGTCACAGGTGTCTTCCAACTACTTTTTCCCCATCAGCAACCCTTCCTACACCTTCAGCTTCTGCTGTGTGAGGAGCACCTTCCCTATTTCTTCCTGGGCTTCAGGTGAGACTTGGAGCCAGGCTGAGTTGAGCTGGTTTGCCACCAGGAGGGAATTTCTTCCATCAACCGACAAATAATTATTAACCATAATTCTGTATTTACTTGGTGCTTTAAATTTTGTGAGGACCTTTCCTCACAAAAAAACCCTGTGAGGTCAATAGTAAAAATATTATTTTCTGCCTCCATTTTACCAGTGAGGAACTGAATCATATGCAGATTGCTTAGAGTCACTCAAGTTTATGCGTGAAGCAAGCTTGGAGTTGGGATTTCCTGACTGAACTCAACCCTTCCTACTCAGTCACCTGCCTTCTGGACTTACTTTGAAGGCTGACAACTGCCTAGTTAACTTGGGGTTTTCTGGCTAGATCTCTTTCTCAAAGACCAAACCTTAAACCCATTTCACTCTGGATCTCATAGATTGGACAACAATAGGTCCCTGCTGAAGCACCACTTAATAGCTATTTTGGGGGCCCTTCAGGCTCAGACTGCATGTAACTAGTAACTGTTTCTCTTTTGGCCAGCAACCCTGAGTGTCTTCTCTTCCCAGTTTGATTTTATTTTTAATTAAAGGGGTCATTCCTTGACTCACTTCTTAAAGAGGCCTATTCACTGAATGGGCCTTAACTCTCTCAAAATGAGAACCTGAATAGGCCTTTGCCTAAAAGGGCCAAAGTCTCCCAAAGCATCCTGGGCCATCTCCAGTACTCCTGATGGATATCAGGCCACTGGACCCAAATGGCTCTGGAGGAGAAAGTAAGGCTGGTGACCTTGCACAGCCCTCACTCAAATCAACTCAAATCAAAGACAACTACAAGTCATGTCATCATTTCCCTGATGTCATGGTCCTCTTAGAGAACGAAGGACAAACACACAACACAACAACAACCTGGGAGTGGAGCCCCCATCCAGCCACCCAAACTGTGCCTTAGAAAAGGGCTTTGATGAGGCAGCTAGGTGGTGCAGTGACTAGAACACCAGCCCTGGAGTCAGGACGACTTGAGTTCAAATCCGACCTCAGACACTTGGCATACTTACTAGCTGTGTGACCTTGGGCAAGTCAACTTAACCCCAATTGCCTTGCCTTCCCCCCTCCAAAAAAAAGAAAAGGGCTTTGACCTTTCTGCTTTAAAGGAAGATTTAGAAGCTGTGGAAGTTTCAAAGAAAAGAACAGAGTGGCCTCCTCTTAGTGTGTCTCCAGCCTTCCTTCCTAGCCTTGCTTTACATCCCTCTCCATCCTCTCTTCACATTCCAGCCATATTGACTCCCTTGCCATTCTGTGTGTGTGACATTGTATCCCTTCCTCTGTGGCTTTGCCCAGGCAATACCTCCCTCTGACATGCCATCTCTCCTTACCTTTTCTCCTCATACTTCCTTCAAAGCACAGCCCCAATGTGAGACCTTTCTTGATTCCCCCAATTGCTCATGCTTCTTCCATTTTGAAATTACTTTGTATTTACATGTTTTTGCGTTGAGAAGCTGCATAGCTTCATTGCCAGAGAGCTGATCTTGGCACTAGGAAGACTTGGGTTTGAATCCTACCTCTGACACTTCCCAAATGTACAAGCTTGGGCAAACCACTTAACCTCTGTGTTCCTAGTCAATACTCTAAAATTACAAATAACCTAGAAGTGTGTAGCCTGCATTGGTAGAAAGTTTCCTCATATGGGAGTTTCCTGTACAGTGAAACCATGGGTCCAATCCCCATCCCCCTATTCGTGGTACAGTATTTACTTCTCTTTACCTGTTGGGAAGAGCTCGTATTTACATGGCACTTCAAGGCTGGCAAAAACACTTTACTATGTGTTGGTTTTTGTAATCCAATAAAAAGTAAGCTCCTTAAGGACCAGAGCTGTTTTGTCTTTGCCCTTAAAACTCAGTTTGCCTCAGTTTCCTCATCTGTAAGAGGGGGATAACAACGGCATCTACCTCCCAGGGTGGTTGTGAGGATTAGATGAGTTAAGAATTGTAAATTGTAATTGTAAAGAATTGTGATTGTATGGGCCTGGCACGTAGTAGGTGCTGCATAAATGTTAGCCAGTATTATTTGTACCCCCAGCACTTGGCATTGTACCTGGCACAAAGGAGGCATCTAATAAATGCTTATTGAATTTCATCAGCTTGATTCAGAAGCCAGCCTCCCTCCCCAGCTCTCCCACATGTCCCAGATTTTCAGATGCCCCCCGCCAAGGGCCCAGCCTGTCCTTGCCACATCTCGTCCGACAGCATAGCCATGGCCATCCTACCTACTCTGAGGCAGACTGCAAAGGAAGGGCCCTTTTCAGCATCTGGACTCCCAAAGATGCCTCCAGCCAAGCCCCACAGTTGAACCATTGGAAATGCGAGCTGACCTTCACAAAGAAGGAGATGACATTCTTCACTCACAGCACTGGGAGAGCAATCAGGGCACATCCCCGTTGACATTCATCACAGCTGCCCACTGCAGCAGCCTTTAATTCATCTGGTATTTAGCCAGGGTGAAAGGCCCCACGGCTGTCGCATGTTTGTTGGTGTTAGATGAACCCGGCTCATCTCCTGCTCACTAAAGTTCAGGATTTAACACCAATCTAGAGTTCTGCAGGCAATTCCGTTTTCTCCACAAAATGCTTGTCTTCTCTCTGTCCTTTCTGGTTTCTGTTTGCTCTTCGGGCAGGCTGTTGTTAATCATGCCCCTACGAAAAGTCTTCTAGGATGGCCCAGGCTGGGGCTCCTCTGTTTTGCCATGAGCTAAATGTCCTCCTCCTATTAGTTATACAGTAATCAGGTCTGGCAACCACTGGGAAATTACAGCTGTGGATCGGGAAACAGCTTGAAAAAGTTACCAAATATCCTTACTTTCTGAAAACACCTGAGTGAAAAATCACAGTAAAGACTGTTTTAATTACCAAATATTCATAGCAGAGCTAGTGTGACATGGGCCAGAGCACTGGAGCAGGAGGCAGTGGCCAGAGTGCTCACTCTCTTAACTGCTAGCTGTGTTATCTTGCTTAACTTCTCGGGGCCTCAGTTTCTACATTTGTAAAATGAAGGGATTGGACAAATTTATCTGTGTGGTTCCTTCCAGTTCTCATAATCTATGTTCTTTAGGTCATTTGAGTTTTAGACCAGCTCTCAAAGCAGGACCATCCAGGAGGAAAAATATGGATATGAAACCAAAGACATGCTTGTAAATGTTTAACAACCAGCAATTCGAAAAAAGAAAAATTAACCTATTTTAAAGTTTAATTGGTATTATGAACACTTTCCCTATCACTTTCTTAACTCTAAATATCAACAAAACAACAAGTCAAGCCTGGATGTGTAGCATTTGCTGAGAGGTGTAAGTGCTCATGCTGAAAATTTAATAATCAGTTCTCAAGTGGTCTGACCTGACTCCAGGACTCCTGCATAAATAACCACACATTCCTACCCTTAGCCCTGAGCCTCACATCAACACCTAGTAGGTCTATGGACTTTATTCATACTGAGACAAAGGGGGAGCCTTTCTATGAAATCTTTGGCCTTGACTTTTGAACCTTTGGCTCCCCATCCTCCTTTGAAACTGTGCATCTTGGGCAGGGGCATTTAGACCCTCATTTACTAGTATTGGGAAGGTCCATAAAAGGTGCCGGTGGCTGCCATATTTTTTCACAAAAGGGAGTCCAATCAGTGCTCTTAAAAGTAAGAAAACTCTATTTCAATTTAATCCCACACACATTTCCTAAATGCCAACTAAGTGCAAACCTCAGAATTTAGATTTTGTGGTGTGTATTTTTAAGGATCTACCCACTCCGAGTAAGTTGAAGGGGTCTGGCCTAATTTCCACTGCCTGGTGTTTCCACAATCCAGCTAGCAGCTTCTGTGGGGGTGTAAGATCCACCCACAGCCAGCACCCAGAAAGCTGCTGGCATGCTGGGAAAGCACAGGTTCTTTTGATCTGCCTTAATAAGGAAAGCAAGGTTAAAGGGGTTGACAAGTTTACTTTAATTCAGCACACAGATAGCATTCACTTAGTTCAGGGGAAAAAATCAGCATCCTGAACTTCAGAACAAAATATAAACAAATTACAAATATCAACAGACAGACCCAATACAATTCATAGTTACCAACATCTAGGTTCATCCTGGGAGCTCAGAACAAGGGCTGGCCCAGAGTCACATGCCACCACTGCTGTGGCAAAGAGCTCCAAGGAACAAACAGCCAACCCTTGATTTTTATATCTTTTTCAACATCAGGGGTGAGTCACACATGCAACTCACCCATGTAACCTAGAATCGTTACAGAGAGGAGGACTTAAACCCACGTGGTCTAAAAGCCTCTGCTCTCCCAGACATGTAAACTAGGCCCTCCCTGGAGTTAGCCCCACCTTGGGCCCCACCTTGGTTGCCAATCCACACCCACTAAGGTTTTACACCTAATAGGGGTTTGGGCCTGGGGCTTAGCACCTAGTAAGACTCAATCAAAGACACTGAATTAACCAAAGGAAACAAAGGCCAAACTCTTCAAGGGCACTTGTTGAACTAAGTGCTGAGGAGCCCATTTTGATTACCAACACACTCCACCCCTTGTTATAGGATACATAATCTAATCAATAATGTATCCTAGAACACACATTATGATCCAATTACGAAGGAAACTAAAACATATCATTCACAACAAAGCAAAACATATCATTCAGTGACATTCCCAAATATTTGTTTACAACACAAACATGACCCACCCCTAGGTCCCAGCAAGATAATCTTGTCAATCAATCATTCCCAAAATACTTGTTTTATAATTCATATGTCTACCCCTAGATCCATTACATAGGATCAATAATATCATAACAATAAAACAATACAGCAAGGATAATACAAAATAAGTACACAGAACAGTATCATCATTCACCCCCACTTGAACAATTGGGGCTCAAAATCTTGGATAAGGAGTGAAGGTCTCATATTCCATAGCTTCTTCTTGCTGAAATTGGACGTAGAGCTGTCCCTGCCCCAAGAGTCCCATTCCAGAGGTCAGTTCTTTAGTGAGCTGGCAGGAATTCCAAGAATGCTACGTGCTTAGGCAGTCACCTGAAAGTGTAGGGTGCTCAAGCCTAAAGGAGACAGAACTAGCAACAAGGTTAACCAAAACAAAGAACAAAAAGAGCAGGCAAGTATGGGCTATTATCCTTCAAGTAAAATCATCTCCAGTTTGGTTGAGATTCCAGTTATGCAAAGATCCAATATCAGAGCTAAACTCAGGTGGGAAATGTTTCTTTTCAAAAGGAACACAATGAGGAAACTAAGACAAGAGGATCCCGTCCTAGATAGAGACTAAGATTGTCCTCCCAGCCTTTCCCCAGATGTACAAGGGAACACAATGGGAAAACTAAACCAAGAGGATCCCATCCTAGATAGAGACTAGGATTGCCATCAAGGCTTTTCCCCCAGATACAAACTTTCATCCATTAATCACACAAGATACCTCTGAGTGGCTTGTGGCATTTATCAGCATCAGCCATACTTGTGGAGTCCATGAATCTATTATTATAGCCCTGTTCACTGTAAAATATATGGTTCAGGGGTACAATTTGGTAATTATCTTCCCCTGAATAGACAACTGTTACAGTGTTGTCCTTCCCATGGGCTATGACTTCTGCAGCCTTTGGAATATCATCTGGCTTCCATTTTACCCATACCTTAGCTCGCAACTTTATTCTATCAGTGGAGCAAGACCCTTTTCCCCTCTAGTAGTTATTTTGGGAGGAGGATCAGTTTTCACAAAGGGTATTTTTTCACAGGGGATAATAATCATTTGAACTATCCTATCATTTCTACAAAATTGTATAGGTTTTTCACCCAAATTCTGGAGTGTCACAACAATTTCTTTTTGATAATTAGAATCTATCACTCCAGCCAATACATGTACTCCTTGAGCTACTAATCCTGGTTTAGGTAATATCTGTCCAAAATGATTCTTGGGGATTCTCATACATACCCCAGGAGGGATTTTTCTTATCTCTTTCTTATTCAACCTAAAATTCTCTATACAATGTAAGTCATATCCTGCCGAACCAGGTGTTCCTGGATATGGTAGGGGGACATCTTCCCTCACAGTCCAAAATTCAATATTTCGGATCTCATGTGTTTGCTGTTCTCTAATCTGCAGATTTGGGGTCATCATTCTGGCTAGAGGTGTACGCCCTCCTAAGGGGCTATTATTCAAATTACATAAGGCAATAGACAAATTATCCTTCCAATGTCGATACGAATTAATAGAGCTTAATTTTCTCAGCTGTTCTTTCAACAATCCATTCATTCTTTCAATTAGCCCAGATGCTTGGGGGTAATATGGAATATGATATATCCATTCTATGTTATTCAACACACAATATCTTTTCACTTCTTTGCCCTTGAAATGTGACCCATTGTCATTTTGAATCTGCATTGGGGTTCCATAGTATCAACTTACAATATCTAGGGTTTTACAGGTGTTTTTCTGAGTTGTGTCCTTATAAGGACAAGCCACTAGTACACCTGAATAGGTGTCAATACATGTACATACATATTTACATCCTTTATCCTGGGGTAGTGGGCCAATATAATCTATCTGCCAAATTTGGGCTGGAACTTTTCCCCTTCCTATTTCTCCAGTTACTATCCTAGGAAGAGTTCATTCTTTTCCTAACTGGCATATACAACACTCCTCTGTTATTTGTTTTAACAATGCATGAGAGATACTGATACCTCGATCCTGTGCCCATTGATAGGTGGCCTGGACCCCTAGATGGCCGGTGGTCTGGTGGACCCATCTTGCTAAGGCTGGGTCATCAGGTGGAGTCAGAGTAGGGACAATACATTCAGTAGCAATCTTTGCTAGTCGATCCACCTGTGCATTGTATTCACGTTCTGGTGTGGTCAGGGTCGTGTGAGCATCAACATGAAAAACTGACAAATCCATAACCAAAGACATGTGCCATATATTTTCCCATAACTCTTTACCCCAAACTTGTTTGCCATGAATCTCCCAATTCTGATTCTTCCATACAGGCATCCACGTAGCTAATCCATTAGCTACCACCCATGAGTCAGTAAATATATGACTCTGTCCTCCTTTCTCCATTCTGATGGCCTGGTGTACTGCCATCAGTTCAGCATATTGGCTACTTCCACCTATCCCAGAACTTTCCAGAGTTCGCCTAGTACAGGGTTTATAGGCTACTGCTTTCCAATGTCTCTTCTGTCCCAAATATTTTGCTGTCCCATCAGTAAACCCGGCCTGTTTCTTCTGTTCTTCATTTAGTCCATCATATCCATTATTCCATTTCACTAAGGATGGTACCATCTGTTGCTTAGATTCAAGGGGTTTTTCATTTCTCTCAGTGTCAATGTTCGCCACAGATTCATGTAGAGCAGAAACTCCACTTTTGTGTGCTCTGGACCTATTCTGAATATACCACTTCCATTTGATAATGCTTGCCTCTTGCACATGTCCAATTCTGTGAGAAGCTGGGGTACTCATTACCCAAGTCATAATTGGAATTCCAGGCCTTCATGACCCAGAGGTAGTTGCTCAGTTTCTACTAAAGCCCAATATGTAGCTAACAGCTGCTTCTCAAAAGGTGTATATTGCACTCCAGATGAGGGCAGTTTCCTTGACCAAAAGCCTAACGGTACACTTCGGCCCTGTTGTTTTTGCCACAGACTCCAATTTGCATAGTCATCTTGTACAGTCACTTGTAACTCCACTGGCCCATTTTGCATAGGCCATAAGTCCAGAGCTAATTGTATAGCAGCCTTTGCTTCCTCAAAAGCTCTACTTTGTTCAAGGCCCCAATCAAATTCATATTTCTTTCTGGTGACTTTATACAAGGGTTTTAAAATCTGTCCCAAATGTGGAATGTGGTGTCTCCAATAACCAAATAGCCCTATGAACTTTTGGGCCTCTTTCTTATTAGTAGGGGTGGGAAAATCCTGGATTTTTTGTCGAGCTTGTGGGAGAATTTCTCGCAGTCCTCTATTCCACTGTATCCCCAAGAATGTTACAGTTTGAGCTGGCCCTTGAACCTTTGCGGGGTTGATTTCCCATCCTTTGCTTTTCATATGGTCAATTAATAGTGCCAAACTCTCCTCCACTTCTTTTATATTCTATCCCTGTATCATGATGTCATCTATGTAATGTGTAAGCTGTACACCAGGTAACTTTAATTCATCCAAATGCTCAGCTACAATCCTGTGGCAAATAGTTGGACTACGAATATATCCTTGTGGCAGGCGTGTAAATGTATGCTGTCGTCCTTGCCAAGTAAAAGCAAACTGGTTCCATCGCTTGGGGTCTATTGGGATCATAAAGAAGGCATTGGCCAAATCAATAACTGCATACCAAGTTCCTTCATGTTTTTGTATTCTCTCTATTAGAGTAACCGTGTCTGGAACAGCAGCATACAAGGGAGGAGTCGCTTTGTTCAGCTGTCTATAATCTACTGTCATCCTCCATTTTCCATCTGACTTTCGGACTGGCCAGACAGGGTTGTTCCATTGAGTAGTTGTAGGGACTAACACTCCTGCTTCAACACATTCTCTTATAGTGTTGGCAATTTCATCTTGCCCACCTGGCACACGATATTGCCTCAAAGTAATTACTTCAGAAGGTTCGGGCAAAGTGATTGGATCCATCTTGATTTTCCCCACTAAGACTGCATTAACGCCTATTTTCCTCAAAGCAAATTGGTATTTCCCTTCAGGTAAATTTAAGGTCATACCCTTCAAAATGTCTATTCCAATGACGTATTTGGGAATAGGCACAATAACCACACTATATTCTTTCTTGGGCAACTGTCCAATTTTCATCATCAATTTGACTTGTCTGGCTGATATTTCAGTCCCTCCTAGTCCTGTGATGGTAATAGGAGTTCCATGGCTGAACTTGTCTGGATTCCCATAGATAAGGTTGACCTCAGCCCCAGTGTCTATTAATGCCCTAGTTACCATACTTGACCCATTTTTCCAATATATGGTCAAGTTAATGTGAGGTCTGCAATCCAGCCTGTGCATTTCCTTAATTTGGGCTGGGGCTTGGCCTGTTTCCTAGTATTCCCTAACATGTGATTCACTTGGGTATGAAGGTTCAACGTCTGTAGCATCTGCAGGAGCAGTTCTTATTTCCCTATTTCTTCTGTTATCGAGTCCTTTATCTCGGTACATTCTGTACAATTCATTGGTTGGAATGCCATCTATCATTTCAAAGCCTACCCCTGCTCTCAATAGAGCAGTGAATATTTCTTTTCTTGTCACTCTATTTTGGTGCCAAATTTGCTGGCTATTCACCCTTCTCTCTCTCGAGAAGATCTACCCCTTCCCCAGTCTCCTAAGTCATGTAACTGTAAAATCTTATCTATCACCACTGTAAGATGGCTCCCTACTTCCCCAAGTAACAGATTCAAAATTAGTTGTTTATAAGCAGGGGGAGCTGTCCTAATTATTAAATTCCTATAAGGGATTCCCATGGGATCATCGTAATATTTGTCTGCAGTTCCTGTCATGATAGCAGTCTTCATTACCTCCTCCTTTAGTCTCATGATACAATCTCTAAGTGAATACCAGGGTCTATACTCAGTGGGCCACATAGAATCAGTAGTATATCTCTTATTTCATCCCTCAGCGGCTAACACCAACAGAGTAGTCCTGCTAGCACCATCTCCTTGCCAATGATGTTCCCTAAAAGCTTGCTTAACTAGAGGATCGTGGCTGATACCTATGAATGTCATACAGTCCATCCTATCTACTAATATTCCACTGGCCCCTTGATCACTGAGTCTTACCATCCAAGATATTAATGGTTCTCCTATTCTTTGGCTGAATCTACTCAAAATGTCCGTGATCGCTTGCTGTGAAAAATCTTCCTGAATTTCCCCCATAACTGAATTGTCACCTTGGGTTTCTGTCTTCCTCCTTTGTATGGGACGAACGTCTGTCTGAGTATTTAACCATCTCTTATTCTCTATGCGAAGGACGTCCTGAACCCTAGTAGCATTTTGTGCCTCAGCCCCTAACATTGTCTCATTTTCTCTCCACTCCCTTCCACCATGGCAAGGACAAAGCAGGCAGTCAGGCTCGGTCTGGGCCGAGTTGGAATGCACTCTTGGCTTATTTGGCCTCCCATTGCTCCTAGCCACATTAATAGAAAAGTTCTCATTTGAGTCAGTAGATTCTTGAGCAGCAGTTTGTTCTCCTGCTACCTGAGATTCCCCTTCCTGCCTTGGGGTAAGAGTGCTCCCATCTCTTTCACTTAATCTCAATCTTTCGTATACTAGCCAGTAGGCTGATAACACTATCCAGCTTTGCCTAGATACTGATGCCCCTGACTGGATTCCAACCTCTTGTAAATACCTTTCCAAATCCCTAAGATCTCCTCTCTGTAGCCTTGGTTCCCAGTTTTCACAGGGTCCAGCTGTTTTAGCCAATTCCTTTGCTAGGGAGGAATAAAATGGATCCTTCCACCCTGGGATATTCATCTCTTCCTCTGAAGTTCTTCTGCTTCTAAATAGAGATCTTATACCTAGCGATCCCCTCCACGTCATCACCAGATATAGTATGAAGGCAGAGTTTATGATTTCAAAGAGAATCATATATATATCTGAATGGTTCAGAACTGCAGGATATAAGGAATTCTCTAAGTAGAAGGCAGAAGAATTAACACATTTACTCAAGCTCCAAAGTAGCAGACCCACAAACCAGCACCCCTATTTTGATCAAAAGCCTCCAAGCCCAATAAGTCCGCCTCACAAGAGTAACCAGGAAGCCACAGAGAAGCATGATGGTATTAAACAAAATCACATACATGCTTCCCCTCACCGGTAAGAAGATTACCCACTGGCCTCAAGTCCTTGCTTAGCACTCCTCGGTCCACACGTGGGTTGGCTCTGCTACCGGCAGCTCCTGCTTGGCTTTATCTTCAGCTTAGGCTGTAGCTGTCTCTGGCTCCAGCAGAAAAAGGATCTTCAAGCTGTCTTCTCTCCTCTTATAGAGTTTTTGACATCATCAAGCGTAGTCTGAATGACCAGAGCCCAGGCTCTGGTGATTGGTTCTTGAGTTGACCCCTCCACTTAGGACCGTGGGAGGTTCACATCCACATAGATTAGGTTAACACCCAATAGGGCATGGCTCTGGAGTTAACACCTCCCCTTAGACAGCCCCATCTTGGGCCCCACCCCAGTACCAATCTGCACCCACATAGGTTCCACACCTAACAGGGCTCTGGGCCTGGGGCCCAGCAGCTAGCAAGGCTCAATGAAATACACTGAGTTACTCAAAGAAAACAAAGGCCATTTTGCTTACCAACACACCTGGTAATTACCTTCTTACTCAGACTATGCATAGCACTTGGTTTGTATTTTTCCAACATACCATTATAGATTACAGAAATCTCTGTGTGTCTTAGCTCTACTAGACTGTCATCATCTTAAGGTGAGCAACTATATGTTGTCTAAAGTAAACCATATATCTCTTCTAGCTTCTGGAGCAGTACTATGCACTCAGTAGGTATTTGATAAATGTTACTAGATTTTTGTCTTGTGACATTTTAGGCAGGGGTATGCTGGCAAATGTTCAATAATCAGATTTCCAGAGGGAGGGAAATGGAAGTACATGTTTAAGTTCATTAAGTTTTATTAAAGTAGATTCTGCCTTATTAAGATTTTTTCCATCACCTTCTTAAGCCTAGATAATCAGCAAAATAATAAATCAAGTCCTGGGATGTATAGGGTGTTCAAAGAAGACTAGCACCTTTGGTATAAGGGCTTGCCAAGTCTCTTTCAGGGCTGCTCATCTACCTTTGGTGTTCACCTTCACCCAACTCTCACTTGTGGCACCAAGAAGCTGTACCATGTGCAATGGCTTCACCCACCCCCAGTAAAACCATCTTGGGAGATGGGCTAAACCAGGCTGAGGATAATGGACAGGCCTCAAACCCATTGGTGAGTTGCGGGGGGGTGTCTACCCCAAGCACATGAAGACTTCCCCTGGTGGAATGGGAGAATGAGAACACGTTGGTCCTCTTCCAAACTGAGGACAAACAACGAATCCAGCCCTGACTGTAGTAGCTCGCACTGAAAATTTAAGCAAGCAATTTTAAGCTGGCTTCAGTACACCCCTGGATAGGGAACCTAACATAGTAACCAAACAGCCACACAGGGCTGGGTATAAATCCAATCAGCCAGGCAGCTGGGGATAGAGTAGATGAAGGACTGAACTTGGAGTCAGGAACTCCTGAGTTCAACTTCTGCTCCAGACACCTAGCACTTGTGTGACCCTTGGCAAATCTCTCTCAACCTCAGTTTCTTCATCTGCAAAATAGGGGTAATAATGGGACCTACCACACACGGTTGCTGTATCAGTCAGCCAAAAGACCTTTATTAAATGCCCATAATGTGCCAGGCAGTAACTCCATTGCTGTTGTTGTTATTGTTGGTCCTTTGTCTTGACTTGCCAGCGAATTGAATTTAAATGAGGCTGAGTTGCACAACACCATCAGCCTCACTCTATTCTCCTGGAAGTCCAGTGGCAAGACAAAAGTCAGGATGACTGCCCATGGCCTGGGCTGTGACAGATGACCTTGGTATGTTCAATGTCTGACTGAGCTCTGAGCTTGCCACAGCACCTGCTTCCAGCACCTTGGAACAAATTGTTTTCATCCTCCCATTTCTCCAGGGGCAGTCTTTATGTTGAGGGCTGAGGGAGATGAGGTCCAGGAACCCCAAGACTGGAGTTCCCAGGTGGGGTCATTGAGACGGAGTACCCCTCAAAGACGTGAGTACTGGAGAGGGTCAGAACCATGTGGACTGAATTCATGATCTCAAACATTCTTCAAGTCAATGTGGCAAAGATTTATTACACTTTACGGAGGGCAAGAGTTCTCAGGGAAGCTGCAAACTTACAGGGCTCCAATGAAAGTTTAAGTATGAGATTTGCGGGTGAGACCTGTCAATTAGGTGTTTTGGGGTGGGATTAGGGTGTGGTTAAGGGGTGGTCAGTTTATTTTAATTATTTATTTATTTTTTAATTTTTAGTTTACAACACATGGTTCTACATAATTTTGAGTTCTAGATTTTCTTCCCTCCTTCCTTCTCTCCCTCCCCAAGACGGCATGGAATCCCATATAACTTCCACGTATAGCTTCACGTTGAATTAATTTACACACTAGTCAGGTTGTGCAGAAGAATTATGACCAATGGAATGAATCACAAGAAAGAAGAAACAGAACCAAAAATAAAAACAACCCAAAAACAAAAACAAAAGAGAGAAAAAAAGGGGTGGGGGGAAGGCGAGCATGAAGCGTACCTCAATCTGCATTCAAACTTCATAGTTCCTTCTCTGGATGTAGATAGCATTCTCCATCGTGAGTCCTTTGGAATTGCCTTTGCACCTTGTGATGCTGAGAAGAGCAAAGTCTGTCAGGGTTAGTCCTCACAGAATCCATATATCTGTGGTTGTGTATAATGTTCTCCTGGCTCTGCTCTGCTCACTGAGCATTATATCGTGTAGGTTTTTCCAGATTGTTATGAAGTCCGTATCATCCCCATTTCTTACAGCACAATAATATTCCATTACCTTCATATACCACAGCTTGTTCAGCCATTCCTCAACTGATGAGCATCCCTTTGATTTCCAATTCTTAGCTACCACAAAAAGTACCGCTATAAATATTTTTGTACATACGAGTCCTTTTCCCACTTGTGTGATCTCTTTGGGATACAATCCTAGAAGTGGTATTTCTGGGTCAAAGGGTATGAATATTTTTATAGCCCTTTGGGCGTAGTTCCAAACTGCTCTCCAAAATGGCTGGATCATCTCACAACTCCACCAGCAATGTAACAATGTTCCAGTTTTCCCACATCCTCTCCAGCATTTATCATTTTCCTGTTTTGTTATTTTAGCCAATCTGACAGGAGAGATGTGGTATCTAAGAGTTGTTTTGATTCGCATTTCTCTAATCAGTAGTGATTTCGAGCATTTTTTCATATGCCTATAGATACCTTTAATTTCTTCCTCTGAAAACTGCCTGTTCATATCCTTTGACCATTTCTCAATTGGGGAACGACTTGTATTCCTATATATTTGGCTCAGTTCCCTGTATACTTTAGAAATGAGGCCTTATCAGTGACACTAGTTGTAAAGATTTTCTCCCAATTTTCTGCTTCCCTTCTAATCTTTGTTGCATTGGCTTTCTTGTACAAAAACATTTCAATTTACCATAATCAAAATTATCCATTTTGCATTTTGTAATGCTCTCCATCTCTTGTTGGGTCATGAATTCTTTTATTTTCCATAAATCTGATAAGTAAACTATTCCTTGCTCTCCCAAATTGCTTATAGTATCAGCCTTTATTCCTAAATCATGAACCCATTTTGACTTTATTGGTATATGATGTAAGATATTGGTCTATGCTCAGTTTCTGCCCTACCGTTTTCCGATTTTCCCAGCAGTTTTTGTGAAATAGTGAATTCTTAGCCCAGAAGCTGGCCTCTTTGGGTTTATCAAAGAGTAGATGGCTATAGTTGTTTACTTCTCCATCTTGTGTACCTATCCTATTCCACGGATCCACACCTCAGTTTCTTAGCCAGTACCAGGTAGTTTTGATGACTGCTGCTCTACAGTACAGTTTAATATCTGGTATGGCTAGGCCACCTTCCCCAGCATTTCTTTTCATTAATACCCTAGATATTCTAGACTTCTTGTTCTTCCAGATGAATTTTGTTATTGTTTTATCTAGCTTTGTAAAATAATTTTTTGGTAGTTCGGTTGGTATGGCACTGAATAGATAGACTGATTTAGGTAAAATTGTCATTTTTATTATATTAGCTTGGCCTAACCATGAGCAACTGATATTCTTCCATTTATTTAGATCTGACTTTATTCACATGAAAAGTGTTTCATAATTATGTTCATATAGGCCCTGGGTTTGTCTTGGCAGTTAGACTCCCAAATATTTTATAGTGTCTACAATGACTTTGAATGGAATTTCTCTTTCTATCTCTTGCTGTTGGGCTTTGTTAGTAATGTATAAGAATGCTGAGGATTTATGTGGGTTTATTTTATATCCTGCAACTTTGCTAAAGTTGTTTATTATTTCAAGTAGTTTTTTACTTGATTCTCTAGAATTCTCTAAGCAAGTCATCATATCATCTGCAGAAAGTGAAAATTTAGCTTCTTCTTTGCCTATTCTAATTCCTTCAATTTCTTTTTCTTCTCTTATTGCTACAGCTAACGTTTCTAGCACCAAATTGAATAGTGGGGGTGATAATGGACATCCTTGTTTCACCCCTGATCTTATTGGGAATGCATCTAGCTTATCCTCAGTACAAATAATGCTTGGTGATGGTTTTAGGTAGATGCTGTTTATAATTTTAAGGAAGGCTCCATTTATTCCTATGCTTTCTAGTGTTTTTAATAGGAATGGGTGTTGTATTTTGTCAAAGGCTTTTTCTGCATCTATTGAGATGATCATATGGTTTCTGCTAGTTTTGTTGTTGATATGGTCAATTATGCTAATAGTTTTCCTAATATTGAACCAGCCTTGCATTCCTGGAATAAATCCTACCTGGTCATAGTATATTATTCTTGTGATAAGTTGCTGCAATCATTTTGCTAATATTTTATTTAAAAATTTTACATCAATATTCATTAGGGAAATTGGTCTATAATTTTCTTTCTCTGTTTTGATTCTACCTGGTTTGGGTATTAATACCATATTTGTGTCATAAAAAGTTTCGTAGGACTTATTCTTCACCTATTTTCCTAAATAGTCTACAAAGTATAGGAATTAATTGTTCTTTAAATGTTTGATAAAATTCACATGTAAAACCATCTGGCCCTGGAGATTTTTTACTAGGGAGTTCATTGATGGCTTGCTCGATTTCATTTTCTGAGATGGGGTTATTTAGAAATTTTACTTCCTTTTCTGTTAACCTGGGCAATTTATGTTTTTGTAGATATTCATCCATATCTCTAAGGTTGTCAAATTTATGGACATACAATTGGGCAAAATAATTCCTAATTATTGTTTTGATTTCCTCTTTATTAGAGGTGAACTTACCCTTTTCATTTTTGATACTGGTAATTTGATTTTCTTTCTTTTTTTAATCAAATTGACCAAAGGTTTATCAATTTTATTGATTTTTACATAAAACCAGCTCTTTGTTTTATTTATTAATTCAATAGTTTTCTTGGTTTCAATTTTATTAATCTCTCCTTTGATTTTCGGTATTTCTAATTTGGTATTTAATTGGGGATTTTCAGTTTGTTCTTTTTCTACCTTTTTCAGTTGTATGCCCAAATCATTGATATCCTTTTTACCTATTTTATTGATGTAAGCATTTAGAGATATAAAACTTCCCCTAAGAACTGCTTTTGCTGCATCCCATAAGTTTTGGTATGTTGTCTCATTATTGTCATTCTCTTGAATGAAGTTATTAATTGTTTTTCTGATTTGTTCTTTGGCCCACTCATTCTTTAGAATTAGATTATTTAGTTTCCAATTAATTTTTAGCTTATTTTTCCATGGTTCTTTGTTACAAATAATTTTTATTGCATCATGATCTGAAAAGGATGCTTTGACTACTTCTGCCTTTCTGCACTGGCTTGTGAGGTTTTTATGCCCTAGTATATGGTCAATTTCTGAGTATGTGCCATGTACCGCTGAGAAGAAAGTATATTCCTTTTTATCCCCATTCAGTTTTCTCCAGAAGTCTATCATATCTGCCTTTTCTAAAATTCTGTTTACCTCCTTAACTTCTTTCTTATTTATTTTGAGGTTAGATTTATCAGGTTCAGAAAGGAGGAGGTTGATGTCTCCCAATATTATAGTTTTGCTGTCTATTTCTCCCTGTAACTCCCTTAACCTCTCCTCTAAGAATTTGTATGCCATACCACTTGGTGCATATATGTTAAACAATGATATTGCTTCATTGTTTATGGTTCCATTTAGCAGGATGCAGTGTCCTTCCTTATCTCTTTTAATTAAATCTATCTTTACTTTTGCTTTATCTGAGATTAGGATTGCTGCACCTGCTTTTTTTACTTTAGCTGAAGTGCAATATATTTTACTCCAGCCTTTTACCTTTACCCTGTGTGTATATGTATTATGAAGGCAGAATTTATAATTTCTTTTTTTTTGATTGGAGCAAGATTTATTATGTTTCAAGTGAACTAAAAAGAGAGGTAGCAATCATCATGTGAGACAAAGCAAAAGCAAAATAGCCACCATTCAAAGAGAGAAATGGGGGAACTATATTTACTTAAAGGTACCATAGACAATGAATTAATACCAATACTTAACACATGTGCACTGAATTACATATTATATTCAAGTACTTAAAAGAAAAGTTAATCAATGTATAGAGAGAAAAAGAAAACAAAACTATATTTTGGTGACTTGGTGTATCTTATTCAGACATGGACAAATCTAACTAAAAGATAACCAAGAAAGAAGTTAAGGAATTGAATAGAATTTTAGAAAAGTTAGATATGATCGATCTCTGAGGATTATTGAATGGAAATAAATAGGGAACATAAATATACATATTCTCAGATGTATACAGCAAAATTACAAAAATGGACTATGTGTCAGGGTAGTTTCATTGTCAAACTCGATTAGAAATGGAGGCCACTAAACTGTACATAAGGATCCCTGCAGATCTCATATTTAGAAATTTAGATTTAGAAAACCACATGTTAATATTATCTATATTCTATTGTATTTTTATTTATTTTGTTAAATATTTCCTAATTATTTTTTTTGTTTTCTTTTTTTTTAATTTAAATTTATTTATTTAACATAATTGGTTTTCAGCATTGATTTTCACAACAGTTTGAATTACAAATTTTCTCCCCATTTCTGCACTCCCCCCCACTCCAAGATGGCTTATATTCTGGTTGCCCTGTTCCCCAGTCAGCCCTCCCCTCTATCACCCTCCTCCCCTCTCATCCCCTTTTCCCTTCCTTTCTTGTAGGGCAAGATAAATTTCTACGCCCCATTGCCTGTATATCTTATTTTTTAGTTGCATGCAAAAACTTTTTTTGTTTTTGAACATCTGATTTTAAAACTTTGAGTTCCAAATTCTCTCCCCTCTTCCCTTCCCACCCACCCTCCCTAAGAAGTCGAGCAATTCAACCTAGGCCACACATGTATCATTATGTATAACCCTTCCACAATACTCATGTTATGAAAGGCTAACTACATTTTGCTCCTTCCCAACCCATTCCGCTTTATTGAATTTTCTCCCTTGACCCTGTCCCCTTTCCAAAATGTTTGTTTTGATTACCTCCACCCCCATCTGCCCTCCCCTCCATCATCCCCCCCGCCTTTTATTTTTTTTTATCTTCCTCCCTCTTCTTTCCTGTGGGGTAAGATACCCAACTGAGTATGTATGGTATTCCCCCTCAGGCCAAATGTGATGAGAGCAAGGTTCACTCATTCCCCCCTCACCTGCCCTCTCCCCTCCTCCCACAGAACTGCTTCCTCTTGCCACCTTTTTGCGAGATAATCCACCCCATTCTATCTCTCCCTATCTCCCTCTCTCAGTATGTTGCTCTCTCATCCCTTAATTTCATTTTATTTCTTTTAGATATCTTCCCTTCATCTTCAACTCACCCTGTGTCTGCTCTCTCTCTTTTATATATATATATATAAAACACACACACATATATATATATATACACATACATACACATACATACATGTACACATAGATATATACATACATACACATTCACCTATATATATATACATAAACATATATATGTGTGTGTGTGTGTGTGTGTGTGTGTGTGTGTGTATATATATATATATATATATATATATATATATATATATGCATATTCCCTTCAACTACCCTAATACTGAGGTCTCATGAATCATACACATCATCTTTCCATGTAGGAATGTAAACAAAACAGTTCAACTTTAGTAAGTCCCTTGCAATTTCCATTTCTTGATTACCTTTTCATGCTTCTCTTGATTCTTGTGTTTGAAAGTCAAATTTTCTATTCAGTTCTGGTCTTTTCACTGAGAAAGCTTGAAAGTCCTCTATTTTATTGAAAATCCATATTTTGCCTTGGAACATGATACTCAGTTTTGCTGGGTAGGTGATTCGAGGTTTTAATCCTAGCTCCATTGACCTCCAGAATATCGCATTCCAAGCCCTTCGATCTCTTAATGTAGAAGCTGCCAGATCTTGGGTTATTCTGATTGGGTTTCCACAATACTCAAATTGTTTCTTTCTGGCTGCTTGCAGTATTTTCTCCTTGATCTGGGAGCTCTGGAATTTGGCGACAATATTCCTAGGAGATTTCTTTTTGGGATCTATTTGAGGAGGCGATCGATGGATTATTTCAATTTCTATTTTGCCCTGTGGCTTTAGGATATCAGGGCAGTTCTCCTTGATAATTTCTTGAAAGATGGTATCTAGGCTCTTTTTTTGATCATGGCTTTTCGGTAGTCCAATAATTTTTAAATTATCTCTCCTGGATCTATTTTCCAGGTCAGTGGTTTTTCCAAGGAGATATTTCACATTGTCTTCCATTTTTTCATTCCTTTGGTTCTGTTTTATAATATCCTGATTTCTCATAAAGTCACTAGCTTCCACTTGCTCCAATCTAATTTTTAAGGTAGTATTTTCTTCAGTGTTTTTTGGACCTCCTTTTCCATTTGGCTAATTCTGCCTTTCAAGGCATTCTTCTCTTCATTGGCTTTTTGGAGGTCTTTTGCCATTTGAGTTAGTCTGTTTTTTAAGGTGTTGTTTTCTTCAGTGTATTTTTCAGTCTTTTTTTGGGTCTCCTTTAGCAAGTCATTGACTTGTTTTTCATTGTTTTCTCGCATGCTTCTCATTTCTCTTCTGAATTTTTCCTCTACTTCTGTAACTTGCTTTTCCAAATCCTTTTTGAGTTCTTCTATGGCCTGGGGCCAGTTCATGTTTTTCTTGGAGGCTTTTGTTGTAGGCTCTACGACTTTGTTGTCTTCTTTAGGCTGTATGTTTTGGTCTTCTTTGTCACCAAAGAAAGAATCCAAAGTCTGAGACTGAATCTGGGCCCGTTTTCGCTGCCTGGCCATATTCCCAACCCACTAACTTGAACCTGAGTTTTTCAGTGGGGTATGACTGCTTGTAGACTAACGAGTTCTATGTTCCATGTTTGGGGGGAGGTGCCAGCTCTGTCAGACCCGCACTACTCCTTCCCCAAGAACCCCCAGTCCAGACTGGGCTTAGATCTTCAGGAGGCTGTTGCACTCCTGCTCTGATCTGCCACTTAATTCCTCCCACCAGGTGGGCCTGGAGCCGGAAGTAACAACAGCTGTAGCTGCCCCACCTCCACTGCCCCCGGGGCTGGAAGCTGAACTGTGAACTCCTTCCACTCCCGCAGCTTTTCCCAGTAACCTTCTCAGCTGTCTTTGGTGTTTGTGGATTGAGGTGTCTGGTAACTGCTGCAGCTCACATATTCAGGGCGCTAGGGCCCCCTCCGCCCGGCTTCTGGTCTGGATGGTCCACGCCGCTCAGGCTGGGCTCTGCTCCACTCCGTTCCCAGCTCCCAGCTCCGTGTGGAATAGACCTCACCCAGAGACCATCCAGGCTGTCCTGGGCTGGAGCCCTGCTTCCCTCTGCTGTTCTGTGGGTTCTGCCGTTCTAGAATTGGTTCAGAGCCATTTTTATAGGTTTTTGGAGGGACTCGGTAAGGGAGCTCACTCTAGTCCCTGCTTACCAGCCGCCATCTTGGCTCCGCCCCCCAGAATTTATAATTTCAAAGAGAATCATATATATGTCTGAAAGGTTCAGAACCGCAGGATATAAAGAATTCTCAAAGTAGGAATCAGAAAAATTAAAGCATGTATTTAAGCTCCAGTGTAACAGATCCACAAACTAGCATCCCCATTTTGATATTTGGATCAAAAGCCTGCAGGCCCAATAAGTCCGCCTCACAAGAGTAACCAGGAGGCCACAGAGAAGCATGATGGTATAAAGCAAAATCATATACATGCTTCCCCTCTATGGTAAAAATATTACCCACTGGCCTCAAGTCCTTGCTCAGCACTCCTCGATCCACACATAGGTCAGCTCTGCTACTGGCATCTCCTGCTTCAGCTTCGGCTGTAGCTGTCTCTGGCTCCAACGGAAGCTGTTTTTAACAGTCCGGCTAGCAGCTTCTGTGGGGGTGTAAGACCCACCCACAGGTTCTGCTGGTATGCCAGGAAAGCACAGGTTCTTTCGATCTGCTTAAGCAAGGTGAAGGGGTTGACCGAGAAAGCACAGGTTTTTTTGATCTGCTTAACCAAGGGAAGCAAGGTGAAGGGGTTGACAAGCTCACTTTAATCCAACATAGGCCCTCCCTAGAGTTAGCCCTACCCCACCAAGCACCTAGCAAGGCTCAATGAGATAAACTGAGTCACTTAAAGAAAACAAAGGCTATTCTGCTTACAGTATCCCCCTGTTTCAAATGTGTTTCTTGTAAACAGCATATTGTAGGATTATGGTTTTTAATCCATTCTTCTATCTGCTTCCATTTTATTTCTACCTTTCCCCTTCCACTCTTCAACACAGTTTTGCTTTTGACTGCCACCTTCCTCAGTTTACCCTCCTTCTTTATTCCCCTCCCTTATCTTACTGTTTCCCACTTGCTGCTTCTCCCCTCCCTTTTTCCCCCTTTCCCCTCCTACTTCCTGTAGGACAATTTAGATTTCTATACTTATCAGGGTATGTTATTTCCTTCTTGAACCAGATCAGATGACAGTAAAGCTCAAATACTGCTCTTCTCCCTCCCTTCTTTCCCTCTACTATAATGTGTTTTTGTGCCTTTTTATTTGGTGTCATTTACCCTTTTTTTACTACCTTCTTACCTCTTCTCTCATAGCCCTCCCTTTACATCTCTTAATTATGTTTTTTATCTTTATATCAGTTATTTTATACAGGCATTCACAGTCTATGTGTATATCTTTCAATTGTTATAGTAGCTGTACTATTCTCAAGATTGACACACATATATATATATACAAAACATACATAAGATGATATAATCCTATACAAAGATGCAAATAATTGGCCCTTATTGAGTAATAAGGTTTGTGGGGGTTTCCTCCCCTGTTTACCTTTTTATGTCTCTCTTGAGTTTTGTGTTTGGAGATCAAATTTTCCATTGAGTTCTGGCCTTTTCATCAGAAAGGTCTGGAATTCCCTTATTTCATTGAATGTCCATCTCCTTGCCTGAAAAATTATGCTTAGTTTTGCTGGGTAGTTGATCCTTGGTTGTAGTCCCAGCTCCTTTGCCCTTCGGAATATCGTATTCCAATTTCTCCCGTCTTTTAATGTGGAAGCTGAGAGATCCTGCGTTATCCTGACTGTAGTTCCATGATATTTGAATTGTTTCTTTTTGTCTGCTTGCTGTATTTTCTCCTTGAGTTTGCAATTCTGAAATTTGGCTATAATATTTCTTGGTGTTTCCAGTTTGGGATCTCTTTCAGGGGGTGATCGGTGAATTCTTTCAATGATTATTTTACCCTCTGG
Organism: Trichosurus vulpecula; assembly: GCF_011100635.1. Classification (NCBI taxonomy): domain Eukaryota; kingdom Metazoa; phylum Chordata; class Mammalia; order Diprotodontia; family Phalangeridae; genus Trichosurus; species Trichosurus vulpecula. The sequence goes on from NC_050577.1 coordinate 27,394,374, forward strand.
TTCTACAACTTCTGGGCAGTTATCTTTGATAATTTCTTTGAAGATACTGTCAAGGCTCTTTTTTTCATCGTGGATTTCTGGTAGACCAATAACTCTTAAATTGTCTCTCCTGGATCTATTTTCCAGGTCAGTTGTTTCCCCAATCAGATATTTCACATTTTTTTCTATTTTTTCATTCTTTACATTTTGTTTTACTACTTCTTGATGCCTCATAGAGTCATTAGCTTCCACTTGCTCAACTCTAATTTTTGATGAGTTACTGTCTTCATTTTGCTTTTGAGTCTCCTTTTCCAATTGGTTTATTTTACCTCTCAGGGTGTCATTTTCTCTATTTAGATTCTGAATCTTTGTAGCCATTTTGCCAATCTTATTCTTTAGAGACTTGATTTCCTCAGTGGATTTTTTTCCATTTTTTCTTTTACCTCCCTAATTTGGTTTTTAAAATCCTCCTTTAGCTTTTCCAGTATTGCTTTTGGGGCTTGAGACCAGTTCACATCACCTTTTGAGGTATCAGATGTGGGTATAGTGTCATTGCTATCCTTTTCCAAATTGGTATTTCATTCATGCCTGTCTCCATAAAAAGAATCAATGGTCCTTGGTTTCTTTGTGTTCTTCTTCATGTTAGTTAGCCTTTTCCTGGCTTTACAATGAATTTCTGCTTTTGGTGCTCAAGGCTCTCTATCCCAGCTTTCTCATTCTGGGGATTGTGAGTCTAGTTGTTGGCTTTGTGAATTATAGCCTTCAGTTTCCCGAGGTGTGGGGGAGGGGTCTGGTTTCATGAAGTCTCTTCCCCTAGGGTTGCTCTCCAGCACTGTTGTTCTTCAGCAGTGGTCTCAGCTGTTAGATGTTTGAGCTGGTGTTTGGCACTTCCCCTGGGGAGCAAGAGTAGTCTGGGCTCCTGGTATTGACCCCTGCTGGCTCTGCCCCTCTGGGACTCAGGAACTCTTACTACTCGGCTACTGAAGCCCCACTTCTATCTCTTCTATTCCAGCATTCTTTTTTTCCGAGGAATTCTCTGGATGGGGGGGGGGGAGGGATTAGAGCTATTTACCTGGCCGTTATGTCTCCCGGAAGTTCCAGAAGACTTGTTTCATACCTTTGGGTTGCAAGCCTCAGGAGTTGATGTCTCATGGCCGGTGGGGTTGTGCTGCCTCTCGTGCTTCCACAGACTGCCGTCCTGTGTTGGGAGGCCTGGGGATCTCTGCCAGTTTCGGGCACCCAGCTTTCTCCCAGCCTGTCTCCCACATGGGTTTCCTAGCCGGCCGCTTCCGCTTTGGTGCTGTCTGGAGCAGCTTCGCACGCCAAGCGCTCTCCAAGCCTACAGATTTGTCCCTTCGGCCTTTCAGACTCTCCTGGCTTGGAAATTTGCCCCACTCAGACTGCTCGTGGTTTCTAACTCTCTCAAATCTGCTCAAATTCACTTCTTTATAGGAATCTGACAGAATTTGTGACAGAGCTCCGGTAAGATGCTGTTTTCATGAGGCCATCTTGGCTCTGCCCCCCAGGAGTGGTCAGTTCTTAAAGGAACATGCACTTTTTGTATCTACTGCTCAGGTATCTTACCCAGAGTTCACTGGGAAATAGCCCAAGGAGGGGCTATCTGGAAGTGTGGTTTTCACTGTGAAACATCACTTAAGTCAACCATCAGTCACGGCTGACATGAAATATCCAGGTGGCTTCCATCAAATCTCTTGTTAGACAAGATGAATGTAAGGGAGTATACATTTGACTATGTCTAAGATACATATCAGGAAGGTCGGTAAGTAGTAAATATTGTTATGTCCCAATGCACAGCCAATTAGCAATACATAGGGAGTCTAAACTAATAAATTCTATACGTGGGCACAGCTGGCCACAGTAAGTATCAGGAGGAGAGATAAGTGTTTTGCTAAGGCATGCTGCCCTTGAACTGGAGAGAATCTGCTAGGGCCAATGCTTTGAAGCTAAGGAGAGATGTGATTTTAGAGCTGGGGTCCAGGCACAGGTACCCAAGCAGAGCCTAACAAGAAATGTGATGTTAGAATTTGGGTCCAAGCACAAGCACCGCATCATTTACACGCTTGGGGTGGTCATCCTAACTCACCAATGGTTTTGAGGCCTGTCCATCGTCCTCAACCTGGGTTAGCCCATCTGCCAAGATGGTTTTACTGGGGTGTGGCTGCTGCACATGCTACAGCTTCTCAGAGCCACAGGTGAGAGCTGGGTGCCAGAGGGACACCAAAGGTGGATGAGCAGCCCTGAAGAGGGCTCAGCAAGCCCTGCCACCAGAGGTTCTAATCTTCCATGAATACCCCATACACCTCACAGTCAATAAATGTTAATTAAATGCCTATCATGTGCCAGGCACTGTGCTAAGTGCTGGATAGCAAAGGAAATAACAAATGTAAAGCCCTTTACAAAACTTAAAGCACTATATTAGTTTTAGCTATCATCATTAATATTATTATTACTAATCAATAAGCAACATGTAGCATGACTTCTGAGGTTCAGGGAGTATTTCCCTCTCCCACCTTCTTCCTGATGCCTAAAATTCCTCCAAAAAAATGGGGCCTTTTATTTCACAAATGGAAGGAATTCACAGAAAGAGGCCATAGAGCTCATCTGGCCCAACCCATTCCTTTTTTTTCAGAGGAGGAAACTGAGACCCCCAAGATCAAAATGGCTTCCCTGAAGTCACAGTCGCTCTACTATAATCTCAGTTTCCAGTCCCTCTGTGGATCTCATCAGGCCTCTCATCAAAGAGTCTCATCAAAGATGCTTACAGAGTCTTTCCTAAGAGCAGGTTTTGAAATGTTGAGAGTGAAGGGGTGCAATGGGGCAAAAACCAGAAGGAAACGAGGTTCTGGAAAGAAAACACTTGAAGAAAAGAAGACTGTGTCAGAAGCAATGGGATATGGAGGCACTAAAATAGTCTTTCTCCTCCCAGAAACACTGAGATGTTTGAGCAGAAATCCTTCACCCTAAAACTATTCAAATGCAAAGGTGCTACATGTTTTATTAAAGAGGGGAAAACAGAGTCAAGTGATTCCTCAGTCAATAAATTAAATTCTTTTCTGGCCTCCTAAAAAAATGTTAGTGTTTATTTCAGAGTCTATGGGAGAAAAATAGTATTTCCATCCTCTGGTACAAGTTTCTGTCAGGGTTCTAAGCCTTAAACTCATGGTGTCTGTTTAGCCTGCCTTCCTCAGGACCATCTACCATGAATTGGAAGCTGGGAGCAGAGCCTAGATGGTGGAGTGGAGCAAGCACTCAATCAAGCTTTCCCAACATTCTCCTCCAAGCAACTTTAAAATGACACCAGAAATCAAATCCTGGAGTGGCAGAGCCCCTGAAAAGTCACGGTGAGACTTTCTGATGTGTGATATAGGGATGGAGGCTGGCCTGGAGCCCATACTGATAAAACACCAGTGGTGGGACTAGGTGGTGGTGACAGAAACAGCAGCAGCTTTGGGAGCTCTCAAGTCAGAGATGCTAAGGGGACTTGGCAATTGGTCATAAGGAGATTACAGGGGACCCCTCTGCTAGCACTGAAGGCAGGACCAGGCATTGTTTAGCAATTCCATTGCTTATACCCACTTCCGGGTCACAGTTCAAGGGCAGAGAGGAGCACTTCTGTAGAAGAGGGACCAGGAGCCTTGGGGAGCAATATCACTTTCAGTCCCAAGGGATTAGGGACCTGTTCTGGGTAATGACCAGAGTGAAAATTAGGAGAGCAGTGACCATACTTCTCCCCAGATCACACCATCTGGAAGCACTAAAAACCTCTAAACCTTCTACTTCTGAAAATAGCAGTTCAAAAAACTCTGAAGCTTGAGGCAGTGACCATTTCCTGTCTTCTCCCTCACCAGGAACAGATCCTCACTTTAACATAAAGTTTAAAATCAAGAAATAGGGTGGGAAAATGAACAAACAAGAACACCAAAAACCTGACCATTAAAAGCTACTATGGTGACAGGGAAGAGCAAGACAAAAATTCAGAAAAACACAATGAAGCCAAAACAGCTACAAGCAAAGCCTCAAAAGAAAATGTGAATTGGACACAAGGCCAAGAAGAATTCCTGGAAGAGCTAAAATATGATTTTCAAAATCGGATAAGAGTGGTAGAGGAAAAATTATGTAAAAAAATTGACGCAAACAAGAAAATTATGAAAAGACAATTAACGGCTTCATAAAAGAGGCACAAAAATACTAAAGAAAATAACCCCTTAAAAACCAGAATTGGACAAATGGAAAAAGAGGTACAAAAATTCACTAATGAAAATAGCTCCTTAAAAAGCAGAATTGGCCAAATGTATAAAGAGGTACAAAATCTTGTGGAAGAAAATAATTCGTTAAAAATCAGAATTGAGTAAGTGGAAGCTGTTGACTTCATAAGACATCAAGAAACAGTACAGAGAACCCATCTGACTGATTTCTCTTTAATCCTGCCCTCATATGCCCCCCCCCACACACACACAGACACACACAGATGCACAGGCGCACACACACACACACTCCCTTCAAAAATTCAGCAAATTCCATTTCCTTTTTAAAATTTTCCCCAGGTCAGGCCCCATAGGAGATTCCAGCCATTTTTGTAGGCTCATATTTCTCAAAGTGTGGTTGGGAAACCCTGTGTTTCTCTGAGACTCTTTCAGGGGGTCTAAGAGTTAAAGTCTTTTCATAATATTGCTAAGATGTTTTCACTTCTAATGCAGTAAAAATCAATGGATATAACCTATATGAAGAAAAGCTCTTTGGCAGGGAGTCCTCAATAACTTGTTACAAGCATAAAGGAGTCCTAAGATCAAGAGGTATGATGCTACTGCAGTCTAAAGAGAATACTTGAAACCTTACTAGGTATAGCACTAGCCTTGGTTACTGCCAAGGAGGCTCATAGAGAAATAAGGACTGGGTGGTAAAGGTCAAGTCCTTCTAATGCCACAATAACTTAGCATGTATTCCGGCTTTAATTCTAATGAGAAGAATTGAAGAATATAAAAAGAGTGGTTTAAAAAAAAGGCCAATGGATCTTGGATTATTTCATTTAGAGCAGGGCTGTCCAAAATGAGGCCTGTAGGCCGCATGCGGCCCACAGTTTGATTTATGCGGCTTGCATAGAAATTTACATAAATGCTTTAGTAAACAAAGCTGAGCTACCACAGAGCTCTCACTAAAATGGCAAATCAAAATATATTGTCTATTGTTTCAATAAAAACCAATGGTTAGACAGCCCTGGCCTAGAGAATAGATTAAGTGTTGATTCAGTAACAGATTTTTGAAAACCTGAGGGATGATTGGAAAGAGGACAGTGATCATACTATTTCAGTGAAGATCCAACAAGAATAAGTGGACTTAATCTGCAGTGGAATAGAATTTAATTGGATAGTTAGACACAAGACTAGCTATAAGGATTAAGATGATAAAAAAGATGATTCTTCGAAGCTGTGCCGTTTTTCTTTCACTGTGGTCTTTGAAGTGAGATAGTGTACGGAAAAGGTTTGCAAACCTTAAAGTGCTACACAAATGTCAGTTACTACCACTACTACTACCACTACTACTACTACTACTACTACTACTACCACTACTACTACCACTACTACTACTACTACTACTGCTGCTGCTGCTGCTGCTGCTGCTGCTGCTGCTACTACAATAGCAACAACAACCACCACCACCACTACTACAGCTGCTGCTACCTCTATTATAATGAGTAAGATGATGACAGTGACTACCACTACAACACCTCCCACCACCACTACAACAACTACCACCACCATTACTACTACTACTACCACTACTACTGCTACTGCTATTACTACTACTACTACCACCACTACTTTTGATGGGACCTGTGGTTTCCTTGGTATAGGGAGATTTGGGTGAAAAAAATTCCTTTATTAACGCAGATCAACATATCCCTGCAATTTATATTCTTGAAGAGTTGCCTGGGGTACAGAAAGGTTAGGGGACTTCCCCACAGCCAGTGTGTGTCATAGATAGGACTTGAGTCCAGGTCCCCCTGACTGCAAAGCTGGCTCTCTATACACTACACCACTGACTCTCTATTATCGCTATTCTTAATATGATTTATGTTTAAACTTTGATGGAAGCAAGGACACTAGAGGATGGCCATCTTCAGGCATCTTTAGCCATCTTCGGAATCCCTCATAATTATATATTAGAAGTAATATTAGTAAGCAAGAATCCAGAAATTGAATAAAATTTTCTATTTGACTGGAAGAAAACTTTCCAGCTTTGAAGAGTCCAGAGGATATTAGATTTCCCATCTTCTAGTCTGTGTCCTAAATGTTGTCCTTGGATTACATGGTGGCAGTGTCTCTATATTATCAGAAACCAAGGACAAAAATAGATACAGATTCTCTATGATTAAAGGGAATTTCTTGAGCTCCCTACAAGTATCCAGGAGCTGTGTTACCCCTTTGCTACATGAACATTTTAAGTTTGAGCCCATTTCCCCCTGGATTCTGTACAGACCTGAGAGATAGAGTACGTGTCACAGACTTTTGGGAGCATGTTTTGCACCATCTCTTCTTAATGCACCACCTTAGTAAATACCCCTTTCTAAAACCTATTTGAGGTTGACTGACAAAAATATGGGAAGCCATTCCAGTGGGGGCTCAAGCCCATAGCATTACAGAATTATAACTGACCCTTCCCCTAAAACCCCAAGGGAAAGTAGCTAGCCAAGCTCCAGTCACTCAACATATTTGTGAGAGTGGGAGTTGGAATAAGAATGTCCCTGGACATATGTGAGCTATATTCTTAGAGAGAAAACTTCAGGAATTCAAGATCATTTCCACATCATAATAAGACATTGAACTAGGACTTTCACGGAGGCTTCAAGTATGGGATAAACAAAAGACTGCATCTGGCAGGTAAAGATCAGCCTCCTCTTGTACATCACCAGAAGGTTGATCACTAGGATATGACCTTTTTGGTCACAGCTACTTATGATGACACTCTTCGAAGTCCAGAACTGGTTATAATCTGGAATGGTGGAAGGCATTAAAATAACGATAAAAATGTTATCAGATCATCATTCTAGGGTCCATACTCATAACTGTATGTATAACCTTGACAGTGACATGAAGAAGAACCAACTACCACTCAATTTGTGGCCTAGTATAATCTATTGCTTCATTGAAGTGCCTTCCTTTCTGTCTTTAGAGTGCAAAGTTGGAAGAGATAAAAATAGTAACTTTAGCACACAGTCAAGATTTAATTTATTCAGAGGGTAATTATCCAATTGGTGGGGTACCGGGTTTCTTGGATGTTCTAATTTCTTATCTCCTTTGGAGAGAGGGCAAGGGATAGAGGAGAAAATAAAATCCATTACTTTTACTCCTTTGTGAAAGAAAGGGGTTGAAAATAATTGAGGCAGTTTTATTATTCCTACTGATTCTTTCCCCCATCATCTCAAAGAAACTAGACTTGTTGTTGAGTGCACCACTCTCCAAATACATACACTCCCATGAGATTCCATAGTTAATGGAATATTCTGGTAAGAGAGAGAATAGAGATATAAGAAGAAATGGGTCTTGAGTGTCTGTCTTAATGCACACTTATTATGTAATGCTTTGCCTTAGTTGGCTCATCTGTAAAATGATCAAGTTGGAATAGATAGCCTCCAAATGCCCCCTGTATCCCTAAGTCTATGATCCCATATCCCTAGGTGGACCAGGAGCAGGCACCAAAAGGTTTATCTAAGATTTGCCTTTTTCATTTCAAATTTACATATGTAGCTCCTTTTTTCCTTCTGTTCAAGTCTTCACATCGAACCTTTTCTTAAAACTCTCATTAACTGTATTTCCAACTCCAGAATATATTTCGTTTATTCAAGAAACAGAAGAGAAAGACTGCTCGCCAAGGACTTCCTTCTATCACCCCAGATTTGCCTCACTTTTTCTTATATTCCTTAAAATGACAAAGAAGACATATCCCAACCAGTGGACAAATGGCTTTCCAAGAGCAGCATCTGTCTCCATATATAGGACCTGGGGCTGTGACTGCCACCGGCATCCTTGGAGCTCCCTCTGGCTCTGACATGTGGTTGGAGGAGTTACCTCCTGGGTGCTCCCAGCTGTCAAATCCTTGCAGACACCAGCACCTTTGCAGCTACTTTCCAAGAGTTCATTTGTTTCTTTTTCTCTGTGTTTACTGTGAATTCAAAGACTTATGGAGAGAGAAGGGTCCCAGTTCCATCTGCTATTGCTTCAGATGTGTAGATTTTTTTTCTTATCTGTTACGTATGTGCTGCTGGCATCCTCAAGAGGCCAGAGAAAGTAGGGAGGACCCCCAGCAGATCAGATGGCCAACATGATCAGGTGTGGATGAATCAGATCCGCATTAGTGGAGGGAACATTCACATTGATGAGATCCCAGATCCACTGGAGTTCAAAGATTTGGGGTTTCAGTGTGGCTGAAACATAGAGCGAGTGACAGGGAATAACATAAAAGCAGTCTGTAAAGACATTTTGGAACCAGATTTTGAAGGGCTTTAACTGTCAAACAGAGGAGTTTGTATTTCATCCTGAAGGCAGAGGGCAGTGGCATGATCATATGACATCAAGAGTGTAAAAAACTAAATTCTCCCATCCCTTCTTCAGGAGCTTGCACTCATTGATCATTCCCAGTCTCTCTTTCTCTGTTTTTCTTTATCTCTCTGTCGCTCTCCATCTCCTTTCCCTTCTTCTCCTTTTCCATCTCCTCCCCCCGCCCCCTTTCCTCCCCCCATGCCCCACTGGCTCCTTCCCTGCTGCCCACAAGCATTCTCAAGCCTCCCTCATCCTTAAGAAAACCTTCCCTTGATCCTCCCATGCCCTCAAGCTATCATCATGATCAGTCAGCACGCATTTATGAAAACCTTCCTATACGGTGGCACCAGAGATAGAAAGACTAAAGGGGTACCGTCTCTACCCCCAAAGAGCTTCTGTCCTGTTAGAACTTCCATATCATCCTAGATATCTCTGTTTTGTAAGAGCCATACTCGGGGGTGGGGGGAGTGGGGGAACCTGCCAGTTCTTTGTGCTTTCATTTTATCACCTCCTCTCAAATCAAATCGGTCTCTTGCAACCTGCTCTCTCCAAAGTCACCAATAGGCTATTTCTTCATCTTTCTTGACCTGTGTGCAATGTGTTCAATAGCCCCTCTATGAAAGAATAGAGAAAGGGAAAGACAGAGACAGAGGCAAAAAAGACACACAGAGTCAGAGATAGACCAAGAGAGAAAGGAGAGACAGAGACAGGAGACCTGGATTTGGATCCTGGATCTGGTACTCTGTGATCTCCCTGACCATCTTGCCTATCTCCCTCCTTGCATTGCTACCCAGACTAGAGACCAGGCCTTAGAGGACTTAACTCCTTCACCAGTGGAACGCTTTCACTTTGGGGCCTGAATCAAATCAGTTCCACCACTGTTACTGAAAAAGGAGTGGCAGTCTTCTCCAGGTAGAAATCAGTTTATCCCTGTAACTTTCCAAACCAAAATATCCTTCCCTGGCTACAACTTCCTTTTATATACTATTTCTCCCTGTTAAAATATAAGCTCCTTGAGGGCAAGGACCATCTTTGCTTTTGTATTTGTGTCTCTAGCTCTTAGTACAGCACCTAGCACATGGTAAGCACTTAATAAATGCTTTTTCATAATTCAAATCACTTCATAGCTCTGGTCCTCAGTTTCCACATCAACTAAACTTGGTTATCTAGAAAGTCCTTCCTAGTTCTCAAACTTCTGCAAACCCAATCTGCATCAACCAACCTACGTACACAATCCTTCATAAAATCTTTAAAAGAGAAATGGCCTGTTTGTTAAATATGGTATTTTCCTAACACTTTTTCCTGAGCATCTTTGTGGCTCTGGCTTGCCCATCTGGGTCAATGGAAATGAGGTGAAAAGATTTTTTAAATAATTATTCATAAGATGTCGACTTTTATAGCACTGTTTCTGGAATATCTGCTGACCTGAGGGGCTCCTGTCTGACTATAAGGGCAGTATGTGACATACTGACATCTTGCTGGTCAGCAGTGGATGAGATGGAAGTGGGATTGGTGGGACTTGTGAATCCATCCCTTTCCTGCCACAACTCCAGCCTTGTCACTTTGCATTTAGAATGCTCCAAGCATTCTCTCAAGGGAGACCCAGTGAGTGACATGGCATGTTGGGGTCTGAGTAGCCTGGCATCTGTGTCCCTCTAAGTGTGAAGAAATAGAAGGAAAGGGAACAAACCAGAAACTAAGAAAATGTAGAGGTTTTGTGATTGGAGTGTTCTTCTTCCTCTGAGGGCAACTGAGGCCATAGATTTCTGTTGGTTATAATAAGAACTTCGTTTCTGAATGCAAAGTGGTTTTCCGTCTATTATCTCATTTGAAACTATTCTCCCTTTCACAGCTGAATTCCTAGAAAAAGCTGTCTATGCTCATTGTCTCCCCTCCTGCCCTCACTCTATTCTTAACCCATTGCAACCTGGCTCCCACACTCAGACTTCAGATGAAGCTGCCATCTTTCAGCTGTCCTTGTTTTCTCCCTTGCTAATCTTCCAACCTTTTCTCTTTCCTCATACTACTTGACCTCTCTATAGCATTTGACACTGTTGGCTGTTTTGTCCTCCTGTATAATCTCTCAACTCTGTTTTTACGACATTGCCCTTCATTTCCCTCCTACCTAACTGAATGATCTTTCTCAGCCTCCTTTGCTGGATCACCATCCATAACTTGCCACCTAAGCATTGGCCTCCAAGGTTCTGTCCTGGGCCTCTTTTATTCTCTACCATCTCTCTTGGTGACCTCATCACCTCCCATAGGTTCAATTTTTATTGTTAGGCTGAGTACTTCCAGATCTATCTATCAAATCCTAATCTCTTTAGGAGCTCCAATCCCACCTATTGGATGTTTCAAACTGGATATTCTGGGGGCATCTCAAATTCAACATATCTACCATAGAGCTCATTTTCTTTCTACCCAAACCATCCCTCTTCCAAACTTTCCTGTTACAGTAGAGGGCACCACCATCCTTCTGGTGAGCCAGGTTTGTAACCTCAGTGTCATCCTTGACCTCTTCCACATTCATCCTCTTCCCCACCCCAAACGTATAGTCAGTCACCATCTTTTGTTCTTTCTATCTCCATAGTATCTCTCATATATTTCTCCTTTTCTCCACTCATGCAGTTACCACCTGAGTTTAGGTCCTCCTGCCCTCCCCTAATTAGTCTCTACTCTCAAGTCTCTCCCCTCTCTGTCCTCTACAAAATTGCACAGAAGATATTCCTAAAACATATGTCAGATTGTGTTCCTCTCTTGCTCAATAAACTCCAGCAACTCCCTATTACTACTAATATAAAATATAATCTCTGCTGTTTGGCTCTGTTCACAATCTGATTCTAGCATATCTTTCCAGGTTTATTCATTTTCAATTCAACAAACATTTATTAAGTGCCTACTATGCGCCAGGCACTGTGCTAAAAGCTGCAGATACAAATAGATGCAAAAGAACAGTCCCCGTCCTCAAGGAACTGACAGTCTAATGTGAGAGACAATATCCAGACAGATATATACAAAGCAAGCCATATTCAAAATAAATAGGAAATAATTAAAAGAGGGAAAGCACCGAAATGAATAGGGGTCAGGGTAAGAGTACCTCATGTACTCTGTGTTTTAGCCTCCCTGGCCTATTTGCCATTGGTTAGCATGCAGCATCCCATCTTCTATGTTCCTGGCATGTGTCCCTTCTCATCTCTGACTCTTAGAATTATTAGCTTACTCCAAAGTTCAGCTTAGGTGCCCCCACCTACATAAGGTCTTTCTTGATCCACCCCACCACCACTCCCCAGCCACAGAAATTATTGGGTGTATATTTTGTGTACTTCATGTTTTATCCTGTAGAATGTAAACTCCTTGAGGACAGAGACAATTTCATTTCTTTATTTCTGTATCACACAGTGCCTAGTAGGCACTTAAAGAGGCAATTGATTATTATCCCCACTTTATTAATGAGGAAACTGAGGCTCAGAGCAGTAGAGACTTTGTCTGTTGATTTGTGGTAAGGGGACATGTGAGAAAATAGTGTAAGTATAAACCTGGCTTTTACAGAAAGAGCCTGTGGTTTCTCAAAAGGTAATCACACTTATCAGAGGCAGTGGTTACTGGAAAAGTGAGAAGCCAAAGGGGGCATTTTTGTTTGTAAAGAGTGAAAAAAGAATGTAGAGCACCTTGTAGGCTGCTTCTTGCTTCCAAATAGCTCGGTGCATTTCAGAGAAACTGCATCCTCTGCTTATCTTTAGCATATCCTTGCAAAGAAGATCTAAGTGGGTGTGTAATTCAATCTTGCAAATAGTTACCAAGCATCTACTATGTATAACTATCCAACCAATGGTCCGCCAGTGAATTCTAACCATTCGCCACCTTCCTATTAATGCATCTTTCCAGGGGCTGCTTCTGTGGGGATAGTCCAAGACATGATGTCTATGTGTAGTGGTAGGTTGTTTTTTCAATGAAATATTCCTTCCACCACCATTCTACTCCAATGCCCCATTGGACTGGAGAAGCAACGCTGCGCTCTCAAAGGGAAAGTTGGAAGAGAAAAAAGCAAATCCTTCCAAGCTAGAAAGGCTTTGAGTGTTGTCCTCAGAGTCACGACAATGGCTTGTGAGTCTGTCTTTTAGAGACTTGATTGGACTGCCTTGAGGCCTCAGGTCCCCCACCCCCATAGAAATTCTTCGCCCAAACTTTGGTCTCTGAGTGATCAAAGGATGATAATTACAGATCTAGGTCTTGTTGGTTTTGCCAACAGTGTGGACTGTTGAAGAGAAACATCAAGGAAAGGAACAGTTTTAGTGAAGGGATACCAAATTTCAGGTGCTCAAAACAGGTAGAATGAGGAAGGAATTTGTTTTTCAGACTCTAAAGCCTCAAGCTACAGCTATTTTCAGTGTTTGTGAGCTCCTAAGGGGCAGGGACTGTCTTTTGCCTCTCTTAACAAATACTTATGAATTGGTATTTATTAATAAATACTTATTGATTGACCATGATAAGCAACAGAAAAAAGGTGGGTACACTGAAAAAATCACTGGCTTCAGATTCTGCCTCTATCACCTAATTCTTCCAGGTCTCAATTTTCATCTGCAAAATGGCCTCCAAGGTCGATTTTAGCTCTAAATATATGATCCAGCACATAGAATTGGATGTGTGAAGTGCTATTGCAGGCTAGCTCAATTGAGCATTGTATCCATGTAGACAAAAATGAAAGATTAGCTAAAATAAGGGAGCTCCCAACATGGAAGCGAGTTCCCCATGGGTGCGAGAAGGTAGATTTGTATAATTTGGAGCTAGATACTTCAGTGATAAAGGAAAGGGAAGAACTGGCATCCTTGTGCCACCACCCTCACCATAACCCCTTGTTCATAAGTTTTCTCCAACATTCTATGCCCTATGACCTATTTTGAGAATTTTTCTTTGGAAACAAGGCTTTTGTTGTCTCTCCCCTCTTCCCCACCCTCACCCCCACCCCTACCTCAGAATGTAAGCTCCTTGAGAGCAGGGAGTATCTAACTTCTGCCTTTATACCCCAGTACCTAGCACACAGTAGGCACTTAATAAATGCTCGATGATTGCTTAACTGATTAATCTGTAAGGATATGCATTGGTAAGTAAATTTGCTGTAAGGTCAAATTTCCTAGTACATACCTGCTCTAAAAAGTCAATAGTCCTCATTCCTCATTCCCACAGATGTATCAGGTAACTTATTTTCTCTGATCTCATTTATGTAATTCACTTCAATTCAATCCAATATGCAATTATTGAGCACCAACCCTCTGCAAGGTACTCCTTTGGGTGCTAAAGATCGAGGTAGGGGAAGGGAAGGAAAACAGTCCCTGTCCTCAAGAAACTTGCCTTCTAGAGAGGATGGTGGAGAGGAGATTCAGAGAATATGCAAAAAAAATGGAAAATTTGAGAGATTTCAAGCCGTGACAACCAGAGGGATTCAAAAAGGCTTTGAACAAAACATGAACCTGAGATAAGTTTTGAAAGACCTTGGAATTCTAAGGGGGAGAGACAGAGACAAAGAGAGACAGAGAGAGTCCTTTACAGACCTGGGGGACCATCGATGCAAAGGCGCAAAGCCTGCAGTAGTGGTCCAAGTTGACAGAAATAGAATAATGTTCATTTATGCATTCTACAAGCATGCACTAAGTGCATATCGTGTGCCAGCTTTGTATCCCCAGAGACAAAACAAAAAAGAGTCCCCGTCATTAAGGAACATACAGACAAATGAACATAAAGTATATATAAAATAATACAATGTAATTTCAAGAAGTAGAGAGTGTGAGCAGCTGGAAAACTTATAATTACCTCAGGAGGGTGATTTTGAAGTGACTGGAAAGACCTGTAAATGTGCATGTAGCATAGATTCACTCTGTAGATGGGAGGCTTCTGGAGGACATGGGCTGGTCATGGTTTTTGTCTTTGCATCCCTAATGCCTAGAAAGTCAAGTGGACAAGCATTTATTAAGCACCTACTATGTGCCAGGAATTGTGCTAATCATTGAGGATACAAAGAAGAGCAAAAGACAGCCTGCTATTGAGCTCACAGTCTAATGGCGATGGCAACAAGCAAACAACTATGTACAAGCGAGATCTAGATAGGCTAAGGAGATAATCAAAAGAGGAAAGGCACTAGTATGGACAGTTGATACACAATGCCTTTCACCATAGTAGGTCTTTAATGATTGCTTAGTCTGGGGATGGAGATCATAGTCTTACTTTGATTTGAACATGCAATGAGCAGACAAACATGCTTAAAATGGAGTTGGTATGAAAACAACTCTATGGCATTTTGGAGGATGATAGCAACTACTGGGAAGGGAATTAGCACATGAATTGTTCTGAAATCTGGTTGGTCTGTCAATCCATATAGTATTTATTTGCCATAAAATGGGCTTTAGATGAAAAGAAAGTCTTGGAACGGTCATCAAAACTCTGAAATTCAGAAAAGAATTCACAAATGACAGTTTCATCCCGACAACGAACATTGTCAGATCGCATTACATGCCAGTGAAAAGTTATCACACATTTAATGTGGCGAAATGTTATGACCACATCACAGTCCTTCTGAACTGATGGGTTTAATTTGGGTCTGAGGCTTGGTCTGCACCCATAGGCAATACTGGAGGGAGTCACATGTCCAGGAGTTTTAGAGAATAGAAAGGCTTTATTCCCTTCTTGTCCTGAAGTTTTCAAAACAATAGAAACCTAGATTTCCCAGGTGGAGAAAACAAAACAAAACAAAACTGGGAATCAGACCCTGCATAGTAGGTCTGATATAAAAAAGAGGGGGTTAACATATTAATTTTCTTGGAGGAATAAGTGGAAGGTAGAAATGTAAACTGAGATTTGGCCTGACTGAGGGCATGCAGTTCAATTCATTGACTTTATTTTCACCTACCAAGTATCAGATATTGGGGATAGAAAAGCATCAATGAGATCCGCCCTCCTCTTAAGGGCCTTAATTCTATCTGCCAAGGATATGAGCGTAGGGGTAGGGAGACATGGCAACACTCATACAGAGACCATTGTAATGAAAGATAGGAAAGAATGAATGAAGGGGAAAGAAAAACAGAGAAAGTGGTCTGCAATTTTTTAGAAGGGAGAGAACATTTCTAGCTGAGGGGATCAAGAGAGGGCACACAGAGGATGTAGCATCTGAGCTGAACCTTTAAAGACATGAAAAGATGGAGATAAGGGAATGCCTAGAACAGGTGTGGGGAACCTGTGGCCTCAAGGCCACATGTGGCCCTCTAGATCCTCAAGTGTGGCCTTTTGACTGAGTCCAAGTTTTATAGAACAGATTACATACCCCTGGCCTAGAAGAAGCAGTGTCTATAAATGCATAGAGATGGGAGATACCCTGTCAAGTTTGGAAAGCAGCTAGTATTCCAGTTTGGTTGGTATATTGAGAAAATAAGTGTAATTCATGTAAAATAAAACTGGAAAGGTAGGTGGGAACCAGATCATGGGGGGACTAAAACAGCCAGTTGGGGAATTTGTGTTCCATCATCAAGGCAAAGAATATGATTCTGAGGTGATAAGAAAGAGCCCAGAAATATTTGAGTAACACCTTGTGTCCTCCTTCTGGTGTCTCCCTGTGGAGGTGAGCTCCTAAGGGCAGGGACCCTTTGTTTGATTTCTTCATCCCCAGAGCCTAGTTCAGTGCTTTGCCCAGGTGCTTTAACAACTTGAAAAAATGTTTGACTCTGTGGCTTGAAAGGCACCTTAGAAATCATCCTGGGCCCTTTCACTTGACATGTGAAGAAACTGAGGCTCAGCCAATTGAGAAACAAGTTAATCATTTATTAGAACCCTTGACTCTCAATGTTCTTCCATTATGTCAAACAGTCAGTGAAGCAAAATATGGATCAGTTGAATTTGCTTGCTGTGTACCTACCATGGGAAAAACATTGTGCTAGGCACAGGGAGGGGAGTCATCTCTAGCAATGGGAAAAGGAGAGAATTTCATAGAAGGGATGGAGTTTGAGCTTGGCCTAAAGGTGGGATATGAATAGTCTGGAGGGAAGAGGTATCTCTCAAGGGTGAGGGAAGGGGAGGAGAAATGAGCAAAAGTAGAAAAGCTCAGAGTGGGTTCCCACAGAACCTTCCCATCTGTCTGTCTGTCTATCTATCTACCTATCTATTTATCTATCCATCCATCTCCATGTATCTGGGGCAGTTAGGTGGCACAATGGATAGTGTCAGTCCTGGAGTCAGGAAGACTCATCTTTCTAAGTTCAAATCTGGCCTCAGACACTTACCAGCTATGTGACTCTAGGCAAGTCAGTAACCTTGCTTGCCTCAGTTTCTTCATCTGTAAAATGAGCTGGAGAAGGAAATGGCATATGCTCTAGTATCTTTGCCAAAAAAATGCCAAATGGGGCCCCAAAGAGTTGAGCATGACTGAAAAACAACTGGACAACATCTATCTATCTATCTATCTATCTATCTATCTATCTGTCTGTCTGTCTGTCTATCCATTCATCTATCTCCATACATTTACCTAATTCTCTCTATCATCTATCTAGGTCTATCATCTATCTAGATCTATCTACCTGCTTATCTAACCTTCTCTATTTATCTCTTCTACTTACCTACCTCTCTCTGTATTCTACTCTCAGATTCTGTCAGTCGAGATCTAGCTCACAATCTACCTATCTATCCATCTGTCTATCCTGTATCTACCTATCTGTCCTTTTGCAATCTAGCAATCAATCATCCATCTTTAGTGACCTTTATCTACCGCTTTCTCTCCTCATCAATAGAATTCAACAGACTAGATCCAAAGGCAGCCTTGAATTTAGGCAAAGGAAGAGATCGTTTTTCAAACCTCACCTCCCTTGGTGCTGGCCTTTGCCCCTTGGTCAGAGAGCCTGCAAGGGCCAAGTCAAGTGGGAAGAGAAGCAGCTGTTCTTCTAACTAACTGTTCAACAGCTGCAGCCCTGCCACTGGCATCGTGCTGAATGCTGAACGCCTGCTTCTGCATGGAGAAACCTTCCAACAGTGTGCTAGAGACAGTCACATTTTCACAAGATAACCTACTCCTCTGAACCTGAAACTACTCCCTCTTTTCATGTTTCATACCACTTTTAGTGAATCTAAGTGATGTTTCAAGAAAAACCACTGATTTTTTTTTAAAAAAAGCTAGATGGTTTGGACCTAGTTTCATTCTTGGTATTTTGGGGGCTTGTCAGTTTCTGCATTCAGACAAAATAGGACAATGAAACAGCCCATTGAAGATATGTTGGACAGAAATGGACTTTGGACTCAATGATTCTGAGGGCTGTGCTGCTTTGACCTTAGCATTGCATCCCTGCTTTGTGGAAGTTGCAGTTTGGAACCAAAATCTGAGAGCTGGGACTCAAAGTCACAGGCCAGAAATCCTTTGTTCCCTGCAGCAAGCATCAAAACAGAAAGTGAATAAAAAATGGGGGGGTGGAGAGAGAGAGAGAGAGAGAGAGAGAGAGAGAGAGAGAGAGAGAGAGAGAGAGAGAGAGAGAGAGAGAGAGAGACAGAGAGAGACAGAGAGACAGAGAGAGAAAAGGAGGAAAGGTGGGAGGGAGAGGGAGGGAGGAAGGAAGGGAGGAAGAGAGAGAGGGAGGGAGAGGGACAGAGACAGACAGATAGAAAGAGACAGAGAGAGAAAGGGAGGAAAGGTGGGAGGGAGAGGGAGGGAGGGAGGAAGAGAGAGAGAAGAGAGAGAGGGAAGGAGGAAGAGAGAGAGGAGAGAGAGAGGGAGGGAGAGGGAGAGAGACAGACAGATAGAAAGAGACAGAGAGACAGAGAAAGAAAGGGAGGAAGGGAGGGAGGGAGAGGGAGGGAGGAAGAGAGAGAGAAGAGAGAGAGGAGGAAGGGAGGGAGGGAGGGAATGAGGAAAGGAGGGTGGGAGAAAGAGAGAGAGAGAGAGAGAGAGAGAGAGAGAGAGAGAGAGAGAGAGAGAGAGAGGGAGGGAGGGAGAGGGGAGAAAGAGACACAGACAGAAAGAGACAGAGAGACCAAGAGAGAAAGGGAGGAAAGGTGGGAGGGAGAGGGAGGGAGGAAGGGAGGGAGGAAGAGAGAGAGGAGAGAGAGAGAGGGAGGGAGAGGGAGAGAGACAGATAGACAGATAGAAAGAGACAGAGAGAGAAAGGGAGGAAAGGAGGGAGGGAAGGAGAGAACAAAGAAAGGAGGGAGAGAGAGGGGAGGGAGAGAGGGAGAGAGAGAGGGAGAGAGACAGACAGAAAGAGACAGAGAGAGAAAGGGAGGAAAGAAAGAAGGGAGAGGGAGGGAGAGAGAGAGAGAGAGAGAGAGGGAGGGCGAAGGAGAGAGACAGAGAGAGAGAAAGAGACAGAGAATGACAGACAGAGACAGGCAAAGAGAGAGCATTTATTAAGCACTTTTTGTATACTAAGCACTGCACTTAAGCTCTAGGAATACAAAAACCATATAATAAACAAGGCTGTTCCTGCCTTCAAAGGCTATTCTTGCATTCAAGTAGAGGAAGACACTACACAGAGGGGAGCTGGTGAGGCAGATAGGAATGCAGCCTTGTGAGAAGTCATGTGGAGACCTGGTTCCAGGATCAATAAAGAGAAAATGCACCTCTTAGAGCAGAGGTACCCAAGAGCAGAGTCCAAAGTTGTGTTAGTGGGGAGATGAGGATGCTGGCAAGAGTGTAGACAGCATGATAAGGAGATAACTGAGAAGAATCATGAAAACTTCTAATTTCTGAATTTAATTAAGTTGAGCAGATGTAGAAGGTTATCATTTATGGAGTAGTAAATTTAATCACAGAGCTGTGGGTTTTAAGGTGGGAGGTAACTTGGAAGCCGTTAGGTCCAGTGCTCCAATTTTATGGAAATTTAGGGAACTGAGGTTAAGTGACTTGCCCAGGGCCACAGAGCAAATATCTTTTTAAACAATGCCAGTCAAAGCCTGGCATCTAGGCCAGTTTCTAAAAGAAAATTCAGTACTCCAAGGAGCCAGATGTTTGTCAGTGTGGACATTCCCTCCACCCTCTGTTTGGCAGACTGCTCTTAAGAGTTTCTGCGGCAGGTTAGAGCTGGCTCCAGTACATCCCTGGTTGTATTCCACTAATATTAATTAGGAAATATTGGATTTATGGGATACCATACATGTGTATATGAGGCAGCTAGGTGGCACAGTGGACAGAGAGGTCCTGGGGTCAGAAAGACCTGAGGCTAGCTACTTGACTCTCTGTTTGCCTCAGGGTAGTTGTGAGGACCAAATGAGATAATATTTGTAAAGCACTTTGCCAGCCTTAAAGCCCCACATAAGCAACAGCTTTTACTATTATTGTGTGTGACATACAGAAGATCATAGGTGAGGCCATGGATTTAGAGATGAAAGAGACCTTAGAGGAAATCTAGTTTAACCCTCTCAATTTATAGATGAGGAAACTGAGCCAAGAGAGGTATAGGAACTCACTGAAGGTCACGTAGGTGATAGGCCCAGAAATGGTATAGTAGAGGGAAGGAGCGCTGACTTTGGAGGCAGGTACTTGGTTCAAATCCTGCATGTGATAATACTATCTGTGTGGCCCTCAGCAAGTCACAAGCACCTTAGAACTCAGTTTCCTCATATGTAAAATGTGAGGGTCAGATTACGTGGCCTCTGAGGTCCCAACTATCTTTAAATCTATGATTCTGGGGTTTCAGTACAGCAGCCTCCCCATGGTAACACAAAGTCACCCATGTCTAAGGAAATAGGAGAACGTGGATCCGTCCAGCTTGTCTATTACACATATACAAATGTCTCTCTATAGGAGCATAATAAGGAAGGTTCAAGTTCATTAGACAGTTGTGACCAGAGGAAGTCATTAAAATGTTACTTCACTGAGATTTTTTAAAAATGTAACTTATTTTTATTGATACTTTTGGTTTTGTCACATTATTCAGGATCACAAGGCTACTAAGTATCAAAGGCAGCATTCAAACCTGTGTCCTCCTGACTCCAAGTTTAGAGCTCTTTTTTAGTACACCACACTGCAGGTCCCTGTATCATCCAACTTCAAAAGGATTTATATTTTGTTATAATTATTGTTATATTGCATCACTCTCTGTTAGTGTCTGTCCACACCTGTCAAGTGAACCCAATCCTATTCAGGAGCACTGGGGTGTGCATTGGATGTTGTGGTCAAGATTAGCCTTTGGTTGTGCGGGTCCATGCATGGGGCAAGAAAATCAGGATTGTGCTGGAGTGTCTCATCACTGGTGAAGAATGGAGTTACTGTACACTGAGAGAACTGAGGGGTGTCCGGGAGCATTGACCCTGATCTTTATGCAAAAATGTTGAGAAGTGAGCCTTCATTAGCGCAAGCCGAGGAGCTGGTGCGCCCCGCTGGTCCACACCATCCCGGAGCCTGGGCAGCCTCTGGGTCCCGGTGCCCCCCTTCATGTTGATAACACTTTGGAAGCAAGGAGGAGGGTCATTAATCAGATCCGATCTTTCACTATTGGTCTGACCCAGCACCTTCTGAGTTCCTGAACAGTCAAAGAGAGTACCTGGAAATGAAATGCCCAAGGTGAGGAGAAGAAGCAGGGACGTGCACACCCAGAGTTCATGGAGAGAGCGGAATGTGGGGAACGAATCTATGCTACTCTCATCTGTTAATCTTGACCGCTCAAACAGCTATTAAGAGCCTTCTTCTTCATTTTTTTAAATCAAAAGCTGATATTTTAAGTGTTCAAAGTCATTCCCACACCTCACCTCCTTTGAGCCACGTGTTACACCTGGCAGGTCTGTATTTACAGATAGTATTGCCCTGGTTTTACAGATTAGGAAGCTGGGCTTCCACAGTTTGTTAGCTAGTAAGTGTCTTGGAGGAGAGTCAAAGCCAAAGGCCCCGCCCGGCTGACAGAGCTATACGGCTGCTTATCCCCAGGACATTAAGAAGAATAAATACTGCAGAGAACTCTCAAGCCCTGTTTGCAGCTCCTCTCATCAGAGAAGTGGTGAACGCTGGAATGAAATATGGCATACGCTGCCAGACATGGTCATTGGTAAAGCAGCTTTTACTACACTGGTATTTAGGGTTGGAGATAGAGAAGGAAAGTTTAATGTGAAATAAACATTACACAAAGGCAAAAACCACCAATAAAAGATATACATTTTTTTAAAATGGCTGAACTGCTAGGTTTATATCCCAAAGACATCAAAAAATGGGGGAGGGGGGGAACCTATTTGTACAAAAATATTTATAGCAGCTCTTTTTGTGGTGGCTAAGAACTGGAAATTGAGGGATTCCCATTAATTGGGGAATGCTAAACAAGCTGTGGTATATGGCTGTAATAGAATATTATTGTGCTATAAGAAACGACAAGCAGGATGATTTCAGAAAAACTGGGAAAGATTTACATGAACTGATGCTGAGTGAAGTGGGCAGAGCTAGGAAAACATAGTAACAGCAATATGCAACGAAGAACTGTGACTGTCTTAACGATTCCCAGCAGTACAATGATCAAAGACAATCTCAAAGGACTAATGATGAAGCATACTATCTGCTTCCAGAGAAAGAACTAATATTGTCTGATACAGATTGAAGCATGCTATTTTTCATTTTCTTTCTTTCTTTCATTCTTTTTTATTCAAGTCTTCTTGTACAAAATGACTAATATGAAAATATTTTATATCATTGCATATGTATAACCTACATCAGATTGCTTAACATCTTGGGGAGGGGGGAGGGAGGGAGGAAGGGAATTTGGAACTCAAAACTTTTTTTGAAAGTTTAAAAATTGTTTTAACATATAACTGGGGTGGGGGGAATAAAATATAGAAAAAAGAAAAATGGCTAAACACAAGGAAGTGAATTTACTAATTGAGCCAACAGGCAAGCTGATAGCTTCTAAGAAGCAAACCTCAGGACCCCCAAACCTCAGTGGTTTGAGAAGCTGCCCTCAGGGATGCTCCTAACTCTTCTCTGGTCTACCAAACTAACATCTTTGTGGTACATCAAGGCTCCCATTTTTGACATAAGTCTCTACAATCAAACATAAAGTGAGTAGGAAGAAGCCTAACCAAAGTGAGGCATGTGAACCATGTGACTCACATCCCAAGTACACTGGGCCAATAGAGCTGGGACAGGTACTGGATATGTGGCTTCATTGGTGTAGGAAACTCCCAGATGATGAAGGAAATTCCTACTACTAACGCAGGTTGGTACCTTCTCAGTAAGTTGAAGTCGTAGAGAGTTACCTAGGCACTGAGAAGTTAAGTGACTTGCCTAAGGTCATCCATGTATGTGTCAGATGCCAGTCTTGAACTGGTCTCAGGCCATGGAAGAGCTCAAAAAGGATTTGGAAAAGCAAGCTAGAGAAGTAGAGGAAAAATTGGGACTAGAAATGAGAATGATGCGAGAAAACCATGAAAAACAATTCAATGACTTGCTAAAGGAGACCCAGAGAAATACTGAACTGACTTTGAGGTCAGTTGGTCAGTTATCAGTGTCGTTGACAAAGCATGGCATTCAACTTCCAAGCTATCCATGTCCTTATTAAAACATGACTCCTGGGACTGAATTTACTACATTGGACATGGTCTGACCAGGGCAGAATCCAGTACCTGATTTTGAACATCTGATTCTGTCTTTTAAGGCTGCCTAGCACTAACTTTTTTTGTTTGACATGTCACATCTGACTCATATTGGGCTTGTGGTCTACTAAAGCCTCTAGACTTTTTTCACAAAGATTATCCTATAACTATAACTACTCCATCAAATACATGAAGGAGAAAAAAGCCAAAGTATAGGAAGATCTTTACAACATCCAGCATTTCTCAAAGATTTGTTGAATATCTTTGCTGTGTCAAGCACTGTGCTAGATGTATATTGAGAAACAAAAAAGTGGGGGGGGGGGGGCAGAGCCAAGATGGCAGCTGGAAAGCAGGGACTTGCATGAGCTCCCTGCCAGGTCCCTCCAAAAACCTATAAAAAATGGCTCTGAACAAATTCTAGAACTGCAGAACCCACAAAATAGCAGAGGGAAGCAGGGATCCAGCCGAGGACAGCCTGGATGGTCACTGGATGAGGTCTATCGGGCACGGAGCAGAGGGGAGCGGAGCCCGGAGGGGAGTGGAGCCCAGCATGGCTAGCGGCAGGACCAACCAGACCAGGAGCCGGGTGGAACAGGCCCTAGCACCCTGAATCAGTGAGCTGTGGCAGTGACCACACTTCTCAACCCACAAACACCAAAGACAACAGAGAAGGTTAGTGGGAAAAGATGCTGGGACAGAGTGAAAAGTGTTCATGGTTTGGCCACCTCCCTGGGGCAGCAGGGGTGGTGCAGCTACAGAACTACAGCTGCAGTTGCTTCCGGCCCCAGGCCCACCTGGTGGGAGGAATTAAGTGGTGGATCAGAGCAGGAGTGCAGAGCCTGTTTAAGGTTAGCATCAGGTCTGGGTTGGTGGTTCTTGGGGAAGGAGGAGTGCTAATGTGGCAGAGCTGGCTGTATAGAAATAGCTCTGAAATCAACGGCACATCCCCTCAAGCTTGGAACAAAGTACTCTTTACTCTACAAGCAGTCATGCTGAAAAACTCAAGGGTCAAGTAAGTTGGCTGGGAACATGGCCAGGCAGCAAAAATGCACTCAGATTCAGTCTCAGACTTTGGAATCTTTCTTTGGGGACAAAGAAGACCAAAACATACAGCCAGAAGAAGTCAACAAAGTCAAAGAGCCTACATCAAAAGCCTCCAAGAAAAACATGAACTGGTCTCAGGCCATGGAAGAGCTCAAAAAGGATTTGGAAAAGCAAGTTAGAGAAGTAAAGGAAAAATTGGGACTAGAAATGAGAATGATGCAAGAAAACCATGAAAAACAAGTCAATGACTTGCTAAAGGAGACCCAAAGAAATACTGAAAAAAAATTGAAGAAAACAACACTTTAACAAATAGACTAACTCAAATGGCAAAAGAGCTCCAAAAAGCCAATGAGGAGAAGAATGCCTTGAAAGGCAGAATTGCCAAAATGGAAAAGGAGGTCCAAAAGACCACTGAAGAAAATAATACCTTAAAAATGAGATTGGAGCAAGTGAAAGCTAGTGACTTTATGAGAAATCAAGATATTATAAAACAGAACCAAAGGAATGAAAAAGTGGAAGACAATGTGAAATATCTCATTGGAGAAACCACTGAACTGGAAAATAGATCCAGGAGAGATAATTTAAAAATTATTGGACTACCTGAAAGCCATGATCAAAAAAAGAGCCTAGACATCATCTTTCAAGAAATTATCAAGGAGAACTACACTGATATTCTAGATCCAGAGGGGAAAATAGAAATTGAAAGAATCCACAGATCACCTCCTGAAAAAGATTCCAAAAAGAAAACTCCTAGGAATATTGTCTCCAAATTCCAGAGCTCCCAGGTCAAGGAGAAAATACTGCAAGCAGCCAGAAAGAAACAATTTGAGTATTATGGAAAAACAATCAGGATAATACAGGATCTAGCAGCTTCCACATTAAGGGACCAAAGGCCTTGGAATACGATATTCTGGAGGTCAATGGAGCTAGGATTAAAACCAAGAATCACCTACCCAGCAAAACTGAGTATGATGCTTCAAGGCAAAATATGGATTTTCAACAAAATAGAGGACTTTCAAGCTTTCTCAGTGAAAAGACCAGAGCTGAATAGAAAATTTGACTTTCAAACACAAGAATCAAGAGAAGCATGAAAAGGTAAACAAAAAAGAGAAATCATAAGGGACTTACTAAAGTTGAACCATTTTGTTTGTATTCCTACATGGAAAGATGATGTGTATGATTCATGAGACCTCAGTATCATAGTAGCTGAAAGGAATATGCATATATATGTATGTGTGTATGTCTATGTATGTATATATGTAGGTGTGTATATATATGTATGTATATATATATATATGTATATATATATATATATAGACAGAGGGCACAAGGTGAGTTGAATATAAAGGGATGATATCTAAAAAAATAAAATGAAATTAAAGGATAAGAGAGGAATATACTGAGAGAGGGAGAAAGGGAGGGATACAATGGTGTAAATTATCTTGCATAAAAGTGGCAAGAAAAAGCAGTTCTGTAGGAAGGGAAGAGGGGGCAGGTGAGGAAGAATGAGTAAATCTTGCTCTCATCGGATTTGACCTGAGGCGGGAATACCATACACACTCAAATAGGTATCTTACCCACAGGAAAGAAGGAGGAAGAAGATAAAAAAGGGGGGACAATAGAAGGGAGGGCAGACAGGGAGAGGAGAGGGCAGACAGGGAGAGGAGGTAATCAAAAACAAGCACTTTCAAAAACAGACAGGGTCAAGGGAGAAAATTCAATAAAGGGGGATAGGTTAGGAAGGAGCAAAACATAGTTAATCTTTCACAACATGAGTATTGTGGAAGGGTTTTACATAATGTTACACATGTTGCCTATGTTGAAGTGCTTGCCTTCTTAGGGAGGGTGGGTGGGGAGGGAAGAGGGGAGAGAATTTGGAACTCAGAGTTTAAAAAACAGACGTTCAAAAAGAAAAATAAAAGTTTTTGCATGCAACTAGGAAACAAGACACACAGGCAATGGGACATAGAAATTTATCTTGCCCTACAAGAGAAGAAGGGAAAGGGGGATGGGAGGGGAGTGGGGTGACAGAAGGGAGGGCTGAATGGGGAATGCGGCAACCAGAATATATGCCATCTTGGAGTGGGTGGGAGGGTAGAAATGGGGAGAAAATTTGTAATTCAAACTCTTGTGAAAATCAATGCTGAAAACTAAATATATTAAATTAATTAAATAAAATTTAAAAAAAAAGAAACAAAAAAGTGACAGAGCCCAAGTGGGGCTTACAGACTGGAAAAAGAGAAGACACAAGGAAGCAGCTCTAGTACAAAGTGGAAAGTCCAAGTGTAGCAAGGAAGAGATCATTACAGTGTTATGGAAGTTCAGAGAAAGGATTGATGAATTCCACCTGGAGTTGATCAGGGAAAGTTTCATGGAAGAGATGGCATTGGAACTGAGCCTTAAAATAGAGTCAGTGATGGGGCATCCTTTTTGTGAACTGGAAAAAGTGGGAAGGAGAGGGTATTCCAGATGAAGCAAAGACACAGAGGTAGGAAAACATGAGTTGTATTTGATGAACAGGAAACAGTTCAGTTTGGCTGCAACATATATGTATATACAAAGACCTAGTAGGAGATAAGGCCAGAAAGGTAGGGTGGAGACAGATGGTAGGGAGGCTTCAATGCCATGCTAAGATGATTGGATTTTATTTTGAAGGCAGGTAGGAGGGAGGAGCTTTGGAGGTTGTAGGAAAAGAATAGTGATCAGACCTATTCATTAGGGAGATCAATCTGACTTAATTATATTGGATGGATTGGAAGCAGGGAAGAGTTAGGAGGCTATTACAATGATCTAAGCCAAAGGGATATAATAAAGACAGGGCCTACTCATCCAAGGCATCTGAGCCTTAGATTGGCTTTCTGGAATAGAGAAACATGAATCAACAAAACGCCACTCTCAGTTCTAGTGAGAGAAAGAAAATCGGTTTGGAGAGTGAAGAGATGACATTATAATGAATAGATGTGACCATTCTTTACACTATAAAGACTCTACAAAGGTTCAGTGATACAATTATCACAGAGCCAGCAGCTAGGTTGAGTGGATCCAGCATTCAGAATGAGAGAAGAGGTCAAGGGAGGCTGTTTGTGGATCGACCAATTACCTCTGTTGGCAGTCAACAAGCATTTATTAACCACTTAACTATCTGCCACCATAGAGACACCTCCACCCTGAGGCTCCCCCTCTTGATGAGTGACTGCTTTGCTCAGAACACTATTGCAGAATACTCCCATAATGCTCTACTCCATTCCTAACACCATTCTCTGAACTTATTTTTTTCCTCATTTATGCCAGTTGCCGTATCTGGATGGGTGGGTTGGTCCTTTTCCTTGCACTCATTCATTTCCAGCTCTTCTTTATGTGATTGTTTCCTTCCATAAGAATATAAGCTCTGTGAAGGCAGAAATTGTCATGCTTGCTTGTATTTGTAATTCCAGACTTTAGCACAATGCCTAGCACATAGTAAGCATTTAATAATTGTTCTATTCATCTACCTGTCTGTTCATCCATTTATCCATCTATGCATCCATCTATCTATCCATTTATCTATCTGTCCATCTGTTATCTATCTATCCATCTATCTATGTATATACAAGATATGTACAGAAAAATAGAATGATTAAGTGGAATTTTTGTCCACAGGCATGAATGGTCATTTAGATAAGCCTGCTTAGCTGGAAAATTCAGCTTAGCTTAATTGAGTTTATAATAGAATATAAGCTCCTTGAGGGCAGGGATTGTTTGGTTCTTTTATCCTTATATCAGATTTAGCATAGTGCCTTGCACTTAACAAGTACTTAATAATTGTTTCTTGAATTGTTGTTGGCTTGGAGAACCTTTGGTGAGGATTTTGTACCAGTGGGGTACCACGAACAACTGGGAAGAAATGGATGGACTTCAGCAGAAACCTGGACATCTCCAAGTAGGTTAGTGTCCTTCTTGGCACCCTACTGAAAACAAAAATAATGACACCTTATATCTATCCCCATCCAAGCAATAACATATTTCAAGAAAGAAATAATATTGGTTAAAGCCACAAGGGACCTCAGAGACAATCTAACCCTTCTGTTTTACAGACGAAGAAACTCAGGAAGGTTAAGTAATTTGTTAAAGACCACGTAGCTAACAAGTATCAGAGGTAGGATCTGAAGCTAGGCCCTTTCTCTGGGAAAAGGGCCTGAGGGACATTGGTGAAAACTAGAATGCTGCTATTATTTGGAGCCAACCGAAACAGAGAAGGGCTGTCCTTCTTTAATGAAGCCTTGGCTTGGGGGTGCTTAGCTGGAATCCGATGCCAGGGTGATTTTTCAGGCATACTTAAGAACAATCTTGTAATGATCAATCAGTATTAAGTGCCTGCTATGTGCCAGACACATAACTCAGCAGAGCTCAAATATAGATTCCCACATAGATGACAGGACATAATGAAAAAGTCTTCAATTCAAGAAACATTTATTAAGCTCCTGCTATGTACCAAGCACTATGCTGAGCACTTGGGATACAAAAAGCTGCAAAAGACAGACCTTGCCTTCAAGAAGCTAATGGGAGAGACAACATACAAACGAATATATACAAAGCAAGCTATATACAGGACAAAGAGGAAATAATAAACAGAGGGAAGGCAATGGAATTAAGAAGGGTTAGGGAAGGCTTCCTGTAGAAGGTGGGATTTTAGTTGGATCTTAAAGGAAGCCAGGGAGATCAGTAGTCAGAACTGAGGAGAGAGATCATTCCAGGCATGGGGGATAGCTAGAGAAAAAGCCCAATGAAAGACCAGTTGAAACTGCTTGGATTTTGAGTTTCGGAGATCTGAAAGACTTCCACTAAACTGTGATATTCTTCTAAACTGAGCCTACTCTGATGCTGTGCTGAGGAAAGATAACACTGTGGGGGCAAAGTGCCCTCAATGACCTCTTCCAACCAATGATTCCCAACTCCAAAATCTTCCAGAGGTTTTTTGTTTGTTTGTTTGTTTGTTTTTTTTTTGGCAATCCTAAAATGTGCCCTCTAGTGGTCAGGTTCAAGAACCCCTGGTCCATAGGTTCCTATCCAACAATATCCAAATGGATGCCTATTGCATTTCTAGGATTAGGAATTAAAATTCTCTTTCATGTGCAAGCTTCTATCCTGCAGTGTGAATTCTAGCCCCTGCCATTATTTTTGGAAATCACACAAAGATCATTTATTCCGTCTGACATCTGAGGCTTTTTTTGTATGTTTTGTTTTTTAACTAGAATTGTTCTTCCCCAATCACTTTAATTGTTCGGATTTGGGCTAGTGTTCTCACAGCGACATGGCAAAAGGTGCTAGGTAATCATTCAAGCAGAAGTTGGTAGTGATGAGGACTGTTAAAAACTTCTGGGTAGTGGGGAAAGAGGACTTTTCCTCTATACCCAAATACGCAAAGTGATTTGTGATTTTATCAGGTTGGGAAACTCCAATTATGGAAACTCCCTGCCCCAAGACAGATCAGCAGTCTATCTATGGCCTAGTTTTAAAAAAGTCCTAGAGGTGTTCTGAGACATTGAAAGATGGTGACTTGTTCAAGGTCATACATCTGGTAAGTCAGAGACAGGCTTTGAACCCAGTCTTCCAGATGCCAAGCACAGCACTCTGTGTAAGCTGGCCCTCTTATCACTTCCTTATTGATGATTCCTGGGACCTAGTTAGCCTTACAACCAGGTTCAATAGTCTCTACCCAAGATATTTAAGTCAGATGCCCACCAGTGGCTGCTTTGGTCCATATATCCCTATAAAGTTCAGTGGTCCAGGACATCGTCAAAAACTAACCCCAAAGTAATGATGTAATGGGTAGATCATTGGCAAGGCAGTGCAAAAAGAAGTGAGCATCCGTCCTTTTCCTCTTTGGCTCTTTCCTTTTCTGACTCTTTCTCCTCTGAAAAACATCTATAGCTTCAAGGAATTTAGTAACTACCACTTTCCAATGAAGCTGCTTAAAGGCACTCATTTCGATGCTTCCATAATACATCACCCTCAAGATAATTGACTAAAAGAAAGGTGATTCCCAAGAGCAATATCATGTTTCTCCTCACTCTTAATTATCTATGAATGACAGCAATGGTTAAAATGCAAAAATTAATTGCCGTACACAACAGAGTTAGAGTTGATATTGGAAGACCCTAGATCTCGACTCAATTCACTTCACCTCAGCTCAACAAATTTATTATGTAGTCAGCTCTGTGCTAAGTTCTGGTGATTCAAAGAAACAAACCAACCATCTCTTCTCAAGTTTACATTTTATTGGTGAAGTAAGGGGGTAAGAGGGACCCAAAATCTAAGTAAATGATACAAGTAAGTAATTCAAAATAATTTCAAAAGGAAGAGGGTACAAATTATTTATGAAGTCAGCAGCTAGGTAGTTCAGTGGGTAGGGTGCTGGGTGTAGAGTCAGGAAAACCCATCTTTATGAGCTCAGATCTGGCCTCAGACACTTATTAGCTGAGTGACCTTGGGCAAGTCATTTAATCCTGTTTACCTCAGTTTCCTCATGTGTAAAATGAGCTGGAGAAGGAAGTGGCAAAGCACTCTAGTATCTTTACCAAGAAAACCCCAAATGGTATCATAAAGAGATGGACATGACTGAAATGACTCTGGAACAACAAACTATATAAATATAGTTGTATGAAAATTTAAAATATACCATAAGTGGGGCAATCAGAAGCTCTATACATTTAAAGTAATGCTTAGCTGAACGATTAGGGTCAAGGTATCACTGCTACATCTTCGAACTCCAGCATTGGAAGGGACCTTTGAGGATATCTAGTCCAACCTGTATGTAAATAAGGAAACACTTTACTAGTAGTAGAGTGAAAGCTACTTGAAGGAATGATGTTTTTTTTTCTTTATAAACACAGTGCTATACAGTCCTGTGCTCACAGTTAGTGCTTCATAAATGATTGATGAATTTAATTGAACCCCCAACAGTGGGTTCACCACCTTTTGATTTAAGACTTCTAATGGTGAGGAACTCATTATCTCCAAAGGCAGTCCATTCCAGAAAAGGCTTGAGACAAGGTTTTTTCTTAAGCTAAACCAAAACCTGTTCCTCTGTACCTTCCACCCATTGCTACCAATTCTGTCCTCTAGATTCCAGCAGAATTAACCTAGTTCTTCTTCATGTCAGCCTTTCAGTTCCTGAAGACAGAGGACACATCCCCACTGAGTTTCTTCCAGGCTCAACATCCCCAGGTCCTTCAAATGATTCTCATACAGCATGAACTTGAGG
The DNA here is from genome assembly GCF_011100635.1 of Trichosurus vulpecula. NCBI lineage: Eukaryota > Metazoa > Chordata > Mammalia > Diprotodontia > Phalangeridae > Trichosurus > Trichosurus vulpecula. The sequence goes on from NC_050577.1 coordinate 27,425,733, forward strand.
CCCTTTACAATCCTGGTGTCAACCTCTAGAGCATACAGACCTTTTTTTGTTTCCTAGACCCCACTGGCAGTCTGATGAACTTGATAGAAGCCTTCTCAGAATAAGGTTCTTAAGTAATCAAAGAAAATGCTACATTTGAATTCTTGGTCAGTTGAAATAAAGATGTGATTTTTTCCCACCCAAGGTCATGGACCATCTGAAATCTATCCCTGGACGCCTCATGGGCCCTGGGTTAAAACATTTGCTCTAGATGTTTTCTGATAAATATTTTGCAAACATTATTCTAATGATCATTACTGTAGGTAGAATAGGCTGCTACCTTTGAATGTGATTTAAAACATTCAGCAAATTCACTCAAAACAAAAAGAGAATATCTGTTGCTAACTGTGTGATCTGAGCCTTTTGACTCCCTCTCTGGCCAGTCATCTTTAAACTAGAGAGTATAAGAAGCGGGGGTGTAATGGTGTTTAACACCCCGCTGGTAGAGAGGGGAGGTTATGCACACAAAGCACTTTTCTCCATCATTTTTTTAAGTATAGACAGTCAACAAAAACAACATCTGATTTGTAATGTTTGCTGATTTCTGAGGCATAAATGATTACACTAACAATTTAACAATCAGCTCTGGCTCTCACACACACACACACACACACACACACACACACACACACTCCCCTCCATATTAACCTTCCTGTCTATTTCACAGAACTATTATGAATAGCAAATGAAATAATGGGGGAAGGGTCTGCATTCAATCACAGGAGGGAAGAAGGTAGAGGGTTTGTTGAAACCGATCCATAATGGGGCATATGGAGTTGGGATCTGGAGTGGGCAAAAATACTAAGAGGAAGTCTCTTGTGTTGAGGGGTTCACCAAATCAACTTCCGTATTCATGTTGTGATTTTTAAGACATGGAAGACCCTTCCAGCTCATTTAGCTCAGCCCCTTTATTTTATAGAAGAGAAATATAGTCACACTCCCTACATTCAAACAAGCCCTGGGCTAAACTTCATGGGCTGCTCGTACCTTCTAGACCTTTCCAAGCTTGATCACACATCTCCCAAAGCATGGCCATAATTAGGGTAAGGCTGCCAATACTTTATCCCAAATGCCAATTTCTAGGAAGGAGACATTGATGGTCTGGAGGCATCAGTCCTGGTGCCTCATGCCTTAAGAATCTTTGTAGTCCCATGCTTCCTTGGAATTGGCAGGGAAGGCAGCCCAAGAAAGGATGAGAGAACATGAAATAATTGACAGAAGTTGGGGGGATGGGGCAAGAGGGGATGTATCACCCCTTCTCTTACCAATAATGCACCACCTCCCAGAAAGATAGCCTGGAACTAAATTATAGGGGGTTTTAGTTGGCATTTGGCAATCACGGATTCATAGCTGAATAGGACTTTAGAGGCTCTCTGATCCAACCTCATTTTATAGATGAGCTACTGAGGCTCAGTGAGGTCATTACTCCAGGCCATACAGCTAATAAAAAGCAGAGCCTGGAATCAAACCCGGGCCTTCTGACTCCACATTCAACATTCTTTCCATTATACCATACGATGTTGCCTCTTATTGTATGTATAGCTAATCTGCTATGCACTGTTCATGTTATATACATGTAAGAGATGTAATAGTGTTTTTGGCTCAAAGCAATCGTGTATGTGAAAGAGAATTATGAGAGTCTTTGCATTTAAAAAAATAGTCATGTAATTTACCTGTGTGAATCTTTGTGTTAATGTTTACAATCTAGGCAATAATTTATTTGTCCTGCTTCAAAGTGACAAGAGAGAAAATTGAGGCAAGGAAAGCATTGTGATTTTCCTAGTCCCTTCCCAGTATTTTTTCCCAGCTCTTTCCTTTTCTTGTTTCCTGTGAATATGAAATGATTTCTAAGCGGACCATGTAGTGACATCCCACACTTGTCCAGGTCTCCAAGACCGCTCCCACCACCACCACTCCACGGTATGAGGAAGAGACAGTAGCATCTTGATTATTCCCTTGTCTTCCTTCCCTACCCACTGTTCTCAATCCCCTCCCCTCCCCAAAGAGCACCATCCATTCTGCCACCTTGTGCCAATTCCTTTACAGTGGCTTTGTGATGTGAGCTCTTAGCTAAGAGAGACCAGGAGCTGAGACATGAACTTGAATCACAGAGGGCTCAACTGAATTCCCTGAAGTGAGAGCCATCTCTTCTTCCCCACCAAGCTCCCTCTTTTTGGATTTAATCAACTGGCGAAAACCCCTAAAGTGAAAAAATGCTCATTTTGTCATCTGTGAGTTGCCAGGGCTGAATGCTTCTCACAACCAGCAAAGTCTATGAAACTATCATTTATTAGGGATGAGTGATTTCTCACACTTCCTCTGTTTCTATCCGAGGCTGCCAAGTTGGTCCACCTGGGTCTCAGAACTGAGATATCAAATTCCCACGTCTCATGCCTTCTCTCCACCGGCCCTGCATTATTGATGATGGCTCTGAGTGTCCCCAGCCTTCATTTCCACAGAGGGTCAGGCTTCTCTCACATTTCTTTGGTCTAAAGAGTTGGGGCATTCTTCAAGACACCAGCCCAGGACAGATCTTTAAGCCTACCATGAGGCCACAAATGATTTTGCTTTTGCCTTAATAGAAGGCAGTGGAATCCCCAGTCTTGTGTGGAGGCGGGGAAGGGAGGGAAGGAGGGAGAGAGAGAACAAGAGAGAATTTCCCAGAGTGCTCTGTGTTGTTGTACATACTGAATAAGTGTAGTTTCTTAGGTTCAGCCTGTTCTTCCTCCTGCCAAAAAGTTGGCCATGTTAATTATTACTGGATGTCAGTTTGCATAGCAGGTGCTCAAAAATATTTGTTTATTATTTGACTTACTAAAATAGGATCATAACAGGGAGAATGTTGTATACAGTAACAGCAATATTGTAAGATGATCAACTGTGAATGACTTAACTATTCCCAGCAATACAATGATCCAAGACAACCCTGAAGTACTAATGATGGATGAAAGGTGCTGTTCATCCCCAGAGAAAGAACTGAGGGACTCTGATTACAGATCAAAGCATACTTTTTTTTACTTTCTTTATTTTTCTTGGGTTTTTATTTTGGTCTCTTTTCTTTTACCACATGACTAATAGGGAAATATGTTTTGTATGACTACACGGATAGTCATACATTCATATAAAACCTATGTATGCCTATATTGGTTATAATCTATATCCAATTATTTGCCTTCTCAATGAGGAGGATGGGGAGGGAGGGAGAAAATTTGGAACTCAATTTTAAAAATGAATGTTGAAAATTGTTTTTACATGTAATTGGGGAAAATTCTAAATGAAATTTTAAAAAATAAAATAGGATCATAAAAAAGAGCAAGGAGAAGTGGATAAAAAATTGGACTGGAAGCCAGGGAGGCCCGGATTCATGTCCCGTTCCTGACACATACTCACTCTATGGCCCTAAGTAACTCCCTTAACATCTCAGTGTTCTAGACAACTCTCTCTGAGATTGTAAGCTGCAGAGACGGCACTAAGTGGCACTGGTAGAAGGAATCTCCTCACCTGGGAAATCCCTGTTCCAGTGAAATCACAGTCCCTACCCCCTCTCATTTGAACATAGAACCACAAGTTACAGTAGAATCCTTTTAGTCTAGTAGAATTCTTCATTTTATAGATGAAGAAACGAAGGCTTGGGGGATGGTGGGTGAAGTAGTAGGTAATGTCAACTTGGGATTTCAGCCAACGTCTTTCTGACTTTGACTTCCACATTCCTGGGACGGCTCTACCATACTTCTTATCATCTGGGTCTTGCCTACATGGAAATCCAGATTCCTTTGCTTTCCCATGTAAAACAGCTAGAATGTCATTGGCATTGCCATTTCTCTCAATTCTTCACCCCCAAAAGTCTTGGGCTGTGGACCATGGATTGCCCAAACTCTCTGCATTCACATGATGACACATACCCTACCCTTGGTTTTCTGGGTCTCTACTGAATCAACAAGGCTGGGAAAGCAGGCCATATTTCAGACACAGAAAAGCACAGTATGGGAAGGATGTAAAAAGGTTTTGCAAAACCTTAAAGCACGATCTAAATATTGTTCTTGTTTTTAGTCATCTTCAATGGTATCCAGCTCTTTGTCATCCCATTTGGGGTTTTCTTGGCAAAGATACTGTCATGGTTTGCCTTTTCCTTTTCCAGCTCATTTTACAGATGAAGAAACTGAAGCAAACAGATAAGTGACTCGTCTAGGGCCACACAGCTAGTAAGTGTCTGAGGCCACATTTGAATTCAGGTTTTCCTGACTCCAGGCCGGACACTCTATCTGCTGCACTCCCTGGCTGCCCATATAAATACTAGCTATTATTATTGTTGTGACATTTATTATTAGGAGGAGGAGAACCTGTATCTCAGAAGCAATACAAAAAGTAGTAAAGAGGAGAGGCAGGAAGCAATCTCTTTGGAAACTCCTTTCACTACCCTAAGAAATCCTGAGACCAGTCAGTCAGTTAACAAGCATTTACTAAGCACTTACCATGTGTCTGGCACTGTGCTAAATGGGATGCTAATATGTGCCTGGGAATACAGGAGAAGCCAAAATTCCAACCCAAAGCCAGCTCCTTCCAAGGTCCTCGCATGGGAATAGAAAATTTCTTTGAAAAACAAAACAAGAGCATCAGAGCAGAGGTAAAGGAAACAGGACTTCAATGATACGAACCAGGAAAATGGGACTAACATAACTGTCACAGCTTTTTGGAGGCTTTGTTTTTATTTGTTAATGAATCAGAAAAGCCATAGTGACTGAATCATGCTTAGGCATGATGCCATCTTGCTAAAAGGAAAATGGTGTTTCATTTAGAAGAGCAAAGTTTTGAAATCAGATTCAGTGAATAGGCAAGAGTGAGAGACACACATAAAGCTCTATTTTTGTGTGTGACATATTCAAAAATTAACAGCAAAAGGTATGCAAAAGCCATCATCCCCAATTGTGAAAAAATAAAACCTGCCATCTACAAGGCATCCTCAAGTGTTGACTCATAACATGTATATATTTTATGACTCATAGAAGATTTGAAGCCCTCTATTCAACCCCCCTCCCACTTTTCAGATGAGAAAACTGAGGTAGAGAGAGGACATGGATTGGCCATCTGGTTAGTGCCTGAGCTGGTACTCGAACCCAGTTTTCCTGAATCCTAATTCTTCCCCGACAACACACTGCCTTCTCACTTGGCTATGTCTTTTAAAATGGAATTGTCTTGCCTTGCAATCATCTTTGCCTTTCACCTCAGGACCTGAGTTTCTCAGTCCAATTTCCTTACAAGATATCAATGAATACGACTATTATAATGGAAAGTGCTCTGCACCTTGGTGGACACCAGGTGGTATTCCTTATTACCTACAGCTGAGTATTTTTACCTTGACTGAGGGTTTTGGTTGGGAAGGAAGAACATGGCTTCCCTGTATTTTTCTCTCAAATGTTGGTATCAGTATTTTTTCCCAATGACAGATATGTCCTCTACTTTGTTTTCTGATATCGGAAAATCCTTTCAAGTGATTATTTCTGAAAATAACCCCTTTTCTGGATGTATCTAAAATCATCATTAAATGGATAGACAATCAGAAAAGGAAGGAAATAAGTCATGTAACAAGAGCGTACATCGGTGGCCACATGCTAGCAAGACACCAAGAGGAAGGTTGGGACCTTCCCCAAGTCACGCAGAGATGAAGTTGCTGGGTTGGGGCTTGATTCCAGGTCTTAAGGATTCAACTCAAGCATTCAGTTCACTGCCCTCCACTGCCTCTAATAATCAATACTTAAATAGCATTTTTGCAGTTGTTTTTTACAAGACCTACGATTCAATCTGTGTAAGATCATTTGGACAGATCTGAATCAGGGGTAAATGATCTGCCCAGGGTCACAAAGGACCCTGGAGGTCCTATGTCAGAGGGAAAACCTGAACCAAAGTCTTCCAGACATTGAGGTGTGATGCCTACACCATGCCACATCTCCATGTAGTCCTCTAGGATTTGTGAAACTCTACCTCATAACATTTCTAAGGTAGAAAATATGAACCTCATTGTTCCCGTTTTACAGATAAGGAAACTAAGAGCCTGAGAAGGATACATGATTTACCCAGGATCACAGAGCTAGTAAATGTCAGAGTTGGGAGTCAACCTCCTATCTCATGTGTCCAAGATTCCATGTAGATAAATATGTATATGTATATGTATATGCACACACACATACATACATATAGACACAATATACATATGCATGTATGCACACATCGAGTTGATTAAATTCATACTACAGGCTCCCTGGGTAAGTATTCTGAGGCTTCTCCCTGGCTGAGAAATAGGGAGCTAAGGAAGCCTAGCTTCCTTTCTTCTCCATCATGCAAATAGCACTTTTCACACAAGCAAAGAAAACCTCTTTCCTTAACGAATTCTCCTGAGCCCGGCCTGAGTTAGTGTAACTTTCTTTGCCTTTTCTGGGCTTCCTGGTCAGGATCCATCTATGCATTGCACCCCCTCTTCAGAGGGCCAGACATCAGGAAATGAGGCCCATGAATTCAAGCCTGCCTCTTCAGGGGATCTACCCCGGGTCAGGTTCTGGGAGTCTGCCTGGTAAAAGCAAAGTTGTCTCTTTAGATTTCTGGAATAATAATCAAAGATGCGATAGGAAGCAATTAAGTCACACTTGTGCAATTAGGATTCTAATTTATGCCACAGGCCCAGAGCAATAGCAAAGCTCTCCGATTTCATCAGTATTCATCTTTAAATGTCTAAATGCTACCTCTGATTGTCAAGTGTTAAAATATGAATCTTCACAAGTGTGAGTCACCCAGTCTAACCAAGCTGGGGCTGTAGCCTCACAGAGCTCCCTAGGTGTGAAGCTAACTGTGCTCCAGACCCACAATAACATCTGAGTCAAGGTTTCCAGTTGAAATACTTACTTGCCACCAGCATCAAAATCAGACTGATGATCCCCTTGTAGGAGAATTCCTACAGCCAGAAGCTCCACCTGGGCATAACAAAAAATGCATGGTTAGAAGGCATGGTTTTGGCCTGGCCTTGACCCCCAGGAGACCTTCTGCCTTTTCTGTCCCTAGCAACATCAGCCACTAAGAGGTCATGCCGATGGCTTCAACCTAGAGAAACTCCTTCTCCTGAACATTTGGATAAAAAAGAGAGCAGTTAATTTAATATCAGACCCATCCCAACTGGGCTGCCCAAGATGTAGAGACATTATGAAATGAGTCTTTCAGGCAATCAACAAATATTTAATGGGATTCCTGCCATGTGCCCAGTGTCATAGGAGTTACAGCATCACAGATTTAGAACTGAAAGGACCTCAGAGGTCACTGAGTCCAACCCCTTCTTTTTACAGATTAGAAAATTGAGGACCAGCGATAAAGTGACTTGCCCAGGGTCTCACAGATACTAAGCATCTGCATCAGGATTAAAGCCCAGGTCTTCCATACTGCTGGTCCACTGCACTTTCCAAAAATACCAGACCTGTCATTACCAGGCAAGTCATGCTATTTCTTTGGACCTTAAGAAGCTTGGCTTCAGAGTCAGGGAGACCTGGGTTCAAATCCTGCCTATAATACACAGTGGCCCAGGGAATTACTGAGGATGATAAGCTGCAGAACAGGTGCAGATTCTCACCCAGAAGACTCTATACCAATGACATCACAGGTATTCAGACAAAAGGCTCTTCTGGACCTCTAGCATCAAATCACAGGAGCAAAGACATAATCTGGATTTTTTTTGGCCTGGAATCACAGGGCAACTAACCTGGAGGTACAGCCGCTAGTGGGAGAAGAGAGACAGCCAGAGAAAGACAGAGAAAGGGAGCAGAAGTATAATCAGCACCCTCTACATTTCAGTGACCTGGGCCAAAGCCCCAGTTATCTTCTTTAGTTACACCTTTACCCATGAAAAGACTTACTCCTAGCTCTAGAGGGACAAAAGAGGGAGATTATTTGAATATGAACTCAACCTAGAGAAATATCAGCAAGACTGTTCTACCAGACCAGAGACACATCCTGGGGTCCTAGGATTACAGAATTTAGAGCCAGGCTTAGGGGAAAGGGCAGATAGAGAGAGGTCAGTTCTTGTACAACCTTGGGCCACATGGGCTTCAATTCAGCTCAGGAGATGCATCTGCAGAGTAAATGAAAATCCATCTTCTATGTAAAGGAAATAGGCCAGAAACAATCTTTGCTGAATCACAGACCAGCCAAACTGCCTTCTGCAGACTCATCTCCCCTCTCTCCATACCTTCATCTTGTTAAATATACGTGTGAAAGAGAATAATTTCTTTCATGCTTGCTAAGCTCAGGTGCTGTATCATGATTCTCTCTTTCAGAAAGACACTAACCACTTTCTTTTCTAATTTCTAACATGGAAGCCTCCGAGACATTGTCGGTTTCCTCTGAGGCTCACAAGAAACCTGTTGTGTAAAAAAGAAATCTATTTTAAACCCTTATATTTCCATATATGTTGACACACACTGAAGATAAAAGGCATGGTCCATATAGTCTGGAAATAGAGCAAGAATAAGACTGAATATGATTGGCTTGGGGTTCTTTTTAAAGAAATTATGGTGTCTGATTGTTTCCCTAGAAAACAGCTCCCTTCTTCTCTTTCCTCTTTCCTTCCTTCCCTTCCTCTACAGATTTTGAGAAAATATGCCAAATGTCAGTATGTGGGAGATATAAACATAGACGACTATAGATGTAGATATAGGTAAAAAATATAGGTTGAGTTAAAGGTATAGTTATAGATATGTAGATATAGCAAGTAAGATCTTCCAAAATTTCCTGTCTGATACTTTTTTATTTCTCTACCAGCAGTTGTTTTCTTTCATCAGCCTAGAGGGAAATGTGTGGAAGAAACAGAAAACAAGGAACATTGTTAGAATTATATTTAGCAACCAGCAGCCCCAACCTTAGTGGGGCTTATTTTGTGGCACTTGAAATGAGGGACTTGTGGGTTTTTTTAATTTTAAAAGTAAGTCAGATTGAATCAACAAGCATTTATTAGGGCGAGAAAGGCAAAACAGTCCCTGACCTCAAGGTGCTTATACTCTATGGAAGAGAAATAAAGATAAATTGATCCAAAATACATATAGAGGATATACAAAAAAATTCAGAGACAGGTGCACTAACATGTGGGGTGACCAGGAGAGGCCCCTTGTAGGAGGTGTCTCCCCAGGGGGGCATTGTAGGAGCAAGGGTTACCAAGAGGTAAAGCTGAAGGGGGAAATGTTCTAGGCATGGAGGGAGGAGGAGGAAAAGGAATCTCAGGCTAGGGAAAGAGGAAGTCAGTCAGTAGCCTAGATAGTATATTGGGGGGGGTGTGGTGTGCAACAATGTGAAATCAGTATAGAAAGTTAGGCTGGAGCCAGATTGGGAAGAGGTTTAAATGGAAGCTCAGAATTTGAGTAGGAAAAGAGCCCAGAGATCATGGAGCTAACTACATCAGACCAAGAATCCCCTCTACATCAAACCCTACAAATGATCATCTGTCCTTTGCCAAATGACCTCCCAGGAGGGGTACTCACTCTCCTCTGAAGGTTCGATGTTTGGAGAGCTTGAATTGTCTGGAATTTTTCTTGAATTAAGTCTAAATTTGCTCCTTGGTCACTTCCTATCATTGCTCTGAATCTATCTTCTGGGGCCATGATTAAGAAATCTAATTCTTCTTCTCTTCCACATGACAGAGCTTTGAATACTTGAAGTCAAGACAATTCATTTATCATGTATCTACTATATGCCAGGCCTACCGTGATAAACACTAGGGATACAAAAAAAGGGAAAAAAACCCAGCCCCCATTCTCAAGAAGCTCACAGTCTAAAGGGGAGGGGGGGCAACATGCAAGCAACTGTATACAAACAAAATATAGATGGGATAAATTTGGAGATAATCTCAGAGGGAAGGCACTGCCATTAAGGGGAATTGGGAAAGGAGAGAGAGACAGAGACAGGGAGGGAGGAAGAGAGGGAGAGAGAGACAGAAAGAGAGGGAGGGTGGGGAGGGAGGGAGGAAGACTTTTATTCTTAGCTGGGTTGCAGTATGTTTTAGACTCACTGACCCACTAATTTCAATCACTTTCTAGGCCACATGACCCCAAGGCTTTCTCTCTTTCTTTGTGCAGACTACTAAAGGTTCAAAGCTCTGCCATTCAAATATATCACATTTTGGAGCTCATTCCTCATTGAGCCTCAGATGGTAATTTTGTTACATAGGGGGCACCAAGATGCCGAACTTCACACAGTTGAAAGCACCAGGCAGCAACCAGTCTCTACCTAGATCCAGTTCCTACTCTCACCACACTCCCACAAATCAAGGTTCACCCTAGGGAATCTGCACCCACAAACTTCCTAAATACACCCTCAAACCACTCACACTGACTCACCATCATGTCTTATATTATTGTTCACCCTCTGACTCCCAGAGTCCCTCTCTGCCTCAACTAAGTCGCTGACAAAATTACAATTCCTCCCTCCTTGTTCTGTTAGCCCAACTCTGTTCCCCACTCTTAATATCTATGACAAGCATCCAGGTGCCAGATTTCTATGCCATGATAAACATCAATCACCACTGTCAATAGAAAAGCTTGAAATCCTTTTAAAAGAATAATTAACAGTTACTCTTAGTTACTAATAAAATCAATGCAACTGGTTAGAGCAAATTGTTCTAAAATGAATTGCAAACTATTCACAACTATGTGAAAGCTTGCTCCAAATCACTGATGGTTGGAAAAATACAAACCAAAACAAGAGCAGATTGGCATTGATGGAGAAATCCAGGAACAGTTAATGTTGGAGGGGCTGTGGAAAGACAGGACCAGTAATTCACTATTGTTGGGGCTGTGAAGTGGTCTAGGCATTCTGGAAAGCAATTTAGAAAAGTGACCAAACTGTCCAGATTCTTTGATCCAGGTAGATCCCATTGCTAGGAATATGCCCCAAGGAGGTCAAAGGCAGATAGTAGCAGAAGGTGCAGCTTACACCAATACCCAGAAGCAGTAAGATACAGGACAAGAACATTGAACACTTAGTCTTCCATTTCTGATAAGAGGCAAAAAATGTTAAGGGAAAGAAGTTAATAAAAGTCTAGAAAAGGAGATTGGAACCAGATTATAAAGGGCCTCAATGTTAGGTTTGGGAGTATGCATTTTACCCTCCCAACAATAAAAAATGGCTGAAGGTTTTTTGAGCAGGAAAATAGCATGGTTAGAACTTGTACTAGGAAGATTACTTTGACAGCATCATGAAGGGTGGTTTCGAGTTGGGGAAAGACTGAAGAGAGATGATGATGGCAGCATAAAAGGAGAAGACACAGATACAAGGAAGATGGTGGGAGTGGATTTCCCATGATTTAGCAAATAATTGTATTGATAAGAAGGGATATAATAAAAAAATTACTTAAAACTTTCAAAGATGATAGAACTATAAAATAGAAATAGGACGGGAGAAGGAGCAGGCTTAGGAAGGAAGATGATAAGTTCAGTTTTGGATGGGTTTTGTTTAAAGATATCTGGAAAGTGATTCCCATCAAGCAGTTGGATGAACTGTAGGATTGGGGGTCTATCCAGAGATTGGATTGGTAAGATAGATAGATGGATAGATGGATGGATGGAGAGAGAGAGGGAGTGAGGGAGGGGAGAGAGAGGGAGAGAGAGAGAGAGAGAGAGAGAGAGAGAGAGAGAGAGAGAGAGAGAGAGAGAGAGAGAATAGAGACTCAGTTCTCTGTATATTTTAGAAATGAGACCTTTATTAGAGACCCTGGGTGTAAAAATTGTTTCCCATCTTTCTGCTTTCCTTCTAACCTTGGTTGTATTGGTTTTATTTGTGCAAAACCTTTTTAATTTAATGTAATCAAAATTATCCATCTTGCATTTCATAATGTTCTGTATCTCTTGTTTGGTCATAAATTCTTCCCTTCTTCATGGATCTGACAGGTAAACTATTCCTTGCTCTCCTAATTTGCTTGTGGTATCATCCTTTATGTCTAAATCATGTATCTATTTTCACCTTATCTTGGTATATGGTATGAGATGTTAGTCTGTGCCTAGTTTCTGCCTTAGTGTTTTCTAGCTTTCCCAGCAGTTTTTATCAAATAGTGAGTTTTTGTCCCAGAACCTGGAGTCTTTGGGTTTGCCAAACAGTAGATCACTATGATCATTTACTACTGTGTCTTATGTACCTAATTTATTCCACTGATCCACCACTCTGTTTCTTAGCCAGTACCAAATAGTTTTGATGATTTCCACTTCATAATATATTTTAGATCTGGTACAACTAGGCCACCTTCCTTTGCATTCTTTTTCATTAATTCCCTTGATATTCTTGACCTTTTTGTTTTTCTAGATGAATTTTGCTACTTTTTCTAGCTCTATAAAATACATTTTTGGTAATTTGATTGGTGTGGCACTGAATAAGTAAATTAATTTAGGTAGAATTGTCATTTTTATTATATTAACTTGGCCTACTCATGAGCAATTGATATTTTTACAATTGTTTATATCTGACTTTGTATGAAATGTGTTTTGTAATTGTGTTCTTATACTTCCTGGGTTTGTCTTGGAAAGTAGACTCCCAAATATTTTATATTGTCTACAGTTATTTTAGTTGGAATTACTCAGCTGTGCTTTGTTGGCAATATGTAGAGATGTTCATGATTATGTGGGTTTATTTTATATCCTGCAACTTTGCTAAAGTTGTTAATTATTTCAAGTATTTTTAGTTGATTCTATAAGATTATCTAAGTATACCATCATATTATCTGCAAAGAGTTTTGTTTCCTCATTGCCAATTCTAATCCCTTTAATCCCTTTTGCTTCTCTTATTGCTAAAGCTAACATTTCTAGTACAATATTGAATAATAGTGGTGATAATGGGCATCCTTGTTTCACCTTGAGCTTCTAGCTTATTCTCATTGCAGATAATGCTTGCTAATGGTTTTAGATAAATACTACTTATTATTTTAAGGAAAGTTCCATTTATTCCTGTACTCTCTATTGTTTCTAATAGGAATGAGCACTGTATTTTGTCCAAAGTTTTTTCTTGATCTGTTGAGATAACCATATGATTTCTGTTGGTTTTGTCATTGATATGGTCAATTATACTGAGAGTTTTCCTCCTATTGAATCCTCCCTGCACTCCTGGTATAAATCTACCCTGGTCATAGTGTAGTATCCATGTTATAAATTGCTGTAATCTCTTTGCTAATATTTTATTTAAAATTTTTGCATCAGTATTCATTAGGGCAATTGGTCTATGATTTTCTTTCTCTGTTTTGGCTCTTCCTGGTTTAGGTATCAACACTGTATTTGTGTCATAAAAGGAATTTGGTAGAATGCCTTCTTTGCCTATTTTTCCAAATAATTTATAAAGTATTGGAATTAATTGTTCTTTTAATGTTTGTTACAATTCTCTTGTAAATCCATCTGGCCCTGGAGATTTTTCCGTAGGGAGTTCCTTGATGGTTTGTTCAATTTCTTTTTATTATAATAGGGCTAAGTATTTTATTTCCTTTTCTGTTAAATTGGGCAATTTATATTTTTGTAAATATTCATCCATTTCACTTAGATTTTCAGATTTATCAGCACACAGTTGGGCAAAATAGCTTCTAATTATTGCTTTAATTTCCTCTTCACTGGTGGTGAATTCACCCTTTTCATTTTTGATACTGGTAATTTGGTTTTCTTCTTTCTTTTGTTAAATCAAATTAACCAAAGGTTTATCTATTTCTTTGGGTTTTTTCATAAAAAGCCAGCTCTTAGTTTTATTTGTTAGGTCAATAATTTTCATACTTTCAATTTTATTAATCTCTCCTTTGATTTTTAGAATTTCTAATTTGGTATTCAGTTGGGGATTTTAAATTTGTTCTTTTTCTAACTTTTTCCTATGCCCAATTCATTGATCTGCTCTTTATTTTATTCACGCAAGCATTTATAGATATAAAATTTCCCCTAAATACTGCTTTGGCTGCATCCCATAAATTTTGCTTTGTTGTCTCATTATTGTCATTCTCTTTGATGAAATTGTTGATTGTTTCTAGTATGTGTTGTTTGACCTACTCATTCTTTAGGATTAGATTATTTAGTTTCCAATTAATTTTTAATCTATCTTTTCATGGCCCTTTTATTACATAGAATTTTTATTGCATCATGATCTGAAAAGGATGCATTTAATATTTCTCTCCTTCTGCATTTGATTGTGATTATGCCCTAATACATGGTCAATTTTTGTGTCTATTGTATCTAACTTTTCTAAAATTCTATTCACCTCCTTAACTTCATGCTTGTTTATTTTGTAGTTAGATTTATCTAGTTCTGAGAGGGGAGGGGTTAAGGTCCTCTCACTAGCATAGTTTTACTGTATTTTTTTTCCTGTAACTCACCTAACTTTTCCTTTAAGAATCTGGATGCTATCCCACTTGGTACATATATATTTAGTATTGATATTGTTTCATTGTTTATGGTACCTTTTAGCAAGATGTAGTTTCCTTCCATATATCTTTTAATTAGAGCTATTTTGCTTTCCTTTGTCTGAGATCAGGATTGCTACCCCTGCTTTTGTTGCCTCAGCTGAAAAATAATATAGTCTTCTCCAGCCTTTTACCTTTACTCTGTGTGTCTCTCTCTGCTTCAAATGTGTTTCTTGTAAACAACATATTGTAGGATTCTGGTTTTTAATCTATTCTGCTATCCATTTCTGTTTTATGGAAGAGTTCATCCCGTTCACATTCACAGTTTTGATTAATGTGTATTTCCCTCCATCTTATTTTTCCTCCTGTTTATACTTTTCTCTCTTCTTTCACCTTGTCCCTCCTTACCAGTGTTTTGCTTCTGACCACTGCCTCCCCCAGTCTGCCCTCCCTTTTATCAGCCCCTCTCCCTTTTCTTTCCCCTTTCCCCTTTCTCCTTTCCCCTCCTACTTTCCTATAGAGTAAGATAGATTTCTGTACCCGACTGAACTCTTTGAGCCAAATCTGATGAGAGTAAGTTTCAAACAATGTCCACCCAGTCCCTTCTTTCCCTCTTCTATAATAGGCATTTCATGCCCCTTCATGTGATATAATTTACCACGTTCTGCCTCCCTCTTTCCTCTTCTCCCAGTACAATATTTTTTCACCCTTTAATTAATTTTTTTTTATCATTGCATCAAAGTCAACTTCTACCCACACCCTCAAAGTATACTCCTTCTAACTGCCCTAATAGAGATACAGCTCTTAAGAGTTATAAGTATCACCTTTCAAAGTAGGCATGTGAACAGTTTAACCTTATTGAATACCATGGTTTTTTTTTTCTTTCCTATTTATGCTTCTCTTGAGTCTTGTATTTGAAGACCGAATTTTCTATTCAGCTCTGGTCTTTTCATCAGGAAAGTTTGAAAGTCCCCTATTTCATTGAATATTCATCTTTTCCTGTGAAAGATTATGCTCAATTTTGTTAGGTAGTTGATTCTTGGTTGTAATCTAAGCTCTTTTTCCTTCTGAAGATCATATTCCAAACCCTCCAATCCTTTAATGTAGAAGCTGTTAAGTCCTGTGTTATCCTGACTGTGGCTCCTTGATATTTGAATTGTTTCTTTCTGGCTGCTTGCAGTATTTTCTCCTTGACTTGATAGTTCTGGAATTTGGCTACAATATTCCTTGGAGTTTTTATTTTGGGATCTCTTTCAGGAGGTGATTGGTGTATTCTTTACGCTCTAGCTCTAGGATAGCAGGGAAATTCTCCTTGATTATTTCTTGAAAGATGCTGTCCAAGCTCTTTTTTTGATCATGGCTTTCTGTAGTCCAGTAATTTTTAAATTATCTCTCCTGGATCTGTTTTCCAGGTTAGTTATTTTTCTAATAAAGTGTTTTACATTTTATTCTATTTTTATTTTTTTTATTTTGTTGGACCGATTCTTGATGTCTCATAGAATCATTAGCTTCCCCTTGCCCAATTCTAGTTTTTAAGGAATTATTTTCTTCAGTTAACTTTTGCACCTCCTTTTTGCCAATTATATTTTTAAAGGAGTTGTTTTCTTCAATGGAATCTTTTTCCCATTTGGCCAATTTTTAATGAATTATTTTCTTCAATCATTTTTTGTGCTTCCTTTTTAAGATGTTGAGTCTTTTTTTTCATAATTCTCTTGCATTACTCTCATTTTTTCCTGTGTTTTCTTCTACTTCTCTTACTTGATTTTTAAAATGCTTTTTAAGCTCTTCCAAAAGGACTTTTTGGGCTTGAGACCAATTCATATTCCCCTTTGAGGCTTCACATGTAGGCATTTTGACATTGTTGTTCTCTTCTGAGTTTCTGTTTTGATTTTCCCTATCATCATATCACCTATCACCTATCACTATTTTATATGGTCTGGATTCTTTTTTTTTGGTTTTCTGCTCATTTTTTAAAAGTTGAACTCTGCTCCTGGGGTACAGGGGCACCGTCCCAAGCTTCTTGCACCAGGAGCCAGGGGCTTGGTCACTGGTTCTCTGTGTCAGGGCCTCAGGGGCTGATGGCTTATCCACTTTGCTAGGGTGGCCCAGCCTAGTTGCACCTGTTCTGTCCTGGGCCCCAGGGCTGGCAGTTTGCCTGCTACATGGGGGCTAGAGGTCTCATAGCTGGCCTGTTGTGCCACTAGCCTGCTAAGCCCGAACCACAGGGCCTTGGTTGCTCATCTCTGCTAACAGCCTCCTGCTGGCTTGCCTGGACCCCTATCTGCACTGGGCTGTGCTCCCCTTTACCCAAGTGAAACAGACCTTTCCTGGAGTCCTTCTAAGTTATCTTGGGCTGAAAAATTGTTTCACTCCATCTTTTTGTGGCTTCTGTTGCTCCAGAATTCTTTCAGAGGCTTGATTTAAAGTTGTTTCTGAGGGAAACTGGGGAGAGCACAGGCAACTTCCTGGCTTCTCTCCTGCCATCTTGGCTTCACACTATAAATAGTCTTAATATGAACATTTTGCCCAAAGAACAACGAGCAGCTATATTTCTGAGGGAACAGAAATCTACCGTTACTGATATTCTTGCAATAGTTGGAATAAGACTTATGGGAGTTCAGCTAAATGGAAGGACAGCTTCAGTGTTCTCCTCAAAGAGGTCAACAGGAGAGTTAAAGTTGGTTTCATTATTTTAGCCAAAATGGAATACCAACCCTTCCCTGAACTTGGGCTTCCTTCTCCTGTGTGTATAGGTTTCCACGAGCTGTCCTCCCTGCCTAAATCATGCTGTCTCCTCAACTCAGCCTTTCAAAAGTCTTGCCTACCTTCCAGGCTCGGCTTAGGGGCCACCTTCTTTGGGAAGCCTTCCTCAATTCCCAAATTTATTCGGGTTTTCTCCCCAAATTACCTTTTGCTTATATAACATCTCTATCAGTAGAATATAAGCTTCTGGAGGGCAAGAATTATTTTATGTTTGCCTCTGTCTCCACAGCACCTGGCAGAGTGCCTTGTATGCAAGAGGTGCTCAATAAATGTGTTCACTTGAATGAAACCATTGCATTTAACACTTGATCATGATAAAACCATGACAAAAGTAACTAAAGTCAACATTTGCTACAAAGGATGAAGTAAAGAGATTCTGTGAACCTGAAGAGAGCTTTCAGACCAACAAATACCTTGCTACTTGGCCCCTTTAATGCAAAGGTGGCCACAGGGGAGGATGGTGAAAAATATGCAGTTCAAGATTAAGAGATGAGAGCGGCCAAAGGCTCATAGGCTGTGTATAATGTCTACTTATTATTTAAGAAGGTACACAAAGGGCATTGAACCTGGGGAGAATGAAACAACAAACAAAAGAGTGAAAGGACTATCTTAACAAACAGGAAACAAGTGGTTAATGGTATACAAATAATGTCCAAATCAGCTGTTTTTGTACAGTCATAATGTTTGAGGTAAAGTCAAAATAATATCTAATTAGAAGAAAGAATCAAGAGCAAATTAAAAAAGGCAACGGATAAGATTACAACAGCTCCACCGTGACTTGAATAGGAAATGGGTAACAGTAAATAACATCGACTCTACTTACCACCATTGTTCAGAAAAGGTTGACTCATGTAAAGCAGTTGCTACAGTGAAGAGGACAAGTGTCCAGCAATTATCTCAATCAAAAACAAGCAAACCACACCATACATACATACATGTGTATGCGTAGATATAGATATATAAATACATAAATATATGTATATTTCCTTGCCTACTAGAAATAGACAAAGCAATTGTGTCCAACTCCTTATGACTCCATGGACTCTATTGTCCATGGAGCTTTCTTGGCAAAGATACTGGAGTGATTTGCCATTTCCTTCTCCAGCTCATTTTACAGCTGAGGAAACTGAGACAAGCAGAGGTTAAGTTACTTGCCCAGGGTCCACAGCTAATAAGTGTCTGAAGCCAGATCTTCCTAACTCCAAGCCTAGCACTCTATCCACTGAGCCACCTAGCTGCCTCCTAGGCAAACAGAGGTTAAGTGACTTGCCCAAAGTCACGCAGCTAGTAAGTGAGGCTAGATTTGAAATCAGGTCTTCCTGACTCCAGACCCAGAACTGTATCACTGACCATTGAGCTGCCTCCAAAAAACAGGCTTATGGTACAAATTTACTTGCAAAACCTTATTTGTGAGGATGCAGGCAGATAACAAACAGCATCACCTCACAAAACAATGAACAGAGGTGAACATGAGCTTGCAGATAAGTTAGTATGAAAATCAACAAAGTCCAGTCATTGTGAGAGCAGTCGTAGGTGAAAATGGAAAGAGGGCAACAAATAGATGCACAAATGGAACATATTCGCTAGCTTTCCTGGAGTAATTTGTTCCCATTTTTGATAACTGTGGAACAGCATCA
Source organism: Trichosurus vulpecula (assembly GCF_011100635.1). Lineage (NCBI taxonomy): Eukaryota > Metazoa > Chordata > Mammalia > Diprotodontia > Phalangeridae > Trichosurus > Trichosurus vulpecula. Next base: position 27,444,555 of record NC_050577.1, read on the forward strand.
TTTGGCTTTTAATGTCTCAAAGCCTGTCATAGGAAAATAGAAATGGCCATTAAGAAATTGGAAAGAGCAGCTGGACCTAAGTAGATACAGAAGAAACCTGTGTTAGAAGGGACACAATTTGGAAAGCAACTATTCCATCCAGGGCAGCTGGGGCCGTCGTAGTGTACAGAGAACCAGCCCTGGAGTCAGAAAGACTCATCGACCTGAGTTCCGATCCAGCCTCATACACTTACTAGCTGTGTGACCCCGGGCAAGTCACTTCACCTTGTTTGCCTCAGTTTTCTCATCTGTAAAATGAGCTGGAGAAGGAAATGGCAAAACCGCTCCAGTATCTCTACCAAGAAAATCCCAAATGGGGCCACAAAGAGTCAGACACAACTGAAAATGATCAAACAACAACAAGTGATCTAATATCATTGGACAAGCATTGATTAAGCATTTGCCCCACACCAGGCATTGTACTGTTGAAGACGCAAAGAAAAACAAAAACAGTCCCTCCCTTAAGGAGATCACAGTCTAACAATCTAACATCCATGTGCATGTAAGATAAATACAGGGCAGGTTGGAGGCAATCTCAGGGCATTAAAGAGACTGAGAAGGATCAAAAGGTCAATTTTCAATTTTAAAAAAGCTATCAAAAGAATGGGGGAGAAGTCACAGGAATTATTACCAAAAAGGGAGATGAAGACAGCAGAAACTACTAAAAAATGATTATATCCTTGTTATAAAAGCAGTATAAGGAGGATCTAAGCATATGCTATAATATATATATATATATATATATATATATATATATATATATATGAGCAAGGAAAGTAATCCTTGATATCCTTGATTAAATACAAAAAGTGAAAGGAAGATTTACGTAGAGGATTTTTCTCTGTCAGACCAAAACTTTAGTCACACAATTGACTAGGAAATTGAGACCATAGGGGTCACTATGTTCAAAGTTCCTTTGATTATCAAATGAGACATAAAATGATGTTTATTTTACAAAAAATATGTTTACTTCTGCCATGGTGGATGTCCTGTGCAGAGTCCGAAGAAAAGGCAGATTCCCTATAGATTGTGCGATGGTACCAGTGCTCATTGGTAGGTGATATTCTGCTGAATGCATCAATCCCAAATTACTACTCTATGTGGAAAGTGGGGTGGTAGGAGGTAGAGAGAAGAGGCGGAAGAGAAGAACAGGCATTTATTAAGCCCCTAGTATGTACCATGCACTGTGCCAGACAATTTATATATATTTCATTTGATCCTCACAACAGCCCTAGTAGGTAGATGCTAATTATTATCCCCATTTTGCAAAGGTAAACAAAGGTTAAGTGACTTGTCCAGGATCACCCAGCTAGTAAGTGTCTGATGCAGTATTTGCACTCAAGTCTTCCTGATTTCAGACCCAGAACTCTCTCTCTGCTGAGCTAGTTAGTTATCTCTGGGCATCCTCAGGGTGACTGATAGCACCTGAGACACATCCATGTAAAAATCCAAAGAGAAAAATACTAAATGGACGAAAAACAGCTATTATTCAAACTGTGATATGTGGTTGAATATTCGGTTCATTAAGTCAGTATGTCTATCAGTATGTCTTAGACCCTGAAGATAGATGATGAGCTGGGCCCACAACTGAACAGGAAGAAAGAAGATGGGAATGCATTGGGAAATTCTGTAGTGCTTTCAATGATCCCAAACTGCGCCCTAACCCAAAAGCCCATCTGTTTTAACACCAATATCCCTTCGGCGATGCCATATGACTGGAAACACAGAAAATCACAGTCTTGTCATGTGAGCTTTTACTCCAACTCTGACACTAATTGATAATGGGAGAGGCAGAAGAGGGCTGGAGGAGGGCAATGTTCTAATTTTCTGAAAATGAAAGAGTAAACTGGCCAAATGATAAGTCAGTGACTTTAATTTGGGTCAAATTATGAACTGTATGGTCTAGGAAAAGAAGCAGTGGTCAGTAAGAGTCCATGGGGCTTCATCGAGAATAAATTGTGCCAGATTAATGTAATTTCATTTTTTAACATGGCTATCAGGCACGGAGCTCAGGGGAATGCAGCACATTGCTTAGCTAGACTTCATGAAAGACTTTGGCAAAGAAAAGACGTAGTCTAGACAAAAGCCTAGGACTATGGGACCCTAGATTCTGAGCAAAAAGGACCTTGGAAGTCATTTAGTCCAGCTCCTCATTTTTGTTGTTGTTGGTTAATCATTCAGGTGTGTCCAACTCTTAGTGACCCAATGGATTATACACAGCATGCCAATACTGTCCACCGCATTTTCTTGGCAAAGATACTGGAGTGGCTTGCCATTTCCTTCTCCAGTGAATTAAGGAAAACAGAGGTTAACTAACTTATAGATGGGGAAATTGAGGTACAACACATCGCCCATTGCCATACAGGTCCTGAGTGTCAGAGTCAAGATTTGAATGGAGATCCTCTGACACCGTCTAACACTCTTTCCACTAATCCTTGATAAGCAGACCCCCCCCCAACAGTAATTAATGGATCGATGTCAGCTTGAAGGAAGGTCTCTAGCACAGTTCCCCCAAGAATTGTGCTTTGCCTTATGCTATATGAGACCTTTGTCAATAACTTGAATGAATTCATAGAGAGCAGGTTCACAAAAATTTGCAGATGACCCAGTTGTAAGGGATTGCTAACACATCAGCATCCAGAAGGATCTTGACAGGCTAAAACTGATGGGCTGAACCTCCTAAGCTGAAATGTATCAGAAAGCCTACACTTGGGTTCACAAATCCGTTTTGCAGCTACAATGATGGAGTCATGGTTGGATAACAATTCACTAGAAAAATATCCCGGGCCAGAGTATGGTGAACTCCAGATGCAGTAAGAACCAACTGTGCTACAGGCTAGCCAAGTAGCTAACAAGGTCTTCATCTGCCTCAAGAGGCTCAAGGCTAAAGAGGTAACAGCCCTGGCCAGGGGCTCTCCTCCGGCCAAACCACATTTCAAATGCTGTGTTCAATTTCTCATTTTGGGAAGACCATTGGAAAGCAAATGAGCATCCAGAGGGGGTGACCAGGATGATGAAAAGACAAGAGACCAATTTGAATGAGAATCAGCAGAGAAAATGGGATTTAACTCGGAAACAAGAGGACTGGGGAGAATCTGATAACTATCCTCAAGTATTTGGAGGGCTAGCATCTCCAACAGAGGTTCAGTTCCCTCTACCTTTCTCTGCAAGGAAGGGAGATGGAAAGGGAGAGGAAAAGGAAAGGGAACAAGCATTTATTAAGCACCTACTCTGTGGGAAGTTCTGGAATGCTTCAGAGTGGAGGTCTCATGGGCATATTTAGGCACTGATGAAAATCTCACAATGATCGCTGTCCAAAAAAGGGCGGGGCTCACAGGAGAGGTGGGGGGGCTCTTACTTAAGGTCTTCAAATGAAGGTAGGTGATTACTTGTCTGGAATTTTTATAGAGGTGACTTTTGGTCATGTGTGAGTTGGACTTTATCACCTTAACCTGGGGTCCATGACCTTGTTCTTTTTTTTAATCTTAATAATGCTATTTCAGTATAATTGGTTTCCTTTCATCTTTTATATTTTATGTTATACATTTAGAACATGATTCCGGGAAAGGGTCCGTAAGACTTCACCAGATTGCCAAAGAGATCCATGACTCCCCCAAAAAAGAATTAAAAAAAAGGCTAAGAGCCCATGGTATAATGTAGTGTCTCAGAGGTCTCCTCCTCATTTTGAAGTATGAGGTTATTTTTCACATCTCAAATGTGAACATTTGGTAGTTGGAGAGAGATTAAAACTGTTCCAGAGGAACACCTTGCTCATCTGGGATCAGAAATGGACATTGATGTAAGGCTGAACATCACCTTAGAAGTCAACATGTCTAACTCCCACATTTTAGAGATTAAAAAAGAAATGAGTCCCAGAGAGGAGCAGTGACTCACCCCAGACCACACAGGAAATCTTCAATTCCTGACCCTCTGGCCCCAGATCCAGCCCTCCTTCCACCGTAATCCTGCCTTTCATGCTAACGTAGGAAGGAAAGAGAAGACCAGGAAGAAGTGTGTCTGGGAAGAATAGAGTGTGTAGAAGCTTATTTCTTCTCCAAGGAAAAACTTCAACTGATTACAATTATTCATTTCTCACCCTTTTGCATTTTTGCCATTGCCCTGCAGGGCTTTGGTGGGATCCACTCCTCACCTCACCGCACCATCTCGCTAGAAGGCTCAAACGACTGAATGTATATGAGGGGTTTTGTAAACTGTAACGTGTACCATACATGCTGACTATTATTATTGCAAATACTGTTACCTTGACAGTGAGATGATACCCTGCGAGGATGGAAGGACAGGGTTGTTCTTATGTGGGACTACTTCTGCTTTGTCCTAGGAAAACTGGAGACAGAGGATGCAAGATGCAAGAAATGAAGTGTTCTTTGGGTTCCAAATAAATGCTTGTTTTCTTACACTGCTTGAATTTAAATGGACCTCCATTTGGCTGTGAAGTTAGCACCTCTTTGAGGTTAATTGTAAGGGTGGGGTGTAATTCACACTCCTGACAGGAGTGTTATTGTCTGCCTCCAAGCTTGGAAGCAGCTCTCCGCAGGTCTGGCTTAATGATATTGGGGCGTTAGTGAGACCAGCAGAAAATCCCTCCATGCTTCTACTGCCTTCACCCAAGCACCTCAAAGTACAGGACTCCCAATCCAAAATTTGGACTTTCCTGTCCCAAGAGCCTTTGGAGATAATAGGATATAGAATTTTAGAGATGGAGGGGAACCTGTACTTCAGCTTCCTCATCTCAAAAATGAAGAGGATTGAGGTTCCTTCTGGCTCTCAATCTATGATCCTATGTTAGTCCAGCCCCCTCCCTTTATAGATGAGATCATCTCCCTGCCATCAGAAACCTTCCTTACTAGATACTGTGTCCACAGCCAGATATCCACCATTCTTTCCCACACTATGTCCTTCAGTGCAGCAGCTAGGGGCTTCTAGGTGGTTCAGTAGACAGAAGGTTGGTCTTAGAGTCAGGAAGTAATGAGTTCAAATCCAGCCTTAGACACTTAGCTGTGTGGCCCTGGGCAAGTCACTGAGCCTCTCTGAGTCTCAATTTTCTCCTCTATAAGATGAGGGTAATAATAGCACCTTACCCCACAGTGTTGTGAGGCTCAAATGGGATAATACATGTAAAGTGATTTTTAAATCTTAAGGAACTATGTAAATGCTATTCTTTTCCAAAGAAAAGAATCTTGACCTCATTTCATAGAGAAGAAACCTGAAACACTGAGAAAAAGACTTAGCATCTTGATTGCCTTTGCTGTTCTTTTCCTCCTTCCTAGAGAGATGAGAATAGACCATTCAGGGCCATTTCCCCTCTCTAGGACAGATAATTCAGATGGGCAGGTAGGCTTCGAGTGAAAAGGTAAGGAGAGGGCTGGATTGCTTTGGGGAAATTGAAAAGCCCAAAGAGGACATTGGAGAGGTGCATTGTGGGTAGAAGCAGGCTCTCCTCTGGCATATAATCATCTAGGAGCTCTGAAGAAGGACAGGGAGGAGATTTCATCAAGGATATGTGTGATGGGAAGAAAAGACATGCTGGTCACATAGAGATGCCAGGTGGAGGGCCAGATTGCCCCACTGGTACCCTTATGATGGGGGGAGAAATTCTGGAAGGCCTCCAGCATGGCAGGAGGGCCCTTTGTGTCAAACTTTTGGGAGCTCATGGATGAGACAGGATGGACAAACATGAATGGGCTGCACTCTGTACCATAGGTGGGAACTTCAAAATAAGTGAGAACACAGACTTATTCTAGTATTTGAGTAGTCTTACTTACGTCTCCATCCAAAAGAATTGAGCCTTCTTGAGAGCAGGGACTGTTTTATTTCTGTCTTTGTAGCCCCAGTGCCAATCACAGCAGCTGGCACATAGTAGGTGTTTAATACATACTTGTTGATTATTACCCGAATGGTTATTTGTATGTTTAAATATGAATGGGTATCGTTTGGTTCTTCTTCATAGCAGTGGAAGACAATTTCAGAAGCAATAGACATACCTTGCAGTGCAGAGGATTTAGATTAGACATAATGCATCTAATTTTCCTGCCATCTAGACCATCTAGAAGATGTTAGAGGCGTCCTTCCATAACTTACCAGGGAGAGCCCTTTTGTCCACATGTTAGGCAGCAGGATGGCATAGGGGTTGAGCCCTGGGATAAACAATGGGAAAGATAAGAACAAGCTAGATTTCTTCCTATTTTCTGTGGCCTTCTTCCAGGCTTCCCTGGTCCCCTGATATAGATGCCTTTGTTTGATCTCTTCTTCCTCCTTCTTTCTCTCTCAAGTTCCACGTTGGAGAATCAATACTCTGGGCGGTACTCTTGGAGCCACACAGAACAGCTTCTCAAGGTATCTGGGTGATTCTCTGGCTCCAACAGTGAGTCCAAGGACAGAGGGAGTAGAATCAATAAGGTGGTATCTTGCCTATAATGAAGGAGTGAATCAAGAGAAGTGAGTCAAGAGAAGAATAACTTTTCTGGCAATCCAGGTGTTAGATGCCATACCTGCTTCCATGAGAAACTGGAATCTCCTTCAAGTCAATGAGCATTTAATAAGCATGTATGAGACCCCATGCTCTGCCCTAGGGATACATTATTGTAATGAAAATAGATTCTGCCCTCAAAGAGCTTAGATTCTGTTAGCTTTTACTCTTTCTCTATGTGTATTGGCAGAGAAAATAGATCCTCAACTGAGATAATAACAATGTAGTCCTACTTTGGAAGGTGGCATGGTATGGTGAATAGGGCAGTAGACTTGGAGTCTGTAAGACTTGGGATCAAATCCCATCAGTGATACTTACAAGCGTGAGTCCCTGGCCCTCATCTGGAAAGTGAAGGAATTGGCCTAGATGACCTCAATGGTCCCTTCCAGCTATAACGACGATTCCATGAAAACATTGGGATAAGCTCAGTGGAACATTACAAGGCCCTATGCACCTCCCCTCTCCCCCCATATTGTGTTAGATTCTCAGTGAAAGACTATAGCACAGTTGGAGAAAACTTATAAGGGCAAACATGGCCCTCACCCAACACCTGCACACTTTTCCCTAGGGCAAGATCTTAGTTTGCAATTTCATTCCCTCTCTCTCTCTCTCTCTTTCTCTCAGGTCCCCTTCAACACAATCCCACCACTCAATCACCAATTCTCAGCCTCCCTTCAACTCCAAACCCAGAAGTCTCTCTGCCCATACTTGAGAACTTATCACTTTTTTTGTGGTGCACACTGACAGCATTTAATTTACAAATCTGTTTGTTGCTTTCTACATGAGTTCAAAAAGGGCACATCTTGCCCTTTGGTGCTCACAAAGTCATCTGGAACAGGACTAGGATATGAAAGTGTAGGTGGTTGGGTTTACTGATAATGGAACCACAAACCACTATATGAGAAATTTCAAAGGTGACCTTTACAGAGAGTGAATTGCTCGTTGTTTTGTCATGACTTCTGGTAAAAAAGTGGGCTAAAGGTAAGTTAAAAAGGGTTTTTTCTCAATGAAGAATTAATAACAAAACTCAAGGGATGATAGATAACATAAGCCTGAATTCCACTCTAAAATTGAATTCCAAAAGTATTTTCCAGAAGAAGTATAAAAATTCAATACTATAGAAACTACATGTTTATGTTAAGAGCCAGGAACCCAAACGGCATGTACTTCCTCTAAACCCCCTCTCCCACTGCTTTTTTATTTCCATACCTGATTTTGTACATACATTATATAAATGTGTGTGTGTGTGTCCTGTCATATGTTATATACATGAGATACTTTGCGTGTGTGCATTGTCTTACTTCCTCAAATAGGGCAGAAGCTCCACAAGGGCAGGCACTGTGTTTAATTCTTCTTTATATCACCCATATTACCTAGTGAAAGGCTTTAACAATATTTTGTTAGGGTCAGGATCTTTGATTTCATCTGTATAAGGGAATTGCCCAGTGAGTAAATTCCCTCCACCAAAGTAGGTTGACAATTGTTCTGCAACCAAGAGTGTCAGAGAGTTTATCTACCGCAGTGACAAGTTAAGTGACACAACCAGTGTATGTCAGACGCAGGACTTGAACCCAGGACCATCTAACACTATGGCCAGTGCCCTGTCCACTACAATATACTGTCTTTCAATATTATTCTCCTCCCCTTTGTCTTTCTCCTCCTCCTCCATCTTCCTTTTCTTCTTCCTCTTCCTCCTCTTCTTTCTCTTCCTTTTCTTCTTCTTCCTCCTTTTATTCCTCTCCTTCTTTCCTCCTCCTCCTTCTTTTTTCTTCTTCCTTCTCATTCTTCTTCCTCTTTCTCTTTTCTCCTCCTTTCTCTTCCTTCTATAATAAGGGCTGGCATTTTTTAATGTTTTAAAGTCTAAAATTGCTTTACCCGTATTATCTCAATGATCTTCAGCCATAGGGACTACGAGCATTATTCCTTCTGAAGTTACCTCCCACCTACATTGTATGTATCCGATTTGTATAATTTATGAGCACATTGTGTGGTGCCCCCCTCATTAGAATGTGAGCTTCCCACGAATAGTTAATGTTTTTGCTTTTTCTGTGAAGCTCCTACTTAGTCCTGTACCCAGCACATATAAGAGCTTGATAAATGCTTGTTGCTTAGCTGATTTTACAAATGAGGAAACTGAGGCTGAGAAAGATAAAGTGACTTGCCCAATGTGTGTTTCAACAATCCAGCTAGCAGCTTCTGTGGGGGTGTAAGATCCACCAACAACCAGCACCCAGAAAGCTGCCAACACACTGCAAAAGCACAGGTTCTTTTGATCTGCTTAACTAAGGAAAGCTACGTGAAGGGGTTGACAAGTTTACTTTAATTCAGCATACAAATATCATTCACTTAGTTCAGGGGAAAAGACCAGCACCCCAAACTTCAGAGCAAAATACAAACAAGTTACAAACATCAACAGACAGACCTTGTCTGATTCAAATCCCAATACATAGTTACCAGAGTTTAACAAAGTCCCAACATCTGGGTTTATGAGCTGGAGGGCCCTCAGCTACAGCTGCCTGGGAGTCTCCAAATGCCACCAAGAGTGAGAGCCCTGTGCAAATGGCTCTGTCTTCTCTTCTTATAAGATTTCAGACATCATCAAACCTCATCTAAACGACCGGAACTTAGGTTCCTATGATTGGCTCTTGAGTTAGCCCCTCCCCTTAGGACCCTGGGAGGTTCACATTCACATAGGTTAGGTTAACACCTAATAGGGGTTAGAGCCTGAGCCTTAGCACTTAGTAAGACTCAATGAAATACACTGAATTACTCAAAGGCAACAAAAGCCAAACTCTTCAAGGGCACTTGTTGAACTAAGTGCTAAGAGCCCATTTTGCTTACCAACACAATGTGTCACAGCTAGTTAATATCTGAGGCAAGATTTGAACCCAAGAATTTCTAAGTAACTTTATTTCTATTTGCTTCAGTTCCTTCAGCTGTGAAATAAAAGGATTGGACTAGATAACCTCTAAGACCTCTTACAGAGCTAGGCCTATGATGCCACAAGGCTAAGACTCCAAATCTAATTTGCACCCACTACTTCCTGTTGTCTATTCCATAGATTGACCAAAATTTTTTTGATTGATTGCTGAGTGAATGACTGGAATTGAAGTGAGTTGCATCTTATTTTAATTAATCATTCTCGATAACTAGTTGCTAATATTGTTTGTTTACACTTAGCTTTCTAAAAAGCCTGATAACTGGTAGTTGGGCAATTGTTGTTGTCAGTCTTTGTGACTCCATTTGGGGTTTCTTGGCAGAGATACTAGAGTGATTTGCCATTTCCTTCTCCAGCTCATTTTACAGATGAGGAAACTGAGGCAAACAGGGTTCAGTGACTTGCCCAGAGTCACTAGCACCAGCATTAAGTAGGAGTCAGAATGTCTTCTTGTAGAAGATGAGACTTTAGCTAAGATTTGAAGGAAGCCAGAGAGGCCAGGAGGTAGAGATGAGCAGGGAGAGAGCAGGGAACAGCCAATGAAAATTCCTAGAGTCAGGAAAAATGGTGTCTTGTGCTAGGAGCAGCAAGGAAGCCAGGTCACTGGAGCAAAGAGCACATGAATGGTAATGAGATATCAGAAGACTGAAAAATAGGAAAAGGGTAAATTAGAAAGGGCTTTAAGAGACAAACAGAAGATTTTATATTTGATCCTAGAGGTAATAAGGAGCCACCTATGGTCAGATTTGAGCTTTAAGAAGATCAATTTGAAAGTGGAAGAAGGAAGGAAGGGAGGGGTGGATGAAGGAAAGAAGGAAGATGGAAAGAGAGGAAGGAAGAGAAAAAAGGAGGGAGGGAGAGAGGGAAGAAGGAAGAAAGGAAGGAAGGAAGGAAGGAAACGAGACAGAGAGAGAAAGAAAGAAGGAGGTAGGGAAAGATGAAAATAAAATAAAAATAAAAACATAATCCTGTGTCTTTTTTAAACTTTAGATTTGAATATTATATGCATTGTGAATACAGTAGAAGCACCAGGCTGAGGAGGGATGGTAGGTGCTTTCTCGAAGCTGCCTATGACCCAACAGGTCATCCTGTAAGTCCTTTCTGAAGGTCAATTGTATTCATTGGAACAAGTAAACTTGACCTGGCCCTCCCTCTCCTAAAAGCCAGCAGTTCCCAAACCCTTCATGATCATTCTTTGAAAAAAACCAGCAACTACCCCACCAGTCCTGCAAACTCCACCCCTTCCTGTTCTTTTCTAAGCCACAAAAATAGGAGAGAGAGAGAGAGAGAGAGAGAGAGAGAGAGAAAGAAAGAAAGAGACAAAGCAGACATTCACTGGATCTCAGGAAAGCAGCCGACTTCAGCGTCTCACACCTTTGGCATGTTTGAGGAGTTATTTACAGCCCTGTCTGCCCAAGTAGTTTGCTTGGTGGTCTAGGGGAGTTAATGTTCTTCTCTCCCTCCTTCCTTTTATTGTAACTGAGTTAAACTGGACTGAGACTGGGGCGCTCAATGTGTGAGGATGTTGCTTTCAGTTTTCCTAGAGTATGGTTACCCTCTTTCTGAGCAGCTTGCACAGTTGTATACAACAGTTGACACCCTTGACCCCAACCTAGTTCCTCCTGGTTTCAACTCCATCCTGAAAACTTTAGTATCCTGGCAGCCTACCAGCCCAAGTTGAATGTCAGCTGTAGGTTCAGCAGTACTCACCTGCCCCTTCCTTTATGAAATTTTGGGTTCTGAAGCATCCCATCTATAATTACAGAGTCTTAGGACCTAAAGCTGGAAGGGACCATCAACCCAGTCCTACCAGGCAACCAATCCAACCCAGGTTCCACCCACCCCCATATTAGAAATGAGACAGCCGGGGAGTAGAGCCAAGATGGCAGCTGGAAAGCAGGGACTTGCTTAAGCTCTCCCCCAAATTCCCCCCGACACCTGTAAAAATGGCTCTGAATAAATTCTAGAGCTGCAGAACCCATGAAATAGTAGAGGGAAGCAGATCTCCAGCCCAGGACAGCCTGGATGGTAGCTGGGAAGGATCTATCGCAAGGTGCTGAGAGCAAAGCGCAGCCCAATGTGGGTTGTGACAGGACAAACCAGACTGGGAGTCAGGCAGAGCAGGCCATAGGGCCGTGAATCACTGAGCTGTGACAGTTACCAGATTTCTCAACCCACAAACGCCAAAGACCATGGAGCAGGTTAGTGGGAAAACTGCTGGATCAGGGTGAGAGTGGTCCAGCCCCAGCCCTGGGGGTGGTGGACATGGTGCAGTGGTGGCTGCGGCAACAGCAGGAAGCTCCTTCAGCTGCTTCCAGAGCTCCAACGTCAGCAGCTTCCGGAGTCCCTGGCTCACATGGTGGGAGGAACCAAGTGGTGGATCAGAGGAGGAGGGCAAGGAGCACTTTGTTGGCAGAGAGGCAGGTTCTCTTGCTTTGCCCTTCTTGAATATGACTTGTGGTCCTGGTTGGCAGTTCTTGGGGGAGGAGGAGTGCTGCTGGGGCAGAGCTTTCGGTGACAGTGGAGTAGAGGTAGCTCTGAAAACAGCAGCATAGCCCCTAAAGCTTGGGACAAAGTACTCTCTACTCTAAAATCAGTCGTACCCTGACAAAAAGCTCAAGGGTCAAGTAGTTGACTGGGAACATGACCAGGCAGCAAAAAAGGACTCAGACTCTAGAATCTTTTTTGGTGACAAAGAAGATCAAAACATAGAGCCAGAAGAAGTCAACAAAGTCAAAGAGCCTATATCAAAAGGCTCCAAGAAAAATATGAATTGGTCCAGGCTATGGAAGAGCTCAAAAAGGATTTGGAAAAGCAAGTAAGAGAAGTAGAGGAGAAACTGGGAAGAGAAATGAGCTTGATGCAAGAAAACCATGAAAAACAAGTCAACGACCTGCTAAAGGAGACCCAAAAAATACTGAAGAAAATAACACCTTAAAAAATAGACTAACCCAAATGTCAAAAGAGCTCTAAAAAGCCAATGAGGAGAAGAATGCCTTGAAAGGCAGAATTAGCTAAATGGAAAAGGAGGTCCAAAAGACCACTGAAGAAAATACCACCTTAAAAAATTAGATTGGAGCAAGTGGAAGCTAGTGACATTATGAGAAATCAAGATATTATAAAATAGAACCTAAGGAATGAAAATGTGGAAGACAATGTGAAACATCTCATTGGAAAAACCACTGACCTGGAGAATAGATCCAAGAGAGATAATTTAAAAATTATTGGACTCCCTGAAAGGCATGATCAAAAAAAGAGCCTAGACATCATCTTTCAAGAAATTATCAAGGAGAACTGCCCTGATATTCTAGAGCCAGAGGGGAAAATAGAAATTGAAAGAATCCACCAGTTGCCTCCTGAAAAAGATCCCAAAAAGAAAACTCCTAGGAATATTGTTGGCAAATTCCAGAGCTCCCAGATCAAGGAGAAAATACTGCAAGCAGCCAGAAAGAAACTTTTTGAGTATTGTGGAAACACAATCAGGATAATACAAGATCTAGCAGCTTCTACATTAAGGGATCAAAGGGCTTGGAATATCATATTCTGGAGGTCAATAGAGCTAGGATTAAAACCAAGAATCACCTACCCAGCAAAACTGAGTATCATGCTCCAAGGCAAAATATGGATTTTCAACAAAATAGAGGACTTTCAAGCTTTCTCAGTGAAAAGACCAGAGCTGAACAGAAAATTTGACTTTCAAACACAAGAATCAAGAGGAGCACGAAAAGGTAAACAAAAAAGAGAACTCATAAGGGACTTACTAAAGTTGAACCATTTTGTTTACATTCCTACATGGATAGATGATGTATATGATTCATGAAACCTCAGTATTAGGGTAGCTGAAGGGAATATACATACACATAAATATATATATATATATATACATATTTATATATTATATATGTAGACAGAGGGCACAGGGTGAGTTGAAGGTGAAGGGATGATATCTAAATAAAATAAAATTAAATTAAGGGATGAGAGAGGAATATATTGAGAGAGGGAGAAAGGGAGAGATAGAATGGGATAAATTATCTTACATAAAAGTGGCAAGAAAAAACAGTTCTGTAGAAAGGGAAGAGGAGGCAGGTGAGGGGGAATGAGTGAATCTTGCTCTCATTGGCTTTGACCTGAGGAGGGAATAACATACATACTCAATTGGGTATCTTACCCCACAGGAAAGAAGGAGGAAGGAGATAAAAAAGGGGAGATGATAGAAGGGAGGGCAGATGGGGGAGGAGGTAATCAAAAGGGACAGGGTCAAGGGAGAAACTTGAATAAAGGTGGATAGGATAGGAAGGAGCAAAATATAGTTAGTCTTTCACAACATGAGTATTGTGGAAGGGTTTTGCATAATGATATACATGTGGCCTATGTTGAATTGCTTGCCTTCTTAGGGAGGGTGGGTGGGGAGGAAAGAGGGGAGAGAATTTGGAACTCAAAGTTTTAAAAGCAGATGCTCAAAAAGAAGTTGTTTTGTTTGCAACTTGGAAATAAGATATATAGGGAATGGGGCATGGAAATCTATCCTGCCCTACAAGAAAGTAAGGGGAAAGAGGAGTGGAGTGACAGAAGGGAGGGCTCACTGGAGAATGGGGCAATCAGAATATATGTCATGTTGGAGTGGGGGGGAGGGTACAAATGGGGAGAAAATTTGTAACTCAAAATCTTGTGGAAATCAATGTTGAAAACTAAAATATTAAATAACAAAATATGAGAAAAGAAAAAAAGAAATGAGACATCTTAGACACAGAAAAATTAAGTGACTTGAAGGTCAAACTCTACTGTGATGGTACCCTGGCTGATAAGGCACTAAGTATTTGTTGGAGAGAATTCCTGAGTTTCCTTTGTGGTATTAAAGAATCACATACATACCCCAACTGCTCAGGGATACCGCTAGAACTTTGAGAGATTTGAGATTAGTTCGCTTGCTGTATTGGCCAGGTCAAACAGATTGCGATAGACTCAATGCAGCAATAGCTTTCAAGAGAACTCTAAAATAACAACTACCATTTATGTAGCATTTCAATGTATACAAAGCTCTTTACATTGGTTTTCTCATTTAATCCTCACAACAACCCTGTGGGTTGGTCCTGTGAGGAAACCAGACCAAGAGACTTGCCCAGGATCACAGAGCTGGTAAATATCTGACATGAGATTTGGACCTAGGTTTTCCTGGCTCCAAATCGAGTGTTCTACCCCGTATGAATTGTCCCCACCATTCTGGAAACCACGAAGTGACTGGAAAGTCCACATCCTTTGATCTGGGAATTCCACTGCTGGACATATACATCATCAGGGAGAACAAGACAGAAAGAAACGTCTACTCTGCAGGACGAGTCTCAGGTCCCAGACCAAGGCTCCTTCTCACCCTCAGAGTTCTGAGGATACCACTAGGAAGTCAGGGATGAGTCACTAATGCTTGAGCCCCTATCAGTGGCTTCTCTCCAAGACAATCAGTGAGAATCAATGTCAACCAGACCTAAGTAGCTTTTACAAGGGGATATTCACTAAGGTGATACCATAAGAACAGTTAGTTCTAAATACCCTCCCCCCCAAAAATTTATAAAACAATCTATAAAATACACAGAGTTCCAGCCCAAGTGGCCTCCAGCTTAGAGAAAAGGGGCGGCCCAAGGGGACCTTGGGTTGAAATCTCAGCATAGCTATTTCTGACCTGTATGATTTTGGGGAAATCACCTATCTCTTTACATCTCAATTTCTCATCTGTAAAATGAGAGTATTGGACTAGATGGTCTCTGACAGCCCTTTAGTTCTACATCAAGGGTCCTATGACATATGATTGTTATACTGTGTAAATTCACGCATATGTACGTAGAGACATAGATGTGCACATAAGGAACAGCTAAGTGGCACAAAAGATAGAGTACCAGGCCTGGAGTCAGGGGGACCTGAGTTCAAATCCAGCCTCAGATACTTACTAGCTGTGTGACCCTAGGCAAGTCACTTAATCCTATTTGCCTCAGTTTCCTCATCTGTAAAATGAGCCAGAGAAGGAAATGGCAAACCACTCTAGTATCTTTGCTAAGAAAACCCCAAATGGGGGGTCACAAAGTTACACACACAACTGAAATGATTGACTCTCCATGACAAAAATATGCATATATGTCTATATGTACACAGATATGTGCATGTGCATATGTATTTATGTATACATTGACACATATTTATAAATATATATCCCCCCACCAGATCTTTAATAAATGTTTTGGGGATTTGGAGGTAGGACCTCTCTTTACTTCCAATATTAGAAACCTAAATAAGAATGGACTGAAACTGTTCCACGGCCCTAGGGGAGGGCTTCCGTGCCTCCACTTGCCCCTTCTGTTGGATGGCCTTGGTGATCTTGCCAGTCAGATCCCAAGAGGCAGAGCTAGGCAAGAACTATGAGACTCTCAAATCCAACCCTTTATTCTATAGATAAGGAGACTCAGGCCCAGAGATGCTAAGTGATGTGCCCAAGGTCACAAAGATCTTGAGTGGCAGGGTCTGTATTTGAACCCAGCTCCTCTGACACCAGGCTCAGTCACTCTCTATGTTTGAACGCCTTTCCCCGACCTGGCACCCAGGATGTGCTTAATAAATGCTTGTTAATTACTTGATTGATGTCCTGAGTTCCTCCATGTTGCCAAAGGTGCTTCTTTTGACCCTTTATTTTCTTTACTCGATGACGTATGTATTTTCTCTCTCTTTTGGGGAGCAGCGGGGAATATGGAGGATAAGCAGTGTTGTTTGACATTTTGATTATATCAATAGTTCTGAAATAAAGCAGAGGCAGGGAGGTAATAGAAATAGAAAACTGCCATAATCAAGGCAGCCATACAAAAGTGTGAATAAGATTTTTAGCCGATGTGCTATTGAGGCTGTGTAGGAGATGGGCCAATACACAGGAGGTGATAATAAGCAGATTTACCAAGGCCTTCAAAGTGAAAAATTAAGGTAACTTCAGGGATCAAAGAAAACACTCAGGCTGCTTACTCTAGATACAAATTGGCAATTATATTTTAGAAACAAATTGGCAATTAGTCCTGCAAATCACCTGAACAAAGGAGAGGCCTCCCTGCAGTGACCACAGTGAGGATGGCCATATTAACTAAGAGAGTGACAGGGGTAGTATCAGTCACATAGATACACCTGGGTCTTCTGCCCTCGACATTTTTGGCAAAGAAACCATTTCAGAGAGGGAGCAGTCTGAGAAGGAGAAGGAGCACAGGGGTCACCTTGCTGTTTGTTGACCATGAGAGAGGGCTTTGGTAGCCTTTTGGGGGCCAGCCAAGCTCTATTGGAAGAAAGCCAAGAGGAGCAAAATGTAAATCTTTCTGAATGGTATTTATACGCCTAAGATCCATTTGTTTATTCAGTGGAAGGGAAAGCTGGGAAAACAAATTCAGGCATGGCCTTAAATTCCCAGGACAGGAGCTGAAGGCAGTGGGGTCTGGAGGTGAGGAGGCTGTGTGACTCTAGGTAAGTCGCTTTCCAGCTGTCCTATAAATAATTATGGAACTAGCCCAGGACATCTCTAAAGCCTCTTCTAGTTCTAACTAGTTGATCCAGATTATTCTCTCTCTGTCCCCCATGCCTGAATCTCCAAGTGGTTATCTGGTCTCTAAGTGTTTTTTTCCTTTCTAAAATTTCTCATTTTTTCTTTTATTATGAACTTGACAAAAATAAAATAAAATGAGGATTTCCATAGACACGGCAGATCAGAAGAATGGGTTTATACATAAAAGGGCAAATCTTTATTATATACAGCTTGCTTTTCTTTTTAAGCATATAATAAATCCAAAATGTAACATCCCAAGCCGTCCTTCTGGCCTTCCTTCTACTCTCTTCTCATGTTTTTGTACCTCTATTCCCCCTCTCCTCTCCCTTCCCTTTTCCTCCCCTCTCTGGTCTCTAATAAAAACATCTTCAAAAGGGTGACTCGCCACCTCATGAGGCATCCTATCCCATCCAGGGACGACTCTATTTCATTAAAGCTTAATGGAATTATTTACTAATTCTATATAATTCAATTGCCATTGAATTTCTACTAAATTATTGTTTAACCAACTTACAATTGGCTAAAAGTGTTATTAAACTAAAACTACTCTAACTACAATGTATTCAAAGACAATGTGGCAGAATGGATAGAGTGGGGCTGGAAGTCAAGAAGACCTAGATTTGAAGCCTGCCTCTTAACAGACCAGCTGTGTGACCTTGGGCAGGTCGCTTCAACCCTCCAGGATTCGACAAGTTTCAGGGAAGGTACAGACTTGCATTGGTAGAGGGCATCTCCTCCCCTGGGAATTCCCCATATCGATGAAATCACAAGCCAAGTCCCTATCCCTATATCCAACCCCAACAATATAGAGCGCATCTTCAAGAAATATATTTTCAGGTATCAGTATTCTAAAGAAGTATGGAAAGCTGCCAATATCACCATGTTGGGGAGAAAGTCTCACTCATAGAATGTTAAAACTGGAAAGAATTATAGTCATCATCTAATCACACTCGTCCCTCATATTGGAGGAGAGGAAGAAACTGGAGCCCAGAGAGAAAGGTTTTCTGCCCCTCCCCAGCTCACCCAGGTGTTAAGTATCAGAGCTGGGATGTGAACCATAGGCAAAACAGACAGGTATATTGCACCTTTTCCACTCCTTAACATTTAGAGCTACCTAGAACTGGAACAAATTTCCTCAGAAGCCATTGGGTTCCCCATCGCAAGCCATCTTCAAGTGTGCTAGCTACATGGTCACTTGTTGAGGAAGTTGTAGAAAAAAAGTTCTGGACAGAATGGACCTGAGATCCTCCCAACTCTGAGACTGGAGAGTCTGGTACCTAAGACTTCAAACTCCACATCTAGCCCTTAGATCTCTACCTGACTCGATATGTGTGTGGCCTTTGGTAAATCATTTCTGGACCTTCTTTGTCATGTGTATAATAAGGGAATTGGACTAAATTACCTCTAAGGCCCTCTCTAGTTCTAAAATGATTCATATGATTCTTTAGCTGGCTCACAAATATTATCTCTTGCTTCCATATTGGGGTCAAAGATAGCAAAAAATTAATAGCAGCTGTATACAGACTCTCAAAATCAGGGAGGAAAATGAGACTTCTTTGTATCATTACTTCACTGGCTGAATCCAAGACCCAAGCTCTGCCTCTGTCTGTCTATGTTCGTGTGTGTGTATGTGTGTGTGTGTGTGTGTGTGTGTGTGTGTGTGTTTGTATAGTCATAGTTGTTAGCATGCTGTCGCTTGTTAGAATGTGAGTTCTTTGAGGGCATGAGGCCAGTGCCTAGCACAGCACTTGACAAATAGTATTTACCAATGTTTGTTGACTGGTATCTAGTTCAAACCCCTCATTCTGTGGTTGAAGACAGGTGCAGGTGTCACACAGCTAGTGAGTGTCAGAGGAGGAATTTGAACCAGGTGCCCGTAGGCTCCACAGCCCATGTTCTTCCCATCATACCATCAGGATATTCCCTCCTTTGCAGCAGACAGTGGCCTGCAGTTGGTGAAGCTACAACCTGGTGGGCAAGACTGTCCCCCACAAAGCTTTCCTTGTCCTGTAGCAACGCGTTGAGAACCAGCAGAGCATGAAAACCAACTGGCTGATTTCAGTCTTCTCCCTTCTCCTTTCTTACCTCCAACAAAGCAGCCGTTTCAAAATCGTCATGTTCAACTTCTATCTTAAACCCATGGAATCAAGCAATTCAGAGTTAGATTTAAAAATTCTAGGCTGGCACTCTGCTGTTAAAATAAGATAGAGCCCAGAGGTGACAGCTGTATCAGAGATGAGGTGCCAAAGCAGACTCCAATTCTAACTCTGCTCCCAGCCTGAGAGCTCTAAATGGTGGGTCTCTGCCGATCAAGAACAGACAATGGCCTCCCTAATCCAGACTGGCCCTGAAATCAGTGGGTAGTCAGAGGACATTAAGACTCACAATATGACCAGTCTAAAGGAATATAGACAATTGAGAATTACCTCCAGTTGTGAGCTTTTTCTTGAACAAACTTATTAGCATCTGATGCTCTGGGTCTCTTAAATACCAAGGCTGTTGCCATCCTTTATGTATTTGGTTCATCAGTAAAGATTAGACAAACTTAGCTGGAGTAGTAGAGACGGTGCTAGTTTTTGACTCAGGAAGATCTGAGTTCAAATACTGCCTCAGACACTCATTAGCTGTGTATGGGTAAGTCTCATAATCTCTCTGAGCCTCAGTTTATCAATCCATAAAACGGGGGTGATAATACCTACTGCACTGTATTGTGAATATTAAATGAGGTAATATGTATATTTATGTGTGTATACACACACAAATAAGTTTACTTAGCAAACTGAAAGCACTCTATAAATGCCAGACTCCCCAGAATCTAGTGGCCAGTATTCTTATTCTCATCCTCATTTCATAGATGAGGAAACTGAGAGATGAAATTATTTAGATCACATATCCAGTAGGTGTCAGAAAGCCAAATCCCTTCTGATCCATGGCTCTTTTCCACTCCATCAAGCTGACTCTCCATCAATATAAATCCATCCCCAAAAGTTTTGGTGGTCACCTACTAAAGATCCTTTATTAAGGACCATGAAAGAGACCATAAAGTTCAAGGCAGAGCTCCCAAATCTAGGAAGATGGGGCGGATTAGTAAAAATATTACTCACGTATGGCTAATATTCAAGTGAATGCTATAGGTCATGAGCACTATGGGAATTCAGAAGAGAGATGAAGAAATCGGGGAAGGCTTCAGGAAAGAAATTGGACCCAAGGGGGACCTGGAAAGAACGGTCAGCTTCATTGAGGAGTATAGGAAAGGAAAGACATTCTGGGTAAGTAAATGGGTAACTTTGAAAGGGGAGACATGCCTGGCCACTTTTCTTTTTGTTGAGATGAAGTGAGATGGGGGTGAGGAGGAGAACAGAAATGCTCCTTAGACCAGGCTGGCTGGAGTAGATGGTTTGGGTTGGACTGTAGGAGAAAGGGTTGGAAAGGTGAGTTTGAGCCTGGCTATAGAGGCCTTAAATGAAGTTTGTATTAATTTTAATATGAGTTGACAATGTGATTTAGTAGTCACCTTACATGAGAAAAGCTGATGTATAAGAAAGTTAATAGAAAGAGAGACTATAATAAGAATTACCAAGTGTCCAGGACTAAAAAGGAGAGTTCTCACTGCCCTCTGCCCTGATCAGCCCACATCTAGGGAACTGTGTTCAGTTCTTGGTGCCACCATCCAGCACTTAGCACAGTGCCAGGCACACAGGAGTTTTCTTAATAAATGTTTATGAATTGATTGATTGATTTATAAAGAATATGAGTAAGCTAGAGATTGTGTAGAGGAGTACAAGAAGAATGATGAAGGGCCTTGAAATCAGGCCATCTGGGGATCAGTTGAAGGCACTGGGCATGGTTAGCCCAGGGAGAAGACCCAAGGGGGACATGCTGCCAAGATTGCTACAAAAAGAGAGGATAGTCTTGTTCTGCTCAACCCCAAATAGCAGAACCATAAGTAGAAATTTCAGAAAGGGAGATTTTGACTTGATATAAAGAAAAACTTCCTAAGCATTATAGTTATCCAAAAAGATCATGGAGGGAGAAAAGGGGAGACTGCCTTTGTAGGTAGTGGCTCCCTCACTGAATGGCCACTTGTCAAGTATTTTGTGAATGGATCCCTGCAAGCTGCATATTAACCTAGAAAACCACAAATTAATATTATCTACATAGTAATGTACTTTTATTTATTCCATTAAACATTTCCCAATGACATTTTAATCTGGTTCTCCCTCAGTCAGGAGTTTTGCCCTGTTGTAGAGTATATTCTTGTCCATGTATGTGTTAGACAACGTGGGCTCTGAGGTCCCTTCCCACTCTGAGGTTCCATGATTTCACCATTCTGGCAGTGGGAAGACACTGAAGATTTTGAACAAGAGGGTGATAGGATGTATTTTATATTTTGTGAAGCTTCATCCAGGATGGTATAAGTGGCGTGGGGTTTGCAAAGATGAGAACTGGGACAACTACTCTGAAGCTCAAGAGCACATGTATTGTTGGCGTGATTCCCCTGCAGTCACATCAACTGGTCAAAAGCTGCCAATGGCTTGTGGCCTTCCCAACTGAAACAAGTAGGGAAGCAAAGATACACATAGGTGGGAAACAGTCTTGTTTGTGGTGTAACTGTACCTGTATTGCTTTTTACTTAAATTCCTCCCCAGAAATAGGCTAGATCTGTATTAACCAGTGTAGGGGGAAGTTCTGATGCTGGTGATATGATTAGCTCATTCCTACCAAATATCGAGAGCTCTGTGCTTATTGATTGAGAAAGGGTAAGATGGTGCCTGCCATCCTAAAAAGCCACCACGGTCTTTTCCCATGCTTCATCCTACTTCTTCAGTGTGAGTCTGGTATCTCCAGGGCTAGCATCTCAAGCACCGATGCAAGGCCAAATAAGGCCTGACCAAAGCAAATTATATCAGGGCTATCACC
Source organism: Trichosurus vulpecula (assembly GCF_011100635.1). Taxonomy (NCBI): domain Eukaryota; kingdom Metazoa; phylum Chordata; class Mammalia; order Diprotodontia; family Phalangeridae; genus Trichosurus; species Trichosurus vulpecula. Next base: position 27,466,500 of record NC_050577.1, read on the forward strand.
TCCCGAGTCCTATAAGCTATGCCTTTCTTAATGCATCCCAAGATGGCATTAGGTTATTGTTCTTGTTTTCTTTGACTGACATTCATCTTTGTAGCTTTGATCTGGGAGGCCCAAAGCACTCAATCTATGCCCATAAATTCTTTTTATTTTTAATCTAATGTTTTTTCACATGAACAAAAATCTGTTTTTTTCTCTCCCAACTCCCTGCCCCCCAGTGAAAAAGAGAAACAAAAATAGAACCCTTGTAACAAAAATGCTTAGTCAAGAAAAATAAATTCTCTTCTTGGCCATGACCAAAAGACAAAAACAAAAACAGAAAAAAATTCATTATGTACCATCAGTATATCACCTCTGTATTAGGAGAGGGATAAATTGCCTTTTAAAACAAATTGTTCAATAAATGAGTATATTTTCCTCCACATAAGCATACTCTGAATACTCACAGAATGGATCACAGATTCAGGAATGGAAGGGACCCATCTAGACAAACCAGTATTCTCATTTCACAGATGTGAAAACCAAGGCCCAGAGAGGTTAAGTGACTAGCGCATGGTCACACTCGGGATCCAGATCCTGTCTTCCTACTCCACCATATCCTATTTACTTTATTCATTTTCATATAAAGGGACATCAGGAAGAAAGGCGAAGGAGCTTGTGGCATTATAAGGGTCACAGAATCTCAGAGCTGGAAGATATATCAGACACCAAACCTATGCCTGTGGGGCCCCCTAAGATGAAATGTTAGCTCACAAATGTGTCCAAAGGGTGAGGTTCACACAGTGCTGGGGGAATGCCAGGTACTCCCCATACCACAAACAGAACACACACCTCAGTCATCTTTCAAATGGGACAGGGGCAGAGAATTGTGTTAATAAGTCACCAGCCAAGGTAGCATGTCTGCCAACCTCTTTGCTCTTTTAAAAATAGACTAAGGCCCTCCTGACTCAGTGACGGACTCACAGTGCAGAATGAGACATAATATTCTTTGGTCATAGCCAATGCACGATTTTGTTTTGCTTGGCTATGTATGTTTGTTGTAGAGGTTTAGTTTTTCTTTTTCTTTTATTCAAGGTGAGGGAAAGGGGAAAAATAGATTTTGTGAAGTTAAATTTTAAAAATAAGGCTAGGGAAGGAAGAGAAGAGAGGATTTGATTTGTGTGTGTGTGTGTGTGTGTGTGTGTATGAAGGTAATCTTGCATTCCTTCCCAGAAAGCTGCTGTGCTATTTGGCTGGAGGTGCAGGGGACCCTTGTTGCAGAGCTGACGGGCTCAAGGTGAGAGAGATCCCGCCACACCAAGGAGGAGAGGTGATGAGCAGGTGGGAAAAAAAACCAACCCAACAGTAAAATCGGACTGTGCATACAAAAATGTGTTTGCACAAGATCAGAACAATTATTTCTCATTGGGAGGCCAAGGCTTTTTAAAGGCAGTGTGGGCTTGAGGGAAAAGCACAGTATCAGGTCAAAATCTGGCCTCAGACATTTATTGTTTGTGGGACATTTGTTTGTGGGTGAGCACTGTCGTCAGAGGCTCAGTTTCCTTATTTACAAAAATGGGACTAATAATACCTATTCTCCCTACCAAACAGGATTGGGGGAAAGAGAATGCTTTCACAAACTTAAAATGCTACAGAAATATAGCCTTTCTAACTACCTGCATGCTTTAGGTGAGTCATGAACTCATGGTGGAGAGGGAGTGAAAAGGAGAGCTTCCCATAGTGCCAGGGTCGTGCTCTGGCTCCTTTCAGTGTGACTTGCACTCGAGGTCCCTTTGCTAAAGCATGTATATCACACTGAAACTCCTGGTTGATCCCTAGGACTGAGGTTTTACTTGTAGCCCATCTAAGCTCCCTAGATATCCTCATGCCAGTTCTCATTGTCATGGAAAAGTAGATCCCCAGAAGGAGGCTGGTTATATCTCCTCTTCAGGGTTCTATCCACCAGAGGATCACAGGGTGTCAGGGCTAACTTTCTCTAATGATATTAGCTTGATTCCCCCTACCATTTCTGGTGGTCTGTTTTCCTCAAAGATCATCAAATCAACAAGACAATAAGCATTTATTAAGTGCTTACTATGGGCAAGGCACTGCTAAGACTGAGTCTTAGTTGAGAATCATTTAGTCAGCCAACCTTATGTAGCTTTTAGAAAGGGGGATTTAAGGTGCTATGTACAGTAAGAACAGTGGGCACAAAAAATTCTCCAACGTCTGGACACTCCCCCAAGTGCATTCAGAGATCAGGGGAAAGTGAGCTCCAGCTTAGAGGACACAAGTGGCGATTGCTCCTGACAGCTGGACATCCTGTCCTCCCATTTGTGAGGTGTCCAAGAAGTGCCCCCCACCCCCGGCCATTTTCAATGGGCTCCTATTAAAGCCCATGAGTCCAGACTGTGTTTTGCTTCTGATAATGCAGACACTGGCATCAGCTGATCTGGGGACACAGCTCCTAGGACCTGAGGGAAAGTCTACCATCCTCTGGACCTTTTAAAGCTGGAAGGTTCTCCTCTAGTCAAATTGTTGGGGAGTGGAGGGAAAGGAGAAGGAGCTCTATCTGAAGCTAAATCCAAGGTGTCTCCTTCCTCCTTGGTCAGTTCCTTTTCAAAGGGTTCAGGCAGAGTTCCACACTTACTCAAAGTTCTAGAATTCTATCTCTTCTCAACTTGACTGATAATTTATAGATGACTCCTGGGGCACTGGTCAAGTCTCTTTAGCCTCTCTGATTTCCTGCATAGCCAGTCTGTCTTTTGATTGATTGAGAATATTCTCACCCAATTAGTTAATCGGGGCCAAAATGTGGTGGGGTGGTTTGGACTCCGCCCTTTCGCTTGGAAGGTGATTGGCAGCTGGGCCAGAACCATTGCCCACTCAGGAGGGTGCAAGAGAAGAAGCAGTTTGGTCTCTTTCCCATTTGAGTGTTTTCTTTTGGGATGCTGCCAGCTCTCTCTCATTAGTGGGTACCAAAGAGGTCATTTAGTTCAACCTCCTTGTTTTTTACCGATAGGGAAACTAAGCCTCAGGGAAGTTACATAAGTCAACAAATTAATCAACAGGCATTTATGAAGCATTTTGCCTGGCCTTGTGCGAAGTGACTTGCCCAACTCCTCCCCCTGGGGCAATCTTGACCCCTCTATGGGCTCCTTCGTCAGAAAGGTGGCATGGCTGTTACTGAGTCAAATAAAGCTTGAAACTAAAGCAGGGGAGGGGAAAACCCCAAAGGCCCTCTCTAATCATCCCAGCATCCATGGCAGGCAGAGGTTCCCTGCTAACCACCCCCACTCTGGGTCATGTAGAGGCCTCCTCACCAAAAACTCCTGGGTCAGAGAGGTGGGTCCCAAATCAAAGAAGTCTTGAAAGTGACTTCACAAAGGGCAGACACTCTCCCAAGGGCCTTCACTGGCCCCTCCTAGCAGTGGCTCCTCAGCAATGACTCAGTGTTAGTGCTCCACCCTCAACGGGAAGTAAGCCCCGCCCCCAACATAGGGGCGAGACAAGGAATTTTGTAGGGACCAAAGAAAGGAAAATGTCTGATAGAGTAAAAAATACTATGGGACAAGAATCTGTTACATACCACTACTCACCAGGCACTGTGCTAAGTGCTTTTATTATTATTATTATTATTATTATTATTATTATCTCATTTGATTATCACAACAACTGTCCTAGGTAGGTGCTATTTTTATCCCCATTATATAGATGAGGAAATTTAGGGAGACAGAGGGTCTGAGACAGGATTTGAACTCAGGCCTTCCTGGCTCCAGACCCAGCATTCTATTCGCTGTGCCACCTAGCTGCCTTTTATGGCATAGAAGAGTCTTGGGGGAGGGGAAAACTCAAGAAAAAAAAATTAGTTTTCAATAGTAACTACCTTATATGTAGGCAGTTAAATGGTGCAGAGCACTGGGACTAGAGTCAGGAAGACTCATTTCCCTGAGCTCAAATTCAGCCTTGGACACTTCCTCACTATGTGATCCTGGTCAAGTCACTTAACCCTGTTGGCCTCAGTTTCCTCATCTGTAAAATGAGCTGGAGAAGGAAATGGCGAACCACTCCAGTATCTTTGCCAAGAAAACCCCAAATGGGGTCCCAAAGAGTCAGATTTGACTGAAACAATGTCTTATCTGTTCTTCCAATTCGTCTTTTATGACCTTACTTTGATACCTTATTGTGTCATTAAATTTCTGTGCTCTGTTTCTGTTATTCTTTTGTTCAAAGTTTCCACGGCTATGACCAAGTTTTTTCGGTTTCTGTTCTAGTCAATTTATTCCACTACTTGTCTCTCCGTTTAATTCTTTTATTTAGCTTTTCAACCATTCTCAGCATCCTTATGGCCTTTCCGTATTCTTTTTCTGTTTTTTGCAGGAAACATTCTTTAAACAGTAAGATCCATGTATATTTAAAATGAGAAGGTGGAGCAGAATCTGAAACAAGAGCAGGAGTAGCAAACTTAAACTCAGAAGTAGCAGTAGTAAAAATAGAGAGGACTGAGAGAGATAAGCAGGGTAAGTATACTATCCTTAAAGGCACCATAGATAATGAAACAATATTGACATCAAATATATATGCAGCAAGGGGCATAGAGCACCTAAGTACTTAAAGGACAAATTAACTGAATTGCTGAAAAATCTAAATTAATAAGTCAGCAATTGCTAAAGGCTGTAACATGCCCCATACTTAGAAAAATTCAGTCAAAAAAACAGGAAAGAAGTTAGGAATCTGACTAGAATTAACAACAAAAACAAGAAAAATTAGACATGGTAGTTTGGTGATTACTGAATGGGAATTTTAAGAACTATACCTATTTCTCAGGAATGTGCCATATCTGCCTTTATCAAAGTTGACCATATGCTATGAGATGAAGAACTCAAATGTAGAAAGTGAGAAATATTAAGCAGATTCTTTACAGAATATTAAACAATACAATTGCATTCAAAAAGGGTAATGTGAACAAATGACTCATTTAAATGGAGATTAAAAATAATTTAATCCTAAATAATGATTGGATCAAAAAATATTAGATCATATAAAAAACAATCATATTAAAGGAAATTATAGTGATGAGTTAACTGACCAAAATTTCTGAGATGCAGTTAAAACAATTCTTTGGGGAAATTTTTTATATTTCTAACCACATAACAAGAAAGAGAGGACAACCAACACATTGTGCAAGCAACCAAATAAAGTCCCAAAGATACACAGCTCCAAAGATAATCTCTATCTCAGTTTTTGTCTTACATCTTTGGATCCTTTAAATAAAATGATTATAATAATATTTCAGATTTAAATAGCACTTTACAATCAAAAGGCACTTTCTTCATTGTATCTCAATGAGGAAAGTGATACAAATATTACCACTATCCTCCAACCAAAAATTATTTTATATTTACTGTGTTTGTGTTTTGTATGTGCTTATCTGTTTAAATTTTAACTACGGCACAATGTAAGTTCCTTGAGGACAGGAATTGTTTTGTTTTTGCATGTGTACCCCTGTATATAGCCTACTACCTGACACATAGTAGGCATTCAATTAATGTTTGTTAAATTGAATTATATTGTGGAATCTGAGGCATGTCCAAGGTTACTTAATAAGTCCATACTTCCTGTGTGCTTTGGGAAGATATTAGGCAGAACAAATCTTTGAGGTAGGGTAGGTAGAGAGATATGGATGAGGGGAGAAGAAGGGAAGTGAAAAGATAGGGCAGGAAGGGGAAAGTGTCTCAATTGATTAAATGACTTTATATGGGGAACCCATTGTGGTCTGCTAATAGAGGTTTCACACACTAATCTTTTGGGCTCATATATGAGATTTACCAACATGAAGTTTCTGAATAGTCTATAAGCCTTCATTCAGCTTCCTTCATTCCATGATCCCAGATGTTATTTTCCAACATTTCTTTTGCCTTCTTCCCCTGTGCCCTTTCTCTCACTAAAGTCACTGAAATATGTTTTGACTTTGGAAAATCTTTTCAATATCTTCCTTCCTAGAATTCCTCTACCTTTTTCATGTCCACAATGTTCCACAATGTATAACCTGCAATTGTCTTCTGTTGACTCTCCTCATGCTCACTGAAAGTCAAGATGACCAAATGTCCCATACAATGGGACTTCTTGTTATTTTGGGCTACATAGTGTAACCAACTTTGCCACGTCTTTATTTCCTTCTTTTAGAACTCTGGAACCCTCCTTCCACTTAGCTACAACATCTTTGTCCTCTGGTTTCATTTGTTAAAGGAAATTCAACGTGGATGTGACTGTTGGGCAAAGCAGATGGAAAGTCAGCTCTAGGACTCTGGTCGTGAGCTCTCGAGACCCCAGAGAATCTCTGTGCCCATTACTTCTAACTTTCTTGCTAGCTGCTCTTAGTGAATTACTTTTTAAGAGCATTGGGAACTATTTTTTCCTGTGGTTTAAAAAGTTTTCATTAAACGGATTATTTGTTTGGAGAAAAAAATCGATATGGTTGGTCTTTGAGTTCTTGTCTAGATTTATCTCCATAGTTCTATTCCTACAGTAGTGTTTCCATGTGTAGTCATATATCAAGGCAACTAGGTGGCGCAGTGGATGGAGGGCTGAGCCTGGAGTGAGGGAGATGAGTTCAAATACTGCTTCAGACACTTAGTAGCTGTGTAACTCTGTTCAAATCACTTAATCTCTTTCTGTTTCTTTTTTCTTACCTGTCAAATGGGGATAATAATAGCACCTACCTCTCAGGTTTGTTATGTGGATCAAACGAGATATTTGTAGAAAGCACTTAGCATAGTGCCGCAGATAGTAGATAATAAATGCTTCCTTCCTTCCTTCTTTTTTCTTTCCTTCCTTTCTTTCTTCCTTCCTTCCTTTCTTGCCTCTCTCTCTCCTTGCTTCTTTTCCTTCCTTCATTACATTATGGCTGGCGAATTGAATGTCAAGGATCAATAATCCTATGTGAAGAGTACCAAAGTCAAATAAATGTTTTCAACTAGTCTAAGAATACATCTGTGCCCCTGTGCCCCCTTCTCCCACTTTCCTTGAAGAAGAGAAAGGAGACTAGACTCCATTGAGGGCCATTTTTCATTTTTATTAGCTTCATGGGTCACCATGGACAAATAATTCATTTCCTCATAGCCATCTTCCTGGAGATGGGCCTGTACACCCTGTATAAAGGAAGATAAATACAAGCTCCTTTGAGGAAAGAGAAGGCACTGTCAGCTAGGGTTGTAACGAGGTGGAGCTGAACTTTAAAAAAGTGAAGAATTCTGAGAGATGGAATGATAGTGTAGACCCCAGATGTGAGGCATTGCATGTGGAAAACAGAGTTCGGAATTTGAGGCAGGGAGGGCAGTTTTACTGGAATGTAGGGCACGTAAAGGAGGAGCGATGAGAAATAAGTCTACATAGAGAAGGTAGAGCCATATCATGAAAGGACTGAAGTAAAATTGGATTATGTTAAATACCAAAAGTTAAATTACTCACAACAGAAATGCTATTATAGAGGCTATAATGTTATAAATGTCCATATTATTGGGGACCAGCTTTCAGAATAGGGCCATTGGTGGCCCAAGGAGTATATTCTGGGAATTAATGACTGAGACAAATTTCACAAACACCATGCTCACACTACCACTGTCCTGATACCATCTCTGGGTATCACCAAGAAAGGAAGAACTCCCTGGAGGATTAAGACCCCATAGTGCTTTGGGTTTTGTCCCCAGCCTTGGAATCTACTTTAATGATAATCTGAGTTTGTACTTTATACCATCCATGTTTGCCCTCCCCATGTAGGTAAAAGCACCTCTTTAAAAAAAGAGAGAGAGAAAAGATCAAGTAAGAACATTAGTCAGCATAAGGTCCAGGAAAGCTAGGGAAGCTGAAAACTGATGCAGTGGTTGGCAGGAAACCACAACTCACACACGCACTTGGCCACAAAACAATTTTACACTACACCCAGTCCAGCCTGCCCCTGAAGACAGGAAGCTGGCTGCCTTATTTTTCCCAGACATCATTCAAGTAGTCAGCCTGCTAATGTTTATTGAGTGTTCACCAAGGTCTTGGTGGGGCACTAGGTCCTTGACCATTCCTCACAGGGCCATTATTTGATGCCAGTTGCAGAAACATCCAGGACACTGACTTACCTCCACACTCTGGGTCTCAGTTTCCTTAAGACTCAATTCAGGTCTATCCTAATACCCTCTTCCAGCCCCACCCCACCCCAAATGTAAGTGCTTTCCCCACCTCTTCACCTAAATTACTCAGCATTTGTGTATATGTTGTTTTCTCCCAGGAAAACGTAAGTTCTTTGAAGGCAGGTGTGGTTTCATTTTCACCTTAGTAGTCCCAGCACATAATAGGTACTTGATGAAAGCTTATTGGCTGACTGACAGTCTCCCCTTTTTCCACCTCTCTCCCACCATCACTGCAGGAGTAGAACTGGGCTGTCCAGAACCAAAGACCAACTCATATTTTTCTGGATTCCCTAGGCTGCCAGGGCCAAGTAATTCCTAACCTAGTGGCCAACCCATTGGTGATGAGCCCCTCTTTCATTAGCCAGGCTGGGTCATGGACAGCAGACGTATTTTGCCACCAGGACAATGTTTGAATTGTCTTCAGCATGGGAGAATCTTCCAGACCTTGTGGTCAAATGACAAAACCCTTGAGAACCCAGGATCACCTCCAGGTCACAATGAGGTTTCATAATAGGCCCCTTTCTCTTGTCTAATTTAAGTAGAAAATCCCCTGGAAGTAGAATAAAATAGATACTTTTCTTTCTCCCTTTCCCACCCTCTTTTTGTCTTCATTCCTCTCCCCTTCTCAATCTATTTGTCAACAATATATCAACAATTTCAAATTTGCCAAATATTAACAAGAATACCTCATTTGTTCATTTATTTATCCACTCAACTGAGCGTTCATTAAACAGTACTTTGTGATAGATTCTGGAGATGCAAATGCTGATATAAAATAGTCCCTGCCCTCAGGGAGCTTACTTCCACACCTCCCATGTGTATGCCTTGTTCTAAGTACCTGGAAGATCCATAGGAAATACAAGAAGCTAGGGAGAAAGGAAGAACCAACATGTGGTACAATTAGTACATGATTAGATGCAGAAGACCACATGATAAGTTGAATCACATGAGGAGAAGAGAAAAAGGACCATTTTCAAAGACCTGGAGTAGTTGGGGACAGCCTCAAAGAGGAGGAGAAACTTAATGGACCTGGAAAAACAGCCAGGGACTCATCTAATGGTCAAATCAGTGAACTTCACAATGAAAAGTATCCTCAGAGGCCACTGTTCTGAGCCACTCTATATGACTAATCAATCTTTCCCGAGGCTCTCGATCTCTTGGCTCTTTCTGCTGGAATTCTCAGGGACTATTGTCCAGCGACTAGTAAAGGCTCTGGAAGGAAGCTAGTGCCTTCCCAAGAGTTCCCCATTCTCATGCCTTCTTAGCTCTTCCTGTCTCCATGAATTTTCTATGATTAGGAAACCTCATCGAATGACCTTTATACCCATTTTGCTCATTTTTCTTTCTCAGGACATCAATCACTGTAAGGTACTAGGCAATGTGCTGGATGCTTGGTATGCAAATACAGCGAATGAAATAGTCACTCCCCTCAAAAAGCTCGAATTCTCTCAGTGCAGAAACATGCCCATCAACATACACAAAATAAGTATACACAAAATAAATGGAAAATACTTTGTGGGAGTGGCCCTCATAACTTAGAGGATCAGGAAAGGCTTCGTGTGGTATTTGAGCTGAGCATGGATGGAAAATAGGGATTCTAAGAGATGGAGGTAAAGAGGGAGGGCACTTCAGGCATGAGAACATCTGGTGCAAAAGCAAAGAGATGGGAGATGGGATGATATTTATGAGGAAATCCTAGTTAATGGAAAAAGAGTATGTGAAAGGAAGTCCTATAGAATACATCTGGAAGGGCAGGTTGGAGCCAGGCTGTGAAGGGCTTTAAAAACCAAAAAGATGAGATAATATTTGCCTCCAAAGATAGCAGGAAAATAATACAGTCCAATCTGTGTTTTAGGAATATTAGTTTGGAATTTGTGTGGAGGATGGATTGAAGTGGGAGAGAAAAGACACAGAGACCAATTCAGAGTCTTCTGCAATAGTCCAGGTGGCGATGGGAGGGAGGTGGCTGCGTGACTGAGGAAAAGGGGACACATCCAAATATTGTTTCCCATCCATGGAATGAGAAAGCTTCTTGTGAGTTGTTGACTGGCAGGCTGTTTGCAGCTGTCTATCATGACAACAGAACTTACTTTTTACTCTCATTTATAGTGTTCCAGATACTTCAGTGCAGAGATTAAAAATGTAGCAATTTGGCCCACACCACACACTTTTGTCTGCCACTTCTTTTAATAGGTACTTTTCCAGGCTTCCTCTTGCAGCTACATTGCTTTTCCCCCAAATTCCCTAGCATGCTTTTCTCAAGCACGGCTTGAAATGTGCTAGACCAAAGCCTGTCAGCTCATGTTCTGAGGGTGACACCCACCAATCTAGCCTGTCATCCTCAGAAATATTTTGATCACCTGTCATGGGCACACTTCCTCACTCCACTTGCCTCACAGTTAAAACCCTGCTCCACCAAGTTCCTTTCTACCTCAACTTCCCACTATAGAGAAAGTGAAGCATTGGCTGCTATTGATGGGAGCCAGCAGCCCCAGGTATGACAGGACAGGGTGGAGGCCGCTGGAGAAAAGAGATCTAGTCCTGGAGAAGGAAAGCTATTAAATTCAACCCTTTTGTTTTATAGATGAGGAAATTTTGGCTGAGAGGTCACATTCTTTGTCCAGTGTCACACAGGTAGTAAGTAGTAAAGCCAGGAGTTAAACCGTATTCATCTTCTCCAGAGACAAGAAGACCTAGGTTCAAATCCTGCCTCTGACACTTACCTAGCTATGTGACCATGGGCAAGCTGGGCCTCAGTGTCTTCATTTTTTGAATGAGCATGTTGGATTAGATGGCCTCAAAGGTGCCTTCCAGTCTAGATCCAAGATCTTAGAAGCCAAATATAGTGTTCTGTTCCTACATGGTGTTTCATTAGTTACATTTTATTGGGGAGCTATATTTTATTCTTTCCCACTTTCATTTTCCATATGATTCTTCACCTTCTACAAAGCCATGTTAGAATTGTAAATGAAGGTGGGGGCATCCTGTCACCTGCTCCTTCCTTTCAAATATGCCAGACGGCACATTGGCAACAAGTCACAAAGACCATCCTTGCAATTGAACCTCAGGGTGGAAAAAACACCAGACCAAGAGTCAGGGCATCTGGGTCCTTGTCCCCTCTCTGCCACTAGTTCAGTCTGTAACTTTGGGCAAGACACTTTCTCTTGATGGGCATCAGCTTCCTCATCTGTAAAGTGAGGTCCAAGATGTTCCCTAAGGCCCCTTCCAGCTCCAGCCTTCCAGGATAAAAGATCATCATATTTGGAACTGGAAGGAATAGTAGAGGTCAGATATCTCCTCCAATTCTGGATTTCATAGCTGAGGAAAGAGCTGCCTAATGAGGGTAAGGGGCTTGCCAGAGGACAAACATGAACCAAATAGCTAACGTGGGATTTTTAAAAACTAAAATCGGATTCATAGCTAATTTGTTAGACACACAACTATTGTGTGTTGAGAGGGGCATCATCACATATTTTTTTCATTTGTCAGAATGTTCCCACAGGATATCCTAACTTGAACTGGGGAGTTCTAGGTGAAGGGGTTGCTGGGAAAAACTTGTTTAGCTACCGCCCACCCGCAGCATCCCCGCTCACCATCCCTCTTTACGATCTCTGCCTCTCTGCGCTCTGGAGATGAAGTGTCTTCCCTGAACTTCCGGCTCATCAAGTGACAATGGTGGGATCAGAAAAAACTGATAATAATAATAGCAGTTGGCATTTATATGGTGTCTACTATGTGCTAAATGCTTTGCGAACATTATCTCATTTGACCCTCACAACCCTGAGAGATGGGAGCTATTATCACCCCCATTTTATAGTTGAGGAAACTGAGCCAAACAGATGTTAAGTGACTTGCTTGAGATTGCACAGCTCATAAGTGTCTGAGGCTGGATTTGAACTCAGATCTTTGTGCTTCCGTGTCTGTGGCTCTATGCACTGGGCCATCTAGCTGCAGCTCTAGTGGAGGGATTGGCTCTGACCCTCCTCAAGCCCTCTATTTATATGATTCTCTCATCTGACACTATCTATCATCTTCCTATTTAGGTGATCTATTTGTCACCAGTAAGAAAGATAGCTTGGATTTGTACCTCAGCCACTCTCCTCCTGGGTGGGGGGGGGCACGTTCTGCGCTCTCCTGTGCGAATGGAAAGGTATGGAGTGAACCAAAAGGTCACAGCTAGAGCACATGGCTAAGAAAATGGGGGAAGCTTAGGAAGCCAACACAGCTCTAGGGATTTAATCAGTGTTTTTATTGAATCAGGGAGACAGAGAGAGGAAGGAATCTTGAGAGGCAGTTTACATCAGTACAGGTACATTATACAGGGTAATAGATTTTGGAGGAGATAGCCTAAAATGTACTTGTAGAATAACAGTCCCTGGGCTACCAATTAAGGCCTTCCCCCAATAAAAGATCCAGGAAGCATAGAATCATAGCTGCCAACCAACTGCCATTTATAGGACAGGCAAGCCAACCTGGCTGAAACAGTGCCAGGCAAGTCAAACCACCACCACCACGCTGACTACTATCTTCCCTCAGACACCAGTGGAGACAGCCCAGGACTTTGAACCCAAGAGCCTTGGGAGTAGTCATGCTACCATCACAGTGCCCACACCCCTCATCCTGAGGAGTAACTCTGGTGGAGGTGCAGCCGGGCACCTGCTCCTGTTAGAGCTACAGCGATAGATGCCAAACACCTAGGAAAAAAACAAGTTCCTGCTACCCAAGTCCTTGGCACTGTGAAATAATTCAACATTAGAAAGTGAAGTGATTTTATTACTGAAAATGACATGGAAGAAGGCATTACCATCCATTTTCCTTCTATACCATAAGGCCCATGGGCCTTTCCACCGGACTTTCTATTGAAATCCTCCATGTGTTGTCTCCTCCATTAGAATATGAGTTCCTAGAGTTCAGGAACTATCTTTTTAATTTGTAACCCCCTAGACCTTAGCCCAGAGTTTTGCACATATTAAAGAGTTTAAAATGCTTTTTTCCATTCATTCATAGGCTTGGAGTGGGAAAGGACCATAGAAGTCATTGACCTAATTCCCTGATTTTACAAATGAAGCCACCGAAGATGAAAGAGGTCACCCAGCTAGTAAGTGTCTTAGATGGGATTTGAATCCAGGTGTCCTGACCTCAAGTCCAGAACTGTCCACTGTACTATGCTGTCTCTCAATCAAAGCACCATATGCAAAAGGTCAAGTGGGTAGCATTAGCCCAGCATGGAGTTGTGATCAAAACAGTCACAAAAAGCTTCTTTAGGAACAAGTCAAAAGACACTCTTTTAACAGCATAGTCATATTGCCTCCACACAGGGATGCTGTCCACAATCCTAGTCCTCACATCTTAAGAAATTCATAGAATATTAGACCTGGAAGAAACATTGGAGGTCATCTGGTCCAGATCCCTCATTTTACAGATTCAAAGAGAATACAGTTGAACTAGGAAAGTCCCAGAGAAAGGGAAAGCAAGATGACAGTGAAAATAAGGGATGGAAGAGGTTGGGAACACTCATTCCATAAGGTCAAATAGGAGGACAAGCTTCAAGATAATACTCTTTTATATGGAAACATGATACCTGAGAAGATACAAGATTGAAGTCCTCAAAATCAAGAATAATATAGATGGGGATGATTGAAAGTAGCCTAATGGAAATGTGGTCAATCTCTAACATGCTGAAAGAGACATCTTTGGATACATTGATGGCTGTGTGATCTGGTCAGTGTGGGTGCTCCCTCCAAGGGTGTGCATCACAAACCACAGGGCTGCCCTACCCACTGGGCTGCTTCCTCTAAATCTCTTGATACAAAATGGATACCAAAATGTGGAATGTGTGAGCTATCTTTACAGGACTGTACTGCCTGCTTTTCTGCTCACACATTTCCCAGGTGATGCATTGATATCCTTGAAATGTCAAGGGGGGAGTTAAGGAAGACACCACTCACCTCGGATGAGCCACCTATGATGAATTTATGGGAAAATATGGCTGTCACACAAGATAAGCAGGTATAGATAGGCTGTAGTTCATACCTAGGCTACTAGGTGGTGTTGTGGTTGGAGTATCAAACTTAGAATTTGGAAGACCTGAGTGCTAATACTGCCTAGCTCGGACACTAGCTGTGTGACCCTGGGCAAGTCACTTAACATTTCTCTCCATCAGTGTCCTCACCCCTAAAATAAGGATAATAATAGCACCTACTTCACAATGTTATTATGAGGATCAAATGAAAAAACATGTAAAGTGCTTTGCAAACCATAACATGATGTATAAATGCTAGCTAGCAGCAGCAAGGGAATATCCACATCCATTTGGATACAGATCCATTAGAGAAGAAGAGTCTTTTTACGCCTCATTTGGTGCCTAATTCTTCGTTGGCCAATGTGTTGCCGCTTATATACACCTACCACGGATCTTTCCTGTAATCAAACATGCCCGTCTAATTGCTACTGTACAAAAATAACCTTACTTGGGGCAGCATTGTAGACATCTAATTAATTCAACAGGAATAAAATTCCAAGGAAAAAGCAAGAGAGTTGGGGAATAAGATATTCACGGATGTTGGAACAGGGGTTAAGCAGAGCTGTTCTCAGGTGAAGAAATTGGAGATGTTCTGGTGGGATTTGGATAGGTCTTAATGAAATCATCGTGTTGAGGCAATGTTATGTGGAATACATGATGCAGTGAATAGAGCATTGGCTCAGGAGTCATGATGACTTGGATTCAAACCCCTTGTCAGACATTTAGTATTTGTGTGGCAATGGCTAAGTCACAAACTCTCTCACCCTCAGTTTCCACATCTGAGGGAGTTGGACTCAGTAGCCTGTAAGGAACTTTCAACTCTAAATCTATCGTCCTGTGTGGTTATTAGCAGCTAGGTGGCACCACAGTGCGCAGAGTGCCAGGCCTGGAGTCAGGAAGACCTGAGTTCAAATCTGTCCTCAGGCACTTACTGGCTGTGTAACCCCAGGCAAACCCTGTTTGCCTCAGTTTCCTCATCTGTAAAATAAGCTAGAGAAGAAAATGGCAAACCACTCCAGTATTTTTGCCAAGAAAATGGGGTCACAAAGAGTTGGACACAAGTGAAGCAACTGAACAACAATGTGGTTATTGGGTGACTGTAAGCAGACTGTTTTTCACTCCAGAAGTTAGAGCATCTGTCTTTGGTATGTGAAGAGGAGTATTTTAAGGACTGTAGGTAAATTGGAAGATACCACCTGCTGGTTCTGCTTTGAAGAAACCACCCAAAACTCATATACACTAAACTTTTATAGCAGCCAGTTGGACAGAGGGTGGGTGGCTCTGTCCCTTAAGGGTTATCAGACACTGAAACTGGCTCCTGAGGAAGTTCATAGGAAAACTATCCCCAACGGACTAATTTAGGCGTACCTCTTAAGTCTAGAGCAGAAGCCTCGAACATGGAGCTATGTGCTATGAATCAGATTAAAATGTAATTGAGAATTTTTTTTAAAAATAAACAAAAATACAATCAAATATAGATAACATTACACTAAAGTCAATATGCAACCGGCTGTGGTTCTTATGTATGGATTAATGTCCCTTGGTTCTATTTCAGTTTGAAATCCTTGGTTCCCAAGCTATAAACTGTAAATCCAGGCAGGCTTTTCCTCAATCAATGGCTATTCCATAGCACAACTTGAATCCCATGGGGTCCTGTGATGTTTGTTTTTTATATTCTGAAGGGGTCTGACTATTCACAAAGGTTGGGAACCACCAAGGTTCTGTTGTTGTTGTTCAGTCATTCAGTGGTGTCCAACTCTTTGTGACTCCATGGAGCAGAGCACCCCAGGCCTTTCTACCTTCCACTATCTCTCAAAGTCTAAGTTCACATCTGTTCTTCCATGACACTATCTATCCATCTCATCCTCTGCCGTCCCCTTCTCCTTTTACCTTCAATCTTTCCCAACATCAAGAGCTTTTCCAATAAGTCCTGTCTTCTCATTATGTGGCCAAAGTATTTAAGCTTTAGCTTCACTGTTGTACCTTCTAGTGAATAGCCTAAATTAATTGCATTAAGTTTTGATTGATTTGATCCCCTTACTGTTCAATGGGCTCTAAAAAGTCTTCTCTAGCACCTCAGTTTGAAAGCACTGATTCTTCAGTGCTCAGCTTTCCTTATAGTCCCACTCTGACAGCCATATGTTACTACTGGAAAAACCATAGTTGGTTTGGGCTTATTCATGGTTCTATATGACTTGAATTAACAAGTAATTACATATAAATAAAGAGCTTTCAGTGATTATTACCCCTTCCTAGACACATGAAAATACACCTGTCTTTGAAAATATCAGATGTCTCATGATACCATAATGGTTTGTTTTGTAAATCAGTAATTTTTATTTTTAAAATGTAATTTTATTTTTTCAATGAACAAATATCTATTTTCTCTCCCTCCCAGTCCTCCCCCCAAACACAAACACACACACACACACACACACACACACACACACACACACACATCCCTTGAGAAAAAGGTGGGAGGGGAGCCCTCATAACAACATAGTCAAGAGAAATGAAGAGAAACATTGGTCATGTCCATAAAATATACATCT
Organism: Trichosurus vulpecula; assembly: GCF_011100635.1. Taxonomy (NCBI): domain Eukaryota; kingdom Metazoa; phylum Chordata; class Mammalia; order Diprotodontia; family Phalangeridae; genus Trichosurus; species Trichosurus vulpecula. The sequence goes on from NC_050577.1 coordinate 27,483,230, forward strand.
TACTCTGCATCCCCTATGTCAAGAGGTTGATAGCATGCTTTATCTCTGTATTTTGGAATCATGGTTAGTCATTGCATCGAGCAAAGTTCTTAAGTCTTTCAAAGTTGTTAGTCTTTTTTAAAATTTATTTATTTTTAGTGTCCAACATTCACTTCCATAAGTTTTAAATTTCTCTGCCTCCCTCCCCAAGCTGGCATGCAATCCAAAATAGGCTCTATATATACATTCTTATTAAGCATATTTTCACATTAGTCATGTTGTATAGAATTAGAACGAATGGCCAGAACCATGAGAAAGAAAAAACAAGACAAAACAGAACAAAATAAAACAAAAAAAGAGGGCAAATAGTATGCTTCAATCTGGATTCAGACTCCATATTTCTTTCTCTGGATGTGGACGGCATTTTCCATCATGAGTCTTTTGGAGTTGTTGTAGGTCCTTGCATTGCTGAGAAGAGCAAAGTCCATCAAAGTCAGTCATCTCACAACATGGCTGTTACTGTGTACAATGTTCTCATTCTACTCACTTCACTCAGCATCAGTTCATATAAGTCCAAAGTTGTTAGTCTTAATATTATCTTGATGTAAATTGTTCTCCTGGTTCTGTTCATTTAATTCTATATCAGTTCATACAAGTCTTCTCAGGTTTCTTTAAAACCGTCTGTTTCATCATTTCTTACAGCACAATAATATTCCATTATCTATAACGTTTTGTTGTTATCAGACCTCTGATTTCATTAGTATGGGGATCTCCCAGCATGGAAATACCTACTGACTTCTGTAATATGATTTGGCAAATCCCTTTAGATCATCATTATACATTAATGATATTAATTATCTCTATGTGGTACTAAATTAATACCTCACTCTTAAAGAGAAACTCCTTTCCAGAGAAGGCTTTTATCTAGATTCATCAACCACCGACTCTAAGAGGTCCTTCATCTCTAGGACAAGTGTGTCTGAGACAGTGAAAAAGCCAACGTCCTACTTGTTTTTGTCCTTGTGACACAGAGTTATCGTTAGCCAGCTGTTTGTTGTATTCTTTGTCTAAGGCCGCAGGCAGCTTATAACATAGTTTGATGCTTGAAGATTCCAGAAGCACACACAACAAAAGGGGACACAAATACAGATATTAATGCAAGGCTTCCCTGAAAGTAGTAATCCCCAGAACTCTACTACCTAAACATGAAAAGACCTCATCTGGCTCTCTTCTTCTCCGTGCTTCCAGTACACTCAATTCTATAGATAACAGCCTAAGAGCCAGTTTAAAGAACATTAGTACAGAAAACAGCATGCTCCTTGCATTTATATGTTACCTACAAGCAGCCTCAAAATAGACAAGAAACTTGGGCCCCGCTTAAGGACACTGATTATAGTTAATACCTTCCTGCTCTCATAGCTCAGCTCCCCCTGCCTCCTTCATTTTGTACCTTCCCACCTTCCTCCCCTTCTTTACAACATTCCCTCTATCTGGAATTCTCTCCTACTCCACACCATTAAAAACCTTCCCCATCCTTCCAGGGACATTTCAAAAGCCGTCTCCTCCGTGAAGCCTTCCTTTAGGCACCCAATCAGAAATCATAGCTCCCTTCTAAAGTCCACAACACCATGTTTGCACCTCCCTTATGAAACTTATTACAGCCTGCCTAGTAGTACCGAAGTGTCAAACATGTGGTCCAAAGCCCAGAGCCCAGCCTCAACCAGATTGAAATATAAGAGGGAAATATTTAACAAAACAAAAATATAATGAAACATTGATGATGTTAATAGGTGATTTTCTAAGTCAATATTTGACCCACTGGGATCCTAATGTAGGGTTTAGTGGTCCTCATTTCTATTTCAGTTTGACACTGCTGTTGTAGTATGCCTATTTCTGTGTGTATACATATATAAACATATATACACATATATACGCATAAACATATATGCATACACAATGTACATATACATATATATATATAAAATCTTTACTAGATTATAAGCTAATTGAGGACAAGAACTCTGTCTTAATCATCACTATGTCTTCAGAGTTGTGTTCAGCAAACATGTATGTATATGAATGAATGAGTGATTGAATGAATGATGTGATCTAAATAATGGTGGCAGGTTTTCAACCTTTGTGGGGGCTAGGAGAAGGCATGACTCACCTCAGTCCCTGGCACTAGATTGTAATCAGAGGGAGGGAAGCCAACTCTTTTTCTTATCTCCCTTCTTGGTTATAACCATACAACAAAAGAAAGCCACAGACTTGCAAAGGCAGTTTATTCCCCTTCTATTAACCAGGAATTAATATGTTATTCAGAAGGAGAGATAAGAGAGAATTAGGAAGGATAGTTTTAGGGAAAGGGCTGATCCAGATGTTTTCCAATGTCCCTCCTAATTGTAACATTACACACCACTACAGAATGCTAGCATTTGAAAGGACCTCAGATGTTCAGAATCTAAACCAAACTCCACCATTTTCCAGATAAGGGAACTGAAGCTTAGTGACATCAGGTGATTTGCCCAAAGTGGCAGAGGCTAATGGAGAGGCTCTCTTCACCCCAGGCCAATACTCTTGCTATATATTACAATATGTCTTTTTCTCAAAATTCTATGATTCTAGATGCAAATCTCCACTTTTTAATGGATGACAGTGGAGGTAGTTCTAATGCAGCAGGGCCACACTAATTCTTTACTTTGTTAGCCAACTGCATTTTTATAAATGTTTTTTTAAAAAACGAATCCACAGCATTCGCACTTCTCTTTTCAAAGAAGCTTTAAAAGCTCAAAGCTGGGGCAAAGGCCGACATTCTGAGACTTCATTACTTTTACAGAATATACTGTGAAGCATTATCATAAATAATTTAAACCAAGCCCACACTTGTCAGAATAAATTAGCAGCCATACATTCCTCAACTGGTAGCCAGGTCTGCTGTTCCCTGGTGCCAGATCTTTCATTTCCAACTCTTGAGAACTTGCATCTTTATTTATGGCCAAAGTTTTATGCTAGAGTGAAAGTCAGGCCATTGTCTTTCTAAGTTTTGCCCTGTCCAGACCACTTCTGGAATAGGCGCCACCTTTATGAAGAAGAGCTGATAAGTTGGAGGGTGCACAGGATAGGGACATGAGGAGTACAGAGGACCTTGAGTTTATAGCCTATAATCATCAACTAAAGTAACTAAGCAGGGGCAGCCTGAGAAAAGAGAAGACCTCCAGGAACACCATCATTTCCTTCAAGCAAGTGAAAGATGGCCATGTGGAAGAAGAAATAGAAATCTTCTCTTTGCCCCAGAGGAAAGAACCAAACATAATCAATGGAAGTCACAGAGAGGCAGACACAGCCTGGATGTAAGGGGTGAAATCCTAAAAAGGGGAAATGGGATACTTTGAGAGGTAGTGAGTTCCTCATTCTTGAAGGTCTTCAAGTAGAGGCTGAGACTCAGATTCAGAAAGCCAATACTGCCATTATTTTCTGTGGCAATGACTTGGCCAGATTGGATTTCCATGGTGTTGGGATAGAAAGGCATTATTTTCTGTCATTAGTTTTTCTCTTAAATAGGGAAATTATGTCAAAAGCCATCCTTGGTTCATGAAAATGCAAGGTGAGATGACCAAGTTTCACTCTTTGCTACAGTATTTCTGGCATACCAGCAGACACAGGAGAGACAAGGGCATTCAAACTCTTTACCTGCCAAAAATTTGCAGTCTAAGCAAAGAATTGCTTAATGCAGTTTTTAACCTTGGGTCCTTGGAGAGATTTCAGAGGGACCATGAACTTAAATGGGGAATAAAATTATATCCTTATGTTCACTAACCTTTCATTTCCCTTGTAATTCTCTGTATTTTATTTTGTGCATTTAAAAATATTATTCTCAGAAGAGGTCCATAGGTTTCACCAGAGTGTCCAATGAGTCTATGACACAGATACAGTTGAAAACATCTGGGTTAGTGAAAGAGAGAGAAGGCCTTTAATGAATCTGCATATTTAGTCAGTGAGTGGAGTGGTCAGGGAGGTCCTTGGACACATTTGGAGACTAGAGGCAAGATGGGGAGATCTAATTAGACAATTCGATTTTCACTCTTGGATCAGACTCCACTTGCTTCCATATGTCTCATGGGCTCATGTCTTGTGTTGGCTGTTTGCCAAGTAAACGCATCCTCCCACTCATGCCCCCAATGGGGACAGAGAACTTAATAGATCAGAAGTCCTGGGAGATTTCTGGAGATCAGCTGCAAGCAGAAACAATGTAGGTAATCCAAATTAGATCACTGGATCTCTGCTTAGAGCTTTGCCATTTCCTTCTTTCTGTGTTAGAGAATAGTGGGAAATTGCTATCAATTAAAAGTGACTGAAGAAATTGTGCGTTCTGATCCCCCAAAGAGGTAGGAGGCCCAGGAAAGTAAACTAAGCCTCTAAGGCCTGAGCAGACACGTGTGGTAAATAATTTGTCACAGCTGTTGCCTACCAAGGGTGCTGCCAAAATGAGCCTACTTCAAGCAAGCATGGAGGAAGGAAGGAAACAAGTCTTTGTTAAGTGCTTACTATGTGCCAAACACTGTGCTAAGGGCTTTACAAATATCTCTTTGGATCCTCTCAACAACCTGAGAGGTAGGTTTTTTACAGATGAGGAAAGGTGATGTCACATGCTAATAAGTGTTTAAGGTTGAATTTGAACTCAGGTCTTCCTGATACCAGATGCAGTGTTCTCTATCCACTGAGCCACCCAGCTGCCTCCTAGGGAGCTCCTACTCATACACAAACTGCAAATTGGCCTCTATCCTAAAGGACATGGAATTCTCCATGTCATTAGGGGAAATGAAGTGCTCTTAGAAAGAATATTAGACATTCTTCAAAGAGAAAGCCAAGGAGGGAGCGAGGAGAGTTGGAGAGGACATGGAGAAGTCAAGGGGAATTCTACCTTGCATCAAAAGGCTAGAGAATATACAGCATTATACCATATGTGATGTGAGCAAAGGCACACAGGGATAGAAGGTAGAATGCTGGCATAAGAGGGGTGACACATCCCTCCACCCCAACTATTGTAAGCAACCAGGTACTTTAAAGTCTGATGCCTTTTACAGCTGAGAATGACTCTTTGATTGAGTTACAGAATTAATCATCTAATCAAGGGTATAAACTAGGTACCATCAAGTCCTTAATCAGTTGGGGAGGAGTGAAGTACTTTCAGTTGTTGAATGAAACCAATGGAGCTACCCAAAACCAAAATAGATTGGGATTGGTTGAAAGAAATAGACACACCTCTGGATCTATAAGAGAAGGTATTTGAACAGAGAAGAAGAAAAGCTTTGAGAGCTTCTAGAGTTAGGAGTGCCTTGAAGAGGCAGGTCCTTGTATAAGAGGGCATTGAGGGGTGCTTTGGGGAGGAGAATAAGCCTAGCAGGAACGTCACATATCTACTACCACCCCTTTATTGACCAAGGATGGCCCCATCAATTTCAAAAGCTCAGAAAATTGGGGTTCTTATTGGCATCAGTGGCTGTGACCTAAAGCAGCAGCAACTAATAACAGTGCCTGCCTTGGGGGCTGAGGAGAAAAGAAGACAAACTAAAGACACTGAAAATAGGCAACTTCAAGACTCTGCCTTTCAGTTAACTGTGCATCTGAGAAGACTATTCTGCTGCAGAAAATTCCTTGTGAAAGTCTGCCCATCCCCTTCTCACATTTTCGTCAGAGATGTCTTTGATAAACACAGTGATCATCTCATAAAGACTTTCTGCAGGTGAGAAGGTAAGTCACTGTGTCAGTTATTATAGGAGGTGTCTTCTAGGCTGCCAGTTTTTTTCTCGGTCCATCACCAGGTCCAAACACAGACTTTTCCCACCAGTAAGACTTTGTCAACAATTTTGTTTCCCTGGCAAAACCTTTCAAAGCCCAGTAACCCTTCCAGCCTGTAATGAGACATCACAGAAGCACTTTAGTGGAGAATATGGTGATACTGAGGTGACTACAAACAACATTGATGAAAATAGAAATAGTAATTTAGCAGTAAATTTTGTTAATTTTTATTTTATTTTTAACTTATGTCCATAACATAGTATAATAAAAAAGATGATTGCACATGAAACTGCAAAAAATTTCACATTGTAAAAACATTTATCTTTTCAATTTAAGCTTCTCATTTGAAACATAATTTTAAAATAACTATGGCTTGATAGTATGTTAGATTTTTTTAACAAAGTGGTTTTTATTCTTCTAAGGCAAAGGTTTTTAACCTGTAATTCATGAACTTGGTTTTTAAGTATTTTGATAACTTTATTTTGAAATAATTGGTTTCCTCTGTAATCATTTGTTCCTTATAAGTTTTAAAATGTTATCTATAGGAAGAGACCATAGGCTTCACCAGACTACCAAAGGGGCCTATCACTCACTCACACACACACACACACACACACACACACACACACACACATATACGCACACAGTTAAAAATCTGTGCCACAAGAAATGTGTGTATTATATACATATTTAAATTTATGTAATAATTTCTATATAACTATTATGTGTACACAGTACCACAAAATAATTCCTTTAGTATTTATTTCTTTATATTATTGTACGAAAATATAATCTTGTATTCTTTTATTTTTTGCAATATATCTGTCCCAAGGATGATAGTTGAGGGATGGAGGGGAGAAATTTTTTTAAACGATGTCTTTTGGTTCTGGGGTGGGTATTATTTGCTTGGAATATAACTTGCCCAAGGCACTGAAAATAGAAAATACTGAGCTGCTTTCCATGTGATTTGCCAAAGGGGTGTTAAGAAATCTTTCTGGGTCTTCTATATGTGTGACTTACAAAGAGGTGCTAAATTGCTGAAGGAAATGGGGGAGGGGGTGGAAAGAGTAGGAAAGGAATGGAAGTTTTGTGGATTTCAGATTTGGGGCAGTCTGTGACCACAACATGACCATTTAAGCTGAAAACTAAACTATTATGTGCTCTCTCTGTAATATGGTGAAGAAAGGAAAGGAAGAAGAAATGGTGTGGCAGGGGGAAAATAAAAAAATAACCCTTGGCATATTTGTCTGTTTTCTTCAGCTGAAAATGCAAGCAGTTATATTGCATTAGAGCACAATCTGAAAATTGAGGAAATGTCTTAGAATCAGTAATCTCAGGATACAAAGCTACAAATGACTTCTGCTAATAATTCTTTTCCAAGTTGACTCCCCAAGGTATCCTCTATGATCCTGAGCTTTGGGGTTTTCTGCCTTGAAAAATAAATATCCTTGCTTTTCAAAATCAAAGAAAGAGTCTTACTTTTGATAAGAAGCATCTATTTGACTTGTCCCTTAAAACATTATGTAAGGGATATAGCAGACACATGGAAAGAGGAGGCATGGCCGAAGCATCTGGTAAGTTCCAAAAGGATCTGGGCTTTTACTCCTCCAATGCTTGGGATAGAAGAAAAGCTCCAGAGCACATGTGCATTAAAAAGCCAATTGCAAAGGCTTCTGGGAAAGAGGCCCACAAGGAAAAAGATACTCCTGGGTTAAGGCAATCCAAAGAATCAGCCATTAACAGAACAAAGACAAAGGTAGCATCTACCAAACAAACACCAAAGATTCATGAGCCATGTTGGGGGGTTTGGAAGCTGATAACAATGTGACAGCTCTATGCATGACAAAGAGTGGAGAAAGACATAAGATAGACTGGATGTGAAGATACTCATGGTTCTTAATCGTACTAGGACTTTGCCCATTGGTATTGTGAGTTAATTGTGTGAGAGCTAAGTGGTTGAAACCCAGAAGACTAGGGAAGAAATATCCATTGGGAGATGGGCTGTAAATGGTCACCTTCTAAACAAATAAACATTATACATTTAACAAACATTAGGCACCTACTATGTGCTTGGCAGTGTTAAGTGTTAATTCCTTTTTCTTTATATGCATTTTTAATATAAGTCTGTTCTGTGTTCATGTTTTTTTAGCCTGTTGCTTTCAAGGGAGACCTAGAAATGAGTCAGATTCTGCAGTTCCCAGGGAGAACCTTGGTGAGGAAGACTGCTACAGTTTCTCGGCGCCCCCCCGCTCCCCCGGCTGCTTCCCTCTGGAATGTTGTCTTGTGTCAGCATCTTCCCATTCAAACTCTATTCTATCTTTCCCAGAATTCTATTTCTTCGCTTCAGCATAGCACTAGCTGTCAGAGACTTACTGCTTCTGGGTGGGGCAAAAGGAGTTATTAAGGAAATGGCTTTGAGATCAAACCTGGTCCTTGGTAGCCCAAAGCGGCAGTTTTGAGCTGTGGGTTACATTTTTTCTTTGTCAGCATGTAAAACTTAGCTCTGGCTTTGGAAGACAGAGAGTGTGTCTATCCAAAGGTGTGATAAAGCCAACTCACATGGATGACAAGAGCTGATTGTTAAAATTTCAATGTAATCATGTACACCTTGAAAATGGACAAATACTACAAATTAGGGCTTGATTAATTTTTGTTGTTGTTGATTTTCTAGACTTAAGGTGACAGATGTTAATAATGTAGACTAAACATTGAAATGTGTGTTGTGTGCACATTTGGGGGGGGGGCTGGTTGTTAAACAATTGTCAGCACACCATTGTGTACATTCATTGTTGGTTACTCTGACTTTCTTCCACTTATTTCCATCAAACCATCATTCACCAAACTGAACAAAGCCATACTTTTCTTTCTTCCTTCTGGGCTGGCTCATCATTTGCCACTATAGCTGTATTGCCTTGGAAACCAATGTCTGATTAACATCTATTGAGAACAGTGAGAAAAGATACCATACGCTGAGGTCTGATCAGTTTTAGTGGTCACCATTAATGGCGTGACCATGGGCAAGTGACTTAACCCCTCAGAGTCTCAGTTTCCCCATTTATAAAATAGATAATTAATAAGTCTAACTCATGGTGGTTGTGACAAAAAACCTTTGGCATAGTATAAGCTATTTCATAAAGTGCTAGATAAGTCTGAGTTATAACTATCCATTTAAAAAGTTTTTTCCAGATTTCTCATACTCCATCTTCAATCAACAAGTCACAAATTTATTCAACACCTACTGGGAGCTAGGCACTGTGCTAGGTTCTGGGACTGCAAAGAAAAAGTGAAAGCAACCCTTGCTATAAAGGAGCTCCTATTTCAATGGAGGGAGACACCATAAGCGTAAATGTGTATGGCCTATTCACATGTTCATCAACTTTATAAGGTATTTTTTATGCCTAGACTAATCTCTAAATAATAGCTAGCATTTTATAGTGCTTTAAGATTTGCAAAATATTTACAACATTACCTCATTTTCTCCTTGCAACAACCCTAGAAGGTAGGGACTATTATCCTTATTTTACAGATGGGCAAACTGAGGCACGCAGCAGTTAAGCGATCTGCTCAGGGTCACGAAACAAGTATTTGAGTCAAGATTTGAACTCGGGTCTCCCCAGCTCCAGGTCTTTCACCTAACTACCTAAGAGTTGCTAGTTCTCTTTACGTGACTTGATGAGTCCAGTGATTAAGTGCTCTGAGCCACACTCTTTCTCAGAAATGGCAGCCTAGTGGCAATTGCAAGCAGCCTTGCTGAGGACATTTGTCCAACAAATGCAGAAGGTGAAGGAACCCCAGGTAATGACTGGACTAATCACATTGACAAGCATTTATTAAGTGCCTACTATGTTTAAGGTAGTCAGGCTGGGACTGTTTATACAAAAGCAAAAATAACAAATCACTCTCTGACGTCAAGGAGCTACAGCACTGAACTTGGAGGCAGAAAGACTTGAGTTCAAATTCTGACATGGATACCACTAGCTGGGTCACCCTGGGCAAGTCAAATTCAATTTCCTCATCTCTAAAATGGGGATGATAATAAAACCACCTACCTCACTAGGTTATGAGCTTCAAAGGAGACAACACATGCAAAGCACCCTGTAAACCTTAATGCAATATGTATGGATATGTGTGTCTGATTATCCCCATCATTATTCAGAGACAACATGCAAACAGATACATAATTTGAGGGAGGAGAAAGCACAAGTCACCTCATGTTTCTTCTTCTCTGAGAGTGTTTTTATTTAAAGCCTACTTGGAATCAGACTTCTCCTTCCCTCTTAATTTTGCTAAGTGAGGACCATGTATTATATCTGAAAGAAGCATTTCAGATATTTGCTCTCTGTATTTGGGTGAAATTTTTCTATATGTCACAAATTCCATTCACTAAAATGTTTGTTCCATTAGAATATTTGCATTCCATTGGCTAAAATCTGTCAAATTGCAGGTAGCCCTGGAAACTGCCATAGAAAGATGCATAGAAGGTATGAGCTAACCATCATGTTATTAGTAGTAGTGTCAGTGGTATGGATGACATCACAAACATGGCAGTGCTATGGTGACTTGGGAGAGCAACAGACAGGGTGGAAGCTAAGGAGGCCTGGCCTTGAGAACTGACTCTGCCTCTAATCTCTTGTGTGACCTTTGCCTCTCTGAACATCTACTTCTTTATATGTAAGATGAGCTTGGACTAGATGGTCTCTTGGCTCCTTCTCTTATCTACCGTTCTATGATTTTAAGAAGGACTGGAAAAGGTTGTAGAACAGCCATGGTGAATATAAGAATGTCCATTGATGGCAGCTTTGGGTTTCACTGATGTCTGTGAGATGATCAAAGATTCTGAGACAAACTAAACAAAACAAAAACAAAAATTGGAAAACATATGAATACTCGGTCTCCATAGCAGGAAGGATTTCCCCAATATAGCCCGAGAACTGCTGTGAAATACCATATGAAATGATGGTTGTTAAATTGTTGATTTTTAATTATCATCCTTGTTTGGATGGTCTGTTGTCCTCTGCTTCTCCCATGGTTAGTTGCTTATACAATTGGGAATCAGATTTCATCTCCTCTTTGAATTCTGTGTGTATTGGAATAAAACAATTCAGATTCACTTCCTAAAAGGAGGAAGACCTCTAGAGCCTTGGGGAGGTGCTCTATGGGAAAGAAATGGAAAAGAATCACTTAGAGCACCTGGAGGGAGTAAGATCTGCATTGGAGGGGAGGTCCCAACTGGAAAAGTTCAATTGGACAATCTGATGGTGATGATGATGGTGGTGACAGTGATGGCAGCTAACATTTACATAGCACCCACTATATTCCACTGTGCTGAGGATTTTACAAATAGTCTCTTTGATCCTTGTAACAATCTTGAGAAGTAGATGTGATTATACCTTGTCATTTTATAAATGAGCAAACTGAGGCAGACTTGCCCAGGTCACACAGCTAGTAAATGTCTGAGGTCAGATTTGAACTGAGGTTAAGTATCTTCTATGTACCAGGGACTGTGCTGTACACCAAGGATACGAAAGCAAAAAAAAAAAAATAGAAAATCCCTGCCCTTGAGGAGTTTATTATCAATGTATTGATGAATTGAAGTAAGAAAGCATTTTCCTATTTGTTCTATTTCCTCAAACTCAAAAGGCTTAATGAAATGTTTGCTGAGCTCCTACAGAAGCAACAGGAAGAGCTGAGATTACCTGAAGGCCAGATCTCCAGTTAGGATGCTCTCTTCCCTTTCTGCAGCTGCCTTTCATAGCCTGTTAGCTAATGCAGAAGGCCGTCCTGGCCGTTTTACGGGGCTGGCCAGTGGGACACTCTTTAATAATGCCACTGTGCATTCATTCATAATTAGGCCACTATTTAAAAATGATCCTCCAGTGGTTTTCAAGGGTGATTGGCTGACATATCATCCTTGACACATGACACACAGAGAACATGCTTCAATCGATATCGCACACCTCCAGGCGGTACAGGATTACAGCCCAGCGCATCCTTGCTCACCAAGGAGCCCGAGCCTGTCGCCACTCAGCATGACAGCGCCAATGGAGTTGAATCCATGGGACAGACAACATGGAGCAAACCCCGATGTTTGCACCTGAGGATCTGTTTTCCTGTTTTCATTAGGACATGGGGCTTGATCATTTATTGTAGCATGAAGATAATAAAATCTCTCTATATAAAATAGAGTGTGTGTGTCTGTGTGGAAGGAGACAGAAAGAGACAGAGAGAAAGGGAGAGAGAGAGTTATCCCCATTCTGAGAGAGAATCCAGTTTTCTTTGTTTATTTTATTTTATTTTTTTTACATATCCAGCTGTGGCAAAGCAAATAGGTTTGTTAGCCTTGGAGCCAGGAACACTTGGGACCTGAGTTCAAGGCTTTCTTTTGAAATATACTGATTAGGTGACCAGGAGCAGGTCACTTAAGGGCTCAGTGCCTCATGGAATTCTCTGAAACTGTTACAGACAAGTGGCTCACACACATTTGTGATAGGAGTTTCCACACTTGAAATCTGGCCCCCCAAATGTGGCCCTAGCTAATTTTGGCTTTGTCTAAATGGTTGAAAAGAAGAAATATTCAGTTAATCACTTTGTTGCTGTTCTGTCTTGCCTGGCTCTTCATGACCCCATTTGGGGCTTTCTTGGCAAAGATACTGTTGTGGTTTGTCATTTTCTTCTCTAGTTTATTTTACAGATGAGGAAACTGAGGTGAACAGGCTTAAGCGATTTGCCCAGGGTTTGAGTGTCTGAGGCTAGAATTTAACTCACAAAGACATCTTCCCAACTCCAAGCCCACACTCTATTCACTGTACCACCTATCTACCCCAGTTATTTATTTTGATGATATCAATTAGTTAATTTAACAAACCCTCTCCCACATCTTCCCTCTTCCATTCCCCAATGAATTGGCCAAGCATTGTGTAGACACAGATTTCATGATGTTTTAGAACTTGGAAGTAACCGCCTTCCAGAGGAAGCCCAAGATCATCAATTTAGAGCTGGGAACCCCCTCCCCATTTCACAGATGAGGAACTAAAAATGAAAGAGGTTAAGTAACTTGCCCAGAGTCACCCAGGTAGTAGGTGGTAAAGATAGGATTTGAGCCCAGGTCTTCTGACTCTAAATTCAATGTTCTTTCCTTTGTACTATATCTAGCCCTCGTGAGTCTAACCTTGTGCTAAATACTATACAAAGGGAGAGGGAGAAGGAAACAGGTATGGACCCCTGCCTTCTGGGAACTCCCAATATGAAACAAGCAATACCACTAATGGATTAGCCTCTAAAAGGACATAGATATATGCAATTTATGAAGCATAAAAGACCATCCCAGTCATATCAGACCCTATGAATCATTAAATGTTGAGCAGGGGTGTGAGGCTTCAGGTATAGAAATTAAGAATTCGAGGTTGTCCTGGGCACCAGTGCAGGATAAATTTCATCATCTTATTGCCAACGAGATGAGTCAGAGAAGGCTTCCTGGAGGGGAAGAATTTTAGAAAACATGACATTAGCTCACATTTGGTAAATTTGATTTTGTGAGTTTACCATTCCAGAGGCTGTTTATTTCCTCCCAGGTACTCTGCCTACCATCTGTAATCATCTGTAGCTGCCACCTTCCATGGCAGCCCTCCCTTGTCACATGACCCAAACAGCTTGGCCTCCCAAAGCCGTTGAGTGAAATTGTGTAGTATACTTGTTCTATATGTCCTAAGTCTTTTTTAAAAATGCAAAAATTGGGGCAGCTAGGTGGTGAAGTGAGTAGAGTACCAACCCTGGAGTCAGGAGGACCTGAGTTCAAATCTGGCCTCAGACACTTGACGCATGTACCAGCTGCATGACCTTGGGCAAGTCACTTAACCCCAATTGCCCTGCCAAAAAGCAAAAAATAAAAATAAAAAACAAAAATGAAAAATAGCAATTGCCCATCTCTAATTTTTTAAGAGATTTTTACTTTTCAGCATGCTTTTTCATGGATCTTAAATCTCATGGAAGTAGAAGCAGCCTCTAGTGGCAGAGAACCCACACTACCTGCCCATCCTTTGCGATTCTTGTTCACACCCTCCTGTAAATGCTACCTAGAAAGTTCCCTCAACCCACTCAGCACCTTCCTGTACATCCCCTCATATTGTATACACTCCAATGGAGTTGATGGATTTGCTTTCACTCTATGGCCAACTCACCTCCTTTCTTACCACAAATTTCTCTGATGGAGTCCTTCATATGGCTCTTCTTGCATAATTCTTTCTTGATATATTACAGTCTTTTAATGATCACCACATGTCCCTCCATTGCCCTTTGAGCTGGTCCACAACTTCATGGTGTGCCATGACCTTGTGATCCAGCATCACCAGAATATTGATGCTAAAAAGATAAGCTTTTGTTTCTTAAAGGTTGGAGTCATGAAAATTACTGTATAATTTCTTATGCAACTATCTCTTCTACTATTCACTTTTGGGTCCAATCCATTCCCCATGCTCAGTGCCAGTCTAAGACATATGTACTGATAGACCAGCAGTCTGGGCTGTCCATTTGACAGCATATCAAAGTTGGGACAATACATATCCTTTATTCATCTTGTTTTTACCATCTGGAGAGGCAGCCTGAATTCTTCTGAGAGATCATGGATCTCATTGAGAAGGTTTTATACTGCTCCAGGGCTTAATATATTCACCAAGATATCCTCTACAAACAGGAGCCTCATCATCTCTAAAAAAAATCCCTTTTCCATTTTGTATTCTGGGAAATCTCCATGACAGGGGCAAACACCTTTGGCAAACAGATGTCTCTCTGTTTATGACTCACTTGATAGTTCTAATCAGAGAGTTGTCAAACAGTGTTCTGTTGCTACATCTTTCAAGGAATTTTTTGATGGTTTTGACATATGTGTGGGAGACACCTTGTTTGAGGAGAGCCTTTAATTTGCCAATACAAAACCAAATTTTTTTTTAATCAACCAATAATGAACAGTGGGATCTCCTATTGTCTTATCTTTTAGACTGTAAAGATGTGTTCTGTTTTACAAAGTCAGGTTCAAAAGTTTTCCTGTTCCTTTCTTAACCATCATCAAGGATGCCTCTGATTAATGAGTAGATTTTTCTCAAAACAAATTTGTAATGATAGGGAAGTAGGTCTGTGGGTTCATGGTTCCTGATACTTTTTGGTCACCTTTTGGGGTGGAGACAAGAATAAGGTCTGAGCTTTTCCCAAAGCCTTCGATTCCTCCCTTCTCTCAGACATCTCATTTTCTATCAGCTTCACTCCTTGGATTGGATTGCATCATGATCAGGCCCCAAGGAAACCTCACCAAGAAATTCATCATGCTCTGAGATTTAGTCAGCTTTGGTACTCACATCTCATCAATACCCTCTCTTCCCTCTGCACTCTGATTGGAAGGCCAGAAAACGGAGCAAAGAACTCTTCCCAATGCCTTCATTTAAAGAAGGTTCCTTGGGCATTCAACCCTTAATTTCCTATCATGTACCTTAGACCTGACTCTACCATACCCCTCCTTTTCAATTTCCTTTTTGATGTCACCCCCCCATTATATTGTGACCTTCTAAAGGGCAGGAACAGTCTTATATTTGTATTCCTGGAGATACAGCTGTGCCTAGACTAGTTGGCACATGGTAGGCTCTTAATCTTTATTGACTGATATCTTAAGAATCAAATAACATTTTCTCCTGCACAGATGTTTTCTGGGTTAGCCCAGTTGCTCTTCTTATCTTTATTTTAATGACATTTCTTGTCCTTAGGAAGCTCACAATGGAATATCATGTAAGGGTCTAAACAGTGGCCCTACTGTTATTGATGGACAGAACAGTTTGATCTATAAATCTAAACGGATCTTTTCCATTTTTTGTGGTCTTTCTTCCATTTTCACCATTTCATCTTTGATATGATCTAACTTGGCTCTTTTTCCAAGCTTTGGATGGACTATTTTTTCCCTCCACTGAGGTTTGTTTTTGTTTTTTAGGGGAGTGGGGTTAGTTGTTGTGGGGTTTTTTTTGCTGATTAGGATGCTCATAATCATTAATTATCCAATATTTTAAAACTGAGTTTATATTCTGTACCCTTATTCCTCTTGGGGGAGAGGGTGGTAGAGTGGGAAGAGTGCTAGCTTTAGTCAGAGGGCTTGGGTTCAAATTCTGGATATTCTGCTTACAACCTCTGACTATGCTGCTCTGCTTCTTTTGGCCTCCATTTTCCTTATCTTCAAAATAATGCTAGATAATCCCTAAAGTCTCTTCCTGATCACAGTCTATAGAAATTAAAAATAATGAGGTATAGTCACTATCTTCAATCAACTACTACTTAAGCTAATCTTGAATTTATCTCCTGTGGGTAGGCAGAAATACTCATCTCTAATCTTCATAGAAATGAAAACCCTAGGGTGTAAATACACCATCCTGACACTGACCCTAGTGCTTCAGAACAGTCTGCTCTCAAAAGCCCTTCCATGTGGATTTCAGCCTGTGAGCTTCTCATTAGCAAATAGCTTTCTACCTAATAATTCTAGCTCTTCCAAAGACAGTTTTCCTAAGTGACCCACCTCTCAGATCCTTCATCTTCCAGATTTCTTTCCCATGGAAAGATGAGAAGAGCAAAAGAAATTGTACTCCCAGGATTCATGCTAACTATTCAACCAGGGGCTTCCCTAGCAGTCAGCCTCAGCAATCTGCTTTTCTCTTCCAACTCTACAAATCAAGACAAAATGAGTTCAATGACTAAACTCTGCAGGCTTCTAGAAGTTTGGGAACCCAGTGACTCAAAGGACTTTCTTAAAGCACTCAAGTCCTCTTTCTTTAGAACATTTAAAATCAAATTTAAAGAAAACATGTAATATTTAAACAAATATTTCTCATATAAATATATGTATATACATATTCTTATATAATATATATATATATTCTTATATATAAACATATTATAAGTATTCTTTGAACAACTGACAGTAGAAGAAAAATGTTTCACAGGCAATGACTTAAAAGAATAATCAGGAGAAAAATCCCAAGTCATTCATTTAACAAATATCTGTTACTCATTTGCTATACACTCATCACTGTGGTTAGGCCATGGGGAGGGGAGGGGAAATGACAAAGAAATGTCAAATTCAGTCTCTGCCTTCAAGGAACTTATGATCTGCTTGAGCAAGTTTTGAATTGAGTTAAACCATCTGCTGGGAAGCCATGAGAAATAAGACTAGGAAGATAGGTTGAAGCCAGTTTAGACATGATTCTATAAGTAGCAGGGAGCTATTGAAGGTTTAATTTTAACATGGAAATGGCATGATGCAAGTGGCATTTTATGAAGCTTTTTCTGTTGGCAGTTCTCATAAGGATGGATGGAAAGGGGGATACAGTTATAGTTTGTTAATTTAGAGGATCTATGTCCTAGTCATTTCTCTGATCTTGACCCTTTCTAGTAAAAATGGAGTTTGCCCTGAAAGTAAAATTAATTCCTGTTCCTTTCTCCCCCAATCCTTCCCAGAATCCAAGCTGTACACCCTAATCTAGGCCCCATTCTGAGGCTGATGAAGCATCACATCCCTCATTGGTCTTTTGATCACTGCCTGCTGCAAGCAACCAGGGAAACAAAGGGTTACCAAGGACTAGGACTAAAACCACAAACACAAATACCAAGCTCTCAGCATGCCCTGAGAGGATGTTTAATTGTCAAATGAATAGCTCAGGCCTCTTATGATAAATGTCAAGTGTTTGGTGGTCATAGGACAGCAAAGTAAAATTCAAGGAGGAAGTAGGATGGGGCCTGGACTCCAAAAAGAGAAACCTGGCCAGCATCACACATGCCACATGGTGGGGTGTAGAGAGAACTGGGCTGGGATTCAGGAACCCCGAGTTCTGGTCCCAGCTCAGTCCCTAAGGAGCTTGGTGACTTTCCCTAGTTCTGAGTTATCTTCCTTGTAAGATGGGAGGACTGAACCAGATGGCCTCTCAGGTCAACTTTCAGCTGCAAGAATCCTAAATTGGGCAACATCAAAGGTCAGCTCGATAATTCTAAGCTTCTCTCCCTGAGATAAAAGGGAATTTTTCTCTTTTTAAGCAGTAAATAAATAGTGCCTCACCTGTCATTTCTTCTCCCTATTGGCCCAAAATTGGGACCTACCTTCAGTTACTTGTTCAAAGTTTCATTCAGCAAGTACTTATTAAGCACCTACTGTGTGTCAGACATAGTGCCAGGTACAGGAGATTTGAAGCCAGAACCAATATCCTCCTTACCCTCAAGGAGCTTGCATTCTTTTAAGCACTGTCCCTGGTGCTGGGGATACAAAGGTTTGACTGTACTATAT
Source organism: Trichosurus vulpecula (assembly GCF_011100635.1). Taxonomy (NCBI): domain Eukaryota; kingdom Metazoa; phylum Chordata; class Mammalia; order Diprotodontia; family Phalangeridae; genus Trichosurus; species Trichosurus vulpecula. Next base: position 27,501,312 of record NC_050577.1, read on the forward strand.
CTTGTATAGCCTTGTAGCAGGTTATAGTTTGCCTTCAAATTATGGGTTGGAATTAACTAATGAGTTTGTATTCCTTTCCCACCTAGCTCATGGGGCTCCTGAAATCCCAAATCATAGGATCAAAGAGACAGTGTGGTGTAATAGTGAGAGTACCAGGCTTGAAATCAGGAGGCTTGGGTGCAGTCCAGACTCTGCCATGCCAGGCTCTAGGCAAGTCTCTTAACCTGTTTCAGTCCAACTTTTCCCATTTGTCAAAGAGCCTTCCTAATACTTTCACTACATCCCTTATAGGGACTCTGTGAGGATCAAATGAAGCCAGGGATCAGGGACGGCCTCATGGAGGAGGTGACATTTGAGTTGGACTGTCAATGATAGGCAGAAATTCAAAAGGTGAAGAAAAGGAGGGAGCACAAGGAGGGCTTAGGGAAGTGTGAGTACGGACCCACGGAATGGCAAATGATCCACTCTGGCTGGAATGTAAAGGGCTGGGTGGGGAATAATATGAGGAGAAATCTAGGAGGAGAGGCTGCACCAGTGAGTGAAGGGTCATAAATGCCAAGCCAAGGAACTTACCTGATACTTAGTGGGTAATAAGGAACCACATGAGCATATACCTGAAAAAGGAAGCTTTATCCTGCAGCAGTGCCTAATGAGGGAAGCCCTCAATTAATGATAACCTAATGAAGGGTGATCTATAAAGTCATAAAGACTGGGACTCAAGATGCTAAGAGCAAAGCAAGGGCTGGAGTATGATAAGGTTATTGGGAAGATCCCACAACCAAAGGCCCTGAACCAGAATTTTCCAGCCTACTCATTTCCATTCAGTAAAATATGAGAGCTCAAGGTGAGACAGGGTTTTGGGTGGTAGACAATAAGGAACAGCCTTAGTAGAAGAACTCGGGATGTAGGAATAAGTGGCCTCTCAACTCAAAGAACTTAAGAAGAAAGGCTACCCTTCAGAAGGACGCCAGGGACCCAGGAACATGGCTAAATCAATTCATATCAATAAGTATGCATTTATTAAGCACCTACTAGGTGCCAAGCACCATGCAGGTGGTATACAGGGGGCTCTAAGTGGGAATGCCAAGCACAGGAAACAATGGTGCCCAGCCCCTAAAGCCCAGAAAGGCTGATTCACTGTCTTTTCCACATTCAGAGTCTCATGGAAGAGGAGACTTGACTCCAGAGAACTAAACAGAATCAAAATATTTGCGTGTTGGGAGGAAAATCGGGGGCATCTTGTCCAACTCATACCAGAAGAGGAATCCTTTTCTAAAAGTGCTGACAATGATTAACAAGCCTCTGCTTGAAGGCCTCCAATGAGAGGGAACCTATTCCCTTACAATGCAGCCCATTTCACTTCTGGACAGTTCAAATTACTGAGTTTTTCCTGATGTTAAGCCTAAATTTGTCTCTTCGTAACATCTACCCACTGATCTCAGTTCTACCCTCTGGCACCAGGGGGCAGAATAACCACCTATATAAGCAGCTGTTGCCCTTATCCAGGGATGCACTTCAATTCAATTAAGCAAATAAGGATCCCATAGCTAAGATGCACAAGGCACTGTGTAGGTACTGAGGATGCACAGACACGTAACATGAACCCTGTTCTCTAAGAGCCTATAGTGTAATAGTGAGTGAAAGGATACCCTGCTAACTATGATACTCTAAGTAGTCTATATATAGTATTTATTTTTTATATTTATATACACTATATAACTGGTATGCTTTGATAACTACGATACTAGGGAAATGGTGATTAAGGCAAAGGAGAGGTTCAGGCAAAGCATTATGGGAAATTTGAGGAGAAAGAGGTCAGAGGTAGGTGAGAGGGTAAGGGAAGGGCTCCTTGAGGAAGTAGAAGCCAAATGGGACCTCAAAGAAAGGAAAGGAATTCAATAGAAAAGAAAGTGAAGAAAGTAGTCAGAGGACGGTGTAGTAATGGGCGTGGAAATGGGGGAGGAGAGCAAAGAGAAGGCTGTGGTGAGTAGTCCTGGTTGGAGGGAACATAGAACAGGTGAAGCAGTGTAGGGTGAAGCAGGTCAGCCTCAGAGTGAAGACAATGGGACCCAAGTCCTGCCTCTGACATACTGGCTCTGTGACCCTGGGTGAGTCACAACCTGTCAGTGCCCCCAGGCTACTTGTTAAGACCGCCCCACCCCAAGTTGCAAAATAATTGCTCATTTGCACAGATGTAGGAAGTTTCCCTGGTGGAAGTTAGTTCCTAGAAGAATTTGAGAGGGGACTGGTGGCCATCTTCTGACTCATATATGAAAACAAATGAGAGTACATGTTCAGAATAGCCACAAAGGCCTCGGTGGGATTTGACAAATGATGGGAAGGGGAGGAGGTGTAGGGGAAGAGAGAAAATCATCAAAGAGGACTCAGAGGTTTTGAGCCTGGTTGACTGAGAAGAGGGTGATCTCTTCAAGAGATATGTGAGAGTGGCAGGCCTGGGGTGGAAGATGGGTTCAATTCTGAACATGTCTCACCTCCATACTTTTGCAACAGCTGTTCCCCAAGCCTGGAATGCTTTCCTTCCTTATCTCCAGGTCTTGGAAGTTCTAGCATTCTTCAAGGTTCATCTCAGGTTCTACTTCCCATATGAGGCTTTTGCTGATTCCTTCCTTGAGTTGTTACTACTCTTCCCACTCCTACAAAAGACTTTCTATTTATTTAAGTATAGGTATCTTGTGTATCACCAGTGGAATATACCTTCCTTGAAGGCAGGCACTGTTTTATTTTCATCTTTGTATCCCAAGTGCCTAGTCTATGGTCTGGCCCATTGGCAAATACCCAAATGGGTCTGTGATCTCCCTCTTGGCAATGTTTCCTCCAGCAATGCAGATTATAGCTCATCCATGCCTACAGAGCCTAGGCAGGTCCTGTCCTTGTCCTTTTCTCACTGTCTTGCTCTAGGGAGAACCTTAGCAGGGCTCACCCAATGTGCTTGCTGGGGATGTCCCTCATTTTGTCTGGTTCTGGGGAGCCAGTAGGTTGTCCACTTCTAAAAGATTTCTTCCTTGCTTTCGCTACATGACTCTCCTGCCCTTTTTCTTTTCTCAGCATAAATGTCTTTGATAACAAGCTTGACTCCAGTTCTCCATCATGCCTTACTTGTTAGGTGCTGCTGCCTGCTCACACCTCTAAGGGGTCTCTCTGTTGCTCTCTGAGTTTTTTTTAATCTCCTGATACTGTCAACCCCCACAACTGTACAAGAGCATCAGTGGAATATTGGCATCACAAAGATGGGCCTTTATTTCAGGGAGGAGTTTGGGAGTCAAAAAAAAAGACCTTTGCAAAGGTAGCTGGAACCGGGTAGAAACTTCGTAGATGCTCGCTGAATGAATCAGTGTGTGGAGACTCTTCAGGTGGAGAAACCCTGTAGATAATTGGAAATAGGGGGCTGGAAAAGAGATTCAGGTTAGAACCATATGGAATCATAGACTCAGAACTAGAAAGCATCTCAGAGACCATTTTATCCTTCACTAACTCTATCTCTTGGGAGCTGGACCACACTGAGAACTATGGAGGATTGTGGTTGCACCTCCTCTCAGGGGAAAGGAGGGAGGGAGGAGGGCCACTTAGGTAGATCCTCCCTCTCTCTCTCCCTCCTCCTTGCTGCTAACCCTTGGAAACAGCACAGGCTGCTGCTGCTCCCTCAGCCATCACACAGAGCCAATGGATTCCTTAAAGAAACAGCATACAGAGCCACTCTGGTACTTTCCTACAGTGAAGAAAGGGACAGAACAGTTTGCTGAAGAAAGAAAAAGAGAGAGAGAAAAAGAGAGATCTGGAGGAAGCACTCCATGTGGTAGTGGTAGATTTGTTCTCTTCCTTGAATTCTTTTTAGAAAATAAAATAAATATAAAAAGACAAGTAATTTTCTCACCTAATTTGCTTGGAGAACTGATAATTAAGTGTTGTTGGTTGCATCACCAGGACAAACCTGTGATCCTTGCTGTAGTGTCTCTGCATATTTAGAGGGTAAAAAAACGTTCACTCGGGTGCTTTGTAAAAAAAAATGTTTTGTGAGCTTTTTCCCCAAGGCAGTCCCACAGCCTCTGTTCTGGGTCTATGGAGCTGAAAGACTTTGCTATCTGTGAGACTGCAGAGATCTCCCTTTGGCACATGAGAGGGTCTGTCCTCAAACACCTGGAGGGCAGTTAAAGAAGCATATAGTCTCAGAGATCCCAGGTGGGGTGGGGGGGACCCAATGCTTATGGAAAAAAAAAAGTGGCCTCCATTCCATGAGAGCTCAATTCTCCCTTGAAATCCTGATAACCAAACCCAAGACCATGAAGTGGCATATGGTCAGACAGAAGGGAAGAGGAGAGCATTGTGGAATGTAATTTTAATGAGCAGTTTGGACCAGGGGATCTCTGAGATCCTTTCCAACTCTAATCTGGTTCAGGAGACATGGTACAATAGAAAGAGTACTGGTCTCAGAACTATAGGACCTGGCTTTAGAGCCTACCTCTGCTATTTATTGCCTTTGTGACCTTGGACAAATCACCTAGCCTCTCTGGGCCTCTGTTTTCTCATCTGTAAAATGAAGGGTTTGGACTAGACATCTCTAAGGTCTCTTCCAGCCCTTAATCTATGATCCTATAAATATTACAGAAGTAAGAACCTTCAAAGACCACTTAGTCTAAACCTCTCATTTATAGATGAGGAAACTGAGTCTCAAAAAGATGAATAAATCTTTAAAATTACTAAGCATTTACCAAGTGGCCAGTACTGTGCTAAGTGGTAGGGATACAAATGCAGGTGTGGAAACAGACCCTATCGTCATGGAGCTTACATTCTAATAGAGCAGACAGTACACATAGGGAGGGTTACTTTGCTTTGGAAAAGGTGAAGGCACTTGCCTAAGTCCACAAAGCTAGTGAGTAGCTGATCAATAAATCTTGATTTATTAATAATGTTTGTAGCCATTCACAAAATCCTAATGTTTCCTACGTGGCTGTTTCAACAATCCAGCTAGTAGCTGTTGTGGGGGTGAAAGACCAACATAAACCCCACAACCAGCATGCTACCAGTACCCAGGTTCTTTTGATCTGCTTTAGTAAGGAAAGCAACATTAAGGGGTTGACAAGCTTACTTTAATTCAGCATACAAATATCATTCACTTAGTTCAGGGGGAAAAGCCAGCACCCCGAACTTCTGAGCAAAATACAAACAAAGTACAAACAGCGACAGACAGACCCTGTCTGATTCAAATCCCAGTACATAGTTATCAGAGTTTAACAAAGTCCCAATATCTGGGTTACAAGCTGGAGGGCTCTTAGCTACAGCTGCCCAGAGTCTCCCCATCAGCGTGTGCCACCAAGAGTAAGAGCCCTGTGCAAATGGCTCTGTCTTCTCTTATAGCATTTCAAACGTCATCTGAATGACCAGAACTTAGACTGCTATGATTGGCTCTTGAGGTAGCACCTCCCCTTAGGACTCTGTGGGGTTCACACTCACATAGGTTTAGCACCTAATAAGGGTTAGAGCCTGGGCCTTAGCACTTAGTAAGACTCAATGAAATACACTGAATTAATCAAAGGAAACAAAAGCCAAACTCTTCAAGGGCACTTGGCTGAACTGAGTGTTAAGAGCCCATTTTGCTTACCAGCACAGTGGCTCAGAAGAGACCTTGAGCTTTCAAAGGCCATGCCAGTGGAATATAAACTCTATCAGGTTCTACTATGCTGGCGAGCATTTGAATCCAGTTTGCTTCCTGAGTACTATCCCGGAGAGGTGGAGAAAGGCTCAGCACTGGTAGTCTGGCCACTTGGCAAAGAATCCATTTCAACATGGCAACCCATTAAAACAGAAATCATCAACGGCCCTCAGTCTCATGCAGCCCTTTTCTGTTTTTGTGGTGACAGAGTTGTAAAAAAGGAGAACAAAAGGCCCTAAAATTCCCATGGTCTTTAAGTCTTCTATAAACTTGACCTTGAATATTGGTACTCTAAATATATCATTGCCCAGTGACCAACTAGTGGGCATGAGCTAGCATAGGAGCTAGATTGTATCAATCTTGACCTTCTCTCTAAATGAAACCAGAAGAAAGAAGCTGTAGCTAAATGGTAGAAAGGAACATAGAGTCTCCTTGGAGAAGCAGATAATTAACTCGATTGAATTGGTTTTATCATAGATCCAAAGGAAGTAAAGAATGTTTTTAAATGGAACATGTGTTCAAAATCTATTACAATGCTTAGGACACATTTGTCAAAAAGACCAAAAAGATGTGCAAAGATGCTTATGACAAATTGATTTCATCATCAAAGACGGTGGAGTGACCACACTTGGACTCCAGAATTACAGGCCTGGATATTCCCTTAGAAGAGGAAGAAGTGAAAATAAGGAGAACAAAACCAGGAAAACTATCTGAATTATACATTGTGCCCATAGAGGAGATGTATGCTCTAATTTATAGAATTGTTAAAATGTTGAGGGATCTAGATATTCAAAAAGTATCTGAAAGAGGAAAAATACAGTGGATTTGGAAAATATTTTGTACCTTATTAATACTAAAAAAAAAAGACAACCACAAGATCATCAACATCTACCAACCAAAATGTCAACTTTCTCATCTTTATATAAAATTTTTGTGAGAATAATCTATTTACTTATTAAGGACATCCTCAATGAGAGAATTAATAGGGAAATTCATGCTTTCACAAGTGATTTCTACAACAGATCACATTTTTACCATCGCACAATTGGCTAGCAAATGTGGAGGAGATGAGACCTCATTGTACTTACCGTTTGTTAAATATGGACAAGCACTTGATATGGTGAGTCATAGGTAGAATTAAAACTAGAAATACCTTCAGAGGTCATTTGATACAATCCCTTCATTTTTACAGGAGCAGAAACTGAGGCCCATTGAGAAGTAACTGGCCCAAGATCACACAGGTAGTATCAGAGGTGAGATTTGAACCCAAGTCCTTTGATTTCAGTACAAAACACACTTTGAAGACTCTCAGCCAACAAGATCTGTCCCATTCATACATCAGAATTATTCAAGATTCTTTGAAAAACAAAACAACAGAGATAACCTTGTTCATCAATATCAAGCAGGCACAGTTAGCTGCATCAGTGCCACTCACTCCTGTCATGGAGGAGGCCCAGCCCAGAGTCCAAGTTGAAGAGGGATTTAATCTATGCAGGGAGGTCCTCTTATTTGGGAGTGACATCATGTTGTTAGCTTCAAACCCAGAAATACTTCAGATCCTCCTGGCAGACATCCATAACTACTCAAAAGAGTCTGCTCTAACCACGTGCAGGGGAAAACCAAGTGAACAAAGAATGCCTACTGTCCAGACTACGACATTCAGTTGGGAGGAAGGAAGGGAGGGAGGGAGGATGTATGGATTTTATTACATACCTACTACATGCCAGGCACTGTGTTAAGCACTGTACAAGCATGAGCTCATTTCATTCTCATAACAGCCCTGGCAGGTGGGTGCTATTATTGTCCCCATTTTACAGTTGAGGAAACTGAGGCAGACAATGGTTACATGGCTTGCCCGCTCCAAACTATAGTTAATCAGACCCCACCAAAAGGTTTACTTTTACTAGTCAGCCAGAGGATAATTGGAAGCAAAATCATTTTAGGAAATCATATGATAAGAAAAGAAGCAAAATGACATTTCCTCCTATAAACCTGGGGCACATGATCACACAAAGAAACATCCATTAGTGAAAAGAGTGTATGTGCCTAAAGAACATGAATTCAAGAGTACTCAATGGGTGAACATTTTTGCCCACATGGGGAGACCATTCAAACACCTCTGATGCTTCTGATGCACCTAGCAGAGGGCCTGGCACATAGTAGGTACTTAATAAAGATGTATTGGTTGATTATTGGTTGTCTTCTGGTGGTGTCATAGCTTACTCTTGCTGATCTCATGATCTCTGCTGGGGATCTTTGCTGGACATATGGGTTTAGAATTCCTCTCTACTACAAGTTTCAGGCTTCAGACAGACATAGGATCATAGGTGTAGAGCAGAAAGGGATATCAGAAGTCAGCTGGTTCAAATTCCTTATTTTACAGGTGAAAAGACTGAGGCTCAGAGTGGTTGTTTCATGCCCAAGTTCATATAATTTGTAAGTGTCCTATGACTCCAATTCTGGTATTATCTCCACTGCACCCCTGGGAAAACTTCAGGTAAAGTGTTGCCTCTTATTCACAAGAAAAGAAGTTCTCTTTACCACCTATGGTTAGCCACCAATGGTTAGGCATTAACTTTTTCAATGAGAAATGCTTTCCATGAATACATCCAGGAAGCAGGGGAACTTTTTTCCCCCATAAAGAGAAGTCTCTGTAGGCTCCATGTATCTTAGCTCCAGTGTCCAAGGTCTTTTGGAACATAAAATAGCCAACCAGTTATTTGGAGCCTCCTTCAGGTATTTTCTCTGGCTTTGAGCCTGCTGCTTTCCTCTGGCTCAGTACCACACCTCTGTTCCATGCCTTTTCCTGATTAATGGTTAGAAAGCCCTTATAACAAATATTTATTAACTGACTGTCAATGTGTATCTTTTCAAATGTATTTCAGGACTGCCTTCTAACAAACTGCAAAGGGCCAAGAGGATATGAAACATTCTGTCTTTCCTAAGTCCTCCAAGATCATTTGGGTCTTCAGTGAAAAGGAAAGGGAGCAGGAAAGACAAGAACAAAAAAGGCCGGATGTTGCCACAGTTGAGACATCATCCTCCACATAAATCCTTCATTTCAGACTTCTGCCTTTAGTGTGTATATACATATACATATATATGTATATATGTGTGTATACATATATATATATATGTATGTATGTATGTATGATCAGTAAGAGGTTTCCCAGGCTCTGAGGTGCCTACTAGGAATGTATTTTTAATTTGTCCCTTAGAGAAGAGGTGATATATACATCAATTCTCCTTTTCTTCCTTTCTCCTCCTTTCTCGTCCTTATTTGTTCCAAAACCATAGATGACTACTGGGGAGTGGGGGGGGGAGGTCCTGTTGAGGGTGGGGTGGGTGGAGGAGGACATGACTCAAAAACTGAAAGCTTCAAAGAAATTCCTTCTGTCTGTCACTTTGGCCAGCGTCAACCTGAAGGCCAAGAAAGCACCTATTCTAACAAACAGAAACAATTTCCTTCTGGGATCTCCATCACCTCCAGATCAGATTACCTTCTGGAACCAAACCAAACCGAGATTTGGTCCTGAAAGGCAATTTCTTAAATAGCCATCCATTGATATGCTTAGCACAACATTTTCTCCTGAGACAATGACTTTCTTCTGCTGGCTGAGTGAGTCTAAGATATTACTGTAGAAGTCAAAGTAGCATAGTAGATAGCATGTGGAATCTAGGGTCAAGCTGCTTGGGTTTGAATCCTGCCTCAGACACTTTTATAAGCTCTGCGACCACGGGCAAATCACTTCACCTTCTTCATTAAATTTTCTAATTGGTCCAGTCTCTTCCCTCTCCAATCCATCCCCCACAAAGCCGCCAAATTAATATTCCTAAAACCCAAATCCGTGTCATTCCCCTCCTTGAAAATCTTAAGTGGCCCCTATTGCTTCTAAAATAAACCCCAAAATCCTCAGCCTGGCACGTAAAGCCTTCAACATTATTACTTCTGCTTCTTTTTTTCTGGCTTTATTTCATCTTATTTCTTTTCCTGCTCTCTCCATGTCATTCAAACTGAACTTCAGGCTGTTTTCTGTATACATTCCAGCTCTCGACATCTTCACCATGCCTTTACACCATGCCTAGAATATGTTCACCTCTCCCACTTGTAGAACCCCTTGTTTTCTTTTCATTGCCATTTTAATCAATTTTTTGATTAACAGAAATACGTATTTTTCCTTCCTTTCACCCAAATGAAAAAAAGGAAAAGAAGAACAAAACCCTTGTTAACAAATAGGAATAGTCGAACAAATTTCCTTATTGGCCATATCCTCAAAATGAAATGTTTCGTTCACTGCAGTTCAGGCGCTATTTCTAACATGAGGTCTTTTCTGATCTCCCCCTCCTCACTCCAGTCCGTGGTGTTCTCTCCCTCTTGAAGTCACTTGGCATGCACTTTGCATTTGTTTCCTTGCACACACACAGCACCCTGTAAGAGAATGTGAGCCCCTAGAGAGCTGGGACTGCACTGTATCCCTAGTGCTTTGCACATAGTAGGCTCTTAGTAAATAGTTGTCAAACTGAATCGCATTTACCCCTTAGAACATCAGTCACCTCCGCTTGGTGATGCGTGTACTGCCTACCTTACAAGGTCATGTTTCATTTTTGTGGCTTAGTGGGTAAACTTGGACATGAAGTCCGGAATCAAATTCCTGAGTTCAAATCTGGCCTCAAACACGTACTCACTGTGTGACCCTGGGCAAGTCATTTAATCTCTGCCTCAGTTTCCTTACCTGTCAAATGAGGGTAATAATCTAAACATCTACCTCTCAGGATTGTTGTGAGGGTAAAATGAGAGGATATTTATAAAGTGCTTTGCAAACCTTAGCATTCTATATAAACACTAGCTATTATTAATATATATCCCTAGCACAGCGCTCAGCACACAGTAAGTGATTAATAAATGCTTGTTGAATGAATGAAAAGAAAATACTTAGCAAATCTTAAAGGGCTAAAGAAAAGTAAGAGACGCAGTTGTCAATATACCATTCTCCATCCCTGGCATTAAGGTCCAAGAATTGCTTTTTTCTGAATGTATGCTGAAAAATCTACCTTCTGCCTTCCTCGGCATCCACCTCTGTCCTTATGGCCCCTTGGGACAGTGATGACCAGCTGAATCACTTGGTCCTGGCTTCTCATCAGTTTGCCAGAACACAGGCCAATTGGCTTTCAGGCCAGGGACCATCTGTTTGTGGAGGCTTCTGCCTGATGTCCGTCGTTGGGAGAAGTGCATTTCAGACCAAGCCGAAGGGATTAATGGGTGCTAGGTGACTAGCTTGGCAGCCACTGGAGCCAACTCTGGGGACTATTCAGACTTTCTGTTACAGAGTTTTCCTGAAGGGCACATGATCAGTCTGACCTCAGACTGAAATGAGAAAGAGAAAGAAGTGCCCACAGGCGGAGCCATACTATGAGATGCCCCTCTGTGTTTAGGAAAGTGAAATAATAAGAAATAATGGGAAAATGTTGTTAACCAGATGGTCGATGGATTAAAGGCACATGAAGATAAAACCCTAATTCCTGCGGCTGGTCACTGCTTGGCTGCTGCCGCTGCCTTTGTTATTACTTGACACCCACACTAGATGAAGGCCCCCTGGCAGAGAGGACCCCAAACTGGGCATTCACAGACACTTTCACCAGAGGATCAAGGCATCAGAAAACAGAGCCACATGATGTAAACGGCAAACCCTACCCCATCCAAGGGGAGTGGCACGACTTCTAAGGCATTAAGATTTACAAAGCAACCTCTATACCACAACTCTGGGCCACAGGGAGGGCAAAGATCATTATTATCCCCATTTTACAGAGAAAAAAACTGAGATTCAGAGAGACTAAATGACTTTACCATGGCATTAAAATACTTTGTAAATGTCCAACAGAAGATTCTAGTTTTAAAGCTGGAAGGAACACCAGAGTATGTCTATTTCAGGCCCCTTGCTTTTTCAAATGAGGAAACTGAGTCCCAGAAAGAGGGTGGGACAAATGTAATATAATTCATACACAGGATTATAGCTTTAGAGCATGAGGGGGACATTTGGGGCCATCTAGTGCAACCGCCTCATTTTACAGTGAAGGAAACTGAGGCCCGGAGAGCTTAAGCAAGTCACTTACCCAAGATGACATAGCAAGTGATAGAGGCCACATTTGAACTCAAGACCTCTGACTACAAATACAACACTTTTCCTGTTTCATCGCACTATCTCCTGACTCCAAGGTCAGGGCACTTTTTTAATCTCATGCTGTGTCTCATTTTGTAATGACAGCATGCCTTTACATAGCTGTACTTCTTTCACAACAGCCCCGCTATAACCCACATATAATCCCCAATTTATACAGTGGGAAATTGTGGCTCAGAGAAAGGAAAAGGTTTGCCCAGAGTCAGGACTCAAACCCAAGGTTGTCAATTCCTGATCTGCTGCTCATCTGCTATACTGTGCTGCCTTTGAGTCAGGAAGACTCATCTTCCTGAATTCAAAACTGGCCTCAGATACTTACTAGCTGTGTGACCCTGGGCAAGTCACTTAAACTTGTTTGCCTCAGTTTCCTCATCTGTTACATGAGCTAGAGAAGGAAATGGCAAACCACTCCAGTATCTTTGCCAAGAAAACCCCAAATAGGATCACCAAGTTGCAGGACTGAAAATGACTGAACATCATTTAAGTCCAATTAGAGCAAAGAGATGTGAAAGATACTTGAAAGGAGAATGTTTGTTGATGGCAGAAAGGAAGACTTTCTATATGTGTGACAAAGTATTTGCAGTTGCCTGAAAGAGAATAAAGTTTGAAGCAAAGAAAGCCAGTGAGTTATAAACCACAATAGTCATGAAAGGAGTCCTTCTCTGAGATGCTGGGCTCCCCTGTGTAGGAGAGGGGATTCCTGTGCAGGAAAAAGTGGTGATCAATCTCAGAGGCTCCTTCCAGCACTTGAATTAGGCTATTTTAATAGGCTTCCGTGGAAACATTTAGTCTGAAAAAGAAAGACCCTTGAGGATTCAAATATTCAAAAGGCTGGTCTAGGAAAGAGGAATTAGATTCTTCAACTCAGCCCCAGCTGGCAGGACCAGAAAAAATTTTATCCAAAGTTAAAGAGAGGCAAATTTACCTTTCATGTCATAAAGGGACTTCTTAACAGTCAGAAATGTCAGGGATGTCTGGGAAAGTAGCATGTTTGCTATCATTGGAGATCCAATGGAGGCATGTTGGTTATATTGGAGGAGGCAGTGTTGCTCAGCTACAAGATGGACAATATGACTTCCAAGGTCCCTTTCAATTCTGAAATCTTATGACTTTGCCCTTAGGGACATGCATAATGAAGAAGAATTGGGGCTTGTTGATGTAAGATGGTCCTGACTCATCTCTAAACTTTTAGAATAGTCACTGACATTATGCCTCGTTGCTGTGCTAAGACTCTAGAGAGGGACCCTCAGCTGTGCAAAATCCCATCTTCTAACATGTAACAACATAATCCATTAACCTGAAGCACACTGGGAACCATTTGTGTGCCTGCCTTTTCCTCAGCAGTGAATCTGGTCCTGAAGGACATCACACCTTTAAGTGAAACAGTATGTTGTACTTTGAAGGAGGGAAGGAAGGAAGGAAGAAAAGAAGGAAGGAAGGAAGAAAAGAAGGAAGGAAGGAAAGAAGGAAGGAAGGAAGGAAGGAAGGAAGGAAGGAAGGAAGGAAGGAAGGAAGGAAGGAAGGAAGGAGAAGAAGAAGTCAAGAGGGGAGAGAGGGAGGGAGGAAGGAAGGAAGAAATAAAGAAGGAATGACAAGTAGAAGTTGATTTCCCTGTAGCCTTCCTATCAAGGTACTGGGATCTCCAGATTCATGCAGAGCTTGAGTTATTAAAAGCCTTTCATTAGTCCGTGTTAATGACTCTAACCAGGAGCAGGGCCTATTTGAGCCCAAATGGACCATGAGAGTTGGAGTCTTTCCAGTCCATGTGTTCCTGTGCTTATCCACTCTGACCACAATATGCTGAGATTCCCCTTCCTGTGGCATGGGGCTGTGTTCCCTCACCTGCAGCCCAGGGAGTGTTTTATGAGTGAACAGAACAGCAAGAGAAAGGTCAGAATTGATTCATATTCTTCTGTGAGGGAAATCCACATGAACTTTATTGTCCTGACAAGTCCCTGAGAGAATAAAGGGAGTAAAGCACTCTCTGTAACATGGCAAACTGCCCTTATCTGCCCTTACCTGCCTCAGCCTCTTATTAGCTGGGTGGCCTCAGTTTCCTCATCTGTAAAATGGTGTATAATAATAGCACTGATCTCCCAGGGTTGCTGTGAGGATCAAATGAGATAAAAGAGAATACCCAACACATTACAAACCTTAAAGCACCAAACACTTTCAATGCTGGCTATTGTGATTTCCTGGGGGAAGAAACTAAATTTCTGTCCAGTCACATGAGGTCAAAGGTGTCTCCACCATCCAGACCTCCCTCTAGTTCAAATGAAAAGCAACCCCATCCACAAAAAGAAGGGATTGAGGAAATGGAGAATGAATCATGTCCTTTAGTGGTATTAGAAGAGAAGGATGAAGTAGCCTCCACATGGGGTGATATTATCATACTCACGGAAATAAAGCAATTGATTTATGAAACAGGAAGGCAGGCGCTCCTGCCAATAGCCCTGACCAGGGCACCAGCATCTCCCCATGGCCAGCACACAAAAGCAGGGAGAGCACGAACCTCTGTGTTTGTGTCTAGGCTGGGCATTATTTATGCTGCGATGCAGCAGGGAGGCAGGAGCTGCTGCCAATCACACTAACAAGGGCACCCACATCAAAACCGTGTTTGTAGGAAAGAGGGAAAGCAAAGGATTTAGGCAAGACTTCTTAGGATCCTAACTCTAGAGCCCTCCTTCAGCAAGTTTTGGACATGCAGCATACAGCAGAGAAGACTTAATAACCATTGGTCATTTCTTGAGCTAAACAGATACCATGGAGATCTTATTCATGAGGTCTCTAGCTTACTGATTCCTTCATTGGAGAACCCTGCTCACTTTCATTTAAACATGCTCTGTAGCCCAGTTTGCTGCTACAGAATGAGTTTGACCAGGTTCAAAACATCAACCACTGTTTACTGCCTTTTAAGATGCCCTGTCACCACCCACAGAAGGAGATTTCCCAGTTCCCACTCTCCAAAGTCATCCCCTGTGCTTTTGTGGGGACAGTGAAGTTTTTACTGGCCAAAATATAGTAACAAAATCATCAGACTTTGCTACTGGCAGAAATATATAATAAAAAGAGGAATCCGTTCTGGATTGAATTCAGAGAGGATCTTGGGAATGGGTCATAATGACTGTACCAGAAAGCTTTGATCCCTGACTCAGACTTAGGAGTTGAAAAGGAAGGACCTCATCTTAATTTGGGGCGCTATTCCTGGCTTTCGTTAGCTGGTGTGATGCCAACTTTAGACACTATGCCCTGGCAGACTGACATTGATCCAGCAGAACTGAGATGCCAAAGTAGACTAGGAGACCAGCAGAACTCACTGGAGCAATAAGCCCCAAGAGGAACAGGGACAGCAGAGGTGTGGTGCTAAGGAGGAAGCCATTAATGATAAATAATAATAACAGCTAGTGTTTACATAGCACCTTAAGGTTTACAAATATTATCTCATTTAATCCTCACAACAACCCTGGAAGATAGGGGCTATATTATTCCCATTTTACAGAAGAGGAAACTGAGATAAACAGAATTTAAGTGACTTGCTCAGTTAATGTCTAAGGCCAGTTTTGAACTCAAATCTTTCTTCCTGACTCCATATCCATTGCTCACCTGGCTGCCTTGGTGATCAAAGGAGCAACACACCTATCAGAGTGTGAGCAGCACAGTGACATCACCAGAATCAATAGTCCCTCGAGTGTCAAGGTTGTGATTGTTCCTCCACATGTTTCCTGGTGTGTGATCCCCATAGATGTTCACTCTTTCTACTGGTTGTGTACATGTTTGTGGAAGAGTGAGCCCTATTGTTTTGTGGAGGGATGGAATGTTCTATTCCAAATCTTCTTACCATGCTATTTCATTAAATGCTTTTTGTGTGAACTGTGTCTTTTCACTGGCTAGATAAAAATTAAATAGACCAGTGGGGACTCATGTGCTATTATTTTGAGTGGTTTTAGACCCAACCATCTCTTCTGAGGACTCTGCATGACAGAAGTAAGTGGTATAGGTGCTCCCCTATATCTTCATGGAAACATGGTCTAGTAGAAAGTGCTAGAGTTGGAGTAAAGAGAACTGGAGTCTGATTTTGGTCCTGACACTTTCTTATTCTGTGACCATGAACAAAATCACTTCTCTGAGCCTCAATTTCCTCATCTGTAAATTGAAGGATGTGCAGCTAGGTGTGGTGCAGTGCTGGCCCTAGAGTCAGGAGGACCTGAGTTCAAATGTGATCTCAGACACTTACTAGCTATGTGACCCTGGGCAAGTCACTTAACCCTGTTTGCCTCCATTTCCTCATTGGTAAAAATGAGCTAGGGAATGAAATGGCAAACCATTCCAGTATCTTTGCCAAGAAAGCTCCATATAAGGTCGTGAAGAGTCAGATACAACTAATTGAGTAAACAACAAGATGGAGATAGTAACGCTTGCCCTGCCTACCTCAAAGGGAAAGAAAAGCTTTATGTGCCACAAAAATGGAAGCTCTTATAATTCACTCCCTTCCTGCTGAGAGGTGGTTCAGGATTTTCATTAGATTATTTAGAGGGATTTCCTGAACGTGACATCCACCTTCCCTAAGAAACATTTTAAGATATTCCTGGGCATCCAAGAAGCAATTTTTTAGTCTGAAACGAAAACTAGGCCTAGTGACTGCGGCCGAATCTGGAACCACTTAATACTGGCAGATAAGGCAGGTTGAGGCAACAGCTTCTGTAGAGCTATTTTTGCTTTCATTAGAGCCTTGTCAGGAAATATTTCTTATAGGTGTTAAATTCAGGTTTATTTTTACAACCTACTTAGCTCCCCAATTTCTCTTCAGCCTGAAATATTTAAGGCAATTTGTACAAAATGTTTAAAAATAATAAAAGCTCAGACTTATACAGGCCTTCTTATAAAACACCTTGCTCACAATACTGGGTAAGGTTGGTAGGACAAATATCATCAACCCATTTTGCAGATCAATGAGTCAAAAAATGAGTATTTATTAAGGACCTACTATGTTCCAGGGACTGGAAAATAGATACACTAGAAGCCAGAGAGTGAAGTATTTTCAGTTTGGAATTTTTGCTGCTCCTAGAATTTTCCAAGGTTCCCAAGAGACCCTGCTTTCTAGGAGAAAGTCTATTCCGTGCGTGCCAACCCTCCTCCCCTCCCCCAGCCCTTCACCCCTGGTACATTGGACATCACTAGTCTCCGTTGGGACACTAAGCCTTTCACAGTCAACCAGCAATTTCAACTTCATTTGGACAGGAAAGATATAGGACCCCAAACTTCCCCCTTACCCCCTTATAGGTCCAAGCTGACAGTTGCAGAGACCTGGGTTTGAATATTCAGACACTTTTTACTGGCTGTATGACTATGAGCAATTCACTTAATCTTTCTCTGACTCACTTTTCTCATTGTGTAAAGTGGAAATAATGAAATATAAACTTAAACCACAGTTGAATAACATAATTTGTAATGATAATAACATAGGTAACAGCTCTATGGCACTTTAAGGTTTAAGGCTATAAAGTATTGTAAGATTTACAAAATCCTCCATTATACATGTTATTTCATCCTCACAACAACATTGTGAGACAGATTCTTTTATTGTCCCCATATTACAGTTGAGAAAAATGAGGCTTTGTGATGCCCAGGACCACACAACTAAGAAGTGTCTGAGCGCATTTGAACACACGATTTCCTGACTCCAAGTTCAACACTCTACCGATGCGCCAGCTAGGTTCATAATTATCGTCAGCATCATATGTCGGTGATGTGTGATGATGGATCAGCAGGAGATGAATTCATAGGGGAACTTCAGGAAGTCTACAAGATACACGTGAAAAAAAAGTTGTTTTGCTTGAGAGAGAAAAGATATTAGAGATATCTGTCAGCCGTTCCAGCAACAGAGAAATGAAACATCTTCTCCTGATATTCTGAGGAATTGGGGGTGAGGGAGGGGCTGTTGAGGGTGTTGCAGTGGATAGAATGTTGGGTCTGGAGTTAGGAAGGCTTACCTTCGTTAGTTCAAATCCAGCCTCAGGGGGATATATAAATACAATATAATTATACACATGTGTATGTATGTATTACTGGGGGATCAGACACTTACTAGCTGTGTGACCCCGGATAAGTCACTTCACCCAGTTTGACTCAGTTTCCTCATCTGTAAAATGAGCTGGAGGAGGAAATGGCAAACCACTCCAGTCTCTCTGCCAAGGCCAAATGTCAGACACAACTGCAATGACTGAGCAACAACAACAACAAAGGAAACATTAGATTACAATCCCTCACAAACCTGTAGGAAAACATTGTCACCTTTTTATGGGGACTGAGAATGTATCTACTGACAAGAGTAGTTACCTAGAAAAGCCAAGGGTATGATGTAAGTATTTAAACATCTCGGAATCATTCTTTAACTTCTTTATTGTACATATTGTTTCACCTCTTTGTTATTTATTAGCTTTATTTTGTATTTAATAGCAATCCTTTTACATTCATTCATTCATTCAACAAATATTTATTAAGCAAAAAAGTAGCTATTTGTATAACTACTATTTATGTTTATAATCCTTATATAATATTATATATGTTTATAATCATTTATAAAGTCCTTTTAGGTTTGCAAAGTACTTTAAAGATATTGTCTCTTTTTTTCTCACAACCACTCTTAGAGGAAGGTGCTATGATGATCCCATTTTACAGATGGAGAAACTGAGGCACCAGGGGGTGAAATGACTCAACCTCAGGAGTCGCACAACTTGTAAATGTCTGAGGTCAGATTTGAACTCAGGTCTTCCTGACTCCAGGTTTTGTGCTGTATCCATAAAGCCACTCTACTGCCCACTAATTTTCTCCGTCCCCGTGAAATTCTTTCCCAATTGAATAACTGCCTAATTGATTCATGGTTTCTGCCTGGTCTGTTGATAGAATGCACTGGGTAGAGACAAAGAACAAAATATCAGCCTCCACCTAGAACATACATAGAACACAGGGTTCAAGAGATGAGGGGCACCCCTGAGATTTACACATTTCCCTATCTCCTAAATGAATGGTAGCTACTCCTTGTCTCCTTACCTTGTGATTTTTTTTCTGTTGATGTGAGCAGCTGGCTTACTAACTCTGTTTATGACTCTACCATGACCCAAATGCACAGCAAATTTGTATTTTGGCTTAGAATTTGACAAAGCACAGTTCTAGACAATATAGGGCTAACTCTCCTCCCCTCCCCATCAACAGATTCATTGCTTTACTTTTGTTTTGATATTTTCCAAGAGGCAAGCTTTGATATGCAAGCTAGTCGACTCCACATGTTGTGTTGTGAAGTTTTAAAGCCACCAAGTCTATTAATTCTGGAAAGTATCAATGATATAATAGGTGGGTGAAATTTTACTTTCCCAAAGCATTTTTCTTTGTTCCCATCCCACTTTTCCCTCTACATTCTTTCCGTTGCAGCTCGCTCCCTCCCATGGTCTCTGGTACTGCTAGTACACAGATAACTCTCAAATCTCTGTTTCAGATCCTGTGACATCATTTCCAAGCACCAAATCGGCATCTCCAACTGCCAACCAGATACCTTCACCTATATGACCTCCTCTGCCCCCAAGCCAGTCCCGTGACTATCAAAGTTCAGATACAACAGACTGGTACCCCTAGCTCTCCACAATCAAGTGCCCCCTTCCTTGACAGTCTTGTCTCATGAGCTTCCATTCATTCATTCTAGGGTTCAAGAAACTAGGTTTCTCTTTGTCTCTGAACATGCCTCCGCTATCCTGCCTCCAGACCCTTGTTCTTGCTGTGCTAAATGTCTTCCCTAACCTCCTTCTAGGGTTGAATTCCTACCCATCTTTTATAACCTAATGTATATAGAATCACAGAATTCCAGATTGAAAGAAAGCTCATCAGTGATCTAATTTAACCTCAACCCAAGTGAAATTCCTATTATCATATAACTGAAAAGTGGCCACCTAACCCACTGGAAACCTCCAGTGAGAAAGAATCTACTGCCTCTCCAGCCAGCCCCATTCCCTCTGGGGCAACTCTAATTATTAGGAATCACTTCTAGCGCATTAATACAGTCTATTGTACATATGTAGATATATAAAAGCCAAGTTCAAAACAGATACAAGATAATTGAGAGGAACTTAGATGATTGAAATAGCTGGGGGATCAGAAAATGCTTCTTGTAAGAAGTAAAGCTTGAGCTGAGTCTCAGAGGAAATAAAGGATTTTAAGAAGTGAAACTGAGGATGAAGTGCATTCCAGTCAGGGAGAAATCCCGTGCCAAGGCACAGAGAGGGGAATGGCTTGATACATGTGGGGAACAGTAAAAAGGCCAGTTTGCCTGGACCAGGGATCATGGTGAAGGGAATAATTTGCAATGAGGCTTGAAAGGTATGTTGGAGCCAAATTGTGAAGAGTCTTAAATGCTGAACAAAGGAATTTATATTTGAACTGAGAGTCGACGGGCAACTAATGGAGTACATAGCATAAAGTCTGGGTTTGGAGGCTCAGATATAGACTTTAGGAAAAATCACTTTGGCAATTGAGTGAAGGATGGATTCAGGTGGAGATGGGCTTGAGGCAGGGAGACCAATTAGGAGGCTATTACAATAGTCCAGGGGAGAAGTGATAGGGACTTAAACAAGACTGGTGGCTGTGCGAATGGAGAGAAAGGGACACATATGAGATATTGTAGAAATAGAAACAAGATTTGGCAGTTGGATATGTAGGCAGCTAGATGGCTCAATGGAGAGAGCTATGGGCCTGGAGTCAGGAAGACCTGAGTTCAAATCCAGCCTTAGTTACTTAATAGTTGTATGAGCCTGAGCAAGTCACTTAACCCCTGTTTGCCTCTGGAGTAGGAAATGGCCACCCACTCCCATATCCTTGCCTAGGAACCCCATGGACAGTATTGATGTGATACGATCCCCAGGATCATGAAGAGTTGGACACAACTGTATGACTGAACAACAACAAATAGGGTAAGAAAGCTTTGAGTCAAGGATGAGGCCAGGACTACAAACCTAGGTGACTCATGAAAGGATGATGTTCTTACCCTCAAGAGTAATGGAGAAGTTCAGAAGAACTGGTTGTGGGGGAAAGATTATGGTTTCTATTTTGAGATGCCTATGGGACATCCAGTTTGAAATGTCAGATAGGAAGTTGGCGATGTGATATTGGAAATCGGGAGAAAAACTATGGCTGGATATTGGAGTCATGTGTATAAAAGGAATAATTAAATCCATTGGGAGCTGATGAGGTCACCAAGTGAGAGAGTACAGAAAGAGAAGAGAAGAAGGCCCGGGACAGAGCCTTGAGGGACATCCACAATTAGGAAGCCTAAATCTGCTCCTCAGCCACTTCTTTGCAGTACTCCCAATTTTGCTTTCTGGGGCCGAACAGAGTAAATAATCCCCCTTTTAAATGACATAGCCTTTGAAATACTTAAAGACAGCCATTGCCCTCACCCCCAGTTCTCTCTTCTCTAGACTAAACATCCCATTTCCTTCAGCTAATCTCCAAATATCATTTCTATGGTGCCTCCCCGGACTCCCCTGTAACCACAATGTGGCTTGCTGCTGCTGTGGCTGTGTAAAACCAACAACAAGAGCACACAGAAAGGCTGCCGACACATATTCTTTGATCTGATTTTCTAAGGAAAGAAACTTGAAGGGGTTAACAATCTCGGTTTAATTAAACATACATATATCATTCACTTAGGTCAGGGGGGAAAGATCAGCCCCCTGAACTTCAGGGCATACAAACAGAAATTACAAACAGATTCTAAACAGAGAAAATAACACAAACCAGCCTATCCACAGTAATACATAGTTACCAGAGAAATACCAACATCTGTCTTGGTTATCAAAACCAGGGTGGGGCGCTATTTCAACAGCTTGCCCAGAGTCTTGTCACTCTTTCAATGAGTGTACCCCCAAAAGTGAAATGCTAACCTTCCAACACATATACTCTGCTCAGGGCACTGGGGGCTCGAGGCTCACCATCCAAGGTGTGGGAAAGCACCGTATTGAATACAAATCAATGACTCTCCACAGCCTCAGTGCTAAGAAGCATTTCAAGACAAAAGATCCTACTTTACCTGCCCCATTCAAAGGCCATACTCATCAAAGCCCTCGAATCCCAAAAGAGAAGAACAGCAAAAAATCCTGCCCCGATTACCATTCCAGCTCCCAATGAGTAACTGGAACTTTCTTCCTCCATACCCACTCTCCCTTTCCTTATTTTTTATACCTTTTTACTATACCTCTCATACAATTGTGTATGATTGTGAGTTTTGGTTTATCTATGTATGTGTTTTGTCTTTTCTAAACTGTGAACTCTTGAGGATGAGGACCCTGTGTCTCTCCCAGAATGTGGATTGGGTGCTCATCTGAGAGTCAGGTCACCCTGAGAAAATCACAACCTCTCTATACCTCAGTTTCCTTATCTGTAAGATAATGGTTAGACTCAGTGACTTGCTAGCTTCCTTCTGGCTCTATGTCTATGGGCCCAAGACCTAGCACAACGTTCTACAGGCAATGGGTATTTGATCAACATTGATGGTCCTTGCTTCCATTCCTATCAATCCCATCTAATATTGTGGTTTTTTTTATAGGTGGAGCGAGAAGAGTTTAGGAAATGAATGCTTAGCTGGCAAGAGAAGAGAGTCTCTCACACACTGATTTCCAGTGAAAGCTCCACACTAGCTCCACACTTACGGTGGACACATGCAAAGAATGTCACTGCACGTAGGAGTAGCAGCTAGAAGCCATCTGGAGAAAGTAACTGAACAGAATAAGCAAGGAGGATTCTTAGAATATTTCCTCAATGAAAACTGTGTCCTACTCTGCTCCTCTCACTTGAAAACCACCCAACTGTGTGGAAACAACCGATGTCCCTAATTCCACCACTAAGCTGCTGAATACTCTAGTTATCCATAAAAGCATATTATTGGCTATCTGCAACATGCAAGGCCCATGCCTAAGTACAGAGGAGGATACGAAGAAGTTCTAGACCAGCCTGTGCTCTCAGGAAGCTTACCATTTAGCCAGAGATATAGAATAGATACATCAGTCAATACAAATTTATTAAACACCTGCTATGTGCTGGGCACTGTGTTAAGCACTAAAGTTAAGAAGAATGGCAGCAGTCTGTGCTCTCAAAGAGCTCACATCCTAATATGTATATGAATACATCCATATAAAACCATTCCTAGTTGTCAAATAAATGATACAGAAAATCAGTTCAGAGGAAGCAGAGATCATTTAGGTGTAGAGTGATTGGAAAAGCCTTCTCAGACACACCTCAGAGGATATACACAACTGGATTAAGGTATTGATCAAAAAGTATTGATGAAGCAGCTATTTATTGTGTGCCAAGCACTGAGATTATGGAGACAAAAATGAAATAGTTCCTGCCCTCTGGAGGTTTAAATTCTATCAGAAGAGATGACAGGTACATGTGTAAATATCACCCCCAAAATTTAGGGGAGGTAATTTAGGAGAGAGGTACAAACAGATGCTGGGAAGCGGGGAGGGGCAGTGTCAGGAAAGGCCTCATAGAGATGATATTTGAGCTGTCCATTGAAAGAAACTAGGAATTCTAAGAGGTGGAGGTGAGGAGTGAGTGCATTCCAAGCAAGGGGGATGACTTATACAAAGGTACAAGAGATACGAGGGGTAAGGTGTATAAACAATAGCAAGATTTGACCATAAAAGGAAATAAAATATAAAGATCCTGGAAAGCTAAGTTGGAGCTAGATTGTGAAGGGCTTTAAATGGCAAAGGGAGAAGTTTACATTTGATCCTAGGGGTAACAGGGAGCGTTTAGAGTTGATTGAACATAGCAGTGACACAGTCAGATCTGTGCTTTAGGGGTAACAGGGAGCGTTTAGAGTTGATTGAACATAGCAGTGACACAGTCAGATCTGTGCTTTAGGGATATCACCGTTGCAGCTATTTGGAGGAGGGAAAGCCTTGAAGCAATTCAAATAACTGGACTAGACTAAGAAGAACATTACAGATAAATGAGAACAGTGTAAGTCAAAGTGTAAAAGTAGGAGTGAAAATGATCTTGTGCACAGAAGAGAACAGCAGGAACTTCAGAAGGAAACACAGACAAGCTGGATAGTTTTGAAAGCAGCATACTGAATTTCTTATAGTCCTTTTAAAGCAAATGGTATAATAGAGATTCACAGTTTGACATATCTCTCTTCTACTTTGTATGTGGAAACAGGTTGAGGTTTTTTTGGTGTTCTTTAAATTCAGAATTTTAAAAAGATAATTTAATTTTAAAAAGAAAAAGGTCTTTTCAAGGGAGAATGAGTAAGCCATCCCAGCTTATGAAATATTGTGAAGAAATATAGACCTTGAAAGGGATATAAGAAATGACCATACCAGTGACTCTAGATAAATATTTCATGAAAAAATATACAACTACAGGATGTAGGAGAAAGTGTGCAGGACAAAAACTGAGGAGGATTGGGTTTTCAGTCTGATTTGCCCAGGACTGATTGGTGCCTTTGTCCCCCTGAATCTCACTTCATCCGTCCAATGAGGGGCTTAGAAGTTCCTTCCCTCTTTGGCTCACTTTTGAACCACCTCCAGGGCTCCCCGCTGCCATTCTCACTCGAGCTAGTCCATATGTACATTGTACTCGGTCAGCTAACTTTTCTAAACCACTGCTCTTACTAAGCATCTCTCTTAAACATTCAATGGTTCCCCAATGCCTATAGAGCGGAGTTTAGACTTTGCAGAGTCTGACAGAAAGCCACCTCACCTCTTCATGTCTCTGAGCCAAGATGTGACAAACCAGGCTAAAGGCATAAGAAATCACAGTGTAAGTGTTTGAGGTTTGGGGCACATGCAGGAGGGGGAGCATGGTGGAGCTTTTCTTCTAGCAGCTGTAATTTCGCTTTTCCATTTCTGGGGGAGGATGGGGCAGCCTGGTACAGGGGGAAGAGCCCTGGAATTGGGGGCAGGAGGCCTGAAACGGGTGCAACTTGGGATTTGGAGTGCCTCAGTTGTAGAATTTGAGGGTTGAACTAGGGGACCTCAAAGCTCCCTTCCAGCACACTTCAGTCTCTTCTCCTCTCCTTGTCACTCAACCAGAAAAGACACACCCCCTTTTTCTCCACATAAGAGGGAAACACATCAGGTCCAGGGGCCTCCTGGTTCGCTTGGCTTCTTTCAAGACCCAACTAAAATCCCACCTTCTACAGGAAGCCTTTCCTGGTGCCTCTTCATTCCAGTGATTCCCCTCTTTTAATGATTTCCTATTTATCCTGCATATAGATTGCTTTGAATTTATTTGTTTATATGTTGCCTTCCCCCATTAGCTTGTAAGCTCATTTAGGGCTGGGACTGTCTTTTGCCTCTTTTCTGTAACCCCAGTCTTAGCACAGTGCCTAGCACATAGTAGGTACTTCATAAATGTTTAGTGAACTGAACTGAATAGTGCCTTCCTTCCCTGAATGATTTCCTATTTATCTGGCATATAGCTCGTTTGTATACTTTATACATATTCCTGTACATACCTGTTTACTTGGACAGTGTTTGCTGTAGATACTGTTTGTATCCACAACCAACTGACAATATTTCATGAACTGATTTTCCTCAGAGCTCAGTCATCAGCAAATTAAGTAATTTTTTTAGACATGTTAGAAAGTTAAATACCAACTTATGGGACAACAGCAGCTTAGCATATTATGGTAGAAGAATGTAAGGAATTGTATGTAGAAAGAAGCCATGCAACTTAGCCAGGGTCCCACAGATAGTAAACAGGGGAGGCAGAACTGGGCCCCGGATGACCTTTCCACCGGTCCCTACTGCCTCATTAGATCAACGAACTAGAACTGGAAGGAACCTCAGAGGTCTTCTATGCCAACCCCTTCACAGATTGGTAGCTCGGATTTATATAGTGCTTTAAGATTTTCAAAGCACCTTATGTATATTATCTTACGTGACCCTCACAATAACCTAGGTGAGATAGATATTATTATCTCCCCTTTTACAAATAAGGAAACTGAGTCAGAGAAAGGTTAAGTGACTTACCCAGGATCACGGAGCTAGTCAATGTCTGAGGCAGGATTTGAACTCAGATCTGAACTTTCTGACTTCAATTTAGACATTTTTTAAAATCTCTATTATACCACGTAGCTGCCTTCATTTTATAGATGAGGAAACTGAAGTCTGGGTTGAAGGAAGAGCCTTGCTCAAGGTCTCACAATAAGGCAAGATTTGAAAACACATCCTGTGACTTCAGTACCAAAGCTCTTGTACCCCACTGCCCTGCCACACCCCTGAAAAACCCCAGCGAGATCACTTTGTCAGTATCCTCAGTGGAGTGTAATAGGGTAGGAAGCTGGTCTTCAGAGGTAATTACGGACACCCTTTCTTCCTATTTTTGTCGTCTCTCCTATGAAAGATTGTCATGCTTTTCTTTGGTTCTCAGCTACTATCATGTTTTTAATATCACCTACATTTTGTGGGCTTATTGAAATATTATACAAATTAGAAACTTGGGCCTTGCTACAGTAGTTTTAGACAACACCTAGAAAGTCGTTGAAAGCTAGGTCTCAAACATTTACAGATCATAGATGGTCGAAGTGAAGCTGTAGTTTGGTTACTGGGACATCAGATGGGGCCTTCACTTGCATTTGGGCTTCTTCCCAGAAGAGGCACCTCTATCAACTGATAAAAACAGGCAATCTGAAACAGAGATAGATGAAGAGAGAATATAAAAACCAGTCAATGCTGAGCCTGAATGCTTGCCAAATTTCATTTTTTTTAACACAGCCATTTTATAACTAGAAAGTGACAAAAAAAACCCACAAAGACCAGAACCTGCCAAAAACCTTGTTTTTCACAGCTATATAGTCCTAAAATTAAAAAAAGCATCAAGTCTGGGGAAAGAAATACATATACATGTATATATATTTATGTATATACATATCTGCATATATGTCTATATTTCCAGCCTCAATGCCATATGCTTGTATATACACATATGTATAAATATGTATATGCGTATATATACACACATACACACACAATGCCAATGTAGAATGAGGATAAGCAGAGTTGCTGAGTGGCAGTGTCCACTGCTTGAGGATCCTGGGTAATTTTATTGTCAGGTCTCGGTTGACTCTAATGTGATAGGTTGAGATTTTTCTTTTCTTTTCTTTTTTTTGCTGCTCCAGGTACTTAGGTACCTCCAGTCTTCTCTCTCAGAGAGAACATATAATGTAGGGAGGAGAACACTGCTCTGGCCATCGGAAAACCCCCATTTGACTCTCAGCTCTGTCACTTATTGGTCACTTTTTTCCCTTTGAGAAAGTCATTTTACCTGAAACCTACTCACCTGAGCTTCAGTTTCTTCACCTACAAAATGATAACAAGGAGACTTAGAGTAACTGGTATTTGAAGAATGTACTTTTAAAGTTATGACATTCTATATAAATGTGACCTATTATTGGAAAATCTTTTTCAACAAGCAAACCCTGCCCGATGTCTCTGAACACCAAAGCTCTTCACCATTTATGATTCCACTTCAGGGATTTAGGTATGTATGTTCAAAACAAGGGCATGAAATACAATAAAGAGAGACAGACAGAGACATGGAGACACACACACACACACACACACACACACATTTATTTTTTATTTTCCAAGAATCAAAAATTACATTATTCAAACCTCTCTAGTGCATGCCTTATAAACTCACAACATTCTTGATTTCCCCAAAGAATGCAATCTCCTTGAGGGCAGGAGCAATATCATTTTTGTCCTTGTATCCCCAATGCCTGGCACATAGTAAGCATTTAATTGGGGTACATAATTGGGGTACATGAGCAGTATGGAAGTGTCCTGTTCTTATATTTAGGGAGACCTGGGTTCAAATCCTTCCTTCTATATTTAGTCATTTGTGACATCTCTGAGCCTCAATTTCTTAATTTGCAAAATGGGCATAAGAATATCTATGAAATCCACCACATAGGATTATTATAAGGATTCAGGGAGATAATGTATATAAATCACTTTGCAAAGCTTAAAGTAGTCTAGAACTTTCCAAAATTCTTATTATTATGATTAGAAAAGTGGAAGGGAATAAGCATTTATATAATGCCTACTATGCGCCAAGCACTGTGCTAAGTGCTTTTACAAAGAGTATCTCATTTGATCCACACTGCAACCCTGGGAGGTGTATCCTTTTATTTGCCTCATCTTACATTAGAGTAAACTGAGGCAAATAGAAGTTAGGTGACTTGTCTAGGGTCACATGGCTAGTAAGCGTCTGAGGCCAGATCACCTAACTCCAGGCTCAGGACTCCATTTACTGTGCCACTAGCTCTTATTATTAGTAACATTTATTATAGTATTGTAATATTTGGGGTATGGGGGCTATTTGGAGAGGACTCGCACCTCTGGGAGGGCTTGCTGAGCCCTTCTCAGGGCCGATCATCCACTTTGGGCATCCATCTGGCACTTAATTCTCCCCTGTGGTTCTAAGAAGCCGTAGCATGAAAAGTGGCCACGCCCTGGTAAAACCATCTCTGCAGATGAGCTAAACCAGGTTAAGGGGAACAGACCTCAGCCCTGAGTTTTAACTCAAAGGTGATTTAGAGGTTTGTCTTCGTCAAGCACGTGAAGACTTCCCCCCAATGGAATGGGTGGATGAGAACGATTTGTTCCGACAGCCATGAGATGGCTGAATCAAGCACTGTGGAGAGCTTGGAGCCTGGTCACACGCAAAGACGCCAGGATCATCCACTGCACCCCTGGCCCTTGCCACTCATCTTGACTTTTGTCTTGCTGCTGAACTCTCATGACTCTGGGAGGGAAAGTGAGGCTAAGATATCACTCCATGATGTCATTGATCCTCTTCCAAAAGAAAAAAAGAACAATGACAACAGCAATTATTATTATTAATCATTGTGGGGGGGCGGGGCAAGGAATCTTCTTTGGGATCTAATTCTCATGAACCTGAACAGCGGGACCATTCGTATTCTGATGCCGCACTCATAGACAAGAAGGACGGTATGACTATCTCTGTTTTAGAAGAACTGAAAATAGGAGCTGCGTTCTTTCTTGACCCCTCCAAGTACAGGAGATGCCGGACCTTGGTAAGGAAGGTGGGAAGGGTTGCTAGACAGAAATCTCGACAGCTAACAAAAGCGATAAGCCAAATCTGTTCCTCAAAATGTGCAATCTTTTTGAATCCTCTCTGGAACCCAGAAAGTGTCAGGGATTATGCTGAAATACCTGCCCACAACTCAGCCAGCTTGTGTGTCTTTTCACCACCAAAAAAACCGAGACTCGGGAAATCTGTCATCCGTCATCTTCGAGGGGAATCTTGGCTCCCATCTGGGTGTAAGTGAACTTCACGAAGACATTTCCATGAGAATTCACAAAGTGAAGAGAAGGCAGAGTTCTGCTTTGGTGGCAGGCAGACAGGCAGTTCCTTCGCTCCACATTTCTCCAATGTGTTGTTTGTTTTCCCTTCTCATTACTGCTTCATATTCCATAAGGAGAGAACATATTTTCACCCAAACTGAAATATGTTCATATCAATATTTGGTTCAGACTCTGTGACAATTTTCTCCCCTGGCATCAGAGTGACTGCTGTTCAATAGCAAACATTCTGTATTTACAGTATCAACAAATGCTCTAGGGTTTTTAATTCATACTAATCCTGACAAAATGATTTGTTTTTGTTTTTAGATCTTCGTGGTAAGAAGTGATATTGAGGCCCCCAAAGAATTCTTTGTCAATGAAACCTACATGCTCAGGCATATAGCATGATCCAGCGGAATGATCGCTTCACACTAGATCAAGGAAGACCTGGATTCTGCTTCTCTCATTTATCAGCTGTGTGACTCTAAGGAAATCACTCTGATCTTCATTTTGAAGATCATGAGCGTAATATCTAGGGTACCTACTTCACAAGGTTGTTTTGAGGTTCAAAGGAAGCTGTTGTCTATAAAGAGCTTGATAAACATTCGGCTCTTTGTTGGCACTTCTAATAAAAAAGTATCAACCAAGGCTTTAAGATCTCACATTTTTAAAAACATGGTCAGCCAGCTCACTCAGGATTAAATTTGGGAGGATCACCCATGGCTATCATTCATGGAGTCATTTCTAGAATTGCCCTGAAGAATCAGGGAGCTCAACAGTCTTCTCCAAGAAACCTAAACTTGGTTTGCTGCCATGCCAGTAGATTGCGGTCAAGGCCTCTGCAGAAATTTTGTACCATCAAGGCCTCAGAAATACTTACAGGATACAGGGTAGGGAAAGAACAGGGAAGCTTCAGCTGAGCTTCGGTGGTGTTCTGGAGTGATGTTCTGGAGTGTTTAATTCATCAAATGTTAGATAGGATTAACTTCAATATTAGGTGATTAGATTAGACAATTTGCAGTCAGTGTATATTTAGAAGGACCCAGTGTCCTTTCTTTTATATTACCTGATACCACCCATGATTAGCCCTTGCCACCTCAGGCCTAGATTACTGCCACTTAACTGGCTTCCTTGTCTCTCTAGTCTCTCCTTTATTCAATCACCCTCTCATCTTCCTTCAGAACCACCTTGGTCACGTCAGTCCTCAAAACTCTTCAATGGCTCCCTGATCTCCACCAAATACAATTCAAAATTGTTAGCCTGGTTTTTCACACCCACTACAATCTGACCCTAAGATAGTTTTCTGGTTTTATCTCCCAATACTCTCCCAGCACTTCCCCCTTCCCCTAGTTTGAGTTACTCATCACTCCCCAAATGGACATTGCATTTCTTGAGCCCCACACATTTCTTCACATCATTTCCTCCTGTTCATCTTTCGAGACCTTTCTCAAATGCTACATCCTCCACAATGCGTTCCCATAGCCAGAACTGAATCAATCAAATCAATTAAGTTTTTATTAAGCACCTGCTATACGCCAGATTCAGATGCTGGCGCTACAAATGCAAAAATTGAAACAATCCCAAATCACAAGAAGCTTATATTCTAATAGGGAGATAATAATTAGATATACATATGCAGGCATACATATGTACAAATATACATATGTTATGTATATATAGACATACATATATAAGTATATATGTTATATATAATTATATGTACATATGTATGTATATATATACTTGTATATATACATATAAGTAATATTTATGTAAAACATTGAATACAATATTAGCCAAAAGGTTATATAAAGCAACATATAAAAAAGATTACACAATAGTGCAGAACTAGTTCAATATTAGAAAAAATGTAAATGTAATAGGTCATGTTAATTACCCCAAAAATGAAAATCACATGATTGTATCAGTAGTCACAGAAAAGGGTTTTGAGAAAACATAACACTTTTATGATTAAGATTTAAAATCATAGATATAAGTGAACCTTTCTTTAATATGCTAGATAGTATGTATCTACCAAGAACTAATATTACCTTTGATGGAGAAATGTTATAGACCTTTCCTCTAAAACCAAGGGCAAAGAAAGGATGTCTATTTTATAACTATTATATATATTATATAGTTATAGAAATTCTAACTATAATGTTAAGAAAAAGAAATTGAAAGAATAAACACAGGCAAAGAAGAAACAAAATTTTCACTTTTTACAGATGATATGAAGGTTTGCTGAGGGGACCTTAAAGACTCAGCTAAAAAAAATCATTGAAACCATTAACTTCAATAAATTGGTAAGATATAAAGGCTACCAACAAAAATGATTAGCATTTCTGTTATATTACCAACAAAATCCAATAGAAAAGATAGAAAAGGAGATTTCATTTAAAATCAAGACAGAATGTATAAAATATCTAGGAGTCCACCTACCAAGAAACTCACAGGAATGACATAAAGAAAACTATAAAGCACCATTTACAAAAATCAAGAAAAATTGTAAAGTAATTAATTGTTCATGCCCATGACAATTTTTAAAACTGTAATACTACCTAAATTAACTTGCAGATTCAGTGCCATATTAAACTCTCAAAGGATTAGTTTATAGGATTCAATAAAATAACAAAATTTATCTGGAGTAACAAAAAAGGAAAAAATGAAATAAAAGGGGAGGAAAGGGCCTCCCAGTGCCTGTTCTCAAGTCATACTGTAGGGCAGTAATCATCAAAAGTACCTACTACTAGTTAAAAAATAGAAAATTTGATCAGAGGAACACATTAGGTATTCAAAACCCAGAAGCTGCCGTAGATGATAGCACAGTTTTTGATAAACACTAGAACATCAACTACAGGGATGACTTACAATGCAACAAAACCTGCCGGAAAAATTGGGAAGTATTTGGAAGGAAATTAGGCTTAGACTAACATGTCACACCATATGCCACAATAGGCTCCAAATAAAT
This sequence comes from Trichosurus vulpecula, assembly GCF_011100635.1. Classification (NCBI taxonomy): domain Eukaryota; kingdom Metazoa; phylum Chordata; class Mammalia; order Diprotodontia; family Phalangeridae; genus Trichosurus; species Trichosurus vulpecula. Next base: position 27,533,496 of record NC_050577.1, read on the forward strand.
TCAAGGCCTAGACATAAAAGGACATGGCATTGGTATTTTGGTTTGTTTTGTTTTGTTCTTGCTAGAGAAGCAGGAATGGAGATACTTTTAATTTTTATCGATAGGAGAAGAGTTTTTAGGGATAGATAGGAGCACAGAAGACAAAATGGCTATTTTAATTGTCCATTTTCATTACATCAATTGCATAAAATTAAAAAGCTACTGAACAGATAAAATAAATGAGGCTAAAATTAGAAGGGAAACAATTACTTAGGTTAAAAAAAAATTGCAGCAGGATTCTTTTGGTATCTTTGCTTTTATTTTTATCCCCTGCAAACTAGCATAATGCCTGGCACAGAGTAAGCACTTCTAACAAATGTTTGTTGATAGAATGACTGACTGATTTCTCTGATAAAGACAGAATCTCTCAGATAAATAAGGAAGTGATAACATCTGTAAGAACAAGAGCCAATGCCTTTTAGACACTTGGTCAAAAGATTAGAGTAGGCAATTCTCTAAATTACTATTGATTAGAGAAATGCACGTCAGAACAACTCTTAGATGCCACATCTCTCCTGTCAGATTGGCTAACATGACAAAACAGGAAAATGATAAGTACTGGAGAGGATATGGGAAAATCGGAACACTGTTACATTATTGGTGGAGCTGTGAACTCATCCAGCCATTCTGGAGAACAATTTGGAGCTATGCCCAAAGGGTTACAAAAATGTGCATATTCTGTCCTAGCAATAGCACTTCTAGGGCTGTATCCCAAAGAGATCACACAAGTGGGAAATGGATCAGTATGTACAACAATATTTATAACAGCTCTTTTTGTGGTTGCAAAGAATTGGAAATCAAGGGGATGCCCATCAATTGGGTAATGGCTAAACAAATTGTAATATAAGAATGTAAGGGAACACTATTGTGCTACAAGAAATGAGGAGCAGAAGGACTTCATTATAACCTGGAAAGACGTATATGAACTGATGCTGAGTGAGGGCAGCAGAACTAGGAGAACATTATACATGATTACAGACACACAGTATCTGTAAGGGGTAACTTTGATAGACTTGACTCTTCTTATCAATGCAAGGTTCAAAGACAGCTCCAAAAGACTCATGATGGAAAAAGAGAAAGAATTATGGAGTCTGAATGCATATGGAGGCAAACTATTTGCTCTCTCTTTTTTTTCTTCTCCTTTTTTGGTTTCGTTTCTTCTTTTTCATGATTCATTCCATTGGTTATAATTCTTCTTTACAACTGGAATATTATGTAAATAAGTTCAATGCGAAGAACCTATATCGGATTACATGCCATCTTGGAGGAGGGGAGGGGAGAAGAGAGGGAGGGAGAGAAAATCTGGACATCAAAAACTTGTGGAACTGGGTGTCGTAAACTAAAAATAAAAAATGAATCTAAAAATAAATAAATAAATAAAAAGAATCCTGAAGGTAAAAAATGTTCCGGGTCACTAATAATAAGAAAAATACACATGAAATCAATTCTGATGTTGTACCTAATGCCTGTCAGACCAGCAGAGACAACAAGAAAAGAAAAGTGGCAATTGTTGGGCTGTGATGGGACAGGCACCTTTGACAGAGCTGTGACCAGAACATCTTTGGAATCCTGCCCTTTAAGTCACTAAACTATGCTTACCCTTTGACCCAATGATACCACTATTAGAATTATACCCCAGAGAAATAAAAGACAGAAGGGAAGGGCCTATATGTACAAAAATACTTGTTGCAGTATGTTTGGAAACAAAGTACCCCGAACTGGAGGATAGCTGAATGAATCATGGTATATTAACATAATTACATTGTAAGAAATGGCTAAGGAGAAAGATGTCAAGAACCCTTGAAAGACTTGTATGAAATGATGCAAAGGAAAGTAAGTGGAACCAGAGGAACAATTTATAAGTTGATTACAACATTGTTAAAGGACACCTCAGTTTAGGAAAATGTATATAACACCCAGGTAGCAGGAGGCAACCCTAAAAGTTGGCATTTGGATTTGTCTCTAGTCATCCCCTCCCTCTTTGTGACTGAGGAAAAATTCCATCTATTGGAAACATTTGGTAGTGAAACAGGAGAATATGTGATAATGAAAAGACTACTTGATAGGGAGAGAGAGGATATGACATAGACAATATGATATGGCAGTGCAGCCTGAATTATTTCGTCAGTATTGTTGGTATCAAATCACTCTCATATTTTTAAATTTTAAATCTGTGAATCAATTTCCTCAGATCTATGAATGTCAACTCTTTTCCCAAACACAAGCTGGAGAGTTGTGGGCCTTGTCTTGGAGCAGGTGAGACAAGCCCATCTTCACTATTTCAGGAAGAAAAGAGCCAAACACTTTTATTTTCTTAAGTAAGTAGAGCAAATTTCAACAAGTTTCAAATAGACTCCAAATCAGGGGAATTTATGTTTCACACTGAGTCACAGTGTTGGAATTAATTTACCCACTTTAAACACAGCATCATATTTTTAAGGGAACAAAGTTTCCAAATGCTTGTTTCTAGGGCTTAAGGATTGTGTCAGACAGTAGCTAGCATGGTGCAACACAAAGACCCAGTCACAAGACTTGGATTCGAGGTTCAGTTCAGCTGTTTGGCCTTAGACAAGTCATTAACATTTTCTGTACCTCAGTTTCTTCATTTGTAAAATGGATGGAGTAGACTAAATGATATGTAAGGTCCCTTCCAGTTCTAGTATTCTGACTCCTTAACCAGCCACTCAACAAGTATTTTTTATGCACCTACTATGTGCCAGTCAGTGTGCTAAGTATTGGGGGAGAAATAGTCTCTGCTCTCCAAGAGCTTACAGATCAACGAACAGTGTTCAAGAAATGTTGCCATATTGAAGGTTAACTTAAAATAAAATTATCATTCCCCATTTCAAGATGAGTTCAAGGCAGTAAAGAGACCACAGAACTCTGTTTCTTTGTCCCTTCCCCAAAAGGGACCACTCAATTTCCTCAAATAGCCAATGGTTGTTACATCTAACCCCTTCTATCTCCATACCTTGCATATATCTCTTTTCTCCATTCACACGTTCATTCAACAAAACCTCTAAGAACTGTAAGCATTAGCTGACCTAAATGAGATGAGTGGTAGCATGTTATAGTGGACAGAGAACTTGCCTTGCAGTCAGGATAGGTAAGCTTGGGTTCAAATCCTCCCTCTGGCACATGCTGACTTTGAGCAAGTTCTTAGCCTGTCAATGCTCTAGGCAACTCCCCAAGACTGTAAGTTGCAAAAAAGGTCCTGACCTGCATTGGTAGAAGGAATTCCTAATCTGGGAGTTCCCTATGCCAATGAACTAATGGGCTCAGCCTCCATCCCTAAAATAAGAATGATTAAAAATACTTGTACTGCCTGAGTTTTTATGGAGTACTTAGTAAACTTTAAAGTTCTATATAAATGTAACTTATAATAATTATTCTTAGCTACATAGCAAAACTAATTAAAGGCACTCAAGAAATATCTGTCCATTCATTGGTTTAATTCCATAAGACCATGTATAAACAGAACACGCAAGTGTCTGTGACCTGGCCTTGAGGCCAAGAGTACGGGTATTTGAACGCCTTCTGACATGTATTGGGTATGTGACCCTGGGCTACTCAGGTACTGTCCTCCAGCACTAAGCAACAATCAAAGTTGAGGAGAAGACACCAACCTGCATTGGGAGAGGGAATTCCACAGACCAATGAAAACACAGGTCTGAGCTCCACTCCTAAATGTCAAACACAGAAAATTATGTACTTCAGGGGACAGAGTTCAGAAACAGCACTCCAGGCTCCTCATCCCTGGCCAAGCCCATTAGAACTAGCTAGTATAGCTATATCCTTGAAATAAGGACTTTGGGAGGCTCTATTCAAAATTAATCAATACTAGAAAGGGTCTTTTTTTTCAAAAGTTCAGGATGCGAAAGGATGGTGAAGCTTCAGAAGTATTTTTTATCTGGGCCACAAAAGATTCAAGGAGTTCTTTAGGAAAATTCGATGTGAGCTACTGACTCTTTGTCTTCAGTACACAGGAGAGTTGCAATATATCTATATATATCTATATAGCCTTTGTTGGGAGATGCTAAACGGCCATCTTCATTCCTTTTTCACACCTTTTTTAATGGCCTCCCTGTCTAAATAAGAAGCACACTTGAAACTCCACTGCTGGGGAAATGCAAAAAGGCTCTTTCATTTCGACTGGATGTTTTGTATGGCCCCATGCTGAGGAAATGTCACCAGCTCCCAGTTCACTGAGGTATCTGATCAGGCCCAAGGGAAAGCATGAGTAGGCCCATGGAGGAAAGAGATGAGTACTGGGACTCTGCCAATATACAGAGAGAGGCAAAGCATAGTAAAAGGAGAAGTGTTTTTAACCTTTTTACGCCCTGCTTTGATCAATACCCAAGGAGGGAGAAGCTATATTGAGTGACCTGGAGATTTCATTTAAACAAACCCTTTTTAACGTCTACCGCCAATAAGGTATTTGCAAATGGCTTTCCCAAAGGCTTCATAAACTCATTCAAAACAGAACTTATTCTCTTTCCCCCCAAATATGCCCCTATTCTGACCTTACCTACCATTATTAGGAGCACCCTCATCCTACTGGTCAGTGTCCCCCTCCACCTCAGAGGCATCCTCAGCTCCACACTCTTATTCACCCCAAATGTCCAATCTGTTGCCAAACCTTGTCCCTTCTATCCACATACTTTGCACATATTCTCTTTTCTCTACTCACAACAGTTCAGGTCCTTAGTTCAGGTCCTCGTCACCTCTCATCCGACGCTGGCAGTAGCCACCTGTTTGGTCTCCCTACCTCCAGATTCTTCCCTCTCCAGTCCACAGCCACCAAAGTGATCTTCCTAAAGTTCAGTTCCAATCGTGTCTCACACACACCCACACACCCCCCTGCTTAACAAATTTCAGTGGTTCCCTACCGACTCAGATCAAATATAAACTCTTCTGCTTGGCATCAAGAGCTATTCATAACCTGGCTACCTTTCTGGTCACCTTATACATGCACTGAATACTTGATATTCACTTCCCAACTCCATATCTTTAAATTGACTTTTCCCCATTCCTGGAATGCATTCTCTCCACACCTCTGCCATTGGAATCCCTGATTCCCTTCAAGACTCAGATCAAGCACTACTTGCTACATGAAGCCTTCCCTGATCCCCTGCCTCCCAGCTATAAGTGCCCTACCCCCCATAACTACCATGGATTCATTTGTACATAGCATGTATATGCTTATAGGGATACATTTTGTCTCCCCCATTAGAATGTAAGCTCCTACAGATTCTCACTTTTGTTTTTGTATCCCCACTGCTCAGCACTATCCCTGACACATGGTAAAAGTTTAATAAATGTTTGTTGTCTGCGTCGCTGATGTCTACAATTAAATTCAATTTGACTTAGCATTCAAGTCAGCTTGGCAAGCATTCAAGTGCCTACTATGTTGTTGTTGTTCAGCCTTCATTCTCGGAAGAGGACCAATGACATCAACAGGGTGATATCTTGACTTGTACATTGGACTTTAGTGAGGCAGAGCACCTTCAGAGTCACCAACATCCAGTGGTAAGACAAAAGTCAAGGCATCTGGCAATGCCCCAGGATGTAGTGGGTGACCTTGGTCTTTCTAAATTAAGATCTTTCCCAAGTCTCAGTTAGTCTGAGGCAACACCCATTTAAAGACTAAGGGCTAGGTAAGAATTGAGAAGACCCTCAAGAGTTTCTGACCAGAACAGAAAATAATTGCTATTTGCACTCATTCTAAGCCATCAAAACCTAAACGATGAGCCATACCTACTATGTACCAAATGTGCTAGATGAGACAATTCAAAGGTAAAAACAAAACAGTCCCTGCCCTCAAGAAACGTGCATTCTCTTGGTTAATCTGTTACAACCTGAATACACACACACACACACACACACACGCACACATTGAATAGACCTAGATTATACCTATGGTCCCTTCTAGTTCTACAGATCTAACTTTATATCCAACTGTTCTCCACTCTTAAACATCTACTCCATCCAACTAGCCAATATTGTCCCCAGAGAATTCTATGAGCCAGTTGTTCACAATCTGGAATGCCCTTCATGCCCATTCACATCCCACCCATCCTTTCAATATAGCTATGTGCCTGTGGAAGAAGTCAACCACCTCCAGTTCCTCTTTAGAAAAGTAAAATATTAAAATATTTTTGAATACTTGAAATATTATAAAATATTTAAAATAATATTTGGACAGTAACTTGGTCTGAAGTCCTTGGTCTAATCTGAATGAGAAAACCATCACATTTTCTTTAACTATTAGTTTCAAAGAAATGGTGTCTAAATACTGATAATGTTGTGCTTCATTCTTATTAAAGACTTAACTAGTTTTTAAAGGGAGAAGCTTGATCATCTCAAGGGCTCCTCCCTGAAATTAAGGTAATGATTAGACTAAGAACAAGAATGTCTTTTGATTAGTTCAATCAAAAGAAGCATCTCAAGTTTGCCTTTCACCAGGTTGAAAAGAGGGATGAATGGTTTTAGGGAGATGATTCTCCAGTCTGCACCATAGTTAAGTTACAAAAAAGTGAACCTAAACTTTGTTGTTCAGTTGTGTCCAATTCTTTGTGACCCCATTTGGGAATTTCTTGGCAAAAATCCTAGAATAGTTTGTCTTTTCCTTCTCCAGCTAATTTTATAGATGAGGAAACTGAGGCAAACAGGGTTAAATGACTTGCCTGGGGTCACACAGTAAGTATCTGAGGCCAGATTTGAACTCAGGAAGAGGCCTGACTCCAGGCCCTGCACTCACTGAGCCACCTATCCTTGTATATCTCAACTATATAATTTTGTCTTTGTTCTTGAACCCTATAAATGTTAAGTAGAAATGACTTAGGTCAGAGAGATTTTCAAAGGAATGGGGAACCCTGCCATTGGAAGGTTTCCTTCTAAATAGAAATGCTTTGATTTTAATGGGTACTTTGTTTCTCATAGATGTGTCAAAAGGACAGAGTACCAAGGGTTTGGGTGTTTTCCACATGCATTCCCAGGGACACTCCAGCCCCCCAGGATCATGGGCCTGCTTATGTTGACTCCCAGCCCAGTGCTCCATCCACAGGATCACCTGACTGCCTTGAACATTTAGGAAGCATCTGTCAGGTATGAAGCCCACTGCTAGACCTGGAGGATACAGTAACAAGAGAAAAAAGGAAGTAGTCTCTACCCTCAAAGAGCTCTGCCATATTTGGGGGAACAACATGTACACATATGAGGAAATACAAAATATACGTGAAGCAAATACAAGTTAATATGGAGATGCAGCAAGGCCACCTCTAGGACATGATCCTCAGCCTTAGCTTTCAAGGAAGCTGGAGTGAAGGTGAGAGCATTGTAGGCATAAGGCACAGCTTATGCAAAGACCCAGAGTTAGAAGACGAAGCACCAAATATGAAGAGCTGAATATCTGCCACTCTAGCTGTATGTATGAAAGGAAGATCTTATAAGGCTTGGGCATATTTGATGCTGAAGCTCATCAAAATAAAGTGGAACATGGGATTTAGAGCAGTAAAGGGACCTGAGAGATCCTGTAGTCTGACCCCCCAAATTTACAGTAAACCCAAGGTGACTTGCCCAAAGTCATGCATGTCATAAGTAGCAGAGCTGGAATTTCAGAATTTGGAGCTGCTTTTTCTCTGGTGTATTACAGAAGGAAAGAAAACCATATGTGGAGTCAGTGCCCTCATGCTCAAATTCCAGCTCTGTTACTTAGAATCTGTGTGGCCTTACGCAAATCACTTTAACCTCAGTTTCCCCATCTGCAAATTTTGGAAATTGGACTACATGGCCCATAAGATCCATAAGCTCATGATCAGTCCTAAATTCTTCCTTCCCATCAAGCATCCAGTTGGAATGCCAGGAGACAGATGCCCAGTCCACTGACCGGTGTGTCCATTTCCCTCTGGGGCTGAATTCATTAATTCCCTTTTCCACCCAGACAGAACTAGCATGAACAGGTAAGACATGACTGTGAGCGTCCAAAATCTGTTAATGCCAAATTTCAAACAAGACTGTTGTCCTGAGCTTAAATTAGAATGAGGCCAAGAAATTGATTTTTTAGGTCCAGGGCATTCTTATGGCAAGTATGATGATAAGGGATGTGTGTGTGTGAGTCCATGTGTCCCAGCTTCCCCTCTGCCACTGCAAACCCCACCTAGATTGTAAGCTTCTTGAGGGCAGTGTCTGTGTCTTCTTTCCTATTTGCAATTCCAAGATCTAACAGAATCCCTCATACACTGTAGCCACTTAATAAGTTGTTGCCAAATTGATTCTATGTTGGGGCCCTCAAATGTGTTAGTCCCCCCCACACCCCATGTCTTTTCTGGAGTGGATGCAGATGTCTAACTAGCTTAGGACAAATAGTTTTAGACGAGGACACTAACATATTTGGGAAGTGGGGCAGGGGATGGCCACCAATTCCTATGGCAACATTTCAGCCTCTGAAGGGTACCCTCCCATGCTTCCTACAGAGAGAGAGAGGAGAGAGAGAGAGAGAGAGAGAGAGGGAGAGAGAGAGAGAATGCATACATGCCTAAGTCCTATTTCATGTCCCTCCAGGGGTATGAGGGGAAACTGTCAATCCCATCCCCCGCTCTTCCTGGGGGCAGACTGCCTTTCCCATTTGGCTGCCCTGCTCCCCCTATATCTGCTCCATACCTCAGGCAGACTTTTATACTTCACTGTGTCAACTTAATTTGCTCCAGGTACATCCTGGGCTTCGGACTCCTTTAGACTCTACGTGAATTGTTGCTACCATAAATGACTGTTGAAGGCTGAGGAATGAGCTTGGAGAGCCCAAAATAAGTCCTAGCTTGAGAAGTACCAAAAGCCTTGGCCAGAACATTCCATGTGAGCACAGGATTTGGAGAATGGGGAAGGCTGAGAGCAGAAATTGGTGGGGGAGGAGAAAGATTAATTAAAGAAGCACAAAGCTGCCAGAGAGAAGAAAGTACTAATCCAGTAAGTTCTTGTCCACCATGGTTCCCAGAGGCAATAGACCTATAGAGCCAAACACCTCAGTAAAGAACACCACCTCAACTAGATAAACTCATTGCATGCTAACAGGCTGCAAGGAAAGAACCAAGAGCAATTGCAATGGTGTTACCCAATATGGGAGGGAGAATAAAGACCTCAGAAGTGGCTGCATCAGATGAAGAGTCTTTATACCATCATAGAAATGGACGATGTGGTTCATTTGGAGATTTTTCAGACCCAACCAGCAAAGGGAGCTGGGAATTCACAACCATTAGGGGAGGGAGGACTCCTCAGCCAATTTGACCTTGTATTTTTAATCCCTTCATCAATGTGGAAGCTTTGTGGAGGAGATCATATTTTTCTATCTCAAACAGTGGGGTTTCTGCAGAACTTAGGATAGTGCTGGAGAGGGGCCTATTCTGGTGGGAGGAAGATGCCTGGAAACTTCACAAAAAGAGGAAAGGTGAAGTAAAACTTTCTGGTTTGAGATCATGGAAATAGAGATATTGTGAGGAAGTCTGTGATTTCAAGAACTTGGAGGAAACTGTAGAAAAAGGTTATAATAAGTGATTTTGCGTGAAGGGCAGAATGCCAGGGATGAGACTCATTTAAAGCCTGCATAATAGAGGATGAAAAATTTATATCACATTGGAAAGGGGTGTGAGCCATATTGCAAGAAGACTGGAGATGGATAATAGAGGAAAAATCAGAAAGACGTCCAGCAGCCTTAGAAAATAGATAAGAAAACATGGAGAAAAAAGAGCCTAGGAGGTTTTGTTCTCATTCTGAGTGAGGGGAAAGAAACAGAATAATACTCTGATACAGTCTCTTGATTGGTACCCAGAGTGCTTGTTTGGCATTTTTGTGTAGTCTGCATTCACTAGTCCGTATACTTCCATGTTTTCAAAGGGGCAAGAGGAGAAGAATATTTATAGGATGGTGATGCAAATCTTTCCAATGGAAGGAAGATCATCCTGCCCCTTTACAATTCTTTATTAATCCTCTTTTTTCAATAGCAAAAGCATTAAATTGAGGCATTAAAATAATGTAAATTAAAAGAGGGAACCAATGGGCAAAAATCATTCTCTTTTCATACAAAAATCGATGCATTTTCCTATTTCACCTAAGTGCTAGACTGGGCGGGGGGGACCTTCTGGAGAAAAAGTACAAAGGAACACAGAAACTATCACTCAGCCTATATGCAGATGGGGTGAGGAAACTTTTCATTGTTCCCCCACCTCCTTTCAGCACGTCCTTGGTGACGGGCATTGAGATCAACTGTAGCCCCTTGGGACTAGGAATCCCTCAGTTCCAGGTCCAGGCTGCCAAACTGTCATTAATCCTTACCACAATACTCTATCCCTGAGTCAGAGATGAGGAAGATGGTTATATTTGCCCGATTTCATGTATGAAGGGGTCACTGCACCAAGATGCTGTTACTCTGCCCAATGTCTCCCAGAAAATCAGTGACCTGTCAGGAATCTTAGAGAAACACAATCTTAATTCTAACCCAGATGCCCTCTCTGCTGGACAAACATTTCCTAAAGTAAGAAGATTACCTCCAAATATCTGTGCTAGTTGACACAGTAGTCTATACTGAAGAATAAAGGAAACACAAAAGATGTGAGAAACAGAAATATAGAGTTGTTCTCAGAGGCATTGTGACTTAGTGAATGGTGTTATACTGGGATTCGAGAAGACCTGGGTTTGAATCCTGCCTCTGCGAACAAGTCACTTAACTTCTCTTAGCCTCAGTTTCCTCATCTGTAAAAGGGGACTTTAAATATCTGTACTGTTATAAGACGAAAATGAGGAAAGGTATCTAACCCTAAAGCTCTATAGAATCATCCATTGTTGATATTATTACTGTCATCAACAAGACAAGAAGACAGCCAGCATCCTCATTAGGGACATCCTTTTGGACATCCAAGTGAGTGTGACTAAAATCCTATCAGCAGAGAAAGAGAAATATGTTTACAAGAAATCCAAAAGAATGTCTCTGAATTTAGGCTGGATTTGCATGATCTGAAATAAAAGTAAATGCTTCTCAATAATCCAGTTGAGCTGATAAATTGAGGCAGCTAAGTAACAGGAAAACAAAAGTTGGGGAGCAGAAGCAGACAAGAAGTCGTGAAACTTTAAGCTGCAAGAAGAACCAAAGAGCTGCTCAATGTAACTATGATACCAATGAATGGAAAGGGGGAATGATGAAGTTCAGGAAAGAATCACCATAAATGTGAGATTTTGGTCCTTCCACCTTCTTCAGAAATGGAAAGAGAACAAGAGTCTTAGACTGAAAATACTGAATAATCCTCAAAGCAAGATTCATAATTAACTGTGTTCCAGGCATCAGAGAAGGTTCTGGACATATAAAGATATGAAAGAATACCAGCATCCTTGACCTCAAGGAGTTAACATTCTAATTGGTGAAATTTGGTGTGTACAAGAATAAGGAATGCATTCCATTAATACCCTTGGGCTCCATCTTTTTACCTGACTGTCCCCCGATAAAAGAGGGTTGTTGGACCCTCTCAGTAATCTCTCCTTGCCTTCACCTCCCCCCAAAATTTTGAAACACATACCATGACCAAGGCATGCACTGGGGGCTGAGGAGCAAAGTGTTGGGACATCAGGAATACATCTTAGGAAACCCAGATCTAGGCCTTAAACTTCTGGAGTATGTCATCACCAGGTCTGACCTGTCGTAGGTTTGGGTTTTGACCCTCAGAACTTTTAGAGATGGATCACAAAAGAAGTCACCTAGAATTAAATTCCAAATCAAGCCCCTAATCTCCTCTTACAGGAAATCCCAGCCCACCACTTAGGATGGGAAGCAATGATTGGGTAAAAATGTTGTCCATTTTTTATCAAAGAATCCATTCTTTGCTCTACTGATTAATGAGGACATCTTGTTGGGCTTCAGAAAAGGGGATTCTGATTTTGATCAGAGAGCCTTGCTAATGAGCCAGGTTGGTGAGATTGTCTCCCTTTCCTGCTCAGATGTACTGTACCCAGGGGAGCTGCCCAATGGGCCCATCCAGTTAGCTTCTGACTCATAGCCTTCTTAGGACATTCCAGCCAAAGTTTGGATCAGGATTTCACTGTAATGATCAGAAAAATAAATTTTGTTCTCACTCATTCTGCTGCCAAAGGTATTCAAAAGCTGCACTTTTAGAACAAAAACTAAGAATTCTAACAAGTGGATTGTTAGAGAGGAATGTCTTTACTGTAAGTATGGAATGGTCTTGTCACTTTTGAGCTTATCCTCTGAGGATAATAAGTAAGGAGGACAAAATGAGTGCAGCCCTCCTGGGTCTCCCCTTAAGAGTTTAAAAGCAAAATATTGATTCTGAGTTGTCCTGCTTCAACTCAGCTTTGCTCTCATGATATTTTTATTCCCTTGTAGATTTCTGAGTCCATTTGTTGTGTTTAAAAAGAAAAAAAACTCACTGGCAAATCCGTGGTGTGGCCATGTAACATTCCTGCACCTAAAAATACGGTCAATTGACACCTTAACGATTCTCGGGCAGCTCTAACCATTTGTGACATCTTCAGCAGCTTCTCCAGGACATTCAAAACAGATAAAGTGAACGAATTGATTTTAGCTGGATAAAAACTCTTGGCAGGATTTCTTCATGGCCATCTAGTTGGTCTCTGGGTGATTTAGAAACTCTTTGCTTATACCACAACTGTGATCTTTCTTTCCTTTTCCACTTAGCTTCTCAACTTGGTCCACAGTGGATTTGCCACAACATAGAAAAATGAAATCTTGTGTTCCTGGTGCCAGTTTTTGGATGCTTCCTCAGCTGGCATTCAGAGACCAAGCTAGAAACTGGGAAAGATAACAAATGAAGGCAAAAGGAAGTGTTGGTGGGTCTGGGGGAAGGCCAACTCACTATACATTATTGGTGGCCATGTGAATTTGTTCAACCATTCATATTACAAGCACCCTAGTTCAGAATCTCATCACCTCTCACCTGGGCCATTAAATTTGTCCTCCAGCCTCAAATCTCTCCCTTTCCCATCCCATCTTCCCCACAGCCACCAGTGATATTACTAAAACAAGATATGACCATATCACTCTTCTGCTCAAAAAGTCCTATTCCCTGTAATATAAAATACAAAATTTTCTATTTAACCTTTGAAGCCCTTCACCATAGGGCTCCAGTCTTCTTTTCCCAGGAGTCTGGGAGTTTTATTCTAAATGACTTCATTTGTGATCTGTCTCTGTCCATGGTGGCCTTCTCTCTCCCTTCTTCGTCAACATCTATGGCACCCTTCTGCTATAATCACCTTGTGCCACAGGAATTTCTACAGGATTCCAACCAATGAAATCCTGAGAACATCAAATAGGGCCGTGCTTAAGATCCAGAGCTTCATGAGAAATTCAATCTTTTCCCCATCAGGTATGGTTCTATGATAAATGTCTCTCAACCCACAGTATCTAACATGGGTCATAGGATCATAGAAACATTGGATCATAGATTTTGAGCCAGAAAGAACCTTAGAGGTCACATAACTAATTTCTTTTATTTTACAGATAAGAAAATCAAAGCAACAGTGCAATGTTGGTTAAATGACTTAACCAAGATCATACAGTTAATAAATGATAGATGTAGACTATGAACCCAGGTCTTCTTGACTCCCACGTCCAGTGTTCTAGTCATGACACCATGCTGTCTCTCTTAGGTCATCTAGTCCAAACCCTTCATTTTTCAAATACAGAAATTAAGGCCAAGAAAGGTGAATTGATTTCTCCAAGGTCACACAGGTTTCAAGTGCCTGAGCCAGGATTCAACATTACTTCTGTTTTTGACAGTTCAGTCTTTAATGATTTGTTTAGTATATTAGTGGAAGAAACCAATGATTAGTTCTGAAAAATGAAAAATAAATCCAAATCCATTGTTTTTCCTTTCTCCATCTAACCAGAGCCTTCCTACCTTGCAGTCAAGTCCAATCTCCATAAGATCTTTCTTGACAGCTCACTCAGCACCAAGATCTGTTTCCTTCCTGATTTCCCATCCTACCTTTTCTATCGGTTCCCTTCTAGCTCCAACTACGATCCTTCTAGTATGGAGGCAGCTGCAATATGAGTCAGGGAGCCTGGAGGCAAGCCTTTGCCTTGATATTAAACTATTGCATGGCTCTGACAAGGTATTTTGCCTTCATGGTTTCCCATGCCCTCATGAGTAGGTTGGACTTTATGATTCAGTTAGCTCTGATGTGCTGTGATTCTAGTGAAATACATGAGAAAACCACCTTTGAAATTATTTTAATGCCTTGGTGAGAAGAAATAATATTAAGAACAGCTATGGCTAATGTCATATTGTTCTGATGCACCCTTATTCCCACTTGAGCACAGTAGAAACCTTGACTGATGAAAAGCCTCCCTTCCAAAAGGCACGTACAGTACTAAATGTCTGCATTCTGGCAAATAAACCACATCAGTGCCCATCTGAAATTTGTTCCTAATCCAAGAAGAAAGTGAATCATTTTTGCCCTTTAGGAAATAGGAGCAGGTTCATGTTATGAAGCCTTGGCAAAAGTCCCCTCTTTTCTCCAGGGGAGGATAAAGCTGTGTTCGATGCCATCTGTCTAATATGAATCTGTCACAATCCAGCAAAGATACCAAAATATCATATGTAGTATGAACTTGGACAACACGCTTTAACACTGGTAAATCCTGTATGGGTTTTTAGGAGAAAGGGAACTATTCGTCGGTGGGTGCTAAGGTCCTTAGCTATTATTCAATTGAAAAGCTAGACCTTCTGCTTTTATGATACCTGTAGGCATTATTATCAAATAATTCACTAGATGTGAGCTGTGGACCAATATATTTGGTTCAGGTTGAGTGCAAGCTATTTATACAGGTGAGGTAGCAGAGTACAGTGGCAAAACTCTGGACTTCCTCCTCTTGGTAGAGAGGTGGTGTACTTCAGGTATGAAATGAGGCATGCACACTGACAGACATGGTCAATGTCATGATCAGTTTTGTTTTGTTACAAGTTAAGCTTGTGTTTGCATTGGGATTGAGAAAAGACAACAATGTTTAAAATAAAATCAATTTTCACTACTAGGTATATACTTCAAGGAGATCATTGGTGAGAAGAAAGCCCCCATATACAATAAAATATTTATAACAGCATTTTTTTACAATAGCAAAGAACTAGAAATAAAGCGTATGCTCATAGACTGTGGAATGACTAAATAAATTGTTGTACATGAAGGCAATGGAATATGACTGTGCTATAAGAAACTACAAATGTCATAAATACAGAGAAACAAAGAAAAACATAACAGCAATATTAATTAATTAATTAATTAATTACATAGCAATTGTTGCTGTTCAGTTGTGTACAATGCTTCTTTGGAGTTTTCTTGGAAGAGATACTGGAGTGATTTGCCATTTCCTTCTCCAGCTCATTTTACAAATGAGGAAACTGAGCAACAGGGGTAAGTGATTTGCCCAAGGTCACACAGCTAATAAGTGTCTGAGTTATGGATTTGAACTCATGAAGATGAGACTTCCTGACTCCCAGCCCAGTGATCTATCCTTTATGGCACACCCTAGCTGCCCTAATTACAGAGCAATATTAATTAGTAAAGATTATGTTTTTAAGTCTGAATTGGAGGTCATGTAGAGTGACCACAGAAAGATCAGATAGATGATAACAGTAACTTAGATGGAGACCTTTGAGGTGCCTTCTGGTTGATGGTTCCATGGTGGCCCTCAGACCCAGAATAAGGTAATAGCAATGGAAAAGGAGAGGAAAGGATCAATGCCATTTCTGAAAGGGATTAGCACTGGCTTGATGAATAGTGGATTAGAAGAATACAAAGAAGGACTGTGTCAAAGTGACCAAGTGATTTTGAGTTAAGAAGACTCTGAGACGTTTACTAATGTCTTCCTCTGAAGAACATCCTCTGTCTAGCACATCATTGTGGAGTGCAAGTGACCCTGGGTTCCTGAAGGCTGTGCCCATACTACACAAGTCCTACAAAGCAATGACAGCCTAGTTAGAGAGACTAAGATAGGCTCTTCTTTGTGTCTGAGGACCATCCTTGCTAACTTCAGAGTGACTTATCATATGGCTGTGGCACATGATGAATTTCCCAGTCACCATTGCTTCCAAAGAACATCCACCAAGCTATAGAGTAGTTGCAGTCTACATCAATGGAGGAAATTGGAATTACATGTCAATTACATGAAAATGATGGCTCTTGTAAGTATTGACCTTAAAGAGGAAGGTATTTAATATGTTCTGGAAATTTTAACAATTACAATAAGACAGGATTAGCATCAGAAACCAAAAGGTCAAAATATCCTTATATCTAGATGACATAAGATACACCTAGGAAATCCAAAGCAATATTTGATGGAGACAGTGAATGAGTTCAGGAAGGGCATTGGTTATAAAATTAACCCAGAGAAATCATTTACATTATTATTTACTAGCAAAAGAACTAGAAAACAGCATTGAAAAGAAAAACCCATTTATGTTAACAAAAATCATCAAATATGTGCTAATAGGCCTAAATAGAAATATATATGACTATATGAAGATAAGTAATTGATAATTACTGGAATCAAGGAAGACAAATACTTGGAAGGAGACTCAGTGTTGGGGCCTTATGAATAGAATAAAAATCACCACATTCCTAAAACTTATCTACATGTTTAGATACCAATCAAAATGCTAAGGTATTTTTATAGACCTCAAGAAAATTAGAATTAAACATATGTGGAGAAATAAATAGGCAAGAATAACAAGTCATGCTGAAAAGCGAAGCTCTTCCATCTCCCAGACTTTGAAACATGCTACAAAGTAATTATCATTACAACCAGCTGGTACTGGGGTATGAAATAGATCCATCAGAAAGGCACTAGATTCCAAAGCAAATATGTACAAAACATTAATTTCTGACAAACATACAGAAAATAAAACTCAGAAAAGAGTCCATTATTCAACAATTCTATCCTGCAAAAGAGTTTAGCAGTTTGGCAAAAAAAAAAATGTATTTATACCCTCATCTCAAGCATGTATCTCACTGAATTCCAGCTAGGTGATAGACTTAAATTTTTTTAAACTATAGAGAAGGAAGAAAATGGAACAATGTACTTATCACAACTATGGAAGGGAAGTAGCTTATTTTCTATTCAATAAATAGAACTATAGACAAGATAAATGTTCTTGATTACCTTAAAATAAAAAATTCCATGCAACAAAATCAACATAAAAATGAACTAGGGAAAATATAGTAAACATGATACATTAAAAACCTGACTTCCAAAATATAAATAACAACTTAAAATTTAGAAAAGAAATATCTATTCCAAAATGAACATATAGTCAAAGGATAGGAATAGATGCTTTTCAAAAAAATTAAATTGTTAATTATTTGGAAATTTTTCAGCCTCATTGATAAGCAAATTATACAAAATAACACAACACTGAAGTACTACTTCACACCCAACAAGTTGGCAAAAATAATTAATGCAATTAAACTCAGTGCTGCTCTTCTATGCTAAAAAAACCCTACAAAGTATAGGCATAGAGGTGTCTTTTTTTAATAACACAAAAATCATAAAAAAAGAAGGCACTATATGCAATGGGGAAACACTAGCACCTTTCCCGATAAATATGGGAATGAAACAAGGATACCTACTCTCCCCACTATTATTTGATGTAATTCTAGAAATGCTAGCAACAGCAAGAAGACAAAAGAAGGAAATTGAAGGCATAAAGACAGGAACAGAGGAAATAAAACTATTCCTATTTGCTGATGAGATGATGATATACTTGAAAAATCCAAGGCAATCAGCAAAGACACTAATTGGGACAATTAATAGTTTTAACAAAGTTATAGCTTACAAAATAAACACTCAGAAATGAAGAGCAATTCTATATAATAATTGAGGCACTTAGGTAGTACAGTGTATAGAGTGCTGGTCTTGGAGTCAGGAAGATCTGAGTTCAAATCCAGCCTCAGACACTTACTAGTAGTGTGACCCTGGGCAAGTCACTTGACCCTGTGTGCCTCAGTTTCCTCATATGTAAAATAAGCTGGAGAAGGAAATGGCAAACCACTCCAGTATCTTTGCCACGAAAACCCCAACTGGGGTCACTAAGAGTCAGATATGACTGAAACAACTGAATAACATGTAATAATAGCAAAACCCAAGAAGCAAAAATAGGAAGAGAAATGCTATTCCAAATAACTACAAAATGCATAAAACATAGAGAGATTGATTTATTGAAGCACAATATTGAAGTCTTTGACAAAAGACTTGTATAGATCCAATTACAAAGTGGTCTTTAAAGAATTGAATAAACTTAACTGAAGGAATGTTTAAAATGACGATACTTCCAAAGGTAATTTACACTTTTAATATTTTACCTATCAAATTACAAAGAGAATACTTTTATAGAACTAGATAAAAGGATTACAAAATTCATTTGGAAAGACTAAAGATCTGGAATATTAAGGGGAATGTATAAAAAGAAGTTGGAATAGCACTTCCAGACCTCAAACTATATTATAAAGCAAGAGTCATCAAAACCATCTGTTATTGCTTAAAAAAACAGAAAATTAATAAAATGGAATAGACTAGACAAAGGAGAATTTAAAAAGCTATGAAACAATAACCCAATGTTTGATGAAATTGAAAATGAAAATGAAAACATGAATTACCTAGGGGGGAAAACACTACTTCTTTGATTTAAAAAAAACTGCTAGGAAAACTGGAAAGTAGTCATGCAGAAATTAGGCTTGCACCAGCATCTCACACCACACTTCACAATACATTTCTAAATAGATGATCAACTTCAATATAAAAGACCATACAATCAAAAAATTAGAAGAGAAAATGATCATATACAGCCAATCATCAATATTTATACATATAATGCTCATGACTTCAAACATTTGCATGATTTTATCAGTAACCTCATTTTCATTTTTTCATTGGCAACCATACACATTCATTGCTATGTACAGTAGAGAAAAAGAAATGAGAAGCATGAGGCACACAAGTTTGTGGAATATCCTACTAGGATCCTCACTAGTCTTGTTCATTCTCCCATTGTAAAGATTTCCCTATGCATTCCTTGCATATTTTCATTGTTTGGTGGTCCCATCATTAATGGCGGCCTCAAAGATAAACATCAAGTCACCTCTCACACTCCAAGACCCTTAAGAATCTCAAATAGTGCAAGAAGCAGATGTTGCTGACAGATTATTTCAAGATGGTGCATCCTTCCCAATCTCCAATGCTATCCACCATCTGTGAAGTGAGTGTCAGAGGTAATATAAAGACCTCATCAGTCTTGGCATCTTCCAACAGCAGCTACTAAAGCCCCAGAAACCTCTCATTTGGTTTTCAGAAGGTAGCCAAGGTAGATAGATTTACAGGAGTATAGTATATAGCCCTCACAGCACCATCTGACACAGCAGAAAGTAAGACTCAGGTTTTAAAATGTTTTAGTTTTAAGAGTTTTATTTGCGGTACAGTATTTATGGTACTGTAGATTTCATGTGTTATGAAAAGTGAGTATTATCTGAAATCAATGTTTTTATTGAGATGGTAATACAAAAAGTTCACAGAATTCTAGGGAAACACAAGCAAGAAAAGCATTTTGCATGTTACCAATTATATTTTATGTACTGAATTTTATTAGTTATTTCATAGTTACTGGGTTAGGAAAAGTACATATTATAAGAATTAATGTTTGTTATAAAGAATTATATGCAGAAAAGTGTATGTTCAGCAATATCTATGGAAAGATTACAGTTTTGGGTGGTCATGGGAACCTAACTGCATATTTCTCACAGGTTCAATGTATCAACATTTGTGGTTTTTGCTTTTGTGCCATTTTCTAAGAATGTTAGCCCTACAAAAGTTAAGGATTGACTACGTGTGTGTGTACATGTATGTGTACAATTATAAGTAATTATATATAATTAATATTTACATATTGTTAATAAGCCATTCCCTAATGGATAAATGGTCAAAAGATATGAACAAACGTTTCTCAAAAGAATTGCAAATATTCGCAATCACATGAAAGAGTGTTCCGAGTCACTAATAATAAGAAAAAAACAAATCAAAACAACCCTGAGGTTTCACCTCACATCCTGCAAATTGGCAGCAATGACCCAAAAAATGCCGACAATCAATGGTGGAGGGGTTGTAGAGCAATACGGACACTAATATATTGTTGATGGAGCTGTGAAATGATACAGCCATTTTTGGAAAGCATTTTGGAATTATGCAAATAAAGTGAATAAGATGCTCATACCCTTTGAACCAGAGGCTCCATTGCTTATACTCCAAGGAAGTAATTGATAAGAAGAAAGTTCTTACATGCCATATACACCAAAATATTTATAGCAGCATTTTTGTGATTGCAAAGAATTGGAAATAAAGTAGATGCCAGTTGGGGGGGGGATGGCTAGACAAATTGTGATACATGAAAGTAACAAAATATTACTGTGCCGTAAGCAATAATACATATGATGAATACAAAGGAGCATAGAAGATCAACAGGAACTGATGTAGAATGAAGCCAGCAGAGCCAAGAAAACAGAATACACAATAATTACAACATGTAGAAAGAACAAAACACAAAAAATTCAAAAGCAAATGTAACAAAATTATAAAAATCAACCATGACTTAAATGAAAATATATGAGAAGCCACCCCCAACTCGTCTCTTCATGGAGGTGGGAGATCCACAAGTATTAACCATTGAACATTTTTCCATATTTTTTTCAATGGATTAATCAGTTACATTGATTTTCTCCACTTTAAAAAATACTATTTGTCATATGGGATGACTCTCTGGGAAGGAAATGGGAAAGGGTACTGTGGATAAATATGATAATGTAAGAAATAGAAGATGATGTGAACTATGATGATGTAAGAAATAGAAAATATCAATAAAATTTTATTTAAAAAAGAAACAGTATTGACAGTATTGACAAGGGTACGGAGAATCACGTATATGTATATGCATTGCTGGTGAAATTACAAATGTGTAGAATCTTTTTGGAAAGCAATCTGGTAATATATGGAAAAAGTTACAAAAATAAACATATCCTTTTACTTAATAATTAAAATTGAGAGAAAGATACCTTAAAAATATTGTCAAGATTAGGAACAGTGTGTGGATGGAGGGAGAGAGAGGGACAGAGGGAGAGAGAGAGGGGGGGGGAAGAGGGAGGGAGAGAGAGAGAGAGAGAGAAAGAGAGAGAGAGAGAGAGAGAGAGAGAGAGAGAGAGAGAGAGAGAGAGAGAGAAAGAGAGAACTTTCTGTCCAAAGATTTTTCACAGCAGAATTTTCTGTAAAAAAAAAAAAAAAAACCACCCCAAACACACACACACACACACACACACACCCTATTTGTAAGCAATATAAGTATTCAGCAATGGATAAACTAATGGGTAAATAAATTGCATTGATGAAATGGAATTCAGTAATGTAATTATAATGGACAAGTATTGGTGAATACAATGAAATACATAAAGGCCTTTATAAAATTCTTCAGAGAAGGAAAAAAACAACAACCATGAGAACAAGATACAGACTAATTATGAGTATATGAAATGCAGAATGAAATAAATTCATTCTTGGATGTGGCCAATGTATTGATTTTGTATTTGCAGGACTATACATATTTGTTACAAGAAAGGGCTCCCATGGGGGGAGGGGCAGAGGGTAATACAGAAGTATGCAGTGATGTTTCCTTTAAGAATGTCAATCAAACCTTTTTAACAGCACAGAAGAAAACAGAAAGATGCTCAAAGAGGGACAGGAATGGAACGATTTTGTTACTATTTATTAAATTTTGTCTACATGTGTACATATATAGATATAATTTTAAAAACCAAACTCTATTTAATTGATGTCCAAAGTTTCTTATACAATTTTCTTGAATTTTTCTGTATGTTAAATTGTTCAGGTTTTTTACTGATTGCTACGTTCGTGATTTTAAAAAATAAAGAAGGAATGAGATGAATGGACAAAACATCTTGACAAAGACAAAGGAAACGACCAAAAAGTTAGGATAGTTTATCAGTTAAATTTCCCTTGTTGAAATGGAAATTATTCCAAAACATGGGCTTGTATTGATTTTTAAAAGTATTTATACAAATCACTTTTAAATTTTTTTTTAATACAATTGCATAATAAGGCATTGGACCAGATCGTGGTTAACGTCCCTCCCAAGTTCCAAAGGCTAGAATGTTTCTATTACTCATCATTAGCACTCAAACTGAATCAGCACTCCAGATTCAATTAGAAGTGAGAAAATAACATGATTGAAAGCATCAAATCTAACCAAATTTATATAAAAGTTGAGAATTCAAACATTCACATAAGAGTCAGAATACAGTAGGGGAAAAAAGTAGAACTTATTATTATATGCCTGGCCCAAGCAGTCACAGAATGAAATTAGAAGCCTTAAAAGCTGACTTCAAGTAGGACAATATTTTTTCCATCAGTTAAATCCCAAGTTCAGCATTGTATTTCCTAAAGTCCATTAAGATGTTCATAATGACCTTCAAAATTCTTTCTCTTGTTTTTCCTCCTAATTAAAGGAAGATCATTGAACTTGGCATTTTTACATGCACAAATAAAGCAGGTCAAAAGTTTCCAAGTCTGATTGTTTTCTTCTGAACTGTAACAAATGATGCTGCTATGGAATGTCTCTTCCAGCTACTATATCAGGTCAAATGCTCCATCCCCACCCCATAGTTGTTGGGGCTCAGATATCCTGACTCCTTAAGTTCTTCCTTAGGTGATATAAGGCATGTAACCTTCTTCCTTTGGTAGACTCTACCTGGGCAAACCCATTCATATATTTTATTGAGCAGATATTCCCAACTAGAATTACTTTGTCATCCTTTATTTTTCACTGCCCTTTTCATGAGACCCTTGGACGACTATCTTTTGCTTAGGCTAGTACTAGACAAATCTATGTTTGTGATTCTGCCTTCGTCAGATTTCCAATCCATTTCATTCCTATTTTGTTCTTTGCTCTTTAGTTCTTTGGGATACCCAAATTAACATAGAATCTTTTAAGTCAGCAGCTGCCCACATCTCACCTCCAGTTTTCATACCAGTAGCCAGCTCTTCTTACCACCAAGGGGGGCACAGTAGCCTTTCCTGATTCAATCACCAATCATCTCAGGCACAAACACATCGTCCCAGAACCCCATATGTTCCTTATCAAAGGACCAGAAAGAACTTGGTTTTAGAAAAGAACTGGGTTCAAATCCTGATTATGATAAGTATTAGCTACATGATCATGGGCCAATCACAAATCTCCAAGCCTGTTTCCTCCTCTGCAAATTGAGAAAAATAATACTACTTGTATGACATCCCACATAGAGTTATCATGAGGCTCATATGAGATAATCTCTGTAAAGTGTTTTTACAAACTTTAAAGTACTGTGTAAATGCCACTTGTTATTATCTTCTTCATCCTCCTCTGTGTCATCATTATTATCACTTTTACTGCTCCTTGGGCTTAGTTATGATTTAGGATTTTGTGTTGTTTTGAGATCAAAGAAAAGGGAATATATTCCTGAGAAAACAGGGCAAAAGTTAGAAAAGATGGGCATACAAAGAAGGTAAAAAAGAAGATGGTAACTGCATGGCATGATGCATTTGGTGAGGAGGCAGAGGATCTGGGTTCAAATTCTGCCTATATAATCTTGGGCAAGTCAATGAGCCTCTCTGGCTTCTCATATGTAAAATGAAGGGGTTGGACTAGATGCCCTTTAAGGTCTCACTTCTAAACATATGCTCGCACAATCCTTTGGTCTCCAAGCTCCCTGTCAACTCTATATTTGTGATTCTGAAAGAAAGAGAAAATATTTGTAGCAGCTCTTTCCATTGTAGCCAAAATTGGAAACTAAGGTGGGGAAGGTGTCCCCCGCCAGGGAATGGCTAAACAAAATATGGCATATGAATGAAATGGAATAGTATCAGGCCACAGGAAATGATGAAATGGAGAGTTTCACTTGGAAATCCTTGATGAAATGATGCAGAGCAAAGTAAGCCATACTTACACAATGACAACGTTATGGGTAAAAACACCTTTGAAAGACTTTAGAACTCTGATGAATACCATGACAAACCACAAGTCCAGATGACTGAAGATGAAACACATACTTGCCTCCTACCAGGGAAGTTATGAACTTAAAATGCAGAGACATTTTCAGTTGAACAATGTAGTGTTGTTTTTTGTTTGGTTGGTTGGTTTTTGGCTAGGCTATGCAGGTTTGTGATGAGGGCATTCTTTTTCTTTTTGCTCAGTTGGTGGGGCAGTTGGAGAGATGGGTTGTAAGTAATGGATTTATTATTAAAAACGTGTTTATTATAAACAAATCCAGCCTCAGATACTTAATAGCTGTGTGACCCTGGACAAGTCATTTAACTTTGGTTTGCTTCAGTTTCCTCATTTGTAAAATAATAACACCAACCTCCCAGGCTTATTGTGAGGATCAAATGAGATAATAATTGTAAAGAACTTAGCACAGTGTCTGGCACATAGTAGGTGCTCTATAAATGTTAGAGCTAATATATGTGTATATAATACAAGTATATTTGTTATTAAATAATTACACAACATATGAAATTCTGTGACTTCTCTGTGACTCAATTTCTTTACCTGTCAAGTGAGGCAGTTGGACTAGATGACCCCTAATGTCTGAATCTGTTGTCCTGTAAAATCTTCAGATCCTTCATCATGATGAATTCTCTCCAGAAAATGTATATTCATTCTAATCATTTTGCTTTACAAAACTTTCTTTAGACTTGTTTTTTGGGAGGGAGACATGGAAGCAGAAATGCAAAGATAGAAATGAAAAGGAAAAAAGAATGAGTGTAAAAAGCATCACACCCATGAATTCTGTTTCTTTTTAAAGCCTTTGAAGGCATCAGTTGACAAATAGTTTCTGAGGAAGCTGCTGCTCCCCATTAGTCTTTGAGGCATATGATGTGTGCACATGTATATTAAGAACAGAATAATGAGATCCTCAGCCAGGCCTATTTCTTACCAACACAAAATATATTTTTGAGCCTTCCAGGAAAAGACTCCAGCATTTAAATCCATTATAAAAGGGATGAGGGGATTAAAATGCGATTGGGCTTTCTCTAGCAGTGACATGTAACTTAATGTGAATTTTTAAATGTGATAGGCACAGATTGGAATTCATCATCAGTTAGCATCTATTGAGTCATCCTTCAGCCCTGGGTCTGCCACATTTTTGCTTTGTGGGGAATTCATTCCCCTCAGAAACTAGAATTGAAGATAAAGAACCATAGTACCCCAGAAAGGTTATTCCCTTGGTTTTTAAATTTTCTTAAATGTACTTGAAATGTTCATTTTAATTCAGTAAAAAATTGCTGCATCCTTAGCACCATACGAGGCTTTGAGGAAGCAGAAAGAGCAAATGGGACAGGGTCCCAGGGAATCATGGAATTTATAATCTTCAATTAACCCTTTTGACTAGCTTTATCTGTCTTCTCTAATTATGTGATCTGTGGTTCAGCTCTCTTCTAACTCTCCCTAGACAAAATGGAAAGACACATGATGGGCCTAAGTAGGCTGAAACAGGCTTCCAACAATGACTTGCTTGGACACAGCAGACATTCTGAAGGATATTTACAACCAGGAAGAGAAATGGACTGGGCACAATGAGATAGACGGGTGAGAAAGAGATGGACACCCAAAGTGTAATGCTGGTCTTCTCCAAATATCTTAAGAACAAAAACAAAAACAGACCTCCATTAATCTGAGCAAACTGTCTAGTGGAAGATTTTTTTTTAATAGCCAGGCCATAGCTTTAAAGGGGAAGCTGAGTGCAAGATGAGGAGGCTTTCTTCTACAGGGGCATCTGGAGTGGCTAACCAAAAAATAAAAGCTGTGTGATCTGCAGTCCTTTCTCTTGGGCTTGTGCCGTCACGTCTTGATGCTGCCTGAACTAATATTCAGCGTGTTTAATAGCTGTTCTTAATGAAGAAGTGTCTCCCCTCTCAGCTGTCATCCTCTGACACATCCCAGAATCTTTCAGACAGAAAAATAATTGGCCATTTTCTTCATGCTCAGAGAGGGGGAAATCCTCTGGGAATCACACAAATCTGGGACAGTTTGGAGCCCACAAGCAGGCGCTGCAACTCAAGTGGTGTCCGTAGCCACTCTCCTCCGCACTTTGCTAAAGACATGATTTTTGTGATTTCCTTTCTGGTTTGGGGCTCCCTCCACCAAAAAGCCAGAAATCCAAAGAGTTCGTTAAGACTATTTGGTTGACAAGCAGAGTTAGTATCATGCTGTCAATGTTAAAGGACATGTGCATCCTTCCTTTCTGCTAAGTATCAGGAAACTAACTGCCTTCAGGGAATTTACTTTGGGGGATACATGGGGATGGCTTAGATGTCTATTGGGAAGTCTGTTGGGTTGAAATAAAATATGTTTGTTTATATATGATATAAAATAATATATTATGTATAATAATATCCCATATAGCTTAAGCTATTAATAACTTAAAGATGCACTAAGACATTTAGGACACCTTGTATTCATACATAGGGGCACAGTGACATAATTCACAGAGAGCCAAGCTTGGAGTAAGGAAGACTTAGGTTCATCTCTCTATCCTCTGACAGATACTGGCTGGGTGACCCTAGTCAAGTCGCTTAATTTCCTTGGGCCTCAGTTTCCTCATCTGTAAAATGAGGAGGTTGAAGCAAATAGCCTCTGAGATCCCTTCCAGCTCTAAAGCTGTGGTTTCTCACTGATAGGATGTCCAAATTAACCTCCAGGTGACCCAGGAAACTCAAATAAGTTGCAGAACAGCTAATGCTTGCTTTGCTCTGTGGAGGGAGCTTGTGGTATAGATGAAGTTACTGGTCTGGAATGGGGGGTGGGGGGAGAAGGAAAATGTAGATATACTGTGGTCCTCCATAATTAAAGTCAGTGTACCCAGCTACTAACTGGATAAGTAGAAAACAGATAACAACAACAGACATTTATATGACACCTACTATGTGTCAGGCTAAGCTGTGCTAAGTGCTTTACAATTACTTTCATTTGATCCTCACAATGACTCTGAGAGGAAAGTGCTCTTATTGATCCCCATTTGATAGATGAGGAAATTGAGGCAAACAGATGTCAAGTGACTCGCCCAGTGTCACACAGCTAGTAAGTATCTGAAGCCGGATTTGAACTTAGGAAGATGAGTCTTCCTGACTCCAGCTCTAGCACTCTATGCACTATGGTGCCACCTAGCTAAGAAGATTCCTATGTGACTGGCCGCATTCCCCCTCTCCCACCCCACCCCCATCAGGGCTGGTATTCATATATGGTTTTTATCCAATAATGCCAGGTTTTTGTATTATACTAGAAGAACTGTGTTTGTTGGTTTGTTTGTTGGTTTCTATGAGTTCATTCAGGTAGGGAAAACTGCATGTGAAAACTCCCTCCATTGGCGCAAACTGGAAACACAACGAACTCATGGATAAGTCACAGGTTTATATTTGCCTGGAGGCACAGAAAAGTTCAGTGACTAATCTAGGATCATACAAGCCAATATGTGTTGGAGTCTGGATTGACCTCAAGAATGGCACTTTAGTCACTAAGTCATTTGCTACAAGCCTAGTTTTAATGGAGGTGGATGGGGGAAGAGGATGGGAAACAAGTTGAGATTTGGTTGGTATTCAATTAACTTGGTTTTTCCACGTGTAAAAAATGTCTCCTTTGCTCTTCGTCTCTAAGAACACTTCTAGAAGTCAATGCCCTTGATGACATACTGACAAAATTTTCCATCAGTGAATGTTCCTCCTTCAGTCCCCCTAAATGTCTGGCGTCCAGTGACAAACCCATGAAATGGAGCAAAATTCTGTTACAAGGTAAATGGTTTTGACTTCGAATTTTACAAGACTTTAGAAACCATTCTTTTCATAATGCCTTAAGTAAGGCAGAATGTGAACCCCATGGGCTGAACCATCAAATGGCAGGCAGCTCCATGGAAGAGCTTGCCTTTAGCAAGGGTCCCAGCTTGATGTGCTGGACATCTTTAACTTGGGAAATCACTACCTCTGTTCCCATAAAGTCCAGAATCAACCTTTGATGATCCCTAGACAAAATGCAAAGACATATAGTGGACAAAACAAGGGCTGTAGCACATCTCCCAAAATGTTGTGAGTATCTTTCATGTCTCCTCAGTCTTCTCTTAACCAAGCTAAACATTCCTAATTGCTTTAACCTCTCTTGCTATGCCATGATGTCAAGGCCTTTCACCACCTTCACTGCCCTCCTCTGGACATTCTCCAGCTCTTCTGAGTTCGATCTAAACTGACTTGAACCCAGGGCACCAGATATGGTCTGACCAGGGCAGATTACATCCCTCCTTCTGGACAGCATGCTTCTCTAAATGCCCAGCTTCCTTTATCTTGTATTTTGTTAAATTTCATCTTATTTTACTCATACCAACAATATCAAGATCTTTAGGGATCCTGATTTGACCAGTCAGTATGTTAATTACCCCTGACAGCTTTGTACCATCTGTAAATTTGAAAAGCATGCTTATCTGTGCCTCCCAGTCTGGACTATTGCAATAGCCTTCTAAATGTTCTCCCTCCTTCCAGTCTCTCCCTTTCCAATGAAGCCTCCAAACATATTCCTGAAGAATGTTTGACCATGTTACTTGGCTGCTCAAGAATCTTCAGTGGCTACCTTTGCCTTTAGGATAAAATATAAACTCCTTTGTTTAGCATTGAAAGTCTTTCACAATTTGGCTACAGCCTGCTTTTCTGGATTTATTTCATATTAGTTACATTCTGCACTCTTTTTAATTTTTTTTAATTTTAGACAAATACTAAAACACAAATACATAATAAGAAAAGAAGAAACATTATAAACTTAAATATTAAACTTAGATATAAAATAAGAAAAGAAAAAACCAGATTATGTGCACAGCAGAACATAGGAGAGGATTCAAAATATATAACAATAACTTATCATTTCAAGAAAGCCTTTTTATTAAATACTGTGTATCTTTGCTTCCTTGTAGGTTTTCTTTTGTTCTCTGCTGTACATTTTTTACTTTTTTCTTTTTCTCCCTTCCTCCCCCCTACCCACCACCCCTACAGTTGGGTATGGATATATTTACATATAGGTATTGATATATACATATACATATACACATACATATATACATGCATGCGTGCATATATAAATATATACTTTGCCTAAGAGACTCTACTCGTAATCTTGTTTCTATGTTTGTGCGTATCTCTCTTTTCTTATTTCTCCTAACTACTTTACTTCTACCCGTTACCTTACCCTCCTATTACTTAACCTACCCTCATTCCAGTAATCTTTCTCTTACCCTCCCATTCCCCTAAATCTGAACACCTATTTGTACACTGCTTTGACCTATTCCATCACCCTCCCCTCTAAAGCTCCCCCCTCTAACGTTCCCTCCCTTATCCTCCCATTCCCCTAAGTCTAAACACCTTTCTATGCCCCCTTTTAACCTATTCCTTCACCCTCTCCTCTAAAGATCCCTCCCTTAACCTCTCCCCAATCCCTATCCCCTTAGAGTTTTACTTCTTTTTTAAATTTAGAAGACTTTTATACTTTTCTAGATTTATATGTATTTTCCCCTCTTAAACCCATTCCTGATGAAAGTAGGTTTCCAGAACTAACAGCCCCTCTCCCTCATCTAATTCCTTTGTATTAGTTCTTCTTCTTGCACCTCATTTGTATAGGATAATTACTCTTTTAGCTGTTCTTGAATGGTTTTACTTTTTAAAGTCATATCATACTCAGATCTACCCCATTTTCTCATGACCTACCTAATTACTAGTAACAATCTTAGACATAGGTTTTGCTTTTTCCATACATAAAAGGTAAACATTCTATTGTTATTGAGTCCCTTGTAATTGATGATTGGTATGTGCCTTATATTTCTCTTGGCTCTTGTATGTCAAATCTTCTGTTGAGTTCTGGGTTTGTTTGTTTTTTTTTAGCAGAGTCCTGAACGTCTGACAGTTGATCAAATGTCCATTTTTTTTTCATTCAAATTATGCTTAGCTTTGCTGGATATGATATTTTCAGCCAGGGGCCCAGTTCTTTTGCTCTTCAATATATAGTGTTCCAAGACCTTCTATCTCTTAGTGTCACCAACGCTAGGTCTTGTGTGATTCTAATTGTGGTACCATCATATATAAATTGGTTTTTTCTTGTTGCTTGTAATATTTTGTGCTTGATTTGGGGGTTTCAGAATTTAACTGTAATATTCCTGAGAGGTTTCCTTATAGGATCTTTTTCAGGTGGTGATCAGTGGATTTTTTCTATTCCTACTTTCCCCTCTTGTTCTAATGCTTCAGGACAAATTTCTTTAATTATTTCTCATATTATTGTATCAAGATTCTTTTTTTGATCAGAACTTTCAGGTACTGCAATTATTCTCATGTTTTCTTGATCTGTTCTCTAGATCAGTTGTTTTTCTTGTGAGATAGTTCACATTCTCTTCTATTTTATTGTTTATATTTTGTTTTTTTTTTTATTTCTTCATCTCATATAACTTCACTGGCTTTCCCTTGTCCAATTCTGATTTTCAAGGAGTCATTTTCTTCCTTAAGATTCTGGATCTCCTTTTCTAATTGGTTGACTTTCTTGTCATAATCTTCATGTTTTTCTTGTATTATTCTTACTTTTTCTTTTTAATTTTTCCTCAATTTCTCTCATTTGATGTTTAAAGTCTTTTTTAAGTTCTTCAATGAATTCTTTTTTTGTTTTTGGAGGGGGAAAAGCAGGGCAATTGGGATTAAGTGACTTGCCCAAGGTCACACAGCTAGTAAGTGTGTCAAGTGTCTGAGGCCCGATTTGAATTCAGGTCCTCCTGACTCCAGGGCCAGTGCTCTACTCACTGCGCCACCAAGCTTCCCCTCTTCAATGAATTCTTTTGGGGCAGGTAATCATTTGATATTACTCTTACAGGTAGAAGAGAGTTTCTTTGTTTCAGTATCCTCTTCTGAAGATGAACCCAATCTTCTCTATTCCCATAATAGCTCTCTGTGGTTGGATTCTTTCTCCTTTGCCTGTGTATTTTTTTTTTGTAATAATTTAGTTTTTATAATCACCTCTAGTCCTGGGATATGGGGGATGGTACCTCTGACCTCTGATCCTCTTTGGCTCTCCCTTCTGACCTTGAACTCAAACCAAGACCTCCAGCCTCCCGTAAGTGCCCACAGCCAGAGGCGTTCCTGCCCCACTGCTTCTGCACTCAGCGGTTCTTTCACTTGGCCTCGCCCCACCACTCTCTGAAGCACAGCTGGGTCTGGCATTCCTTGTCAACAGAGGTTCCCTACATCTTTCCCAGGTCAGATGCTCAACTCCAGTCACTGTCCTGGGGGTAAAAGTTCCTGGGGCAAGCTGAAGCAGCCTCCCAACCCAGCTAACCCCAGGGCTTGCCGCTTGTTGTTAAAGCATACCCTAGCCTGGAGGTGGTTTTTTTGTGTATACTTTGAATTTACTTAACTGTGTGCTTGCTGTATCAGCTCCCCCAATCCCCACCAAATGGAATGTAAGTTCCATAGGGACAGAGTTTGTTTCATTTGTGTCTATATCCTTAGTATCTGTCTCAGACACATACCAGGTATGTGCACCTGGGCAAGTCACTTGACTTCTTTTAGACTCAGTTTTCTCATCTGTAAAATGAAGATAATAGTAGCATCTACCTCACGTGGTTGTTATAAGGCTCAAATGAAATAACATTCACAGTGCCTTGTAAAGCTTAAAGTTCTATATAAAGTTGGCTGTTATTACTACTACTTTTGCACAATCTTGCATATAGTACGCCTTTAAGGTTTGTTAAATTGAATTCTGGTTGTAACATACTGTAATATGAGTGGATGAGTGAATGAATAAATGAATGAATGAATGAATGAATGAATGAGTGAATGAATGAAAAGGCTCTTAATATATGCAAAGCACTGGGCATACAAATAGAGAAGGCCACAAGGAGCTTGAGTTTTAACAGGGGAAACAATACATATGGGAGTTTTCAGCAGCAAGTCAGATGAAATGGGCCCCTGGTCTTTAGGGTGCAGCAACAAAACAGTCATGCCCTTTTTTTAAGGCCATTTTCATTACTCAAATCATATTGATGTTGAGCCCTTGGGCAGCGCCACAGTCTTTGGTGAGAAGAACTTTCTTTTCTCCATCTTTCCATAGCTGTGGCAGCCACACTGGCAGAAGTTGGTGCCAGGTTGCACTTCCACAAATATTGACTACCCAGAAGATAGCTAGAAAGGCAGGGTAAGCTGGAAGCAGGGTTAGTGGCTGGGATGGGCTGGGGGTCAGCAAGAGTGATAGCACTCTTCTCAGGGCCCTTGAGCTTGGGGTTTTGGTCCGTCTACATCAGAATCTAAAGGAAGTTAGTAGTTGAGGTGAGACTGGCACCTGCCACCTCTCTCCCTCAGGTGCCTCTTTTCTAAATCCAGGCTGGCTTGCCTGCACTATTGGCTGACAGTTGGTGGGGATGTTCCTTTTCCCCAAGGACTGAGCCCCTTGGGTGAGGTTTCAGGAGCTAACAGCTGGTAGTCAGGAGGGTGCTGCTACTGCTGGATTTCTTGTGCTCAGGATACTGGACTGTCCCCATCCATGTATGGGGGGGGGCAGATTCTAGTCAAGGTGAAGGCTCCAAGGCTGATCTCAAACTCTTTCCCCTTTGAAAAATATTTCTAAGATAAGCCCAGATCACTCTGACCTTTCTTTGCTCTGAATTTTAATTTCATTTATTGACTGAACAATTCACTGGCCTTATAATTGTGCCTTATAATAAACTCCTCTATCTCATCCAGCAATTCAACTTTCCCAGGTTTGTGTCCTTTCCACAAGCAGATCAGGAGTTCACTAACGGCCGGCTATTTTAATTTTTTTGTCTCCTCCCTCCCTCTCCACAATGACCAGTTAAACCATTGCTAACTATTAGTAAGCCCTCTTGATCCATAGTTTACTCTGTATTCCTTGCAGTGGAGTGTAAGATGATTGAGGACAGAACCTGTCTTTGTTTCCCAAGCACCTAGAATACGGTCTCACCCATGGCAGCTGCTCAACAAATGTTTTTGAAGGTATTTTGGTAGCTC
This sequence comes from Trichosurus vulpecula, assembly GCF_011100635.1. NCBI lineage: Eukaryota > Metazoa > Chordata > Mammalia > Diprotodontia > Phalangeridae > Trichosurus > Trichosurus vulpecula. The sequence goes on from NC_050577.1 coordinate 27,566,677, forward strand.
GGTGGTACAACAGACAGTCCACTGGGCCCAGAGTCAGGAAGACCTGAGTTCAAATCCAGCCTTAGACACTTACTAGCTGTATGGTCCAGGGCATGTCACTTAACCTTTCACAGTTTCATTTTCCTTATAACAAGAGCACTTACTTCACAAGGTTGTGATGAAATCAAATGAGATAGCATTTGTAAAGTACTTACATAGTGTCTGATATGTAGTAGATGCTATAGAAATGTTAGCTACCACTATCATTATCATCATTATATTTGTTAAGTTCCTTCCTTCCTTCTTCCTTTCTTTCCTTCCTCAGTAAACGGGAAGATGATGGTGATGATGATGAAGAGGAGGAGGAGGATGTTGGTGATGATGATGATGGTGATGATGATGATGATGACATAGGGCTTCAAGATTTGCAAAGTGCTTTACATATATTTTCTCACTTGATTCTCTAAATAGCCCACCAAGGTCCAGGGTCTTAGTTAAGCTTGTCCAGAAAATGAGCTGGTGTAGTGCTTCCACTCACCCTTTTTTGGGTCTTCTTTGTCTTATCCAACTTTATATCTACCCCAGTGACTAACACAGTACTCTGCATCTCATAGTAGGCACTTGGTAAATGTATATTGTTTCATTGATGGTCACAGGTCTAGAGCTGGAAGGGTTGGGCTCTAGAGGCCACCTAAGCCAATTCTCTTATTTTATAAATGAGAAAACAATCTCTGTGGCCCAGAGAGATTGTGATTTGCCTAAGGTCACAGGCAGAATTTGAACCTAGGACCTCTTACTCCAAAACTATCCATCTTTCTATTATATCACTCTACCTCTAGGTGCAAAGAAATGAGGAGTAAGATTAGGACCATTTTGATGTGCCTATTTCCCCTTCACTAATAGCTTCCTACCCTGGAAATTATTACCACTTCCACTAACTCTTTGGGGCAGCTAGGTTGTGCAGTGGTTGGACTGCTGGGCTTGGAATCAAGAAAACATCGTTGTGAGTTCAAATCTAGCCTCACACACTTACTAGCTGTGTGACCCTGGGCAAGTCATTTAACCCGGTGTGCCTCTGTATTCATCCTCATCTGTAAAATTAGCTGGAGAAGAAATGGCAAAGCACTCCATTATCTCTGCCAAGAAAACCCCAAATGGGGTCGGGAGGAGTAGGACTGGACAGAAAAGACAGAACAATGACAATCCCCAGAGTCTGGCTCAGGGTCTGGCACATAGAAAGCATCTAATGGATGCCTCCTGATTGACTGAATTACAAGAAGGCTAGATTGAGTGTCAGAAAACAGGAATCACTTTCCTCATCGTTTTTTTTTAATTCCCCCACCCTTTCCATATAGCCTATCTGTAGTAAGGAATAGTTAGAGATAATCTGATTTTATTGGTTTAGGGAACTCCCGAGTAAGGAAGCCCCTTCCACTAATGCACGCTGTCACCTTCTCTACAACCTAGATTCGTAGAGCAAGGTTTTAATCTTTTTGTGTGTCATGGACCCCCCTTGGCAGTCTGGTGGAGTCTATGGACCCTTCTCAGAATAATGCTTTTAAATGCATAAACAAAACATACAGGATTACAGAGGGAACTATCATGTTGAAAGATAATTATGAAGCTTTTTTTTTTAAGTTCGGATACTCAGGTCAAGCGACTTGCCTACTTACAACCCTTACGAGTCAGAGGAGACTGTACTTAGAGGAGGCTCTTCTGGTTTAGACGCCAGTCTTCTAGCCACTAACTACTTCAAGCTGCCTCTTCTTAACTGTCTGGTAAGTGACTAATAAATATTTGTTGATTGAGATTGAAGAAAACATCTGAGCGAGATCTCCGGGAGCCCAGGCTGAAGCCCAGGCCAGGTCTCAGTGGTTAACTCCCCACGCCCTTTCCTGTCTTTGAGCCCCGAGCCTTCGGCAAGTCCACTCAGGTAGTCTGACAAGTTCATTTGTCTGAGTGGCTTCATGGTCAAAGGTCTGGGAAATGGCCGTCTCTCTCGAATAACCTCACCCTGAAGTCTGTGGCTGGGCAGGGATGTGAAATGTTCTTCTAAAGGCTGGGGTCTACCCAAAGACGAGGAGGGGGTGGGGAGAGGAAAAAAGCACCCAGCCTAGCCCAGTATAGGGCTGGGCCCCCAAACCGATCCTTAATTAATGTTTGTTGAATAGTGAAATGGAAGAGGCTATCCTCGTGCTGGAACCCTGTGGCCTAATCTGCATTTGACCAAAACTGAGCAGCCCAGAGGAAGATGGGGCTGATTTCCCGAGAGTTAGAGGAGCCAGTCTGAGCGTGAGGAATTGGGGGAAAGCTTTGGGGGAAGGGACCTTTGACACCAGGGCAGACTTAGCGGTGGCCCTGCCTCGTGCCCTTCCCTGACCCCTCCTCCCCCCACCCCAACCCCCGTCCCATCCCTCTGCTCCTCCCTACCTGCAGCCACCTAGACGGAAGGTCCAAGGCCAGAGTTAGAGAGCCGGACGAGCAGCCGCCTCCGCCGCCGCCGCTGTGATCCATGAATGTACCCAAAGGCCTGTGGAGGTCTAGGCGGGGGTTCCCCGCGGCTCTTCCTTGTTCCTCTGGCCTCCTTCGCTTCAAATCAAAGGCTCCCGCGTGTGCCGCCCTCGGAAGGTACTAAGTGCTTGGAATGCTTCAAAGGAGACCGCCCCTTGATCTGTTAACACCAAAGAGGCCACACCCAAGGCTGGGGGAAGCAGAGGTAGAGAGGGAGCAGATCCGGAGCATGGCTGGGGGCAGCCAAGCTCCTCTGGTGCCCCTCCCCAGATCCAGTCCAACCTTGCGGCAAAACAAGTCGTGATTCATAAACTCAGAACCTTGGGGCTCAAGAGGACCTCAGGCGATCTGAGACCCAAAGAGAGGAAGTAGCTTGCCCCAAGTCGCAGGGCCACTATGCCACAGAGCTGGGAGTGAAACCCAGGCGTGCTAAATCTCCGCCCAGGGGTCTCTCCACCCAATTCTCGCAAATCTAATCCATCAATGAACACAGGTTTATTAAGAGCTTGCTATGCGCCAGGCAATGGGTTAAGCTCTGGGGATCCCTAGCCTCTCCTAAGACTCAAATCTTGCACCACCACCCCTCCCTTTTCCTCTCTGAGGCCAAATGGCCTCTGTCATAACAGAGTTGACCTCATTAAGGTGGCGTTCCTATCTTCGCAACTCCCTCCTTCCCTGTCCCCACCTCCACCCCTACATCTGAAATCAGGTCTCTTTAGAAGACAGAGCAGAAGTCTTGGACGGGTGTTTGAGTTCATGATAACCAGTTCTGCGGTAGTTGAGATTGTGGGAATAGAGCTAAGTAGGCCCCCTAAGTACTGGGGCGCAGACCAACCCTGTGGGAATCAGGTCTAAGATCTCATACAGCTCCGGGTCTTTCGATGCTATGTTAAAAGCAGTCTCCGCCAGAAAAGGCCATTCCAAGCGGTTACCTCGGAAGTATACCAGTCTGTCTAGGAAGTCCAGGCTTCAGGTAACCTTTGAGGAAGAAGGGGACGGTTTTTCCCTTAGTAATTCCGTCCCAAGGAAAATTGGAAAGACTAGTTAAGACCATCGAAGTCCCTGAGAGTCCCGGGATGGGCACCTACTGAACTTGGAGAGCCGGGACACACACACACACACACACACACACCCCAGTTGGAAGGCTTATAAGTCTGCCTACTGATTGGTCCAATTCGTAGGTAAACATCAACCCCAGTGAACTCAAGTAAGACCTCATCCCATCCTCCACTACGTCTCTTAGAACAAGTCTTCCCAAGACAGAAGGATATGATGATGTCTGTGGTTGGTTCTGGTATCTCAACCAATGGTTAATAACCCTCCGAATCGATTCAGCTGAGTCTGTTGGACCTTCACCTCCAGCTTACCCCACCACACCCGCAGCAATAGGTCGAAAAGGAGTTAGCGTAGCAAAATACCCAAGTCTTATTCTCTTTGGAACTCAGTTCTCTTATCTGTAAAATGAGGGAAGGGGAGAGTTGGGGTAAATAGCCCCCCAAAATCTCTTCCATTCCTTATCTATAGTCCTAATATGAGGGAATATTGTTGGCTCTAAGAGGTAACCCACTTAATCACTCATCGATTTCTCCCCAAACGCCCTCAATCAATGGGTCAAAATCCTCTAAGAATGTTTATGGATAGCACTTTCTAACAACTAACGACTAGCTTAGGTAGCCTTAACCCTATTTTAAAGCTGGGAATTGAGTCTCCGAGAGGTTCAGAGGCTTGCGGGCCAGTAAGCGTCCAAGCCTTGACTCTTCACCACTCTCACTGTGTGTTCTTTCACCCCGCCACCTTCCTAGATATGCAGATAGACAGCTTAGAAAAACTTCAACCACTTCGGATTTTCTGCCCATGCATGAGAGTCGACCCATAAATTTGGCTCGGCAGGGGGTGGGAGGGAGGAGAGAGAAGAGAGAGACTCCGAGTCGAAAACAGAATGCTAATTCGGAGGCTTAGAGAATCAGGAAGAAAAACAAGGCTCAGAGAAAGGACTCTTCGAGGTACCCGGTGGGTTTGTTTGCTTTGAAGTCTGTAGGTCTGATCGTCTGGTCCTAGGCTAAACCACTTCTCCCCGGGAGAAGGAAAGAGGAATGTGGAGGAGAGGGACTAATCAGCTTTTGTTTCAAGGTTCAGCTTCAAGGCCTTCCGATTCGCTCTACCTTTCCGAACCCAGAGTGAAAGAGCGGGAAGGAACCTCGAGGTCACGTAGTTCGTGATCATCACCACCACCCCATATTACAAATGGAGATCCGGAACTCAGAGAAGTTAAATGACTTTGCCGACGGTCACACAGGTGGTAAGTGACAAAGTCTCAACTCGAACCGAGCACGTCTAAGTTCCAAGACTTCCCCAGTGCCATGGTGCATCATGGCTCGAACTTCCTAAATCTCCCCTTCTGACTTCAATCTAAAGTTCATAGAAATCAGAAGCGCTTTGTTCACCGCCACACTGTAGGTAAATGGATAGTGTTCTCATCCAACTCATCTCCCAGAGTCCTTTCGAGGGAAGCAACTTAGCAAAGCGGAAAGGTCGTCTATTGCATGAGGAAGACATCAATAATCGTCTACTTCCCCTTGGGGTCTGCAGAGGGAGATGCTTTTCTGAGCCCTTTGCAGTCTCTTTAGCGATTTATTCTCGCTCCGATTCTAGCCTAACCCCTTCCTCGGTAGCCAAGCGCCACCCCCCACCCCGCTTTTGAATACTGATGGCTCGGCTGCTGCCTTGTTCTAGCAGCTGCCCTGATAGCAAGCTCGAGCTGGTTGCAGCTGCTTGCCTCCGTACTCTTGATATGTCACCAGTTAGGGAGTTCAAAGCTACGTCTTCTAACACGGGAGCAGTGGAGTAAAAGATGCTAAAGAAACATTCATATGATTGGTTTTTCCCAGGGGCAGAGGTACTTTTGCTTCCCAACCAAGACTCTGCTGCGGAGATGATGATGACGCAGGTCTTGCCCAGATATCCCAGACCCGTGTCCCTGGATCTCAGCATCGGTGGTAGGAGTCCGACGACCTGCTTTCCAAACCCGGCTTTGCTACTTTCTACAGTGGACAAATCACTACAAACGGTTTCCTTTAAAGTGAAGGGGATGAACTAGATGACCTCTGAGGTCCCTTACAGCTCTAAATGGTCTTGGTACACAACAAGTGTTTAATAAATGCTTGTTGACTGTTAAATCTGTTCTCCTGCGATCTATGTTCCTGTGATCTTGTCCAATTAAATTCTTGATCAATGACTAAGAGTAACCTGAATCCCGAGCAACTGTTGTGTGGACAGCCTGGTCCCTCCACCTAACAAACATGTATTCCTTCTAAACATTTATTTTATATCATTTGCTGACTTTCGTTTTCACTTCTGGTTACAACCCAGCACGCACACACACACACACACACACACACACACACACACACACACACACACACACACTTTTTTAAAAAATAAAATACAATGAATTTTAATTCTGTCCTTTCTCTCCATCCTTTCCCTAAAGATTTTGTATCTCCAGGTCTGTTGTGTTTTTCAACCCTCCCACTTCGACCAATCGTTACAAAAAAGAAAAATCCCCTCTAATAGTTGTTGACATTTGTAAACAACCTATGGAAGGAAGTGGGTTACTTGAGGAAGTTCATTCATATTCAAAAAAGAAAGAAAATGCCTTCTCTCAAGATCAAGGTGATTTCTATGGGGGGGGAAAGAGGACTCCTGCTTTCTCCCTTCTCTGTTGGAAAGGAGAGTACTTTCACTTCATGGTTACAATCTTAAAAGCCTGACCACCTTCTGGGTCAAAAATTTGTCTCCTCAGGCACAAAGAAAAAAGAAGCACCCTCCTTCCTATTTGAATTTGTAGAATAATCATAGTTTTAAAATTAAATAATTATCCACATGCCATAAGGATGTCATTTCCCCCAAGCTTTTTTTTTTATTTCATGCTCTTCAATGCAAGCATTTCAGTCAATTTGTTTTTCCCACCTGTTGCATTTTTCATAATTAACAACATGTGAGAAGCCCCCTATTGTGCCACAGACAATGTAATGACCCTATCTGTTTTTTTTTCTTTTTCTCCATTTTGAGCCTGTAAGCTTTTTTTTTCCAGCTTACTTTTCAAAGGGGCAGAAATTTCAGACATAACTCCTATGTCTCTTGGAATAGGAGGCAAATCAGGATTATCCAATGATTCTGACAATATTGGCTTTTCAATGTCTACGTTGCCTGTTTAGTTTGTAATAAGTCATTTTTGACCTGCCCAAACTCTCAGGCTTTGCTGAAGATTCATTAAATAAGCAATTATTAAGTGCCTGCAACATACCAGGCATTGTACAAGATGCTGGAGATATAAAGACAAAAAAAAATGAAACAGTTTGACCTCAAGAAGCTTACATTTTATTGGGAAAAAAAACAACATGTGAATAGTAAGTGCATAGCAAATACACACAAAATAAATTAATAATGATAATAGCTAGCCTTTATTAGCACTTTAAGTTTTTCAAAGTGTTCTATATAATTAACTCTATGTAATAGAATTATGTGCTTATTATTTTTCTCTCCAATTTCATTCTTTGAAAAGTTATATAAAGCAGAGTAGTAATGGTAATTGTGATTTGAAATCTTTTTTAAAAAAATAAAATCCAGATTACACAATGGTGTATCATTTGATTCAGTCACTATATGTTACATTAAAGAGATTGATTCTAGGTTTATTTTTAATGCTCATTGTATTTCAGCAACATTAAAAAAAATCTGGTGAAATTGTCTCAGCGTGGACCCCTGAAGTTGTCACCAGTCACTGCACCAACACTGCTAAGGCTGCCAGACGTCTTATCTTATGGGGTTTTTACTTGGAGAGAAATGAAACACTAACAATCTTGCATGAATGAAAGCCACCTTGCACTCAGAAAACACACAACCAAGGTGGCAGATCTGGCTATCAGTGAACAAGGAGTTCGAAGGAGAGAACCAGAGATGGTGAAATAAAAGTTAACAATAACAAAAAGAGAGCCATAGATAAATAGTAAAAGGAACAGCCAGCTACAAAAAACCTATTGACGTTTGCTCAGAGTCCAAGGGAAGCACTGGTGACCAGTAAGTGTTGGAATGTTTTCGTAGGGTTAAAGTAGCTCAACAGCAAGTCTGCTTAGGATTTACAAAGTGTTTGAATAACAGAGACAGTGTTTGGATAACACTTTTTTAGTGTGGGTGAAAATAATATAATTTATTGGGACATTTATATGGCCCTTGGTTGTGTATGTGAGAGAGTATACAGTGGACCATAAATAACATGCGTATCTATCTATCAAGACTGCCACGATCTCTATGTATATTCACCTACAATTTGCATATAATAATACTGACTGCACCAGGATGATTTTCCAAGTGCTTTTGCAATCCTTTGCACCAGAAATGAAGCCAGACCTCCTTATAAGGTGAAGATTCTTTAGTAAAATGGACAACAGCCTCCTATTGTCAGGATCAGAGAAAGTGAGAATAGGCTGGTGTGAACTTGTCCAGGACACTAGCTCCAACCCTGTGCAAATCGTCATGGGATCTTTAAGAGCTGCACACAGCAGGCTGGGCCTCCCTCACTTTTAAGGCTTGCCTTCAAAAGGCCCTGCATGCTACACTGGAGTTTGAAAGGTGCAAGGTCTGAGCTAATCCAGCCATCAGTTTGGGGGCTGTGGTTCCAAGGAGTCTCTGTACTCCAAACCTGATGTTGATATGTTTTTTGTTCTGTGTATCCCAATATACTGTCAGTGAAACCACATAAAACCAGACACCTCTCAATAAATGTCTCATTTAGCTTCATGGGTGCTTATGGGTGTCATTGAAATCAAACAGCAAGCACACCATAAAGTTCTTGTATTTACCTACCAAAATCTAAGGATTGTGTTCTTTTACATTTTAATTGAAGCATTTTCAATAGTTTTCATTTTTAGTGCCCTCCCCTCCAATTCACTCCCAGAAAAAGGCTATTCTTATTTTTACTCTATGGCTGGACCTATGGGTGTTGGTGGGGAGGGTTACAGTTTCTCTCACCCTAAATAAAGTTTCTGGTGGAAACTCAAGTGTCAAGTGAAGTTCATGATTGTTTGCTTGTCCTCCTGTCATAGCTGCACCTTCTCTGTAAAGGAAAGTTGGACATAACAAGCGTTGTATGGCCAAACTCTAAATATCCAAACATTTCATTTTCATATTCTCTGTTAAGAAAATCAATAACTAAAACGGGAACGTGAGAAAGCATTGCTTTTGCCTCCACGTATATATGAAAATGTAAACAAATGGTGTGAAAAGTCCAGATTCCAAAAGGCCTTAGACTCTAGAAGGCAAATATATGAGAATTCTGACTTCTGTTTCTGTCACTGAAGTTAACCTTTTCTCAGTTTTTACATCTGTAAAATGGGGATAGGGGCTCCTCTGGACCTCGACACCAAGTCATTCTCTACTTAACAAGCAATTCCTGCCTATTAGACAGTACAGAAAATGGCCAAAGAAAGGCACCTTTAAGAGCAAGACATCTTGAGTTCGGGTTGAATCTATTGAGAATTAGCTGATCCCTATGCTCTCTATCAGCCTAGAACCGGGGACTCAGCCAAGAAGTGGTGTTGGAGGCCCGCGCATTCTCCAAGAGCTCTGAAAGCAACCAGCTGCCTAAGAAGAACGCCTAGATTTCAGATAGGCTGAATGAATGCAAAGCCTTAGACTGACAATTAATTTCCTCCACTTGCAAAACCCGGGGATGCGTGCGGCTCGGGTTACGGAGATTTTAGGCCGGCTGGCAAGCGCGCCCAGGTAGAGGTGGCAACCCTTCCCTCTGCACCCCTTTTACCAATCTCCCCCCATTCAAATGCGTAGCGAATTCTCACATCAAAAGTATCCACAGCTATCGAGGGCACACTGACCAGTTCCCTGAAAATTCACTTCCCAGGGTCAAGAAAAAATAGATGGGGGGGATGGGGTGGGGGGCAGCAGAGGAAGGAATGCACCTGGCTCAGGAAGGAGACTCAAAGAGCAAATGGCCTACGAGTAGAACTAGGGGAAGGAAAAAGAGAGAGAAATGGCCCTGAGGGTTCAAGGGCACGACTTTGCCGGCCTTTGGGGATGAAGGCGCACGTCCTAAGACTCCGCCGCTCCAGGCCCAGACGAAACTGGACGTGGTTCTGACTCTGCCCTAGAGTTTTGCGCGGCGGTCCTGAATGGCAGAGGGCTGTTGGTTGCTATTGCAGTTCCCCAGCCCGCTTCTGCCCCACGTCGAGCCGCCCCCAGAGCCCATCTTCCCTTACCTCGTTGGCGGCGAAAACCTGCGTTCCCCTTTCCAAACCCCAACCCCGGGCGCTGCTCTTCCCGAGACCGAAGACAGCCTGTGAGTTCCTATCTCCCCTCCGATCTGGGGGATGGAGTGAAAAAGGAGGGAGGAAAGAGGAGGAGAAGCCCCTCTCTTTCTAATGTGTTGGGTTTTTTTTCAACCCACACCCTGCCTTTGTTGCTCTTTCAACATTTCTGTGGAGTCAGGGTGTGTTTGTGACATCCTGCGATGGCCCTGAATCTGCCCTTTCCTTCACCACCTTCGGGATGGGGATATGGAATGTTGTTCCCAGCTCCAACAGAGGCGTCATTCGGCTGCTCTTCGAAGCCTAGAGAGAAGACGTTTGCCCTGGGTAATTACTTATTAACAGCGAATATTCATAGGGCCTCTCCCCCAGCCACGAATTGTTTGTGCTCGTGTTTGATTGTACATGTGTACATATAAGCATATATGTAGTGTGCATTTGTGCATGTATGTTAACTTTCTGACTTGATATACGTTCTCTGGAAGAGAGGCAGGCAGCTGGGGCAAAGGGCTCGATTCAATACCAAGCTGATTAATGCACTAATTATCCTACCTTCTGGGTTTAACTACAGAAGAGGGGCGGGAGGGGGGATCTTAACGCCTCCGCTAACGGGGAATAATTGTTTAACGATGCAAGGCCCAATTTAAGATGAGCTGCGAGGGGTTTAAGTTTGGGGAGGGGTTGGAGAGGAGAATATGGAATCCATGAAAGCCTGAGCTGAGCGCTTCGAGTTTGGGAGTGGGTGCTGTTGCTGTTTTCCTTTACATAAAAATCATTTCCAGGACAGCCCAGCCATAGTGGTGCTTGGTGGTGGAGAAGCTCCTAGCTGAAAATCCTTCAGGTTTCATTTGACCAAAGGGAACAGAAAGCTATCCGTCTTAACTAGACAGTGATGCACTCCGGGTATTGGGCTGACGCGGGTGCACAAAGCTTCTCCAGGTGAGGAAAGGAAGTGGGAAAGATGCTGGGGAGTCTTCTCCGCAGAGAAGACAGAACGCACACTCAGTCGAGTGATTCCCAGATCCTGTAAGCCAGATCTCTTCCCCTCGAATCCTTTACACACTTCGGCTGAGGATAGACTGAAAGGACTTGGGCGCAGGGAGAGGGAGAAGGTGGATGAAGGGTGGAGGAGAGAGGAATCCTACCGACCGAACAGTGCGGAGGCCTTTTTCCCCAGCACTCTGAGTGACCACAGCCTGAGCCTGCAGTGTCCAGCCCGGACCAATGTTTCCTGTGAAAGCTAGAAACCTGGAGAGTTTGTTCCTACATCCCCTTTCACTCGACTTCGCTCCGATTCCTCTACCCCTTCGCTTTCAAGAACTACTACAGCCAAAATTTGTCTCCTCTTTCTCTTCCTCCTCTTTGTGGAGTCAGACATCTCTCCCCAACACCCTGATCTTTCCTTAGCGTAATGCCCTAGGAGGTCAGGACATCTCCATGCTCCCTTGAATCCATACCAGGGGCGCTCCGAAGGATTCCCAATTCGGGAACCGTCCCTTAAAATGGAAATCCACCCCCACCGCTAGACGCGCGCGCTTCTCCCGAACCTTGCTAGCTTGCTCGAGCCTTTGAGCCTCATCTTTTGCTTCCTGGGCCTCTATTCCGCCCTTGTAACCTAAGCGAACAAGAAAACTCTGGGCTGATTCTCGCCGCAGGAGCTGGTTTCCAAGAGATGGAAGAAAAGAAAAAGAAAGTCACAGGTGACTTGTTCCAATTAGTAAACGTCTAATTAAATTAGTGTCAGATTAAAGCAGCCAATGGGGCCGGCCTTTATCAGGGAGAGGGGGCGGGGGGCAGAGAAGCCAGGAAACGAAGCCCCTCCCCAGCCTCGCCTATATAAAGTTGGTGGTGGCGGCCGGTCGGCTTGCTTCTAGTTGGCTTTCAAGCCAACTTTCCCTGGAAGATAGTAGTGAGGGGAGGACAGAAGGGGCGGTGAGCAGGTGGGAGAGCAAGCTGGGCGCTTCCTCGGGGACTCGAGGTTGCCGTTGCCCTTGTCCATTCTCCTTTAGGACCGAGGAGGGAAAGGGCTTGCGTTTAGTTTCCACTCGCTGCCTTCGATTATTGTCTGAGGGAAAGAAGCGGTAGCCAGTCGAGCACTGCGTACGGGTGCTCGCTGGTGCCCGGCGACCGGTGGCTAGTGGGTCTAAGGGGCAGGAGGAAGGCAGGGGGAGCTGCTAGTGTTCTCGGAAGAGGGCGCTGCCTCCCCTCCTGTCACTGCAAGGCTCTCCGAGGCTAAGGGAGAAGTCCAAGCGTCGGGTCGCCTTCAGCGCCTGGGCAGAGAATGCAGTTGGGAGAACCGCTCCTAGCGAGCGCTGTCCACTTGCCCAGCGCTCACTTCTACCCTCTGGAGAGCGGGAGCGCGAGCGGCGGCAGTGGCGGAGGGCCCCACCACGGCGCCGGGTCCCCAGCGCAGAGGCTGGACGTGGACAAAGGGCAGAAAAAGTTCCGGGCTGGCCTCGCGTGCGAAGCTGCTCGGGAGCCTGCCTCGTCCAGCGGCGGAGCCGCCCCTCCGGGCATGCTGAGCGACGCCGACGCCGCGGATACCTTCTCCAGCGCCGCCGCCGTGGCCAAGACGGGCGGCCCGGACGGCCGCAAGGGCTCTCCGTGCGGGGATGAGGAGTTGCCCTCGGCCGCGGCGGCGGCGGCGGCGGCAGCGGCGGCGGCAGCGGCGGCGGCTGCTGCGCGCTATCCCATGGACAGCCTGAGTCCGGACCGCTACTACCTGCAGTCGCCCGGGCCGCCGCAGGGCGCGGAGCTGGCTGCTCCTTGCTCACTTTTCCCCTACCCGGCGGCGGCGGCGGCAGCGGCGGCGGCCCAGCATGGCTCGGTGTACCCGGCCCCCAACGGCGCACGCTACCCCTATGGCTCCATGCTGCCCCCCGGAGGCTTCTCGGCCGCGGTGTGCTCTCCCGGGAGAGCGCAGTTCGGCCCCGGCGGCCCCGGCAGCGGCGGCGGCGGGCCTGGCGGCGGGCCCGGCGGCTATCAGTACGGTCAGGGTGGCCCCGGCGCACTCTACGGCCCCTATCCAGGGGCAGCCTCAGCTTCCGGCTCCTGCGGCGGCCTCGGCGGCCTCGGGATGCCGACCACTGGCTTGCGCGCCCAGGTCTACCTGTGCAACCGGCCCCTGTGGCTCAAATTTCACCGGCACCAGACAGAGATGATCATCACGAAGCAGGGCAGGTGGGTACCCAGGCGTCCTCAGGGAGTGTCTCCAGGGAGGGCGGGCCGCGCACTTTAGTACAGGTTGGGTCCGGTAGGCGTCAGGACAACGAAACGTAAAAACCTTCCAGCCGTCGTATGCTGGGGTCCTGCACCCTCCCCATTCCATCCACTTCCCTAACTCCCATCCCCAGTGTTCTCGAGACTGGGTGGGCGTCCACCTTAGCTCCGGTCCTACGCCCTCCGCAGGTGGCTGAGCGGAAGAAAAACTCGGGGAGTTCATCACTTGTCCCCGTAAATTCTCGCTGCGGCTGGAGTGGGTGGGTGGGTGGGGGTCTTCGAGGAACCAAGAATGAAAGAGAGCCAAGAACCCTCTTCCCTGTGGGTAATTCCCCTTCCACAGCTGGGAGCCAAAGTTTGGGCTTGTCTTCCCCCTTGCCTGGGTGGTGAAAGGAGTTGGGGACTCTGTGCAGCCCCAAGATGCGTTTGTGAAGTCCTCTGGCTGTGGGGCCCATTTTGTCGGAGGCCCTTTCGAGTGGTCACCCGCTGAGCGGTTGTGACCCAGCCACCCCAGAAAAATCCTAGAGCCGCCGCGTCCCTGTCAGAACCGGGATGGGCCTCTACACTCTCTAACCTATGAGATGCCAGGGAGCACAGACCCTGAATTGGTCAAAGCGGGCCTTGGGATCTTTCCTGAATGCTATCTTGGAAACAGGGCCTTAGATGAGAGAGTTCTCAAAGAAATCTATTCCCAGACTGACCTGCTAGAGGTGAAGAAGCTAGCCGAGTAAGGCAACAGAAGTTCTGCCTCAGTCTAACAGAGAATAGCTTATGTTCCCATACCGTCGTAAGGTTTGCAAAAGCGCTTTGTCACACCAAAAAAGCGAGCTTAGTAGTATCATTAGTTCCATTTTACAGAGGAGGAAAGTGATGTTCAGAGAAATGACTTAACTATTATTACTCACAACTAATAAGTGTATGTGGCAGGTTGATACCCATGCTTTCCTGACACCTAACTCCAAACTCCAGTGCTCTGTCTACTACACAAACTTTTCTTTCTTTCTTTCTTTCTTCCTTTCTTAGCTCCTTTCTTTCTTTCTTTCTTTCTTTCTTTCTTTCTTTCTTTCTTTCTTTCTTTCCTTCATCCCTTCCTCCCTGCTTTCTTTCTTTCTTTCTTTTTCTCTTCCTTCCTGCATCCCTATAAATAAACCCTTTCCCGGATATGGCTTCCCCATATTATGTCGCCCTCTCCCTTCCCGCCTGCCTTCCCCCCATCCCCCATGCATATATACACATGGGCAGTTTCTGCCCGTTATCTAATCCATGTCCCAGGGGTCAATCTTAATAGGAATAAAATCAGATTGTCTCCTGTCTCCTGAGAAAGGAAGGCCAGAATTTGGGAGTGAATTTCCCTGTTCCCTCTTGGTCTCTGGCTTGGTGGTGACACTCTGCTTAGCATTCACCCTTTCTTCTTTCTATACAGGAGGATGTTTCCTTTCCTAAGCTTCAACATTAATGGGCTCAACCCCACAGCCCACTACAACGTGTTTGTGGAGGTGGTGCTGGCTGACCCCAACCACTGGCGCTTTCAGGGGGGCAAATGGGTGACGTGTGGCAAGGCTGACAACAACATGCAGGGTGAATAAATTGGTGGGAGAAGTAAAGCTGGGGAAGGGGTGGTCACAGAAGAGTGAAGTTTCCTGTTTGTATATTTACATAATTCACATTTCTTATAATCACAAAATGTTATCACTGAGAGGGACTAGAGCTCATCTAGTTCAACGAACTTATTTTACGGATGAGGAATGTGAGGCCAAGAGAGGGGAGATGATGGACCCAAGGCCACATAGCTGTCAAGTCACTGGGCCAACATTCAGACAGTCTTCTGACTCCAAGTCCAGTACTCTCTCCCCAACATGACTGTTAAATTGTATATCCCTTTTTGAAGATTTCTTTCAAGGCCTGATGGTCCAAAGTTGTATGTATGTGTTAGGAATAGGCAGAAGAGATTTTCTATGTGAATTTTATTTTCTTATAATTTCAATATATATAAAAGACCAAAGAGCAAAATCTATTTTTGAGTGTACTCAATCTTTCCGTTAAAAATTTTCTGTTGCTAAATGATGCATCTGATGGGACAAAAGTCACAAGAGACCAAACATGCTCTTTGCAATTACTGATCGATATCCAACTATTAAAAATGGAACCATAGAAGAAGCATATTTAACTGCTTAAAATGGAAAACAGTTTTAGTATGATAAAACCAATCTAACTTCCAAGGGACAAAGGCAGATATTTATGTGACATCCCCCCCCCCCGCAACGACATTTTAAAAAATTCACCCCAAAAGCTGACTTCCATGAGGTATCCACAAGTATAGCCCAGCTTTTTGGCTTTTAGACTTTAGTATTTGTATTTGAGTTTGGTATTTTTGTATCAGTTTTTGGTTAATACTTTTGTCCAAAGAAGTTTGGAAGCAGAACTCAAAAAGGATAGAATAGAAAGAACATCACTATTTCTGGGCAAACTGAAAAATTAGAGTGGAATAATCATGAGTGCTCATTTGTATATAGCCCTTTAAGGAGAACAAAACTTTTTTTTTTTTTTTGCATCTCTAGTTTTAATGACCCACCCAGAAACTCTCGGAGTCCCAGAAGCTAGAGTCATAGCTCACTTTACCCTTCTATATTCCTTCTTTTCTAGGGAACAAAATGTATGTTCACCCTGAGTCTCCCAACACTGGCTCGCACTGGATGAGGCAGGAAATCTCCTTTGGGAAACTGAAACTTACCAATAACAAAGGCGCTAATAACAACAACACCCAGGTAATATGCCCTGGGGGTCCTCTAGACTCAGCCTCGGAAGTGGAAGAACTTCTTGTGCTAAGAATCTTGAACTCTTAACCTTGCTGTATGCCCAAGGTTATGAACAGTTTGAATTTCTTTTTCTCTCAACTTCCTGCCCCAAACCCAGTAACCTAACTTACGCCATCTTCTTACTGAATTGTTAATGCTATAGTCCTAAACCTGCTATTGTAATAGGACCTCGGAGACAATGTCTACTTCTGGGCAGAAACCTCCCTTACCAGACCCCCGGAAGGTTCTGAACTTTGTCGCTAATACCATCCTGAAACCAGTGCCTGGTGGTGCTGGGAAATGCGTCACGCTAACAACCTGATGGTTACCATCAGGCCTTAAAAAAGGAATTTTAGGACTGCTGTATTAGGGAAAAAGCCCCCCGAAGCACAGTGCTTGTAGATGAGCATTAACACAGCCCTAAGGTACCTTTATCTGAACATCTAAGAAGCCTTTCTAGCTGTCGCTACTCTTTTCCCCTCTCCCAGATGATAGTTCTACAGTCTCTTCACAAGTACCAGCCCCGGCTTCACATCGTAGAGGTGACTGAGGACGGTGTGGAAGACCTTAATGATTCCTCCAAGACTCAGACATTCACTTTCTCTGAGACCCAGTTCATTGCTGTGACAGCTTACCAGAACACTGATGTGAGTCAGCCCCCAAAACAGGAGGGCTCCCTTAGCAGCCAACCCTAAGTTAACTCCCCCCAAAAATGCTCAACGCTTCTCTTTTTTCCCCCTCGTCTAGATCACTCAGCTGAAGATTGACCATAATCCATTTGCAAAAGGTTTCAGAGACAACTATGATTCGTAAGTGTACCTTTATTCTTCATTGCATAGTTATATGATGATAGATTTTGAGCTAGAAAGGCCCTCACAGGCCTCATTTTAGAGCCCAAGAGAAGTAAGATGACTTGGTTAAGGTCACACAGGGAGTAAGTAGCAGACCTAGAATTTGAAGCCAGGTTCTCTGACTTCACATCCAGGGCTCCTTCCTCGGCACCACTCTGCCCACCTTTAGAAGAGAATGCTTATACAAGCGCCTTCATCCAAAAATCTTTAGGGCGTTATTTTGTTTCCTTTTGTTTTGCTGTATCATACATTGCCTGCTACTTGGTTTCCTTTGGTTTACTTTTCAGCTTGCCTGAAAAGGTTTTAGGAAGTTTATATACTCAAAAAAAAGTTAAATTGGCTTAAAAATATGTGGATAATCTTCAGAGAGAGGAAGGGATGGTAATTTGAGGTCACCCTGTTCTAGCACCTGCATAAGGGAATTGTTATAGCTTCATTATTAATACCTGGAGGGATAAGGTGTGAGGCTGGGGCAGAAGAAGAAATTATGAGACAATACAGCTATAGACATTTGACCAGCTTAAGCTGACCGGGGCCCTACCATCAACCTGAAGTTCTAAAAGGCACTCTCCCCTCCCTCCTCCTCCCTCCACCCCACCACCCCCCACCCCACCCCCACCTCACGCCTCTTTCAGTTCTGGGAAGTGGAGTGGTCAGGAGTGATGGTAGCATTTGGGGTTTTTTTTAAGTGTTTCTCTTTATGTTGTAGCATGTACACCGCTTCCGAAAATGACAGGTTAACTCCATCTCCCACGGATTCTCCTAGATCCCATCAGATTGTACCAGGAGGCCGATATGGAGTTCAGTCTTTCTTTCCGGAGCCTTTTGTCAACACTTTACCTCAAGCAAGATATTATAACAGCGAGAGAACCGTCCCACAGACCAATGGTCTCCTTTCCCCCCAGCAAAGTGAAGAGGTCTCCAACCCTCCCCAGAGATGGCTCGTGACTCCTGTGCAGCAACCTGGAGGCAACAAACTGGATATAAGTTCCTATGAGTCAGAGTACACTTCCAGCACATTGCTGCCCTATAGCATTAAATCCCTGCCCCTCCAGACATCTCACGCTCTGGGCTATTACCCTGACCCATCCTTCCCTGCGATGGCAGGCTGGGGAGGCCGAGGCTCTTACCAGAGAAAGATGGCAGCTGGGTTGCCATGGACATCCAGAACCAGCCCTTCTGGTTTCTCTGAAGATCAGCTCTCCAAAGAGAAAGTCAAAGAAGAAATTAGCTCTTCCTGGATAGAGACCCCCCCTTCCATAAAATCTCTAGATTCAAATGATTCTGGGGTGTATACCAGTGCTTGCAAGAGAAGGCGGCTCTCTCCCAGTACCTCCAGCAATGAAAATTCCCCGTCGATAAAGTGTGAGGACATAAATGCAGAAGACTATAGCAAAGACACTTCAAAAGGCATGGGCTACTATGCTTTCTACACAAGTCCCTAAAGCATTACATTCCTCCTGTAAAATTGGCCAGTTTTTTAAGGTGGACTTGGTGTGTGTGGTTGGGTTTTTTGTTTTTGTTTTGTTTTGTTTTGCCTAGGTTGCCAAAAAGACTTTTGCCTCCCACCTTGAAGCATACTGTGCGGTGCAATTCTTTATAGAAGGTGCCAAAGCTTTTCGATTGCTGCAGGTAATGGGAACCAACCTAGTAGTTTATTTTTTTAAGTGTGATCAATTAATGGCCTATACAAATTTTACATTTTAACTCTCAAGGATACTCAAGGTTCTGGTTTTAACCACATGGCATATTTATTGGAGACACTAAACCCTTCAGTGAGGTGGACCAGGGGCCTCTGAGGGTGGGATGTGGGGATCAAGTTCTGGGAACCAACTTGCAGCCAGCCCTCATTTCTTTTACAAAATCTCTAAGCAAATCAGAACAGAGAGTGTGGCAAAGGCTTTCTAATTCTGGAGGAGCAAAGGTGGACTTCATGATTCAACTGAGGTCTTTGGCAAAGCAGAGCTGTTAAAATGCTTTTCCTGAGGATAGTGAGATCCAATGCCTGGGAGAGGAGCAGCCCTTTGTTGAAGCTAGGCCTTTCCTCTCATGCTTCTCAGGCCTCCAGAGGTAGCCTGGTTTGCTTCAGCACATGACTGCTGCACTTAAGAAAAGCTAAACCTGTTGTATGGTTGGCATTAAAAGAGCCCTGTGGGAGGGGAAGAGGTCACCAAAAATAGAGAATTAAAAGTGTACAGTTGTGTGTGTCTAGGTACACTGTAGAATACTGTGGAATATCTTGTACAAATAGTCTACATAGGAGTCCCACTAAGATCATGTAAAGTTGGTGCTTTGGCCTTGTAAAAGATTTTGGAGGGGAGTGGGGTTTGATGCCTCACCTTTTTTCAGTACTTGGGAAAATAATCAACCTGGTTACTTTGTAGGTAGGAAAGAATGTATTTTTCAGCTCCCCTGTACTAACTTGAAAATGTGTTTAAAAATAACATCAAACAAAACTTCAATTTCACCTTTTTCCCCCTTCCTGCTGAGGCTATCAACTTCAAAGCCAGTGCACCAGTTTATGAAGGCTTTTTAGAGATCTTGGTTTTTGTATGTACAGTCATGGTCATTTTTAATAAACGTGGTGCATTAGGGGGAATGGACCTGACTCTTTCTTCTGTATGTATGCATAGAAATATTTTTCAGAGGTGAGGATCTATTTTGATCTCATTGGGTTGTTTGCGAGCAGGTGGTCCTCATTCTATCTCTTCTCAAAGATGGGCCAAGGTAGTTCTCCCTGGCTACATGGGTCATACTGGACAGCGTCCTGTTTCTCTCTTGTTTGTTCAAGCTTTTGTTTTTCTGTAGATCTCAGGATTGTGGACGATTTCCTCTCTCACTTGAGGCCGGAAGGGGAAGGGTGTGGTAGGGATGGGACGAAGAAGGGAGAAAGAGAAGGAGGAGTAACAATCCCAGGTCCTGCTGGGAAGGCAAAGACCTTGGACCCTCAAGGCCTCTTCTGGGGCTCAGTGCAGCTGCTGTGACTGAGGAGGGGGAGGGAAGACAGGCCTGGGCTTGTGAAACCTCTGTAAGCCCCAGTGCTTGTCTCTTTTGGGGAAAGGGGCACAGGTAGGGGCCGGGGGAGGCTTTCGTGGCTGCCTCGTCATAGGAAGCCCTGCATTTATTAATCCACCGTTCCGATCCAGTTGTTGGGCATGTATCCAGCTATTTATAATCATCTAGCTCTGGCTTCTTGCCCTCTTGGGTTTGGGGGCGGAGGGGGAGCAGGCAGGGTGCATGCCTTGCACCAGCCTACGTGGGCTACCCGGGGAACCCCCCCCCTCCTCTTTGACCCTTTTAGAGACCCACAAGTTCCTGTCCCTCGGCTCCATGCACATCTAGGCTCCGCGCCGCAGGCTGAGTAGGGCTTACTCAGATTGGTTTTCGCTACCTCCGCTCCCTCACACCTACGGCTTTTTCTGAAATTTGTCAAGCCGCGGGCCTGGGAGGGTTTTCTTCAGCACCCTCGCTTCCTCCGGACTAGCTGCCTGGGTAGAGGCTGGGGGAGGAAGCCGAGAGGTTGGGTTACCCTGCCCACGCCCACGCCAAGCACCAGGCGTCCTAATTGGTCTTGGGCAGTCAGGGTTTGGGCCCTGACGAGCTCTTGCTAGGGCTCAAACACACCAATTTGTGTTAACTTCCAACTCAGGTTAATTTCCGGACCGTGTTAATTTCCAGCTCGTGTCAATTTCCAGGCTTCAGCTTGCAGCTTGGAGGTAGGCGCTAGGCAAACAGGGGTAGGATCGGCCGGATTTCTGCTCGGGTCCCTTAGTTCAACTCCCGTTTTTTCATCACTTCCCGCCAGCAAAATCGTTTCAGAGCTGGATCCCAGACCCGGCAAATTCCTGCTCCACGGGGAATAGAAGAAAAGGAGTGTCCAAGAGATAAAGGAACCCTCCCCCCCAACTTCTTCCCCAATTCTCTGTCTGGACCCGCAGGTTGGCTTATCTGAAGCGTTCTTTCCCATTCTCAAAATCTTGTTATTTCCAGACCCAAGCCGCTGGTAGAAGTTGAGGGCAGGAGCGGAGATTTGCTAAGTGCGCCACAGGGAGATGCAGCTGCTAAAAGGATTAGGCTAGACCACAGTGCAAACAGCCCCGGCCTCTTCCGCACCGAATTGAGGAGACAAAGTTCCTCACCTCCACTTAACCCACCCCTTCTCGCTTTTGCTTGCTTGACCCTTCTAAGGACTAGAGCTGATGCAGTCAAAATGCTGGTTCTCCAAAAGCTTACGCTAGTGCTCTAGCTCACTCCAAATTTGAAACCAGACTTAGCAAAAGGAGACATCGAGTCTTCATTAAGTGTGCACCTCAAATGCAGGAGGAGAGAAAACGCACATTTTAGGGCGGGGGGAGGGGAATACAATCTTCAGAGAGATTTGCTTTTGAATTGATTTAAATGCCCCGATTTTCTCAGCTCGTCCCTACTAATGAATTCAAACTCGCGGGATGGGATCTTGTACCTCTCTGATCCTCTGCCCCGCACCACACGGGCCTCTACTTTCAAAGTGTCCCCCATACACTCCAAGTGAGCGAGCTGTTCCGGAATCTGAGTCTCATCCTCCTTCCCAGAGTTGTCAAACGCCAATTATCATACAAAAGCAGCGTCGAGGCACGATGCGACCCGATCCTATTTCAAGTCCCAGTATATTTTTGCACTGTACAGTAAAAAAGAAACGGGGACTTGTGAAAAGTCCTCACACTGTTTAATAGAAACGTAAGTGGCTGAGTGGCCCCAATTAACACCTTGTGATGATAAGGCATTCCTAAGATGGAGTGTCAGACACCAAATTGTGAATAAATGTATCTAATTAATCCTCCTAGGATGACACCGATAAACAAGCCTATATTTAAATAAAGATCAAGGGCTCCGGATGGCTCCTATTGTTTACACCCCCCTACCACTACCACCCCCAAACCAGATAGAAGTTGCCGCGCTATTGCGGCTGTGTTTGCTCCAGTCTGTCCCCCTTTGGCCTCCGACTGAGTTGCTGAAGAAGGGAAGGTTGGCTTTGCCTTCCGCCGGGGCCCAGCCACAACCCGGGAAGCTGAGGGAGGGTAAGGACAAGAGGCCTCGACCTCGGAGCAAAAAGGTTGCTTTTTTAGTTTTTTAACGGCACAGTAATTTCATCAGGCATTCTGCCTGGGTTCGGTAGCTTGGCACAACACCATTTTCACAAGGAGGTCGCCTTATACTGTCTACTTCGGGCGGTGCTGGGCGAGGCCAGAAGCCGTACAGGATCCTCTTACTACACTCATCACCAGCCCTGTCCCCCAGATTGCCACAGGAGAGCCCTCCACCTGCTACCAGGAAAGGGGATTTGAGGTGAACTGGGTTGCGCAGATGGAGGAAGACAACCAAGTTGAGACGAATGGGGAAGTGGGCAGAGGAGAGGGACCCAACGAAGGAGCCCCGCAGACTGACTGCTCCCATTTTAAGCGTGGCACCCGATACGTGGAGCTTCTTGGAAAGACATTGTGAGAAGGTCGCTTCTCCCAAGCTTTCTCTCCCCAACTGCCTAACCGCCCTGTCCCCAGGGATCCAGATCTCTGGATCCAGGTCCTTTGTTTGTCTTTCCAAAAGCAGACTTCCCCCAAAGTGGAAAACTTTATTCCTCCGCCTCTTTTCCCCTGGCGCGTTCTTGAGGATCTCCGAGTTTCCCCCTCTCAGCGCCAGACGGAGAGTGAGCTTCGATTATCCGGAGCCAACAGCCTCACCGGCCTAGCTTGGGCTGCATGCTCTTCTTGTAGCGACTTCTACTCACTGTCATTACTGAGGCTTCAAATTGCATGGAAGACAGCAGGGGTCAGACTGCACCGGGACACAAAAGAGGGATCGAGGACGGAAGCTCCCCCCAGGGGTCCCCGAGATGCTTCCGCTAAACCAGGGGCCGGGAAGCAAGAAGAGAGTAGCCAGACCTACCTGCACGAGATAAACTTCTGACCCAAGCCAGAAAGGCGACTAAAAGCGAAGTGTATTTAGCTGCTGGCGCCTCTCCCCACCCCTCGCCACCATAGAAAGGCATTTTGCATCCTAGTCCTGACGCTCCACTTGCGGCTGTTGATTCCAATACTTTTGCGGGCGGCAAAATAAAGCACTAGTCTGGATCCCGGGGCTTTGGGCTGGTTTTCCCTTTGGTCTGATTTCCAGTTGTGGCTAATAAGATTGATCAAATGCGCTGAAACTGCAGCACGTTAGGCTGAAGAGGTCCATCTTTCTTTCTCCCACCGTGGGAAAAGTTGATGGGAAATTCTTTGCAGATTCTCTCTATCTCTGTCTCTGTCTCTGTCTCTGTCTCTGTCTCTCTGTCTCTCTCTCTCTGTCTCTCTCTCTCTCTCTCTCTCTCTCTGTGTGTGTGTGTGTGTGTGTGTGTGTCTCCCCTCCCCCCTCCCCAGTCCCTTGTGTCTATTTGATGTATTATCTACGCTCCCAACTGTCTGACGTTCCATCATTGGAACAGGACTTTAAGGCTTTAAGGATGTCAGGGACTTTCAAGCCAGTCCTAGGTGCAAGACAAAAAACAAATCAGTCAGAGCACACACACCCCACAGCCCACCCGAACCTTTGAGTGGTATACTACACAGCCCTCCCTGTATTTTCAGTTGATGTCCGTTTATATAAAAATTTTTGCTCTCCCTTTTCGGAAAGCTCAACCTCATCTTCAGAATTTTTCCTCCAATTACGATGAGTAAGTTTGCAAGGGACTGGACTCACCCCTTCCCCTTTTCCGGGCTTAAACAAAGAAAGCCTCAGAAAGAAGTGTGAGATGCCATGGCTAGCCTGACCCCGCAGCTGCCTAAGAGGAACCAGCTTCTCGATCGGGCTGTGTCCGTGCGCCCTGCCCGAGAGTCTCACTCTCTCCAGGGGCTTTGGATGGGAAAGGAGCCGGCCTAAGCAGCCGACACCAAGGAGCAATCTAGATGGCCACACTCCTGGACACTCCACAGCCCTGGACGCTCTTAGCCCCGCTAGAATCCCTTCCTCCCCTTCTTTCTGCCCGGTGAGTCCCTTCCTAGTCCCTCCTCAGGTTTCCAAGTTAATCTTTTCTGCCTGTGGGGTACCTAGCCAAGCTCTCGTTGACTGTCTGAGGGTGTAAAGCACTGCGGGGGGCGGGGGGAGGGGAACAAATCCTTAAAAAACCGATTAGAATGTCTGCCACTTTGCACTGGAGAAAAAGGATACTATTGAACCGTGTGGGGTTTGTTTTGATTTCTGACCCATTTCCAGTTTGAAGGAAACAATTTCTACCACCACTCCCGGCAGCCTCTCTCTTCTCTCACCCCAGAATAAAGTGCTTCTTGGGATCTTTTCCCGCACGCTGGCCTTTGGGTCTTTGCTCCCCATTCCACCCCCAATACCCCCAACTCCGCTTTCTTTTAATTTCTGCCCTCCCTATCTTCCTGGCAAAAATGCTCCCAGAACCTCCCCCTCCAGCCACCCCTGAGCCCCTCTTGCTTTTCAGGGTCGCGGGCAGAAGCCCGAGCCACGGGGGATCCCTCTCCCATCTCTCCTAGCCCACAGGATCCTAGATGGCGGAGAGGACCTCCATAGGGGACCCAGGGCTGGGCGAATTTCTTCAGGGGTCTTCTGAAATTCACGTGCCCCCCTCACCCTATTCAGTGACTAAAACTCTTTATTTCTGGGAGCTGGGATTCAATGCCTAAGAAATCGCCCTCTGATTCTTAGTATCTGTGTAATCTGGGACAAATCACTGAATCTTTCAGGGCCTTGGTTTCCCCAACTGTAATATGGGAAAGGGGTGGACTAAACGGTCCAAAGGTGCTTTCCAGACCTATCTAGATCCTGTAAGTCCCGCCCCGCCCCATTCCCATTCTCTCCCTTCTTCCCCACCCCACCCCCACTTCCATGCCCTGAAATTCCTCCAGCTGGTGAGATGGAAAGGCCTTTGTGAATCCTCTTTTGAATGGCCTTTCCGCTCCAGACAGACAGGCACTGAAGGGGAAGACGTTTGCCCAATCTCTCCTTTCCCAACCTCCTTCCCGGCTCTGGGACGCTGCGGTGGGCATCCTTCGCCATCTAGTGGGCATCGCGGAGAAGGGCATCTTATTGATTCCTAGGACCAGTGGAGCAGGAGGAATCAGCCTCGCCCCACCGTTACCCCCACCTTGCAGCTATCTCCACCCTCCCTACCCTGGGAAACCCTATTCGTTTATCTTTCTGCACGAAGTCCCCTAAGGTCCCCCTCTCCCTCTTTTAAATGTCCAAATTCTTAAGAAAGGGATAATTCCCACAGACACTACCACCATCAGCTAAAACAAAACAACAAAAAACAAGCAAGCAGGCAATTATTGTCTACTTTTAGAAAATACCCCACAGATAGGGAAGTTTGGTAAATGAATCAAAAACAATAAGCCCAGGCATCGGGAATTTAACATTCTAATGAATACCGTTTTCATCTCCAGGAACACAAAGAGCACAGACAGAGGGGTTGCTCAGAACAGGTACTGGATTTAGAGTCAGAAGACCTGTCTTTAAATTCACCCTAGCAGGTGGGGAGGTTGGACAAACCTCTTCACTTCTCTGGGACTCGGTTTCCATTTGTAAAACGAAAGGTTGCACTTTGTAATTTCTATGATTCTTTCCAGTATTGAAGGTTCATTGACTAGACTACACATTTCATGGATCTGGACTGTCTTATTTTTATCTTTGCTTCCCCAACACCAAACTGGCCTTTGCATCATGAATTAAATTCCCTCATTTGTAAAACGCAGGAATTGGCCTAGATGGCATCTCAGGGCCCTACCAAAGTGTAAATGCTGAGATTCTCTGAATCTAAACAGAAATTCATAATGCAAAATGAAATACCCATTTTTTGAGGACCACTATCCAGATCATGACTAAGGGACTACAATCCAAATGGTATTTGTTAAGACCAGTGAAGTGTTGGGGCCCTGTCTACCCTTTCATTCCCAAAGTTGTGCTGATTGGAAAACACTTGTGATGCAGGATGAAGTGCTCCAGTAAGGCCTGACCACTAGATGGAGAATCGAAGCATCAGAATTAACACAATCAAATAATTTTATGATTGCTGATGGACATAAGATGGGGGTCTGTCACAATTTGAGCCTAGGTATTTACAAGTATAATACATAAGTGCATTTACGGGACTGTGTGTGGTGAGTGTAGGGGTTAGGAGCATAATCAATGCAGCTTCTGAAGCCATTTATTAAGAACCTACTATGTGTACAGTTAATATTGGGTCTACAAGTCCAAAAACAATCCCTGCAACCAAAGACCAAGTGTTCTAATGGAGGAGATGACATAAATAATTAGGTCCATATAGGATCTATACAGTGTCGATGGAGTTCTACCATGTTGCATAAGCACCAGGACCTTCATGCTAGTGTTTCTACAGCTTCCAGGCTTGCCGAGTGCTTCCCAAATATAATCCCTTTCAAGCCTCACAACAACCCTGTGAGGTCAGTGGTGGTATTATGGCCGTTTTGCAGATGAGGGAACTAAGGCACAGAGAGATTAAATGACTTGCCAGAGTCCCAAAGCTAGTAAGCATCTGAGACAGAATTTGAATCCAGGCCTCCTTGACCCCAACTCAAATACTTTATCCCCTCTACTGCCCTAGCATCCATCATAGCTGGACAGATTTAGAAGCCGCTTCCGAAACCATACCGCTCATTTCACAGATGAAGAAACCAAGGCAACTGGTGACATAGTTTCCTCCACTATAAAATGGGGTTAATAATGGCACCTACCTCAAAGGATTGTTGTAAGGATCACGTGACTTCATACAGTGCCTGGCACACAGTAGGTTCAGTGTAAATGCTTATCCTCTTCCCCTGGTCCCCTCACTCCTCTACCCTGCTACCCCATGGTCCCACCATATAGTCAGTAAGGCCTAAGTACAAGTCCTGCCTCTGATAAATATCTTATGTGTCTGGCACATGATAGGCACTGGATTAAATGCTTGTTGATTGACTTGTCCACTGTGTGATCCTGGACAAGGTCCCTCTCAGTCCCCCCTCTCCCCTGCCCCGGCAGCTTTCTGACGCTAAATAAATTGCCACACACCAAAAACAAGTTGTGGAGTGATATTAATGGAATGACTTGGTCATAAAAGTATTAAATTAAAAACAGGGGGCAGCTAGGTGGCTCAGAGAGTAGAGCACCAGCTCTGGAATCAGGAGGACCTGAGTTCAAATGCGGTCTCAGACACTTGACACGCTTACTAGCTGTGTGACCTTGGGCAAGTCACTTAACCCCAATTGCCCTGCCTTCCCCCCTGCAAAAAAAAAACCCAGTTATGGAGTGGGGTTTTTTTCGAGGAAAGCAAGATGTTTAGAGTCCTAATAAATTCCCACTCCAGCAATACTGCAACAATCCCTTTATTTGTGAATGGTCCTGGTGGCAGCTCCTTCCACCAATGGAAGACTAGAATCTTGATTTAGTAGATGGTGTTTGAGAATGGTTGAGATCAAAGAAACCATTGCCTTGAGGCCGCCACAATAATATGCCTCTCTGAACTTAGCCTGTGTCCTCTGGCAATACTTGAAGCCTTTCCAGGTGGAAAGGACCTACTAGAGCTTGTATTCTGCAGGAGGTGGCATTTGAGAGCCCAAGGTGACCTTGCCACAATGAGGCATCAGAGGAGGATCTTAATGAAGACTCCAACAGTACCTCCTCTTTTCCTCCTAAACTTCAACCAACAATCATTTATTAATTGATTGTATCGTGCCAGCTGCTATCCCAGATACTGCACAGACAAAGAAAATGCCCTCCGGTAGCTTGCATGTGACCAAGGAGACAATGCGTACAAATAGAGGTATGTACAGAATAAATATGAAGTACAATTAAATACAAAATAACTTGGAAGGGAGGACACTAGCAGTTGGGCTAGATCAAGGAGGTCTTCATGAAGAGTGTGGTCCTTGTCAGGTGTCTGGAAAGAAGAGCTGTTGAATCATTTCAGTTATTTCCAACTCTCCCTGACCCCATTTGGGGTTTTCTCAGCAAAGATACTGGAATGGCTTGCCATTTCCTCTTCCAGATCATTTTACAGATGAGGAAACTGGGGCAACCAAGGTGAAGTGGCTTGCCAGGGACACACAGACGGTAAGTGTCTGTGGCCAAATTTTAATTCATGAAGATGTGAACCGTCCAGACTCCAGGGTCGGTGCTGTGTGCACTATGGCGCCACCTAGTGGTCCCAGGCAGAGTAGAGAGGGATTCTGTAAAGGGGTAAATTCCAGGCAGAGGGCACAGCCACTACAAAGTGGTGGGAATGGACATGTAGCATCATGTGTGAGAAGCTGAGAACAGGACAGTTCAGTTGGCTCTGGAGTAATGCCCAATGAGGAATGACAGGGTGGAGCCAGGTTATGAAGGCTTTTGAAAACTAAGCAGAGGAGTTGCTATTTCATCACAGGCAATGAAGCCTCTGGAGATTGTAGAGAAGGAGAATAGTCTGTGCTGAAGAAAAATCACTGTGGCAGTTGTCTGAAGGACAGGCTCGAGACCAAATGGCAACAATCCACAGAAGGCCTCCTCCTGCACCTCCAGCTTCCCCCTCCAAATAGAACAGGACACAATCAATAGCTTGCTGCTCCATATGCAAACCAGTTTCCAGGGCAGAATGTACCCTTAAACTTGAATTGCAATGTGTTGTCACGTGAAGGTATGTATTCATACAGACAGAAGCAGTCATCAACCTTCATATCTGCCGGAGTGCTGGCCTTCGAATCGGGAAGACACAGGTTCAAATCTCTTTTCCAACATTTACAGACTGTGGAACTTTGGGCATCACACAACCTCTCAGAGCATCAGGGTCTCACCTGTAAAATATTTGCATCCCTTGCCTCAAAGGGCTGTTGTGAGACTTCACAATGCATGTAAGTAGCTTTGCAAATTTTAAAGCATTATATAAATTTTAGTGTAGGATGTTGTTGCTATACAGGCATATCTTGTTTTATTGAGTTTCACTTTAGTATGCTTCAAAGATACCATGGGGTTTTTGGGCTGTTTTTTTTAAACAAATTGAAGGTTTGGGCAACCCTGTATCAAGCAAATCTATCAGTGCCATTTTTCGAACAGCATGAGCTCACATTGTGTCTCTGTTACATTTTGGAAATTCTCTCAATATTTCAAATGTTTTCATTATTATAATATGCATTATGGTGGCCTGTGATCAATGATCTTTAATGTTACTATTGTAGTTGTTTTGGGGTGCCACGAACTGCATCCATATAAGATGGCAAACTTAATAAATGTTGGGTGTGTCCTGACTGCTTCACCAACCAGCTGCTCCCCCATCTCTCTCCCTCCCCTTGGGCTTCCCTATTTCCTGAGACATAACAATATTGATATTAGGCCAATTAATAACCCGGCCTCTAAGTGTTCAGGTGAAAGGAAAAGTTAATTAATGTATCAGATTTCATTGTTGTTTTCTTTTTAGAAATTACCACAGCCATTGCAACCTTCAGCAACCACCACTCTGATCAGTCAGCATCCATCAATATCAAGGCAAGACACTCCACTAGAAAAAAGATTACAGCTCTCTGACGGCTCAGATGATGGTTAGCATTTTTAGCAATAAAATATTTTTAAATTAAGGCATGTACATTGTTTTTATAGACATATTACTGTTGCATACTTAATAGACTACAGTATAGTATATAACTTTTCTATGCACCAAGAAACCAAAAAATTCACGTGGCTCACTTTATTGCAGTGATCTGGAACCAAACATGCAATATCTCCAAGGTATGCTTATACTATTAATGCCTTTGCTTTGAATTCATTGTGTCTTATGGCTGAATAGAGAAAAGGAAACACGCTGGTGGGGGCTCATGAGCTGGGATTTTGAGTGGATGTGATCCCATGGGGCAGCTCATGTACAAGAGGAGCGCCTCAGTTGCTCTATCATCATCTATCTAAGGCAGGAATCAAAACTCTAAGAGAAGCTTAGGTACTAGAGAAAATCAGAAAAAAAAACTGAGTTCAAAACCAAACTCAAACACTTTCTAGCTGTGTGATGTTTGTCAAGCCATTTTCACCTCTCTGTGCTTCAGTTTTCTCAGTTTCTGTAAAATGAGGGGGTTGGATTCAATGATTTCCAAGCTCCATTTCCACTTTAGACCTATGATCCAATGATGTGATGACATTTCATTTTGTCCTTTGAATCAAGATTTCAAGATACCTTCCCAGATCCAAATTTCCAGGGTTACCTTTTCTTAAAGTATACTTAATAATCTGATGAATCTAGTGTGTCTGGATCACTGCAAATATCTAAGAGGCCACTGAATAGGGAACAAGCACTTCAGTATGAGACCAAAATACACATGGGCAGGGAGAGAGGAAAATGGGATGGAGAGGGGACATGAACATGTGTTCCCATTCCACAGCGGAATGTTATTCAGCTGAAATCTCTGAGTACAAGCCATGATTTAAATAAAATGATAGGTCAATATCTCCACTTTCCTTTAGGGACTCCTCTGCTCCCAGCTGTCACGATGGATCATGTAAGCAGAGCAGACTGAAGGATGGCATCCTCATCATATTGATGGAATATTTATCTGAAAGCCAGAGTGCCCCTAGAAGAGACTCATCCAGGAATACAATTAAATCTGAATCTGGAAGAGGAAATCCCAGCCAGGCCTCCCAGATTGCTCTTCCTTCCAGGGGATTGGAAACACAAGAAAAGATAGAAGGTGTGAACTGATAACATCAAGCTCCCTAGGAATTTCAGAAACAGGTTCCTGGAGCCCATTCTCAGCCTGGGACCTAAAGGAGCCAGAGGCACCAGATATGTGAAGAATCAGAAGATACTGCAGATATCCTTTCTGTTGGCCACTTGGAAGTTCCCAATCAATGGGAGTCTGCATGGATGGAGGGAGGTGAAGGAAGGTGAGGCTTATAACTCCTCAGATTAGTCACTATGGCATCTTTATATCAGGTAGATTGAAGGCTAGATAGATAGAGAGACAGAAGCAGATAGACAATAGTTAAGTAGAGAGATAGATAGATAGATAGACAGACAGGATAGATAAACAGACAGGATAGATAGAATAACCATTCCAATTTTGGGTTATTTTATTCACTCACAAATATTTTTGAACAGAAAAAGATTTTTCAAAACACCATGCAAAGTGCTACAAAAATGGATAAGGAGTAATCCTTTTCTTCCAGAGCTCACAGTTTGATTACTTTGGTTTCACTACCAGAATCAGGTGGATCCATGACATCTAGGAGGCAGCTTGGTGAGTATACAACAGATAAATGGCTAAGGGATGGGAACAGACAGTTTTCAACAGAGGAAATACATTGTTAATTATCACTTGGAAAAAATGTTCAACCTCACAAAGGGGGCAAATTAAAACAGCTTTGAGGTACAGGTACACTCTGTTGTTGGAATTGCAAACTAGTATAATCTTTTTGAAAGTAATTTAGGAAAAAAGGAGGGAAGGAAGGAACAAAGGGAGGGAGAGAGAAAAGAAGGAAGAGAAAGGTAGGCATATTATTTACCACATAGGGTAGTTTTGAGGAAACCTCTTCATAAATCATAAAGAATAGCATACTGTTAATATTATAAACTTGCTTTAATCTTATGCTTTCAGAATTTCTTACATGTAAAATTTCTATCAACAGAAAATAATAGTGATCAATGTTAGACATCTATGTTGTGTGAGAGGACCCAGAATTTGCACCACCACAGAGAATTTTGCAAGTCTATACCTAAATATTTTAAAATTGAGAGTGGTGATAAGAGACAAATAGGAAACTCTTATGACATTTCAATCAGATTTTCTACCTTGTGACCACCACCCCACAGGGCTACTTCTATTAATCCTGTTGTCTTTAGGCTGTGTGAGAAACCTGGATTCGAATTCTTGTGACTTTGGGCAAGTTGCTTAACTTCTCTCGTCCTCTGTTTTCTCATTGGTAAAATGAGAGGATTGCACTAGATTATCTCTATCACTCTTTCTGTCTCTAAATACATGATTCTGATGCCAAAACATTTTGGGCCAGGAATGAACATTACAAGATTGTCTTGATTCTTGGGGATCAGACATGTTAACTGTTTGTCCTTAGGCAAATGATTTAACTTCTGCTGGCCTCAGTTTACTCATCCATAAAATGCATAAAAATAGTACCTAACTTCCAAGGTTGTGGTAAGGATAAAATGAGCTAGTACTGATAAATTGCTTTACATATCTTAAAGCACCAGATGTTAGCCATCATCGTCATCATCATCTTCATCTCTAAAACCTATTTCTTGTGAATACGAGAAAATGTCTTGTACTACAAAAGATAACAATAAGTAACGCCCACCTGGGTAGGATTTAAATTAGGTCAGCAAGTTTTCAAAGAGGGGAGGCAAGCTGAAGCAGTGGTTTCAAATTCTGTTTATTCCTGGCTTGTTACACTCTATTTCCTCAAGAACTCTCTAAATGTCTAGTTTTCTACATTGCTTTGCTGATCAGACTAATTATTTGACAAAACAATGGGCTAAAGGTCTGCACGACAAATTGAAGGGGCTGCCCCCCCCCCCCCGCAGCAGTCCTATATGTATGTAGCCTGAGGGTCCTGGGTTCATGACCCCTATGCTAGGCTAATCCTGTTTGCATTTGTGTATGATTGTAACGGTGGGGTTGAAGCTACCTGGAGGAGGACATATTCAAATTCTGCCTATGATGTTTGCTAGATGTGTGACCTTGGGCAAGTCACTTAACCTCCATTTCCTCCACTACAAAAAGAGGAGGTTGGTCCTAGTGGCCCTCTGAGGTCCTTTCCTACCTCTAGATTTTTGGTTCCAACTCCTAGAAATTGTTTATCCTGTGGGACGAAGTGACCGTGGGATTTGGGCCCTGAGGCCACGTCGATGGGGTCTGCTCCCTTCTGGGGATGTACATTAGTTAGACAATAGCAACAACACCGGCCACAGCAACGATAACAGCAACTAATATTTATATAGCACTTAAAATACGCCAGACACTGTGCTAAGAGCTTTACACTTAGTTTGGTTCTCACATCCCTCTGGGAGGGAAGGGCTGTTACCATCCCTATTTTACAGGTGAGGAAACTGAGGCAGGGGGAAGTGATTTGCTCAGGGTCACACAGCTAGTAACTGAGGACAGACTCGAGCTTTGGTCTTCTCACCCTCCTTGCTGCTCCTAAATCAACACTTATTAAGTGCCTACTGTGTGCCAGGCACTGTGCTAAGCAGTGAAGCGTTGTACTATGGGAACTATCTGGGCCAGTTTTCATAGGATGTTGAAGCTGTGCCACTGCTGGCCCCTTCCCCATGCATCCCATGAGGGAGAGACCCATCATTGTTACGCCGTAAAGGATTCTGGGAAGAAAACAGCTGAATCCAACTGGCAATGTAAGGGAGAGGTGGGCTATTGCGGGCTTTCTTTCTTTCTTTCTTTCTTCCTTCCTTCCTTTCTTCCTTCCTTTCTTCCTTTCTTTCCTTCTTTCTTTCCTTCTTCCTTCCTCCCTCCTTTCCTTTCTTCCTCCCCCCTTCCTCCCTCCCTTCCTCCCTTCCTCCCTTCCTTCCTTCCTTCCTTCCTCCCTTCTTTCCTTCCTTCCTTCCTTCCTTCCTTCCTTCCTTCCTTCCTTCCTTCCTTCCTTCTTTCCTTCCTCCTGTTTGTGCATGCAGGCGATGCCTCAGAAGATTTCCAAGCCAGAGGCAGGTTGTCTGAAACAAAGGCATCTGTACTGGCAGTTTCTTTATTTCCCAATTTTCAGTAATTCACTCTTTCAGCTGTGAATAGGCACACAGTGCTGCGTTTTTGTTAAGAGACCTAGCACCTGGGTTCCTTCATCTAGACTTCATCCTGCCTCTCACAGCTATAGCAAAGACATCTCTACCAGGTTTGCCATTGCTGAGGAGTTTGGAACAAACTAGGAGCTCTGGGGGAAGACCCAAACCTCCTACAACAATGGGGACAAGACATGAGAAAGCTGACTTCTGCTGGCTTCAAAGGTGAGAGGCTGGTTCCTGTCCTTTAACCAAGCAAGGGGACAATCAGCAAGGATTTATGAAACATCTACTATGTGCCAGGTACTCTTATAGGGGCTGGGGGAAAATGACACTAATGAAATAGTCCCTGCCCTCGAGGGGCTTCTCTCATTCAAGTCCCATCTGGTCAGATTCCCAACGGAAAAAGAGATCCCAGACAAAGGTCCATAGGACCCCCAAACAGGCCTATGAACAATGCACCACCCTTCCTGAGAAAATGCCCAGCTCTACAGAGATTTGGCCCCATTGGATGTTTAAATCTTAAATTATTTTGTCCTCATTTCACTCTAGCATTCTATGGGAATGCTGATAAAATATCTGGAATTTACTTTGGATTTTAAGTACTCACTAATTTTTTTGAAAGTAAATCTATGAACTAGTTGGCATATTAGTTGTCTTTGCTTAACTGCTTTCCCCTGTTTCTTTTAAATTTTTTTTGTTACAATAAATGATTTGCTGGATGGGCAGAAGGAGATCTTTGGAAATGAAGAAGGTATAAAAACAAAATATGTCATTAATAACTTAAAACACTTTAAAGGAAATTTGTATGATCTCTGATTTTTAAAAATTTTATTGATCCATCTTCATTACGTTCACTAGTTCTATATGTATTCCTGCTCCTCCCCCATCCAGAAAGCCACCCCCCATAACAAAAAATAAGAAAGGAGAAAACAGAAAAAGAATCACCTCTTTCTTAAAAAATCTTTTGTATTAAAAATTTATTTTATTTTCAATTTACAGAACAAAACAAACATTTCCATAACACAAAACTGACATATCAACTAAGTCTGACACCCACGGTCCCCCACCTCTTCAACAAGCTGGGGCAGGCACATTTTGTCATCTCATCTTGGGAATTAACCTTGGTTATTATATTCACACAGTACTCATTTTTTTGTTGTTGTTAGATTTCTTTACATTTAAATTGTAGTCATTGTATATGTTCTTTACCTGGTTCTACTTATGTTACTTTGCATCTGTTCATATGTCTTCCCATGCTTCTCTGAATTCATCACACTGGGCATTTCTTATGGCACAGTAGTAAGTATTCCATTACATTTATTTGCCACAATTTTATTGATGGTCCTTGATTTTTAAAGTGACTCTGCACTGATGCCAAACAAATCTCCATTAAATTCTCATTCTATTCATCATGCACCTCCCTCCCTCAGAAACCTTCAATGGCTCCCTGTTTCCTAAAGTATCAAATCTAAAGGCCTCTGCCTAGCTTTTGAGATTTCATAATAAGAACAGCATGATTTTATGAAACTTTACAAAACTCTTTCCTCTCAATAACCTTGTGAGAGAGATGGGACATTTTACAGCTGAAGAAACTGGTTGTAAAATAAATAAGTACCACAGTCGGGATTCAAATCCAGATGTCCAGACTCCAGATGTCTGCCACGTGAAATCTGGCCGCAATTGTCTGGCTGTTATTTTCCTCTCCTCCCCTAAATCCACAATTTTTAGTCAGGCCCATCATATCGCACTGTCCCACAAGCTCATCACCATCACAGCTGCCTCTGGTACTTTGTGTTGGTCTCCTCTGGACCATCCTACCTTCCAAATAGACGAGGCATGTATGTGTCCAGGGTCACCCATGAAAACTGAGCTCCCTGTGAGACTGTGCCCTTGAGACTTTCAGACTTCATTGTAACCTATGTAATGTGATTAATTACAAAACAAATAGCTGTGGGCCAGAGAGGGGAGAATCTTCTGTCCTTAAAAGTATGCCCATTTATGAAAAGCAATATTTTTTGAAAAGTACTGCTTTTTGGTACCTCTCTATGTATCACGTATCAGGAGGCTGACTACCTGATCAACTTTCCTCGAGCTGCTCAGGACGTGACTGGAGAGTCCTGGGTTCGACATTATTGGCTGTGCGATGTTGGACAAGTCACTCAGTTTCTTCATCTGCAAAGTGATGGGGTGTGACTTGTCAGCTTCTTTGTTCAAGTTCAGCCTGTCCCCTGCTGCTTCCAGGACCGAGGCCAGTGCGGCCTAACTGAAAGGGCCTGGGATTTAGAGACCTGGCTCGGACACGCTCAAGCTGGAGACCTCAGACGACTCTGTGCTTTAGCTTCCTCGTCTGCAAAATAACAATGATAACAATACTTAGGCCATCTCCCTTACAAAGTTACTGGTAGGAAAAGGCCTCGTAAAATTAGAAGGAGACTGAACACGGATTAATTGCATTGTTCTAAAAACTTGATCCTGAAAAAGAGATGATTAAAAAACATGGCCTTTTCTTAGTAGAGAGATGGGGGAGAGGCAGAGCCAGGATAGCAGAGTAAAGGGAGCTTTCCCAAGATTTCCCTCTAAACAACTTTAAAATAATGCATCAAATTGAATTCTGGAGCGATGTAACAAACAAAGTGTCAGGGTGAGACGTTATTTCAGCCCCACAGAACTTAGGAGACCAGAAGGAGAGGGCTGTAGCACAGGGTAGGGGGCTGGCCAGGAGCTCAGCATGGCAAGGACACCAGCTCTGGGCCACTGAGGCCACAGTGGTGGCAGTAAGTAACAACATGGGGACCACTCACTTCCCAGAGATGAGGGTTGACTATCTGATCAGAAAGAGATTACAGGGGACCCCTGTGCTAGTGCTTGGTGCAGGACCATTTGGCAGCTCCACTGCCCATTTTCCAGTTCTCAGTTGCAGTTCCAGGACAGAAAAGAGTTGTGTTCCCCAGAGAGCAGAGTCCCTAGCTGGGTAAGGACCAGAGTACCACACTAGGAGAACAGTGACCACACCCCTCTCCAAATCACAGTA
The DNA here is from genome assembly GCF_011100635.1 of Trichosurus vulpecula. Lineage (NCBI taxonomy): Eukaryota > Metazoa > Chordata > Mammalia > Diprotodontia > Phalangeridae > Trichosurus > Trichosurus vulpecula. Next base: position 27,603,123 of record NC_050577.1, read on the forward strand.
ACCTGGAAACACCAAAAACTTACAGTTCTAATCCCTAGAACTAGATGTGTAAACAGACACACAAAAGAGCCTAAAGTTTGGGATGATAACCCCCTCCCCCAGTTGAGCAGAGCCCAACTCTAACATAAAGTTCATAGCCAATAAATGGGCTAAAAAATGAACAAACAACAGAAGAGAACCTAACTATAAACATTTACTATAGTGACAGGGAAGATCAAGCGGCAAAATAAAAAAAAAAGATAATGTGAAAACAGCTACAAGTAAAGCCTCAAAGAAAAATGCCTATTAAACACAAGACCAATGAGAGTTCCTAGAAAAGATAAAGAAAGAGTTTTTTTTTAAGAGCAAAAAACAATTTAAATCAAATAAAAGCAGTAGAAGAAAATTTGGGAAAAGAAATGAGAAAAAATCAAGAAAAGTACAGAGAAGTTTAACAGCTTCATAAAATAGGCACCAAAAATACTGAAGAAAATAACTCTTTAAAAAGCAGAAATTGGTAAAATTGGCTAATGACTCCATGAGATATCAAGAAAAATATAAAACAAAGTCAAATGAATGAAAAATAGAAGAAAATATGACATCTTATTGGAAAATACAACTGACTTGGAAATAGATCAAGGAGAGCTAATTTAAGAATTATAGGACTACACAAAAACCATAATAAAAAAGTCTAGACATCATATTTCAAGAAATTATAAAGGAAAAGTACCTTGATATTTTAGCATCAGAGGGTAAAATAGAAATTGAAGGAATACATCAGTCATCTCCTGAAAGAGATCCCAAACTGAAAACTATAAGGAATGTTTTAGCCAAATTTCAGAGCTCCCAGGTCAAATGGAAAACCCTGCAAGCAGCCAGATAAGAAAGAATATTGTATTTGCTGTCTGATGTGAACACTTTGTCAGTCAGCTTTGCTTAATATATATATATTTCCCCCAAAATAAGATGCTTGGGTCAGATTCTACTCCCTCCTATACTCTAAGATGGTGGGGGTGAGGGAGTGGGGAGGCCAGGGTGCTTTTTCCTGAATATGGTGGCTAAGACTAGGCACACCTCTCTGCTGCAAAAATCCCTGGGTTTGGGCTCAGTCTCTTGGACTTAGGTTTGGGCCCTGGTTCCTTCTTTATCTCTTTCTCCTTACACAGTCTGGCATTGGCGCCATCTCTTGCTATGACTCTGACAGACCCCAACTAGATGTTGATTGTGGTGGTAGCTGGCCCCCTACAAAGACCTGTGTGTGTGTGTGTGTGTGTGTGTGTGTGTGTGTGTGTGTGAGAGAGAGAGAGAGAGAGAGAGTGTGTGTGTGTGTATGTGTATGACAGAGAGAGAGAGAGAGAGAGAGAGAGAGTGTGTGTATGTATGTGTGTGAGAGAGTGTGTGTGTGTGTATGTGTATGACAGAGAGAGAGAGAGTGTGTATGTGTGTGTGAGAGAGAGAGAGTATGTGTGTGTGTGTATATGTGTATGACAGAGAGAGAGAGTGTGTGTGTGTGTGTGTGGAGGAAGAGGAGGAGGAGGAGGGCAGACTTGACCCCTAGCTAATTGATTCCCTACCCTCAAGCCCAGCCAACATAATCGCCTGAAATTGAGGGGCAGATGACAGAGATAACTTTGCTCAAATGAAGTATATCAGCAAGTCTACAGCCCAGTTATCCTTTTACAAAAATCATTCATGCTCCCATGGCCTTTAAAAATCCAAGTCAACCAGCCCTGGAAGCTGACATTGAGTTGCAGCTGAGGCAGGGAGCAGCTTTCTAGAATGAGACCTCTGCAAAGGGCCATATGAGGTGGGGAGGAGAAGGGGATTTCTTTCTCCTCTCCACACCCAGTCAGCTATGGTAATATTACTGTGCTACATACATTGCCATGGCTTTGGGGGAGTAGGAAAAGAAATCGAACCCCCTCTCCTTCCCCCACCCCCATGCTGACCACTGGGAAAGGTAAAAGGGTTATTCACAATGACCGGCTTGGCTTTGTAAAGGCCACAAGGGGGCAGCTGCCCTTCCAATATCACTAGGAAACCTCACACTACATAAAGGAAGAAAGTGTTGTAGACACATCTTAACAATTCATTATCTTTGCTCTCTGCACCTTACTTTATGTGTTCAACTGGGCTGGGGGGAGCTATCAATTACTCAGGGACCAATTCTCTCTATACCACCTCCCCCCTCCAATACATAAAGTGCTATAGACGTGTTTCACCTTCAGTACTAGTTTTCTCATTTCTTTCTTCTGTCTGCCTAATCTTTTCACCCTTCAAGGCTGAGCTATAGCCTCACCTCCACCGTGAATCCTTCCCTAACTCTATTAGTCTTCACTGATAACCCCCCTTCTGAATCTTGCCAGGACCTAGAGTCTTCCACTACAGTTTGGGCCATTGTCATCTACCTTGAGCTATCTGATATTTCACTAATACTAGCCTTGTCTTCCAGGTGGGTCATTAGCCTTTGGAGGGCAGGGACCTGGGATTACATTTCTTTTTTTTAAGTTAATTTGTTTGTTTTTAGTTTTCAACATTCACTTCCATAAGTTTTAAATTCTCTCCCCCTCCCTCCACTCCCCTTCCCCAAGATGGCCTGCAATCTGATATAGGTTCTACATATACATTCCTATTGAACATATTTTCACATAAGTCATGTTGTATAGAAGAATTAGAGTGAATGGGAGGAACCATGAGAGAAAAAAAGAAAGCAGGACAAAAAAGAGAAAATAGTCTGTTTCACTCTGTATTCAGACTCCATACTTCTTTCTCTGAATGTGGATGGCATTTTCCATCATGAGCGCTTTGAAATTTAGATCCTTGCATTGCTGAGAAGGGTTAAGTCTATCAAAGTCATTCATTGCACAATGTGGCTGTTGCTGTGTACAATGTTCTCCTGGTTCTGCTCACTTCACTCTGCATCAGTTCATATAAGTCTTTCCAGGTTTTTCTGAAGTCCGCCTCTTCATCATTTCCTATTATTCCATTACATTCATATACCACAACTTGTTCAGCCATCAGGGATTACATTTCTTCAGGCAGCTAGGTGGCACAGTGGATAGAGCATTGGACCTGGAGTCCAGAAGACTTGACTTCAAGTTGGACCAGAGTGAACCACTGAACAACAACACTATATGCAAGTGTGAGCGCTGGGCATACAAGTGGAAAAGTAAGACAGTCTCTGCTCTTAATGTCATCCCATTCCAGCAGAAGGACAAAATTCATTTGTAGCCAAGAAAAGAAATTCATATAATGACAAGTTTTTCTTTAGAAAATGAGAAAGAAGGAAAATAGAAGGGAAGGGCATACGAGAAGGGTGTGGTGGTGATAGAAGGGAGAGCGGATTGGAGGAAGGGGTTATCAGAATGTACACTGTCCTGGGGTGGAGGGAGGGGAGAGATGGGGAGAAAATTTGGAATTCAAAATCTTGGGGAAGTGAATGTTGCAAACTGAAAATAAATAAAATTTAAGAATCAAAGAAAAAGAAGCCTTCAAATTCAGCCTCCAATACTTCCTACCTGTTTGATCCTAGGCAGGTCACTTAACCTCTGCCTCTATTTCCTCAACTATAAAGTGGGGTAAACTTCTCTTACCAGTTTGTTGTGAGGAGCAAATGAGGTTCTGTTTGTGAAGTGCTCCTGACACAAGCGCCTGATGCATAGTAGGTGCTACGTAAATGGTATAATAATAGCTATTTTATTATTTATTCCCACTATACCCAGCATAGTAAGTAAATGTATTGGGGGTTTTGTGACCTGAGTTTATCTATGATAAGCTATACATTTCCTAGCACAATTGTCAAATTGAATTTTATAGACCTAATCTTCAAAATTCGGACTTAGGCTGGAATTACACGAGTCAAGACAACGGATCAGCTTGGACATTACAACGGGAATCCTCACTCACAGAGCTCTTGTTCTTGGATAAGTTTTTGTCTGGCTTTAAGCTCATTTACAATCTGTCCACTAGAGGGCAGGCTTGCACCATCACACTTTTGGAAAGGAATTTTTTTGAGAGAGGGAGAGAGAGGGAAAGATAACCAACACCTTGTTACCTAGCCAAGCCTGAATAAACTGAGGATGAAGCCAGTCCTTTGGGAACAACATCCTTGAAAACTACTGCCTCACGCCTCTCCAGGAAAGCATCTGGGTATGTAATCAAAGAGTGAGCTCTGCAGACTGAAAAAAACTAATAATGAAAGATCATTGCTGGGCTTCTGTCAGAGTTTATTGGCTTTTTGGAGCATTTTAAAGCAAAGTTATTGAACTTTTCATCATCCATCACTGTTGAAAAGGAAATGAGATGACTCACACCAGATATCCATTATTATTCTTCCTTGAAAGAAAGAAGATGTATCTTATATCCATGACCCTAGTCAGGTCATTTGCTTCTGGAGGGCAAGAAGCATGGGTGGTATTTCTTTATCCCCACAGACCTTAGCATAACATCAGCAAATACTTAATTTGATTTTGTGACTTGAATTTGTTTGTCTACCATGAGCCTCAACATTCCTGATAATGAGCAAATTGACTTTTCTAGAGTTGATCTTAAAAATTCCATGTGCTTACCATGGGAGCGGGGTGATTGTGGTAGGTGGAGAACCAGCCTCAGTCAGAACCACTTGAGCTCAGGTGTCACCTCTGAACCACACTGACTGTGTGATCCTGGGCAGTCACTTGACCTGTCTTTCCCCCAGGGAACTCTTTAGGACTACAAATTGCAGAACAGTTGCTATTCCATCCTAGTAGAGGGAATTTCCTCTCTGGAAGTTTTCAGTACCAATGAAATTCCAGGCTCATGGCTGTGTATCTAGCACATCATGATTCTAGGAGAACTCCCAAACTTTAAGTGAATAGCAGTGTGGGATAGTAGCAAGAGTGCTGGTTTTGGAGTCAATAGAGGCTTGGGTTGAAATCCCGTCTCTGATTCTTATTAGCTCTGTGAACACAGGTGAGTCTCAGAATCAAAAGGGATTTTAAAGGACACCCAAACAGGAATCCTGTCTATGACCAGCCCATTAAGCTGTCATCCAACCTTTGCTTGAAGGTCTGCGATGAAAGGGAATCTACCACCTCCCTCTGTGGCCCATTCTGCTGTATTGTTCAGTCGTTTGTCAGTTATGTCCGACTCTCCATGACCCCATTTGGGGTTTTCTTGGCAAAGATACTGGAGTGGTTTGCCATTTCCTTCTCCAGCTCATTTTATAGATGTGAAAACTGAGGCAAAAAGGGTTAAGAGACTTGCCTAGAGTCACAGAGCTAGTAACTGTCTGAGGCCAGATTTGAACTCATAAAGATAAGTCTTCCTGACTCTAGGCCTGGTGTTCTATCTTCCTGCCACCCAGTCACCCTCATTGCACTTTAAGATAACTCTAATGGATAAGGCAGCTGTTCTTGATGTCAAACCTGAATTTTCTTCTTTGCACTTGCCATCCATTAATTTTAATTCTAGCCTCTGAGGTCAAGCAGAAAAAGTCTAATCTTTCCCCTGGTGACAGTCATTCAAATACTTGAAGAAAACTACCATACGGGCAGCTGGGTCATACAATGGATATTGCACCTGGCCTGGAGTCAGGAGGACCTGAGTTCAAATGTGACCTCAAACATTTACTAGCTGTGTGACCCTGGGCAAGCCACTTCACCCTGTCTGCCTCAGTTTCACCCTGTCTGCCTCAGTTTCCTCATCTGTAAAACGAGGTAGAGAAGGAATTGGCAAACCACTCCAGTATCTTTGCCAAGAAAACCCCAAGTAGGGTCACAAAGAGTCAGAAATGACTCAACAAGAACCATATATATGCAACACCTTCCCTTCTCAATGTCTGGCACCCCCAGTTCCTTTAACCAATCCTATTATGGTATGAAATGGAAGCACTTCGCCATGCTGAGGCCTTTCTCTGACCATTCTCCAGTTTATTAATGTCCCTCCTAAAATATGACACCCAGCAGGACACAATAACTCCAGAAGCAGCTGTTTAACTTCTCCCAATGTCTCTTTCCTTCTCTATTATCTTAGTGGAATTCTCTCTCTCTCCAGTCCGCGTTAGGCATGGACGTAACAGACACAAGACCCTTGGCCAGACTTACAGCTCAGCATGAATGTCAGCTATTATCTATGCAGGAAATGAGGCGGAGGGAGCCTTTTTTTATACCATGCAAGGAATTAAGAGTCTTCAATAGAAACATTTTCCCCAAAGTGTCCAGCTCACAATAGGGGATTAAGAGAGCCCTGAACAGCCAAGCGTGGTCCCCTCTGCTTTGCACCACCGAGACAATGCCCTCATCTGGACTGCACAAGCCCAACATAGACAAGCTACATTCAGATGTCAGAGGAGACACTCTGCACCCAGCACAGATCCAGAGGCTAAACGCGGGACAATCTTTCCATGGTTCTGGCTTGCTGAGCACGCAGATCAGCCTGCTGTACTGTCCCACCCCAACGAGCCCTAACAAGGCGAGACGTGCTCAGCTTGGCTTTCCTGGCCTGGTGAACCCTAGCTCAGAGCCAGTTCAGAGCTCCTTAGAGCCGATGGAGGGCACCAGGAGTGAAGCACCATGGAGGGGGTCCCTTTGGGAGGGGCTAAATATGGGAGTGCCCTCCTCTCTCTTGGACCTTTGCCACCTAGGTTCAAATTAAAATCCAGCCCAAAAAGGCTGCTGTCAGGCAGGTGGGGAGATAAGGGGGCAGTAGGTGGTAAGCAGACACACACACACATACATACATACATACATACACACACACACACACACACACACACTCTTATAGGAGAATTTAAAGAGATGCTGTTTCACCTTTGAACTTGGCATCTGCTGCCTCAAAGAAGAGGCTTTGGTGCAGTGGGAAGAAAAGAGCCCTGGGGTTGGATTCAGAGCTTCTGGGTTTGAAATCCTGCCTTGTGCAGCCTGGATGACTTTGGACAGATCCTTTGCCCTCTGTAGCACCTCAGTTTCCTCATCTGTGGAATGAAAGGACTGGGCCAGAACAGCTCATGGGTCTCTTCCAGCTCCAAACGTCTCCTTCTCTGTTCCCTGGCCTGGTTTCTTCACTCCTGACCTAAGATGAAGAGAGCACTAGGTTTGGCTGGGTTTGAACCCTGGCTCTGTTATTTGGTATTAGCTGACATTTCAATATTAGCTTTGGTTTGCAAAGCACTTTGCATAATGATCTCCTTTGATCTTTATAACCAGCTTATGAAGTAGGTGCCATCATTATACTTGCTTTACAGGGGAGGAAACCAGGGCCAAGAGGTTAAGAGACTTGCTCAGGGTGATGCAACTAGGAAGTGTTGAAACTCACATTTTCCTGACCTGAAGCTAGTTATTTTCTGGACTGTGCTGCTACCTGGGGTGACCTTGGACGAGTCACTTAATCTGAGTCTTAGGTTCCTCACTCATAAAATGGGCTGTTGGACTAGAAGAACTCCAAGGTCCCTTTCTCCGATATGATCCCATGATACCTGTGGTCATCATAAAGTTGGTGGTGGCAATCAAAAAATTTCTTTAGAGCATGGAAGCATGCGTAGCCAGAAAGCTAAAAAGGCACTCAGAGTCTTCCTACTCCAACCCCTACCACTGACACCCCATTTTACAGATGAATACTATCAATGCTCAAAGAAGTTATTTACCCAAGGTCATACCTCTAGTAAGTAGCAGAACCAGGATTTAAACCCAGATTCTGTTACTTCATATCCAACCAATCTCCCACTGCCTATCAAGGTTCAATCCATTCTAACACTTTGATTAAATAAGTTAACATGTAAAAATGCTTTGCCAACTTTAGAGCACTAAATAAATACTGCCTATAATAATTATTATTGTAATAATAATTTAAGCACAGAGGAAGAAACTAATATAAACACATAGCATAGCATTTTTATAAGTATAACTTTTTTTAAAACTACTTGGGTTTTTAAAAAAAATTTACGAGAAACTTTGACTTAAGAAATGAAACCTATCGTTATAGGTTATCTAACCTAACCCCAATTATCCTACAGAGGAACATCCCACCTGAGCCCTAAACAGGTGAGGTGACTTGTCCAAGATCCTATGTCAGCTAAGTAGCAAAGCTAAAATTTGAACCCAGGTCCTCTGACTTCCAGGCTAATATTCTCCACTATATCTTGCTACTTCCAACCCTCATCTGACTCCTTAAGTTTTAGTAAAGTTACAGTCCCATTCCCTTGAGGTTTTCCATTGAAGGAGGAGGGGAGAAACATTTATTTGAGACTATTCCTCATCTCTTGAGAGGAGTCTAATTGACAGAAACTGAAGCAAAGCCAACAGTTGCTGAGCGGTTCAAGGTGTTGGCAATTTCTGAGACCATTCTGACCCTTGCTTTGAACCCAGGACTTTTCTTTGTCCTTTTCGGAGACATCATCCTCAGAGCCCTTCCCAGGTTTTGCCACACACCTTCACAGAGAGTTCACAACAAAGCCTAATCATCAGGAAAGGAACATCTCCCAAGCCTTGAATGTTTGCCCAGATCTTTCCATGCTCATCAACACCAGAATGATGATGCAACCGAGGTCATGGAGTTAGAATAGCCTCAGGTCATGCTTGGGCTTGAGTCATATTGTGGATCTCTATTAAGATTCTTCCCTGTCCAAGCCCTGTTTCTTTTAAGTCCCATATAATTTATTTTACCGCGTGGGTTGGCATTAATCTGTGTGAACTGTTTTAATAAGGACATATGATGCGCAAATGATTGCAGGAGAAGGTAAGTTCCCTGAGGGCCATACGTTTATGCCTATGTAGATGAGCTGAAGGACTTACCCGGCAGAGAAGACTCATGTTAGGAGACATGATCGCTGCCAACGGCTGACAGAGGGAAGATGAATTTGAGTTGTGTTTGGGCCCAGAGGGCAGAGCTGGAAGGAATGGGTAAAACTTACCAAGAGGCAACTTTAGACTTGACAAAAGGAAGAAAAAAAACCCTTCCTAATAATTAAAACATTTCCCAAATGGAAAAGGCTGCCTTTGAAGGCAACAGGCTCCCTCTTGTTGAAGGTCTTTGAGCAAAGGCAAGATTCACAACCATTGAGGATATTGAGGGGATTGGTTGTCAGCCATGGCTTGGACTGGATGGCTCCCAGGGTCCCTTCCAGCTTAGGGATTCTGTGAGAGTGGGGAACTGCATTGCTTTGTTCTTTTTATTTAAAGTCTAGCAAAGTTTCTCATGAGTTATAGGCATTTAATAAATGCTGATTAAATGGAATCAAAGCAAAACAAATATCTCACCTTTTGTGACATTTAAAAAGTTCAAGAGACATAATTTCTGGGTCATTTAATCATCCAATCAATAAGGTTAACATGTTATTAATAAAAGAGGTCAGTGGCCATCTCAAATGCCATGGCAGTGGGCTCACAGTTTATATACCCTTGGAAGAGCAAGTATTCCAGAAGGTGGCCATCATTCTGATTGGTTAACAATCAATGAGAGAATGAATATTATAATGAGAGGCTGGATATAATCCAATGAGGATCTTCAGGGTACTTGGCTTGGATTACCCAAGTTTCAGTCAAAGAGACTTATCAATTTCTATCCCAGCTGTCTGACAAAAGGGAAAATCCACCTTTTCCCGGACCTGTCTGAGTAACCCCAATGAACAGAAATCCACCCATTAGCCTAAACTTAGAATTTCTTTTCCTGGTAAGTCTTTGCCCAAGATTTCCCACACTGGCTGATTTTTGGATGAGGAAGTAGAAAAGGGGAAAAACCTTGATCCCAATACAATAATTAGTTATTAATAAGAAGAGAAATAATCATTTCTCTCACTTTCTTTGATTATTATGGTCACTTACAAATAATCAGCACTCAACATTAATTTTTTTTATTTTTTTTTTAGTGTTTGGTAACCCTCCTAATATGGGCAACAAGGTGGTGCAGTGGACAGAGTGTCTGACCTGGAGTCAGGAAGACCTGAATTCAAATCTGGCTTCAGACACTTACTAGCTTGGTGACCCTAGATAACTGTTTGCCTCAGTTTCCTCATCTGTAAAATGAGCTGGAGAAGGAAATGGCAAACCATTCCAGTATCTCTGCCAAGAAAACCCCAAAAGGGGTCACAGAGAGTCAGACATAACTGAAAATGACTGAAACAACAAACAACAACAACCCTCCTAATAATGGCCCATAAAAAATCTGGCTAATTTGGAGCAGCTTAAGAAATCCAACTGTGTCAGTATGTTCCTTCCTTACCACCTTCAAGGTAAAAAGAACCGTTAGGCCTGAACGATGACACCTTTGGCTTTGCCCCATTACAAAAGTTTAATTTTTCAATCCTAGTTACCTGAGAGGTCCTTCTTGGAGTGCGCAGCAAATTTCCTGCCTAATAAACAGGCCTTCGTACTCTAGGCCAAAAGTCCTTAATCTTTTCTGTGTCATGGATCCTTTTGACAATCTATTGAAACTTATGGATCCAGCCTTAGAATAATGTTTTTAAATACAAATTACAAAATTCAAAAGATTACCAAGGAATCCAACTATACTGAAATAAATTTATCAAACAATTTTTTTAAAAAAGTTCTTGGACTCCAGCATAAGAACCCCCTGCTCTAGAGGAGGGGCTCAAGGTTATCCCCACCACTCTCCAGCTCCAGGGACAATGTTGTTGTCCTATTATTTCTTAATTGAATGATAGCTGGGCTCAAGACAGACATGCAAACAAGTTGAGCTGCGCTTTCAGACTGGGACTTGGCAAATTCTTTTGGCCAAGAACCACATTCTCCCTTTTCATTTTCGGGACGTGGCCTTTGTTGGAAATGTCTAGAGCTTAGGCAGGGATCAGCAACATTCATGTCCTGGATTCTTCTGGGCTAATTCTGTTTGTGTCCTTCCTCTTCTATTCCAAGCTACGAGACAATTTGTTCCAGGGAATAAGAGATGGCCCTTTGAATTGAGATAATACATCCTTATCTGATGCAGGATTCTGGCCACTAAGGAAAGAGCCACCCAGACAGCCAAAGGCTTTCTTTTGGAGGAGCCATAGGCACAAGGCCATGGTGGTTCTCCAATTCAATTGACTAAACACTTGTTAAGTGCCCAATTATGAACAAGCCGGACACAAATGAGTCCTCAAGTATCCTCCTTCAGCCTTGACAAAAACTGTAACAGCTATGGGGTAAATGAACCGATTGGCTTAGAGACGAAGCCTGATTTTTTTAAATAGTGAAGGAAACACTAAATAATAATAACTGACATTGATACTATGCTTTAAAGTTTGCAAAGCACTTTGCATGCAGCGTCTTATTTGAACCTCATGAGAAGTAGGTACTCCAGGGATTATCTCCATTTTAGAAATGAAGAAACTGAAGTTCTTCAAAGACAAACAACTTGCCAAGTACACACAGCTAGTAAGCGTACAAACTGGGATTTGAACCTCAAGTCTCCCTCATTCCAAGTCCCACTTTGTATTCACTAGCACCCTGCAGTAATGGATTGCTGTTAGAATCGAAGTCAGGAAGATCTCGGTTCAAATCTCTAAATACTTTCAAGTTCTAGGACCATGGGGAAGATCCTTGACATCACTGAGGCATAGTCTCCTTATCTGTAAAATGGGAATAGTAAAAAGCCCTACTTTCTGGGATTGTTGGGAGGAGCCAATGAGACAATGTATAGAGAGGCAAAGGAATGGAACTGGGATGTGGGAGTGGAGTGAAATGGCGCATGGGCCACCAGACGTGGTCGATGCATTGGTTAATTTTGCTGAACTGATTTTTGTCCTGTTCCTTTTTTAGCCTTTTTTAATAGATGATTCAATAGGTAAGGTGGGGTAAGGGATATATTTGGAAGTTAATGTGATATAAACAACAAACTCTCAATCCAAATGGGAAAAATTTGCTTTCCTAAATCTGGATAATCTACTACCTATGTGCCATATTCCTCATCTACCTGTCTTGCAACCTGGTCAAGAAAGGAAATGAGGTAAATCTGGAATGACCAGCTCTTAATGAAGTCACATCGGGTCTTTGGGATCACCCCTTCCTTTTCTGGGCTCTGTAACAATCACCTCTTTAATGATACATTCCGGATTTCACCAGGAAGAGAAGCCAAGTCTACTGTGCTAGATCTTACAGATTGTATTCTCTTCCCTTTTAAAATTAGGAAACACTTTGTCCTTCTCCAGTCCTGCAGTCCCTCTCCTATGTTCCATGATCTCTGAAAGTTCACTAACTGAGCCATCAAGTCTTTGGGTTCTTCTAGGGCCTGAAGATGTAGTTCACCTGAGCCTCCTGGCTCAAGTTCATCAAGCACAGCTCAACACTCTCTTGGGATCTCCCTAGTTATCGTGGATATCCCATTTCTAATAGCTTCTCTTGTTCTGTTCATTCCAATCCAAATATTTTCCTTGGCAGAGAAAACAGAAGTGAAAGGATAGAAAGTTTCGCCAGCTATCACTCAAGTATTGATCCTGAGTATTCTTTGATCTTTCTCTTAATAGGTCAAGAGAGAAGAGGGAGGGGTAAAGGGAGGAGGGAAGGGAAGGGGAAGGGGGAAGGAAGGAAGGAAGGAAGAAATGAAGGAAGTAAAGGAGGGAGAGAAGGAAGGAAGGAAGGAAGGAAGGAAGGAAGGAAGGAAGGAAGGAAGGAAGGAAGGAAGAAATGAAGGAAGTAAAAGAGGGAGAGAAGGAAGGAAGGAAGGAAACAAGACAGGGGATGGTTCTTTCCAATTGCGTTGTGGTAATCATTATGTAGATTGTTTTCTTGGCTCTCTTTACTTCACTCTGCATCATGGTGACCTTTCCTTGTTAGAGCATTTCACCCTTACTTGGTCAATAGCCTGCCATAACTATGGCTTAAACAATCATCCAGAAATCTAAGTTCCCTTCTCAGAAATCTTAAGCAGCTGTTCACCTCCCAAATCTGCCTTTCTCCTCTGAATCCTTTGACTTCAATTGGGATTAGCAATAAAGACAATTTAAATGCCTCTCAGTTTTTCAGTTTCTTGCCCAACACTTTATAATTGTTAGGATTCTGGCAGTGTCATTGGTGCCCATAGGAATCACCAGAAGTAGGCATTAATCATTCTATTTGACGAGTCTAGAGAGGGTCTCTGTCATGTCTTGGTTATATACCTAGGGAAAATAGCATACTTCTGTATTGTTGGTAGGTAAACAAAAAGCTGCCTCATTACTTGTCACCAAGGAATCACCAAGTCCCACAACTCAGAATCTTTACTAGATAATCACTGATGAGGTGAGTAGGAAAAAAATTTACCCGGGGCAAAAACAGTTGAGCAAGAAGGGGTAGAAGGGAGCAGCACAGAGTGCAGTTAAACCAAAGATTCAATCACATTGGGAGATAAGGCAGTCTCATCCTTACATAGGCTGGAGAGGGTGGCCCAGAAGAGGGGTGTCTTAGTGAGAGATCCGGGGATGGTGGTTGTGTTTTGCAGCAGCATGAGTCAGTAGTCAGATTACAAAACACAAGACAAGCATGGTGGCCACCACAGGAAGAAAGCATGCCCTCTCTGGGAGGAAACACACTTTACCATCAAAGTACTATACATGTTGCTACTCTGAGTCAAAGTCCATATGGCCTGTGCTAGTTCTGGCACAAAATACATGTTAGAACTTGTGAATCCACATCATAATTTCTGGGAAATAAGCAGCTTCTTCTTCTTTAGAATATCCAGCATCTTCCTTGTCAGATCAGAGGTTTTTTTTACCTCCAATATTATGGTAATTCAATTTTTCCCTTTTCCCGTGTGTGGCATTCAGCCACTCTCCAACCTCCTAACCCAGGTCAGCAGTCCCCTCAGCCTTGTTAGATCATTTTTTGTTTTAGTTTTCATATTGAAGCTCTTCATCCCTTTTTAAAGGAACATTACATCTTTCCTGATAACCTGGAGAGTAAACCAATGTTTCTCAAGTCCTGTTAATATCTCTTCAAATGTTGAAAACCAGTGTGCACTTGGAGAACCGAGAGCAATCCCTTGGCTGTGGCGTCACTCACTCCACAGAGATCACCATAAAATTCTTCCTGCTCTCCAAACTCCCTGGAAGTGAGATGGCCAGTTCTTATCTTCTGTGCTAGTAGCTACAGTAGGGAGAGAAAAACATGAAGGGATGCTGAGAGAAGAAAGCAGAATGTAAACTATGTGCACGCTGACTACCACTACGTAGAGAAAAAAGCAACAAAATCAGAGGAAAAAGGAGTTCAGAAAGGGATGCGGAAACAAACAGGACATTTTTGTGATTATCTTGTGAAAGCTAACATACACATGTTTAACCAAATTTTTAATGTTTAATCACTTAAAAACTTTGTGGTTTATTTGAATGTTTTTGGTTATGCTTACTGATTGGAAGAAATATTAAAAATAAGCCCTATTGATATTTTTTTTCTTTTGACACCATAGTCACTAATGGATTTATCACACCAACCCCACCCTGTAATTGAAACCTTTCTGATAACTAGATTAAATCTTAAAACAAAACTAGAAATGATGACAGAGGGGAAGAAAACAGTGATGAGATACAACAAACCCTATCCAAGTGTAAGTCTTACCAACAAGTAAATTACATGGTTTAGACATGTCCAACTAGAAATGGATGAACCTTCCTCTGTTTACTCAAATATGCACATGTTTATGTCCAAATAATTTTTGCAGAATTTTCCCAGAACTTGGAAAGAGCTAAAGTATCTGAACCATGATCAGTGCAAAAACTAAACAAATGACCTTTAATTTTGTCAACATAGAGAACTCAACGCAGGAATTCCCTCCACTAACAATGATAGTGATCAGTCTCTGACTTAGAAGATAACTTCCAGGGAATTTCTTGAAGCACTTAGAAACTAAAAGTTCTGCCAGGGTGATACAACCAGAGCCATTCTTTGAAGGGAGATTTCTGCCTCAACTTCTCCTTCCAAGTACATCCTATGACCTTGGTAATGAGAATACATTTAATCAAGAATTTATTGGATGTCTACTGTGTGTCTAATGTGTATTAGGTCTCAGGGTCATAAACCGGTCAGTATCGTAAGCCTGAGTTTTAGGCCTCACTTTGCCTTTTACTAGCTGGATGACCTTCCCAAGTCATTTTACCTCCTACTTTCTTCATTTCAAAAATGAGGATATTTGACTAGAAAACCTTATGGTCGCTTCTAGCTCTAGAATTCTATTAATCGTCTCGTGGAAGAACCAACTCAGTAAGAACACTGGCCTTGGACTCAGAGGATCTGGGTTCAAATCCCTGTTCTGCTGCTTACAACCAATGTGACCTTGGCCAGTGACTTCACTTCCCTGATCCTCAGTTTCCTCATCTGTAAAATGAGATGTCTAGACAACCTCTGAGATCCCTTCAAGTTCTGAATCTTTAGCCCTAAAATGAAAACAGCTAGATGGCACGTCCACCCATCTTAGCCTAAAGTTGGTACTTCTACTAATTTCAGGAACTATATTTGCTATCTCTTTCTCCAGTTCCCACTTGTTAGTCACTAAGGGGCTCAGAAAACTTGACCTATGATCCTAACAAGGGTCCCCCTACTTCTGCAGGAGAGTTGAATATGAATCACTAGGGCCTGCTTAGACAGGGAAGCCTACTGCCATTTTGCATGATCAACTGTTTTGACTCCATTAATTGAGATGAAAAGTAAAAGCTTTACTTTGAAAATAATGTAAGAAATTCCTGAGGAAAAGAAAATTACAAGCAGACAGTAATACAGTGGTGTAGAAATATTAAGGGTTAATGGATCTAGTCTTTGACCATGGATAAGAGCAAAGACCTGGTCTTCACTTGGATACAACACCATGGCTTTGGTCTAGAGGCCCCTCCAGGACAGTTAGCAAGAGTCACTGACTTTTTCTCATGGCCCACTGGGGACTGCTGCCTCAAGGTTGGCCCCCTAAAGGAGAATGTTGTCCTTGGGCCACTCTCTTGTTTCCCTATGGCTCATGCTGGCTCCCATGACTCAGAGTTCCAGCTTAAAGCTCACTCTAATTTTAGGCTGGTCATTTCTGTTGAGTTCTGTTTTATAGTTCCCTTAAAATAAAAATTTTAGAAAGTTTCTCACTGTCCACTCCCTGACATCTGCACTTTTGTTATGGCTATTTTTCAGTCCCTGCCACGACCTTGCCCTATGCTACCTCCACTGAAAATGTACTTACTTTGTGGTTCCTAGACAACTCAGCTTTATCTTAATTTCTTCATTTGTAATCTTTCTCCTGTAGAATCCACAGGAAATCATCACTTGCTCTGGCCTCAGCTGACTATTACAGATAAGTGTCTTTTCTGCTTTTCACTCCTAGAAAAGGTTATTTGCATGTATTACCTTCATTTGCTCACTTCCCACTTGACTTTTGACCCCTCAAAATCTGGCATCCAATCCCACCACTCAACTGAAACTATTCTCCCAAATCCCATGTTCTTAGCTCAGATCTCACCTCCTGCAGAAGGTCTTTCTAGGTTCCCCCACCCCCACCCCTAGAGCTTTGCCTTCTAAGATTGCCTCTATCCACTCTGTATACCCTTGTATGCACACAGCTATTAGTATGTTATTGCCTCTTATTTCTCTCTCTCTCTCTCTCTCTCTCTCTCTCTCTCTCTCTCTCTCTCTCTCTCTCTCTCTCTTTCCCTCTCTTTCCCTCCCTCCCTTCCTCTCTGTCTTTGTCTCTCTGTCTCTCTCTGTGTGTCTCTCTTGGTCTCTGTTTCTGTCAATCTCTGTCTCTCTCTGTCTCTCTCCCTCTCCCCTCTCTCTGTCTGTCTCTGTGTCTGTGTGTGTGTCTCTCTCTGTCTCTGTCTCCCTCTCCCTCTGTCTCTCTCTCTCCCCCCTCTAATTAGTTGCTAAGTCTTATCAATTTTGTGCCTCTTGAATCCATCACCTTCTTGTCTATTACACAGACTCTACTATCTTAGCACCCTACTCTTGCATAGCCTCTTAATTGATCCCCCGCCTCCATTCTCTCTCCTACTCAAGCCATATCCCACTCAGCTGCCAAATGACAAGACACCGGTGGCCATGCCACTACCTTGTTCAAAATTGTCCAGTGGTTCTCTATTACAGCTGTAACAAGATCATAGTAATCACTAGCATTTATCCAGTAATCTAAGGTTTTGTAAAGCACTTTACGTGTGCAAAGCATCAGAACAAACCTGGGAGGTAGGCACTATTATTGTCCCCACTTCACAGGTGAGGAAACTGAGGCTGAGAAAGGTTAAGTAACTTGCCCAGTAAGTGCCTGAAACAGGATTCAGACTCGGGTCTCCCTGACTCCAAGACCATCGCTCTTCACCGCTCCAAGCTCACAAATACATACTCCTCAGTTGGTGATTGAAAGCCCTTCACAAACTGGCTCCCATCTTCCTTTTCAGACATTGTATATTGCTTCCTTTCTGCACGTTGCATGCCAGCCAAACTGTTCTAAAAGATGTTCCCCTGAACTAGACATCGCATCTCCTCTTTCCAGGCCTTTGCTCAGGATGTTCCCCTTGCTTAGAATGCTCTCCCTCCTACCCGTTAGGCACCTAGCTTCCTTCAAGGCTCAGCTCAGGCATCACCTCCTACAAGAAGACTTCTCTCCCCCATTGTTAGTATACTTTTCCTTCTGAGATGGCTTTGTGGACAGCTAGGTGGCGCTGCAGTGGATAGAATGCTGGGCTTGGAGTCAGGAAGATTCATCTTCCTGAGTTCAAATGTGACCTCAGACATTTACTAGCTGTGTGACCCTGGACAAGTCACTTCACCCTGTTTGTCTCAGTTTCCTGGAGAAGGAAATTGCAAACCTTTGTGGTATCTCTGCCAAGAAAACCCCAAATGGGCTCATGAAGTGTTGGACAGGACTGAAAGACTGAACGACAACAACTTTCTATTTATTTATCTGTGTGCACATTCTATCCCCCAGCAGAATGGAAGCTCCCTGAGGGCAGAGATTATTTCTTTTTTTTTTTTGCCTTTGTAGCCCTAGTGCTTAGCACAGCACCTGGCACTAGGTGAACACTCAAATGCTTGATGAGTTGAATCAAGGATGAATGAGGGAATGTCTTGAAAATGACTTGAGGGTCTGAGATGGGCAAATTTACATGTACCGGAATGTCTTCTGAGGATTTCAAGTTAGCTGTGTTTTGGCAGGTTTCAACCTGGTTTTGACTTGTAAAATAAATCCACTTCTATTTGTTTAGCCATTGGGTGTAATTGCAAATTCCATGTAAGGGCTGACAGAAGGCGTTTCAAAGTCTCTATGCAGAGCTTTGCCAAAAGAAGCCTGTGATGATTAAGGGACGGAATGGTGCCAAGGACCCAGTGAGTCTTTCTAAGGTCCTTGGGATTCTAAACCCGACGCCATCGGAAAGTCTTACTTTCCATTTTCTCCAGTAATTCCCTTGCTACTGGTGAAGGTGTCAGCTGGATGGGCTTTATTGATGGGACAGTTTCACATTTTAAGTGCTTAGCCCAATGAGGTGTACACACAGATACTTAATAACAATTAGCAGTGATAACCATGATGCATGCTGGCTTCATGGTCATCACACAGTTCCCCTCTCTCTATAACTGCCCAGAGAGCATCACGGGAAACAGATGTGGTATTATTACACAGTACTGAGACTACAAGGTTTTTTCCTCCAGATCCCATTGGAAGTCAGAATGGGCCAGTGAAGTGAAGATGGATTAGGGTCCAGGGGACCCAAATCCAAATCCTGGCTCTGCTATTTGGTAACATCTGTCTTTGGGCAAGTGACTTTACTTCCCTGGGACCTGATTTCATCAGTTTTCAGTTGAAGGGGGTTAGGATAGATGATCTCAAAGGTCCTTTGCACCTGCAAATATATGATCCATCTCCATGAAGAAATGTTTTTTTTTTAATTATTTGAAGGCTAATTCAATAGCATTTGACTTTGGAGAACTCATTACTCTATTTAATTGAACAAGGCTTTCTTAAGTGCCTACTTTATACCAAGGCACTCTGCCAGGATCTGGGAATACAAAGATGAAAAATAAATGTCCCCATCTTCAAGAAGCTTCCAGCCTAATGACTCTGGCATATGCAGAAATACTATTCAAGGTAGGAGGCCATACAGGCAAAGAATGGGCCAATGAGCTTTTCTTGTATTGCGAGCAAAATTCTAGAACACATCGGTAAAGAGATGATTAGTGAACACCTAGAAAAGGTAGCAATGATTCAATTTAATTCAGTTTACCTCAACAAATATTTACGAAGTGCCTACTATATGCAAGATCCTACATCAGGCACTGTGGATACAGTGACAAAATCAAACAGTCCCTGCCCTCAAAGAGCTTATTTTGACCAATCATGATGATGTCTATTTCATATCAGATAGTGGAGCAGGGGCAGAGGAAGGAACCAGCCTTTACATAATGAAATTTTGGTGGAAGATGAGTAAACCTAACTAGAAGAAAGTATACCTTAGAAAGTACATTGGGGCGGGGCCCCATTCCTATTCAGGTAAATGCAAAATAATTAATTAGAAAGAACCTAATCAGTTATGTTAGAAGTTCTCTTTCTCGGGAAATTTAAGGCACTAATTTTAGTCTGTCTCAAGCATTTAAACAGGAGGCCACCTTTGTGTTGTTAACATAGCTCTTTCCCTCCTTGAGTTTCCAGAGTTTTGATGTGACTGAAGTTTGATGGGTATTCGAAGGTTGAAGGCACCACCAGCCTTCCTGTCTCCCAGGTTTGTAACTCAGCATTATCCTGTGCTCTTCCCTCTCCCCATCCCACATCTCCAATTAGTTGCCAAATTTTGTCATTTCTGTCTTTACATTATCTCTGACCTCTGACTCCTTATCCACACTCATGTATTGTGAGTTTCTTGAGAACAGGGACTACCTCATTTCTCTGTGGTATCCCCATCACTTATCACACTGATTTGTACACAGTAAGAGCTTAATGAATGCCATTCATTGATTCATTCCTCTGAAGGAGAGTACATTGTAATAGGAGAGAAAACATGAAAATAAATCACTTCCTTACTTCAGGCATAACGTAGGGAGAAAAGTACTTTGTAAATTTTAAGTGGGAGTTGCTACTCTTATTTTTGCTACTTCGATAAGTCTGTGATCTCACTGACAGAAAGAATAGAACACACACCAATGGACACACAAACACACCCAATGCACGCATGCACCCAACACACATTCTCGTCCTGTGTGATTCTTGCCTATGTCTTTCTATAGATTCTCCTTAAAAGATTCACTCAAAGAACCAGAGGTCTTCCTCAGGTTGCTTTAGTATTTGAGGAATATCAGAACATCCTTTGGGCTGTCCATCTGCTGCCCTTCACTCTCTGTATACAACTGTTCCAATGCCTTTCCAGTTGTACATGGCTTCCATGTTTTTTACACCACTTCCTCATCAAGACCTGAATCAGGGGTGGGGAACATGTTGCAGCCTCTTTACATCTGCCATACTTCTTCTTATTGCTTTGTGGGTCATCTACAATTCTTCTGAGATTGAAGTATAATCTTTACTCATCATTAATAAACACTGTTGGCAGAACTCTAGGGCAGAACAATTTGACTTTGCACCAGGGTGTGGAAATTTAGAGGGTACCAATAGTCCAACAGCATAGAAACAACTGAACTTAGTACCTAGTTTGCTAGAAAAATTCAGTGGAGGGTGACAGCAGTTGGCCTCCACTCTACCCCAACTGCTGCATTCCCTTGGAGTAGTCTGGCCCCCAGGACTCAGCTTACAGGGCCACAGCCCCTGAGTCTCTGCCTGACACCCCACTCAAATCAACTTATCTAAGAAAGGAGATTTTACACCATTATTCCCACTGCTTGCCCTGATTGCCTTGCGAGAAGCTTGCCTCAGGTTTGGGGAAAAAATGTAAGTATTTTAAGAAAAAGCAATATAAGAAACCCAGTCTGTAAAAACCAGAAGCTTTGAGAATGATTGTTTGCATTTGTAAAAATAGCTATAATTTGGGGAATGCGTGAGGATAGGTCTGGACTATCCTATTCTGGTGACATATATATTCCTGCTCAGCATTCCATGGAGAGGGCACAACCAGAACATACATGTCCCTGGAAATGTATTAGCTGACCCCCCCCCCCCGCGCCCGGGATCCTCTCCTTCCTCGTCTCTCAGCTTCCCCAACTTCCTTCGGGTCTCAACTAAGATCTTACCTTCTACAAGAAGCCTTTCCCTATCCCCCTTAACATTTTACCTCTAAGATTATCTCCAATTTATCTTGTGTGTATCTTGTTTGGGGGCAGCTAGGTGGAGCAGTGGATAGAAAGCACTGAGACTGGAGTCAGAAAGATCTGAGTTCAAATGTGACCTCAGACACTTACTAGCTGTGTGACCCTGGGCAAGTCAATTAACCCTTATTTGCCCTAGTTCCTCCCCTGTAAAATGGAGACATACTGAAGAAAGAAATGGCAAACCACTGCACTTTCTTTAACAAGAAAACCCACAAACTGTCTGGGGTCATGGAGAGTTGGACACAACTGACCAACTGAACAACAACAACTCTTGTTTGTACATAGCGGTTTGCGTGTTGCCCTCCCCACCCCCACCCCCGTTAGATTGTAAGTTCTTGGAGAGCAGGGACTGTCCTTTGCCTCTCTCTGTACCCCCAGAGCTAAACTCAGTGCCTAACACGTGGTATATACTTAGCAAATATCCATTGATTTGAACTGACATTTCCAATGCCCAGGGCCCAGACCCATTCCCATACACACTCCCTGGGATAGGCCCTGTTATTCATTATAAAAAGTTTCCCTCAAAGAATCCTAAAATGGTTGGATTGAAAAAGACCTTATAGATGGTGCAGAAAAACCAACTCTTTCCACTTAAAGATGAGGAAATGAAAGCCCAGATATGTGGTGCGTCTTACCCAAGACTGTACAGTTAATTAGTGAAAGCCTGCACTAGAACCAGCAGCTTTTTCCAGTACCCTTCAAATCTCCCTTAGCCCATTTTAAATGTTAATGATTTATAAAAATTTGATTTATCCATAACTTTCTGGATGTATATTTGTTGTAAGGCAAACTTACCACAGGCTAAATTTCCTCATTATGGTGGGACATAGGATCACATAAATGACTGGTCTCATACTCTCTTCCTCTCTCTCTCTCTCTCTCTCTCTCTCTCTCTCTCTCTCTCTCACTGCAGCTTTTGAGTAGGGCCTGCAGAATGAGGGGAGCCCTGGGAAGTTCCCTGTGGCCATACTCCCTGCTAGTCAGTGAAAGCCCCCAACACCTGGGATGTGTTACACAGGGAATAATGATAACCGTCATTGATGGAGCATGGAAAAAATTGGAGAGCATTTTACATGCATTATTGCATTTGAACCCTTTAATGGGGAGAGAATGCCTTACGGGGATAATTGGTCAGAGCCCCCAATTTTGCTGCTGTGGGGAACACCCCATGAATGCTTCCTCTATTAATGAACTGCAGTCGCTGTTCTATGGAGCTTATAATCTTGGATCCCTGCTGGAGCATTGATAGTGTAAGTGACCCCAGGTCACACAGCCAGAGCATGTTAGGGCCAGGATCGGAACCCAGGTGTTCCTGGCTCCAAGGCCAGCTCTCTAGCCACTATATCCTACACTGATTATAATACACATTTTATAGATAAAGGAGCAGAGGCTTGGAGAGGGAAGTGATACGCCTAGGATTACATACATAGTAACTATCTGTGGCAAGATTAAACTTAATTATTTCTCTGTTTTTATATCGATAAAAAAGCCTTGTGCAATGTGTCCTTTTGCTACATTTGCTTGTTTTACACCATTTGGCATTGAGTTTACAAAATTTTGACATGCATTCTTTAATTCTTCTCCATGAAGCCACTTTTATTACATTGGATACTAAGCATAATTTTGATGAACAGTGCATTTTTCCATGTATAGCTTAGGCTAAAAGCCATAAATTTCTTTCTTTTAAATGTTTTTTCATTTTATTTTAGTTTTCAATTAACAAGCATTTATTTTCTCTACCTCCCACCACTCTTAGAAAAAAGAAGAAATATACAAGCAAAACAAATCCCCATGTTGGCCATGTCCAAAAATATGTTTCATTCTGCATCTTGAATCTATCAGTTCTTTGTCAGAGGTAGGTAGGTAGCCTAGCTCATCATCAGTCATCTGAAATCATGGTTGTTCCTTGCCTTGATTAGAGCTCTTAAGGCTTTCAATATTTTCTTTTATTTACAATGTTATATAAACGATTTTCCTAGTTTTGCTTACTTCACTTTGCATCAGTTCTTACAAGTCTTCTCAGGTTTCTCTGAACCCATCCCTTGTCATTTCTTTATGGCATGATAGTATTTTATTACATTCATGTACTATGATTTACTCTGATGGGTAAAGGGTGAGTTATAGTTCTCAAGTCCAAGGAACACTTGAATCCATGTCTGTCTCCACAGCTCATATTTCTGGTGATAAGTACTTAATGAGGCTAATCTTCCCCTGCTGAGTTTGCAGGATCCAGGGGTTCAAAGCCTATCTGAACCTAGAACCCACATATCAGTTTCCTGGGGCAAATGAGGGGACCATCTTACTCCTGGGAGAACACAAGCACCAAGTTCTCTTGGCTTACTAAGAGATCTGACTGTGGGAACTAGCTAGAAGGGACCTTAGTGTTAACTAGTCCGACTCATTCATTTGACAGATTTGAGGAAACTGAAGTGACCTGTTTGAGGTTATAGAGCTGGTATTCATCTTTTATCTCCCTTACCACCTCAGTGTCATCTTAGACTTTCTCTCTCTCTCTCTCTCTCTGACTCTCTCTCTCTCTCTGTCTCTATCTCTGTCTCTCTCTTTCTCTCATCCTCCACATCCTGTTGATTTTATCTTCACATTTCTCATTTATGTCTCCATCAGAAATCACCATGATTTGGCCCTGAGTCTGAGATGGTGCAGAGGAGATAGAACACATGGGCCATACTGGTAAGAACTCACAGTCTCAGACCTCATGCCTCCACCTCTTTTAAAAATCAAAATCTTGTGACAGTTGGGGAGGGGGAGGGAACTTCAGAGAGAAGGGAGATTTGTGCTTTTTTTCTTTCTTTAGAAAGTTCTTACCTTCCTAGCCCCATCTTAAGAAGGTAAAGTACACATTTCCTACCTCTTCGCCAATGATTTCCCTATTAGCTTCAATGAAGAAGGGGATAAAAGGCTCTTTCACTTTTTCCAGGCAGTGGAAGCTGCTGGAAGCCTCCCAGATCCAAGGAGTTAGTGGGCAAGGCCAATAAGAGACTAAAAGTCATTTCCCAATGACTTATGTGACACAAGATCTTACTAGTCCATTTTTGCTTGGAGCCAATTACTATTAAGTAAAGGCTCAAGGAAGCTGCTGAAGTTCCAGAAAAGATGAAGATTACTCTTCCCTTAGGGAAGTTATTTTCCTCCTCACAGAAAGAACAGGTACATACTGCATCAGTACAGGTTGGGGGGAGGAACAGAAGTCTAGCATTTGGCAGCTTCCTGTTTTAACCAGTCCTTGTGCTATCAGATAGTTAGTGCCTAAAGAAGTACAGCTATCCCTTCCACACCTCCACTTTCCCCATCACAGTTTCAATATACAGAGCATGAAAATAAGAAATTAAATAGGAATTGGGGGGGTGGAGTTTTGTGGAAGCTGCACATGACACATGAAAGTCAGCAGACGACACAGAAAAAGTTTAGAAACTCAGTAATGCATATATGTGTAGTAGTATATATCAACATATTTTATCTTTTAACACCATAAATATACCCAAATTTTACAATAAAGCACTGTAAATCCCCCATAAAAGAAAAAGAAAAATTCAGACTTCTTCTCTGGTACAAAGGGAAGGCCAAAATTTTTTTTGCAGATTTTCCAGATCTCAGGAGCACTGCACCCCTAACTCTCATGATGTGGAAGGGATAACTGTATAAATGCTGTGTACACCCTTTACATTTTAGCACCACAGGCAAAGCCAAAAGCCCAATTTACCCAACCCTAGTTCCAGCTCTGCTAAGACTAAGCAACTCATCTGAAGTCACATTAGATCAGGCATAGAAGACACCAATTCTCCTGGTACCCAAGCCAATATACTTCTCTATACAATGTAGAAAAAAGGGAGGGGAGGTGGCTACATGACACATTCTTCAGCTCATTTAACAGACCTCCAAGATTGGTATCAATGAACACCTCTGGGCTACCTTGGGATGTTGTACACTTTCCTTCACTGGAAACCCTTAAGCAAAGTGTGGCTAATCATTGATCTGGAATGTTTAAGAGAGTATTCTTGTTCTGGTTTGGGTTGGGCTCTACAGTTTCTGGGGTCCCTTCCCACTGTAAGATCCAGTGATTTTTCTCCAGTGGACTTTTTTCTCATACCTCGAACAACATTAAGTCTTAACAATGTAGTACAGCAAGAAAAAACTATAACCTTGGAGGCAGGAAGAGACAATGGCCTGACAGGCCTTCAGTCTCGAACTAAGGTAAATGCAGAACCTGACATAGATGGGGGCTCAACAACTGTGTACTGAATTGGGTGGATATAAATGTAGGCAAAGGCTGGAAAGAGGACAGTGAACCTTTCTAAAATGACATCATTGAGGGAGGGAGGGGAGAGAGAGAGACAGAGAGAGAGAGAGAGAGAGAGAGAGAGAGAGAGAGAGAGAGAGAGAGAGAGAAGGAGGAGGAGGAGGAGGAGGAGGAGGAGGAAGAGGAGGAGGAGGAGAAGGGAGGAAATGAAAGAGACAAAGAAAGGAAGATAAGAGAAAGACAGAGAGGAGAGACACAGACAGGGAGGTCAGAATTAGAAAGCAGTTTAAGGAAGTAGACTCCTATCACTTAAGATTTCATGGAGAAGCCCATTACCATGCCACCCACTCACCACCAAATCTCTGTTGATATTCTTTTCAAGCTTTACTGAGTACCCTTGTCTATATCTTGTTTGTACATAGTGGTTTGAATTTTACTTCTCCCATTATATCATGAGATCTTTGAAGGCAGAATCTGGTTTTGCCTTTCTTTGTATTTTCTGTGCTTAGCACGGTGTCTGGTATATACTAGGAGCTTAATTAGTGTTTATTAACCGACTTTGACTATTTTGGTTCACTTATCCCTACCCAGTTAGAAAACTGGGGACTTCTGAAGTTACTTGAGGCCCAGGTATTCAGTCACTCCCCATGACAACAGATCCAGGCAAGGAATGCCATCGAAATAGTAAAACATTTAAGTGGAACAGAAATAGGGAGCAAATCAATGAAGGCAACCATAACACTCATTCCCAAAGGAAGTTTCACTCACTTTCCTCCAAAAAGTAGTTTGGCTCCTCCAAACTCATGGCCTGAGAAGCAGAACATAGGGAAGGTCCTTCTGCAGCCCGGTTGAAGTGTGAGAACTTCACACATTCAGACCCTGTATCTGCTAGTCTCTTGCTGAAACTAGAATAAGGGGGTTGAAGCCTTGAATTTGGACCCTGCTTGAAAGCTATTCCTTCGGGGTTGGCTTAACTAGCTCCAGGTATCCATGGTCTCCATAGTGCCCAGGCTTATGTCTCCCACCTCCTGGTCAAGAACCAGTAGAGCCTTCCGTTACTTTTTCATATCTTTGGTCAAGAGAGAGCATCTTCCTTTTCTGTACAGGTCAATGAGGGAAGGGCCAAAGTAAAATCTTATAAGCCCCTGGCAAGAAAGCCTCTTCATGATTATTTGATGATTCCCACCTTCCCCCTCCTTCCTGTGCATGCAAAATCAGGAGCTCTCTCTCTCTCTCTCTCTCTCTGCCTCTCTCTCCCCCTCCCTTCCTTCCTCCCTCTCTCTCTGTCTCTGTCTCTCTGTCTCTGTCTCTCTCTCCCTCTCTTCTTCCCTCTCTGCCCCCTCCCCCTCTCTCCTTTTCTCCCTCTCTCCCTCTCCCTATCCACAGTTTAGTCCCAATTTTCCCACATCCTTTCCAATGTTTATCATTTTCCTTTTTTGTCACACTAGCCAGTCTAATAGGTGTGAGGTGGTATTTCAAAGTAGTTTTAATTTACATTTCTCTAATCAAAAGTAATTTAGAGCACTTCTTCATGTGCCTATAGATATCTTTGACTTTTTTCATCTGAAAACTGCCTATTCATATCCTTTGACCATTTGTTAACTGGGGAATGGCTTATATTCTTATAAATTGATTCAGTTCTCTATACATTTGAGAAATGAGGCCTTTATCAGAGACAGTTGCTATAAAGTATTGTTTCCCAGCTTTCTGCTTTCCTTCTCATATTGGTTGCATTGATTCTGTTTGTACAAAAGGTTTTTACTTTAATATAATCAAAATAATCTATTTCATAATGCTTTCTATCTATTATTTGGTCATGAATTCTTCCCCTCCCCATAGATCTGACAGGTAGATTATTTTTTACTCTTCTAACTTACTTATAGTATCACTCTTTATATCTAAATCATGCACTCATTTTGACCTTATCTTGGTATACACTGTGAGATGTTGGTCTATGCCTAGTTTGTGTCCTATTGTTTTCCAGTTTTGTCAGCAGTTTTTGTCAAATACTGAGTTCTTATCCCAAAGGCTAGGGTCTCTGTGTTTATCAAACACTAGGTTGCTATGGTCATTGACAACTGTGTCTTGTGTACCTAATCTATTCTACTGATCCACCACTCTATTTCTTAGCCAGTACCAAATAATTTTGATGATTACTATTTTATAATATGGTTTGAGATCTGGTATAGCCAGGCCACCTTCCTTTGTGTTTTTTTATTAATTCCCTTGATACTCTTTACCTTTTGTTCTTCCAGATTAATTTTGTTGTTATTTTTCTAGCTCTATCAAATGATTTTGGGGTAGTTTGATTGGTAGACACTGAATAAGTAAATTAGTTTAGGCAGAATTGTCATTTTTATTATATTGGCTCAGCCTACCCATGAACAATTGATATTTTTCCAATTGTTTAGATCTCACTTTATTTGTGTGAAAACTGTTTTGTAATTGTGTTCATATAGTTCCTGGGTTAGTCTTGGAAGATAGATTCCCAAGTATTTTATATTGTTTACAGTTGTTTTAAATGGAATTTCTCTTTCTGTCTCCTGCTGCTGGGTTTTGTTGGTCATATAAAGAAATGTTGATGATTTATGTGGGCTTATTTTATATTCTACAACTTTGCTAAAGTTCTTAATTATTTCGAGTAGTTTTTAGTTGACTTTCTAGGGTTCTCTAAGTATACTATCATATCATCTGCAAAGAGTGATAATTTTATTTCACTGTTGCCTATTCTACTTCCATTTCTTTTTCTTCTCTTATTTCTATACCTGACATTTCTAGTACTATATTTAATAATAGTGGTGATAATGGGTATCCTAGCTTTACCCCTGATGTTATTGGAAAGGATTCTAGCTTATCCCCATTACATATAATGCTTGCTGATGTTTTTAGATAAATACTGCTTATCATTTTTAGGAATGCTCTCTTTATTCCTATGCTCTTTATTGTTTTCAATAGGACTGGGTGCTATATTTTGTCAAAAGCCTTTTCAGCATCTATTGAGATAATCATATGATTTCTGTTGGTTTTTTTATTGTTATAGCCAATTATGATGATAGTTTTCCTAATATTGAACCAACTCTACATTCCTGGTATAAATCCCACTTGGTCATAGAATATAACCCATGAAATATATTGCTGTAATCACCTTGCTAATATTTTGTTCAAAATTTTTGCATTGATATTCATTAGGGAAATTGGTCTATAATTTTCTTTCTCTGTTCTAGCTCTTCCTGATTTAGGTATTAGCACCATATTTGTATCAAAAAGGAGTTTGGTAGGACTACTTTATGCCAATTTTTCCAAATAGTATGCAGGTATTAGGGCAGTTTTCTTTGACAATTTCTTGAAAGATGCTGTCCAGGTCTTCCTTCTGATTATGGCTTTCAGGTAGTCCAATGATTCTGACATCGTTTCTCCTGGATCTATTTTCCAGGTCAGTTGTTTTTCACATGAGATAGTTTATATATTCTTCTATTTTTTTCATTCTTTTGAATTTGTTAGATTAATTTTTGATGTCTCATTGGGTCATTAGCTTCCAATTTCCCAATTCTAACTTTTAAGGTATTGTTTTCGTCAATTAACTTTTGTACTTTCTTTTCCATTTGGCCAATTCTACTTTTTAAGCAGTTGTTTTCTTTTTTCAAGCTATTGACTCTTTTTTCATAATTCTCTTGCATCATTCCCACTTCTTTTCCCAATTTTTCTTCTACCTCTTTTAGATGATTTTAAGCTCCTTTTTGAGCTCTTCCATGAGTTCTTTCTGGGCTTAAGACCACTTCCCATTTTTCTTTGGGGTTTTGCCCATAGGTATTTTGACATTGTTGTCCTCTTCTGAGTTTTGTGTCTTGATCTTCCCTGTGACCATAATAACTTTCTATGGTCATATTATTTTGTTGTTGCTGTTGTTGTTTTGCTCCTTTTTGGGGGCCTTTTTCCTTTCTTTTAAATTTGAGCTCTGCTCCCAGGGTGGAAGGGGTACTGTCTCAGGCTTCTTGTGCCAGGGGCTATAGACCCTGGCTATTTATCTGGTACTGTACTGGTGTTGCTCTGAGGCTCATGAGGGAGTGAGTAAGGGGGTGGCTGGTGCTGCTGGAGGCTATTGGGGTCTGTCAGCTTACCTAGTGTTGAGCCAGAGTCCTAGTGCTGGTGTCTGGTGTGTGATGAGGCTGTTGGGGGTGTTTCTGCATTTCCCCAGGGACACACTGAAGTACTTGGTGATCTGGCAGCTGGCAGCTGCCTCCTTGCTTAGACACTCATAGGGTTGCCACCTGCCTATTTGCCCAGGGCTACACTTGAGCATGTGGAGATCTGGCTGCTGGAGGTAGCCTGTTTGCCTAGGGCTATGCTGAAGCATGTGGTGGTTCTCTGAGCTGGAGTCTGCCCATTCCCCCGGCTATACTGAGATACACGGGGGATCACAGTGTTGGTTTTGCCTGCTCTGCCACATTGGGGCTCAAGATCTACCACTGGTTTGCTGAGGTGGGACCTGCTGCTAGCTTGCTGGGATGCTTCTTGTACTGGACTGCATTTCCCTTTTACCTGAGTGAGACAGACCTTTCCTGCCAATCTTCCAAACTTCTCAGGCTCCAAAATTGTTTCTCTCTGTCTGTTTGCTGGTTCTGCTGTTCCAGGGTTTGTTTTGGGGTGCTATTTTATGGTTGTTTGGAAATGAATATGGGAGAGTTATGGTGATTTACTGCTTATTCCACCATCTTGGCTCCCAGAAGTCCTATCTGCACTTCTCATTCTTGAAGTGGGATATTCCTGGGGTACGGATGAGGCTGAGGTGGAGGGGGCAGGGAGGAAGACAGGTCCTCTAGTTATATGGAAGGTATGCTTCCACATAACTGCTGAGTGAGCAGAGCAGAACCAGGAGAACATTATACACAACCACAGATATATTGATCCTGTGATGACTAAGATGATAGACATGTGTATCAACAATCCAGCTAACAGCTTCTGTGGGGGTATAAGATCCACCAACAACCAGCACCCAGAAAGCTGCCAACACAGGTCCTTTTGATCTACTTTACTTAAAGAAAGCAACATTAAGGGGTTGACAATCTTACTTTAATCCAGCATACAAATAACATCCACCTAGCTCAGGGGAAAAAGCCAGCACCCTGAATTACAGTCCAAATACAATTCATAGTTATCAACATCTGGGTGTACAGCTGGGGAGCTCATTAGAACAACTGGCCCAAAGTCACATGCCACTCCTGCTTCGGTTCAGAGCACGGAGCGAGAACGCTAACCTTTGCGCTTATATATTCTGTTCAGTGCCCAGAGGGCCCTGACCTCACCCAGGCTGGGCATGGAGAAGTTCCCCATCCCCAATATCACATCGGATACAAATCAATGGCTCCCAATTGTCTCAGTGCTGAGAAATACAAAAACATCCCACTTTATCTGCCCCATTCAAACAAAGGCCAGAATCATTAAAGGTCAACTGCAAAAAGTCCCACCTTAATTACTATTACAACATAGGAGTTTGAGAAAGCTCCTGTAGAAACCACTTCCACTTAGCTAGTGTTCTTCTCATTCTGAAATTACTTTGCATTTACTTTTTATATATTTGTATTTATTTCTCTGCATTCATGTTGTTCTTCCCTTTCTCCCTCCCTCATGCTTCAATAAAGTATAAGGTCCTTGAAATCAGGGACTCTTTCATTCTTGTCTTTGTAAACCAATATCATTTCATAGTGCCTAGCACATAGTAGGTGTTTAATAAATGCTTGTTGAATGAATAACTGAATAAATGAATGATTGAAAGAATGCTTGAATGAGTGAATGTCTAATGGGAGCTATGATGTTCTTGAGAACCCATTCAAGAGGAAACAGCTGGCAGTGTTGTGTTGAGGCAAGAATAGAAGATGTAGGTTCCAATATCATCTTTACCATTTGCCACTTGTATAACCTCGGGCAAATCTCTTCCCCTTTCTGGGCTTCCTTTGTCAAATGACGAAGTTGGGCTTGGTGACCTGTAAGACTCCATCCAGCTCTAAATCCTATGACCTTTTGACCTCAGGCCAGAGGGGGTCTCAAGTAGCTGTGGCTGGCCAGGCTGTAGGGCCCCCAGGAGGAGTGGGGTGTGGGCTTCCAGGGCTCCCTCAGACAGCAGCAGCAGCAGGAGGAGATCTAGCTACTGAACCAACAGGGGCCAGGCCTCCATCTGAAAGAGCACCAGAAGGAGAGGAGAAAGTGGCATTCTCACAAGCTGAGCGGTCCTAGAGAAGAAGCCTGCCTGTACAGTGAAATCTGCCTGAAACAGAATCCCTAAGCAGCAGGCTTGGTTTTTTTCTTCCAAATGACCTTCAAGCTACGGTCACAGCAGTATGACATGCAACATCCTATCCTAATAACAATCTGAAAAGTCATCTGGTCCAGTCCTCAACTTTTACACGTCTATGCCTTCTAAACATCCAGGCATAATAAGGGGAGGGACGTGCACAGATTGATTTTGGGTGGGGAAGACACCGCCCCTTACACTGGGGCATGAAATCACAAAAATAAGCAAAACTGAGCAAGAGGAAAGTGGAAAAAAGTAAAGAGAGACATTGAAGGATGAAATGATGGAAAAATCATGACTTTTAATCACTACTATTAATTTTCACAAAATCTTTGGAACTGGAGGGGACCTCAGAGCCCATCTAGTCCAACATGCTTAATTTACACGTGTGGAACCTAAGGCTGGAGGGGGAGGGGCAAAGCAGCCCAAGTCACGCAAGTAGTGAGTAGAAAATTCTGATTGAAACCCAGGTTCAAAACTGTTCCTCTTCCCACAGCACACAGCTACTCCCTAAGATTTGACAGTAGACTTGGATGCTATTTCATAATGGTTTGTTCTAGTGCTTTAAAAATAAAATAACCCCCTGGAGAAGGGCCCAGCTGTCCTCAGCAATAAGCTAACTTGAACAATCACCTCCTCTATAGGAAAGACTGCAGCTGTCGGTTTTATCTTTTCACAGGTTGGATGGATCAGGGCTTTCTCCTCGTGGCCGCAGTGACGCCAGCTCGTGTCACTGAATCCCCTATTCTCTCTCCTGCCAACAATGGCTCTGGGCCCCAATCGACACAGTAAGGTGACTAGCAGGGGTCACCAGGGCAGCTCCCAGAAAAACCATGGAGTAGATGAGAAGGCTCAGCCTCCTGATTCTGCGACCTTGTCTTGCAGAGCTCTTGTACATTCTCCTTTCATCCCTGGTAATTCCTGGCAAAACCTGCTCTCAGATCATAGTATCAGAGAACCCTTTATTCACATAAAGTATAAGTGGCTGAAAAAGCTTCCCAGGATAATTTGCAGTTTTATCAATATTAAAGCCTAAAACTCCAGAGAAGACTGATCATCATTATTATTATAGCAACTACCTTGCCACTGACGGGGTAAGGGATTTACTCAGGGTCACACAGCTAATATGTATCAAAGATTGGATTTGGGCTCATTTCTTCCTCATTTTATACCCAAACACCAGGGCAAGCTGCCTCATACAGAGCTCATAAAGCACGTTACATAAATATTTTGATTTGCGCCTCACTACAATCCTGTGGGGCTACATATTATTTGTCCATTTTATAAATGAGGTAGGATTTAAATCCAGGTCCACTTGACTCCAAGTCAATGAAGCTCAAGCAGTGGATTTCCAAGAGTTAGACAACAATTGAGAAAAAAACCATCCGGGGGCATGGAGTCCTTCCTGATAGCCCTGAAGTCACACCAGAAAGGTAGTTACATACTTATAGATAAGACCCTCTCTGGAAGTCATGGCTTCACCTGAAAATCATTAACAAGATTGATTGATGAAAAGAGTTGAGGAAGGCAGAAAGTCCTGAGTGTATTTTGTAAAGCATAGTAACTCTGTGATTCATCTAGGTACAATCGTATATCCTAAGCAAGCAGTATTTACTACATCTTTTCCCATTAATGTTGGGAATAGCCATCTATTTTTGCTATGCTACAGAAAGACTCCATGTCCTCGTCTAGAGCTCTAACTAGTACGAGGTGAACAGAGCTTGCCTCCAAGCTACCAAGAGCAGGCGATGACCTTCCTCCTGGAAGAAGTAAAAGGCATGCTTCCTCCTTGGAATAGTTCCACTCCAAGCATCCCCATCAGGCTGATGGTATAAGTGCTCAACCCAGTTATTCCTTTCTTGGATCTACCCTCCTCTCTAAGTCTCGATAGAGTAAGAGCTACATTTCTACCTTTCTCCTGGTTTCACTGTACCCGTCATCAGATTGTCCATCAGTGGGGGCTCCCCTCTTTCTCCAGCTCCACATAAAAAAACCAGTTCTTATCATATCTCTGTCAACTCCAGCTTAGGAGCAGATTCCGAGGCCTTTTTCTCAACCTGAGAAGAGGCTCTGGATTGGTTGACTCATCTCATGTTTTCTTCTTCCATAGCTGTAACATTCTCCTGTAACATGCCAACCGTCAAAATTCTAGCATTGGGGAGTGGTGGGAGCTCAAACTTGGAAACCAATGCTGACTCAAACCTGTGCTCTATCTCTATGAGGCTTAAAGCTACCTACAAAAAGTTTAATTTTCTTTTTGTGGCTTATAAGCAATTTTTTTCTTATGGAGCAATAATTTTTTAAAAAAAACCTTGCTAATTAGACTCTGAGACAGTAAGACACAAGTTGAAATTTTCCATGCATGTCTAATCTTGAGGAACTGCTACAGGGCCCACAGGTGCTGGGGTAGTGTACCCATTCCATGTTCTGTACCCAGGTATGTGGTTTGGATTGGTATGAGTCTTGGGGAGCCTGGCCTCTGATGAAAGGGGAGCTAGGGTACTTATTTTCACAATTCTTGGCGAGTTAAACCCTAACTTCAGCACTTCATAGATAATTTTACTTATAGCCTCAATTACAGCTTATGTCTAGGGGCTTCCTCAAAAAGGTGAGTAAATAGGTATTCAATATACAATATAAATCAGGTATGGGATGTATAATTTATTCTGGAACACAAAAGAAATGCTGAACATAAAATACTCTTAACATGCATTAGCATGTTAATGTTAATTAAACCGGATTCACTAATAGAACTTGTAACTATTGTTACAATCTGCTGGAGAAGGATACTTGAACCTCATCAGATCATAAAGCACTTTGCAGGATTGCTAAGTGTGCACTTTATATCCCACTTGGGCTCTTCACTGTCCAAACAACTGCCAGTACGTGTATGTTGACAAACTGGCCAGGCTTGGGCCTAACCTCTCATCAGCGGCCATCCTCTCCAGGCATTCTGGAGTACTGATCCGAGGCTCCTCCCATGCTGTCATTCAGCTGTAGTCAAATGGAGCCTCTAGGTCTCTTGAACTCCTAAGAGTTCATGTCCTTCTTGGGATGGGTACTCCTTTACCATAAGGTCAGAAAAGAACAAACACAAAAGAAGTAGTCCATACCAAGGCCCAGCCTTTCCTGGGCAGGACGTGTTCTGTAAATGCCATTTGCTCATGCTACATGAAGGCCAGGATTGGGGTAGAAGAGGGGAAAACCAACTCTTTTCCCCATTCCCCTCACACAAGGCAGCTGAAAGAGTTCTACTGTGATTCGTAGTCAGAAAGAAAGAGAAAGACTAAGGGGGTGGTCGACCCTTTTCATACATCTCCCGAGTAATCAGTTTTTTCCAACTCCACAGCCAATAAGGGGCCTCTTTGTCATCTCATGTCATGCCTTTAGTCACATTTGGCCAAAGCTCTCACGTGGTCACCCAAAGCCAGGAATGGTAGCTGAGCATGAATAGAAACTGAGTATGTGCCATGAAATGGTCACTAGAAACCAATTCAACCTCCCTACACATGGCTGAATCCACTGTGGTCTTGGGGGATTTCCTACCAAGCTCATCGATCACAGAC
The DNA here is from genome assembly GCF_011100635.1 of Trichosurus vulpecula. Classification (NCBI taxonomy): domain Eukaryota; kingdom Metazoa; phylum Chordata; class Mammalia; order Diprotodontia; family Phalangeridae; genus Trichosurus; species Trichosurus vulpecula. The sequence continues at coordinate 27,638,373 of NC_050577.1, forward strand.
CTAGAGCTGGAATGGTCCTTAGAGTTCATCTAGACCACCACCACTACCCCTTTTCTTGGTTCAGACCTATTATTTCATTGGTACAGAGAGTGTCTGGTAGAGTAAACTCCCTTTTCCAAGGCAGATTGACAGCTTGACTATAAAATTATAGTCTTAGGAAGTTGCCTGGGAAACTGAGAAATCAGTAACACACAGTTGGACACACATCAGCAGCGAAACTTGAACCTAGGACATTGTACCTCCAAAGTCAGCTGTCTAGCTTTGATGCCTCTCCCTCATTTTAACAGATGGAAAACGTCGGGTAAAAAAACACACCTATAGAGTAAGGACAGTTTCCTTCTTTGTATTGGTATATTCAGTGCTCATTGCTGTCCGGCACATTGTAAGCGCTTAATAAATGCTTGTTGGGGCAGCTAGGTGGTGCAGTGAGTAGAGCACCGGCCCTGGAGTCAGGAGGACCTGAGTTCAAATCCCATCTCAGGCACTTGACACTTTAGCTGTGTGACCTTGGGCAAGTCACCTTACCCCAATTTCCCTGCCTTCCCCTCTGAAGGAGAAGAAGGAGAAGGAGAAGGAGAAGGAGAAGGAGGAGGAGAAATAAATAAATGTTTGGTGGTTGAATGAATGATAATAAGTAGCAGAGCCAGGATCCTGTCCTAGATCCTCTAACTCTAAATCCTAGGCTCTTCTCTACCTCACCATATGGTCTCTGAATAGTACAGGACATGGTGGTTTTGTTTTCCATTTTTCCGAGCTTTGTCACAAGCCCTGTCTTGGTTTGTGAGTTCTTGCAATTGGTCAGTCCCTAAACAGATGTAGTGCTTTATTCAAGTGTCATTGGAACAAAGATGACTTGGGAAGGGAGGAGATGGAAGGTGCAAAGAAGACTGAAAAGGGGTGTCTGTGTGTGTGTGCGCGCGCGCGCGTACCTGTGGTGTGTGGGTATGTGCGTGTGTGTGTGTGTGTGTGTGTGTGTGTGTGTGTGTGTGTGTGTTGGGGGTATGAAGGTTGCAAAAGGCTTTGAATGACAAGCAGAGTACGGGGCTGCTAAGAAGGTATCTGAGGCTGCTGACCAGGTGTCTGCACCTGCTACACAGGAGAGTAAGCCCCCAGGGCTTCATTTGCAGGGGAAAGCAACGCAGTAAATCTCTGGTGCATCCAAGATGAGCTAATGCATCTATGCACCATTTTGCCTCCAATTTTATTAATAGATTATTTTTACAGATAAATGCAATTATGAATTAGTTACCCAACAACACAGTTAATGAAATTCGTGAAGGAAGCTACTTAACCACCCTCAATGATTACACTGTGTGCATGACATCTTTGAATGAGATTCAATTTCTAATTCACACCCTTAAATAATGTTCACAAATATTCTACTTATTTCTTCAGTCAGGAAAAACTAATTCTTCCCAGTTGTTTACCATATCTGTTCTTCAGCCTCAAACAGATCAGCCTGTTCTTATTACCAATCAGAAACTCCTTTGGGAAATGGTCCAAAAAAAAAACCCCTCACCACTCATAGTTACTCTATATAAAAATATTATACTAATATTTTTAGCAACTGAGCATTGAGATTCTTTCTGCTATTTCAAGCAGTGGCCTATCAGTGACGGCTCCTTTTGTACTTGGCATCTTACCAGAGGTGTCTGTGTTAGCAATGCTTTCATCAAAAAAAATTCCATCCACGAAGTCAGGAAATAGCCAATGATTACTGCTCCCAAAAGCACAGATAAGGATGGGGGAGGAGGGTGAGAGGAAATATGGTCGTTCCATCCTCAACAGAAGCAGAGAAGTTAGGAGAAAGGCTGAGTTTGGTAGCAGGAAGGAAGATACTTGATTCTGTTTGGGACATGTTGAGTTTGAGATATCCATTGGCCATCTATATATGGAGATCTCCTTTAGGCTGTTGATGATATGAGACTGGAGTTACAGAGAAGAAGAGTTGCCTGGAAACATGGGAGTCAACTATATCGAGATGAAGAACCCTTAGGAGGTGATGAGTTCACTGAGGGAGTGGAGTTAAAAGAGAAGAGTGGAGGAGAGCAACTCATAGATGGAGAAGGTCAGAGTGTGGATGGTGATGCAGCAAAGGCTACTGACATGGAATAATGAGATGGCTAAAAAGAGGAGGCGAGCAGGGTCATCAAAACCAGGAACAGGAAGTGGTAAGCAACATCATGTGCTGCTGAAAGGCCAAGAAGGACCAGGAGCAAGAAGAGGCCATTGTCATGTCTAATAGACCACGGAATTTCAAGTCAGTCCAACCAACGTTGACTACTATATTCAAGATACAAAACTGGGTCCTAAAGAATCAGTGATAAAAAACGAAGAAGAATTCAATGTGGAAACTGGAAGAGAGCATCTAGACAGAGAGATTGCTGTATGTCTTGAGCAATAATATAGATACAGATGTAAATAGGCAAGGCATTTAAACCCTTACTGCTCAAGGCCAGAGGTATCAAACATGGAGCTGTCAGTCTACAAAACTCTCCAATGAAGCCAAAACCAGATTAAAACTTAATTGGGAAATATTTAACAAAATAAAGGAAAATATAATAAAACAAATATGATATATAAATAAAATATATTAGATATATAATAGATATGTTATTAAATATATTTATATATTAATAATATAATTACTATATAAAGAGATATTAAAACAATGTCAATATACAGTTCCTAGGAATCCTGACATGGATTAACAGTCCTGGTTTCCATCTAAGTTTGACACCACTGATCTAGGCAACATCTAAAAATAAAAGTTACAGAGAAGGTGCCTATCTGCCTCGGTGGAAGGAGTTTCCTCATGTGGGAGTTCCCTATGCCAGTGAAATCCCAGTCCAGTAACACAACTGTTTTGCTTAATTGTGTCCCCATCTTATTTCTTTTTATTTTCTTCAGTAAATTTTAAAAATATAGTTGTATTCTTTTCTTTCCTTTTCCTTTTCCTTTCCTTTCCCATTCCTATCACAACTGACTGATGCATCTTGCCCCTCCAAGTCTTCCCTTGTAATAAATAAGCATGGACCAGAAAAATAAATCCATGCATTGGCCGTGACTAAAAATGTATGCCTCTTTCTGCCCGCATTGTCCCTCATCTCTCTGCCAAGGACCAGAGCTACTTTAAATATTCAGGTCCCTAGGCTCCAATGAATTTGGCCTGAGCGAGGTAAAAGAACATGGGCACTGAAGATGCCAATGACTGAGGGATTCACTTGGTGCCAAGGACTTGTGGACTAAAAGAAAAGGAAGGGTTCTAAAAATTGGCAATAATATAGAATCATGCCCAATTTTCAAAAGGGGAAAATAGGAAATTCCCAGCAAAAATCTAAGTTGTTTGGTTTAAGAGATGACTTGAGACTCCCTTTTCAAACACAGTCCCAGAAATCAGGGCTCTTTTAAGCCAAAGTTGTATAATTGCCTGTCGGGGGTCACTATCGAGGGGATTCCTACAGGGAGTAGGAATTGGTTGAAAATTTTATTCTCCCCTCAAGCTAAATTTTCTCCTAATGGTCAAAAGAAAAGTTGACTCCCTTTTCCCTATCAGTTCTTGCCCTCTCCACCCTCTCCTTCACAGCTCCCTGTATTTCTGGATTCTGTCTGGGTGAGAAGATCCCAAAAACCACAGGGAAGGCCAGCTGTGAGATGCCTCGCTTGAATGGATGCAGGATTGAACATTAAAAAAGGCCCATTTCTCTAATTAGGATTGCAAAAGCCCAGGAGTGTTTATGCTAGGTAGGCCAATTATAAAGCCCTTGGTGATTTCCCTAGAAGTCTCTTTATTTACAATCATCACTGACCAAAGATCAGGTTTCCTTATTTTCATGTTTGTACTGGTATATGATCTCAAGAAATGCTTCCTGGAAAAATCCTGGCTTTTAGAACTTATGGGCAGGTAGTTAATAAACCAAAGAGGACTTGTACTAGTCACTCCACCCAGTGAATTCTGGGCCTTGTTTTTGTGGGATAAAACTCCAATCCTGGGCTACAATGCTTACTCTGGTTTTAGGGTTTGTTTTTGTTTTTGCCCCTGGCCCCTGGGACCATCTGCCATGCCTTTGCTCTGAATAAAAGCTAATCTTTTAATTTAATTTGCAGGGTTTGGGGCCTCCACACTGAGAATGAAAGTCTTCTCCCTATCGATGAAGCAGGTGTCACGGTTTCTGTCATGCAGCCCTCCTCAGTGGGCTCAGTCAGTGCAGCTTCTCCCTAATTTGAAGTTGGCTGAATTTCTGGGTCTTCTGTGCTCTGGAAACGGAATCATTTTAGTTCTCCGGGCCTCAGCTAACTCATCTATAAAATGAGGGCTTTGGCCTATCTCTCCCATAGGCTCCCTTCAGGTTATAAATGCATGATCTGCTAACACTTAACATTTCTGGGCCTCGGTTTCCTTATCTGTAAAGTGAGAGGTTTGGATTAGATGACTTCCAAATACCCTCCCAGCTCTAAATCTAGGATCCCAGTAATCAGCTTGAATCATCTAATGTCAGGGCATTGGGAGATTGTGTCCTTCCCCCCCATTTCTTTTCTCAACTTATTAAACATCTCATAGAATCATAAGAGTTATACATAGAAAAGACCCCAGGACTCCCCTGCCCCCAGCCCACCTTCCTCATTTTACAGATGAGGAAACTGAGTTACAAAACTTTAAGGCAATGAAGGTCCTAACTAAGGCCCTCCCCACTTTTGGTCCCCTAGCACCAAGGCCTCTTCCATAATTCAATTTAATAAGCATTGTCAAAGTACTTGCTATATGCCAGGCTCTGGGCATACAAAAACAAAAAAAAATAGTCCCTGCCTTTAAGAAGCTTACATTTTACTGGTGAGATGAGGCAAAACCAGGCCACCATTTCCATGATCTACCACAACCAGCTCCACCCACTAACCACCAGTCACTCCCTGAAGTCATGTAACCAAAGCTGTATGAGGGTTACAGTTTTGGTCCTTCCTGTCCTGATCTAGAGGTGAAGAAGGAGAAGGGAGGAAGGGTTCCGTGTTCTAATTTTTTAGCGTAACTAAGCCTCTCCTTAAAAATCTGTCACTAGCAACCATGAATGAAATGAAACAGAACTCAGAGCTCAATCAACGAATGAATGGAGCAAAGGCTCCGGGATATTCTAAAGGCTGTACTCCGTAGGTCCCCAAGGATGGAACATTGTGAGTGATGGGAACTCTTCCAGAGTAAGTAGAATCATGGTACCTTACAGCCAGAAGAGACCACAGAGAGCTTGGAGAGCAACCTCATCAATAGAAGGGAGGAACTTACGGCCTGAGATTTAAACTGAATTGTTCAGAATCACAGAGTCTGCTGGTAGAGTAAGTAATGTGCGGAGCTTAGTCAGGAAGATCATGACCAAATGACCCCTTAGTAAGTCTACTCCTCTGAGACTCAGTTTCCTACTCTGTAAAATGGGAACCACAGATTTAGAGCGGGAGGAGACTTTAAAAGTCATATAGTCCCACCCTCTCATTTTAGAGGAAGAAAGCTGATGAGAAAAATGATGTGAATTGCCCAAGGTCATGGTTCTTTGACTCCAAATCCAGCACCTTTTACCTGTAGGAGCCACCTCATGGAGGTATTATGAGACTCAAAAATGAGATAATTTGTATAAAGTGTTCTATAACCCTTAAGTGCCAGGTATAATTATCCTTGCTGTTAATCAGCATAGTGGATAGAGGGCCAGCTTTGGAGTCAGGAAGTCCAGTCTCTGACACATGCTTGTTGTGTAAATCTGGGAAGATTATTTAACTTCTCAGTGCCCCAGGCAACTCTCTCACACCATGAGCTGCAGAAGAACTGCAGATAATGCAACAACAAAGGGAATTTACACACTGAGAGTTTCCTCCTTAGAAAAAATCACAGGTCCAGACCTCATGTATATATTGGTTTATTGATTGCATGTATGTACAAATATATGTGTATATGTATATACATACACATACATATATATGTTAATCCAAATTCATATATGTGTGTATATATGTATGCATATGTGTGTATATGTGTGTATGCATGTGTGTATATGTGTGTGTGTGTGTATGTGAACTCCTGACCCATTCTTCTCTCCATGATACTACCTTGTTTCCTGACCTCTGCCCTTTGAACTTATAATGAAATTAGATTGCAGGAAAAAAGAAATATATAAACCATTAGGTTGAGGGTAGACCTGTCCAGGTAGGTCTAGTGAGCCCACTTAGTCATGGTTGAAAGATGGGAGAGGATTAAGCTGTGAACTATATCGTAAAGACATTTTGTACAGAAATAGCTGAGTAATTAGGGAAGGAGATAGTCAAGAGGGAGGAAGCCAGGTGAAGTCAATTTAGAAAGGTTTTAAGAAGAAAGGGAAGGGAAGAAGAATTTTGAAGTCACAGAACAAAGTTTAGTGAAAGGAGAAGATGAAGACATTTCATGTGGGGAGAAACTCTCATTGTAAGGGCTCTGAGTAGAATACCCAAGTAAATTTCCTTGGCCAACTGGGAACCACAAGCCAAATAATATTTCCTTATTTGTTGGGATTATTAAACTGGGAAATCATGGGAATGTTGTTGATATAAGCAATGCATTTGATAAAACCTTTCATTTTGTACTTATGGAAAATATAAAGGGCTGTGGGCTAGAAGAATTGGTAGAATAGCTGAAGTCAGAAAGCAGGCATCAGTGGAGCCATGCCAACTTGGAAGGTCCCTGGTGGAGTTCCCCAGGGATCTGGTCTTTTCTCTGTGCTATTTAACATTTTGTCAGTGACTTGGATAAAGGCATAGAAGGCATCCTTCCCAAATTTGTAGATGACACAAAGCTAAAAGAGTTAGCTAACATACTGAATGACAAATATTGATTCGAAAGTCTTGCTAGTCTAGAAAACTGAGCTGAACTGAATCAGATGAAATTTAATGGGAATAAATGTAAAGTCTTGAACTAGACTCAAGAATTTGACTTCACAACTATAAAATGGAGGAGATATGATTAGGCTGAAGTTTGTCTGAAAAAAGGATGTTGGGCTTTCAGTGAACTGGAAGTTCATTATAAGTCAGCAGTGACATAAAGTAGACAAATAAGCAAACATAATTTGGGCATTCATTAAAAGAGGTATGGTATCTAGGGCTCGAGAAATGACAATCCCCCCTGTACTCTGCCCTGGTCAGAAACCCCCTTTTGGAGTGTGATGTTCAATGGTGGGCACCACATTTTAAGAAGGATAAGCTGGAGAGCTTCCAGGGGTGGTTAATCAGCTTGGGAAAGTATTTTCTGCAATATGAAGACCATTTGAAGAAATTTAGGAAGCTCAACTTGAAGAAAAAAAGACTCAGGGGAACTATGAGACCTTACTTCCAGGGCTTGAAAGGTTGCCATGGGAAAGAGGGTTCTGGCTTGTTTAGCTTGGCCCCAGAAGGCAAACCTTCCCAGAAGGGGGAAATGGGCAGAAGGTGCAAAGAGAAAAAATTAGGCTTTGATGTCAGAGAAAACTTCCTGTCCCAGAGCAGAATGGGCTGCCTCATGAGAGAATGGTTCCTCTTCTCCAGATGTCTTCAAGCAAAGGCTAAATAACCCCTTGGGTAGGGATTCTTCTTCTGGTATAGGTTGAACTAGGCAACCTCTGGAGGCCTTTCAATTTTGTCTGGGATGCTGTGATTCTATGATACCCCCAGAATCACAGAATGAGAGCCAAAAGGGACCACAGTGGCTGTTGAGTCCATCCCATTCATGGGTCATCCAGCCTTTCATTGGACACCTCCAAGCAGGAGGAACTCATAACTCCTCACCTCTCAAGGGAGCACATCCCACTCTAATCTCTAATCATTCAGTTTTCCTGATACCAAGCCTAATTTTCTTCTTTGTGCCTTCCACCTATTGCTAATGGTTCAGTCCTCTAGGGCCAAACAGAACAAATCTAATCCCTCTTCCATGGGATAAGCTTTCCAAATATTTGAATACAGCTTTCATGCCCTTCTGATGCTCTTCATCCCAAGGCTAAATATCCATATTTCCTTCAGCTGATCTGTATATGACGACATGAACTCAAAACCTTCTCTATCCTGGTTACATTTCTTTGAACACTCTCCTGCATGAACTATTGTGCCCACAACTGAAAGCAGTGTTCCAGGTAAGGGGTGGGGGGTCTTACTCTGATGAGGCTTCTAAGGTCAATCTCCCTGGCTTCAGCACTTTGCATGTACCCAGTGCTTTTTTATATGCTGAATGCAAAGCATTTTGTATTTATCACATAATTTATCTCAACAGTCTTCTGTAAGGGAAATACTGAAACCACCTTTCAGGGAAGTAGTTTGATGGAACAGTCAAAAGGAAAGCAAGCCAACCATCCAGGAAGCTAGAGTCAGTTAGCCCTGGGGGACTGACAAATGATCCCCATCCTCCAGCTCTGTCAGAGGGAAGCTTCTGTTCCTCAAATTGTTGTTTTAGTAATGGCCTTTCCAATCTGCCTACATGCCCCCCCCCCCCACTCCCACTGTGCAAAGGCAATATTTGCTCATGTAGACTTGTGCTCCTGAATTACTATGTACATTGTCATTAATTTTTATCAGTAGATGTGGCCATGGACAATAGATAAAACATTACTCTTTTTTTGGCAGACCATAAAGAAATGCTGTTTGAAGCCTGGTATCAGAGCAATTAGCCCAAGCAAAACAGGAAATGATGGAAGGTTGGTGGGACCCTGATCCCATTACGGCTACTGCTGGGTTTGCTGAAGAAAGCCGGAGGAGGTTAATGTCTAACTGAGGCTTGATTCATTATCTGAGGGCCTAAACCTTTTCCAAGCCTTGGAGGCTGACTAATGAATTTATTAGGGAGATTAATGCTTATTATCTACTATTCCAAGCTGTTTAGTATGTGTTAACCTGATTTTTATGCCCTGGGACAGGCTGAAACCTCCCTGGGTGCAGTTACAGCTGTGTTTCCCAAGCAGTGAGTGGAGCAGGCAGGCTGAGGGCCTCCTCCTAGGCAAGCCTTGGAGGATCTCAGCACATTACATCTTCTTTCTGCCCCTGTGGCTTCTGTGTAGGACATCAGCTCCAGCCTATTCTCTCTCCCTAACATAAGATCATACACAGTCTCATAGCTTTAGGGCTGGAAGGGGCCTCAGAGAATGCCTAGTTCAACCCTTTTGTTTACAGATGAGGGAAGTGAAGCCCAGGAAGGGGGAGTCGTTTCCCCCAGGTCACACAGGTTGTAGAGTCTACACACTCTGACTCCAAATCCAAGCACAGAATCATAGGTTTTGAGGCCTCCCTTTACAGTGAAGAAACTGAGGCCAAGAGACATTAAGCAACTTGCCCTTGGTCACATTGGTCAGAAATAACAGAGATGATTCCTGCTGACCTTGCTCAGAACTTTCCCTGGGTCTGGGCCATCTACCTGTGGCATCTAAATTGAATGCGTATTTTTTTGGCAGCCAGATGGCTACCCCCATCCTTCTCTTTCCTCTTAATAAGCTCATAGTCAGACACTGGATACAATGATTCAGGTCAACTCTATAAACCCAACCTAGAACAATGCATAAAGAGCCCTGCTCAGAGACAAGACCAATCCTGATACTGGCTGCGTGACTTTGGGCAAGTCACTTAATAAGGCATTGTGCCAGGCCTGGACACAGACAATAACTAAGCTCAGCCCCTGCCCTCAAGAAGCTTGCCTTCTATGAGGGGGATGCAACCTCTACACCAAGAAGTACATACGAGAGAGAGAGAGAGAGAGAGAGAGAGAGAGAGAGAGAGAGAGAATGTTAACAACTCATGGCTTCATAGACCTGGTATTGCAGACTTCGAGGCACTTAGAGGTCATCTAGTACAAGCCTCTCATTTTCAACATAAGTAACCCGAGGCCCAGAGTTTAGTGACTTGGCCAGGGTCACACAAATATTATCAGGCAGAGCTGAGATCCCACCTGGGTCTTTGGACTTCACACTGAGTGCCCCTTCCATTATGCCACACTGCCTCTCAGTAAAGGCCTATGTTGGCATCTGTAAGGTATTCTACTCATCAGAGGAAGGAATGCTATTCCAGGCATGGGGAAACACTTGGGCAAAAGCAGAGAGACAGGAGATGAAATGTAAGGGGAATGGTAAGCAGGATGGTTTGGCTGGAAGTGAGAGTAAGGGAGGGGGAATAACACAAAATAAGCCTGGAAGGGTAAGTGGGACCCATGGTGGAAGGCTTTAAATGGCAGGCCAATGATGCTATGTTTTATCCTAGAAGTAACAGGGGACCACCGAACAGGGGAAGTGAAGTCATTTTGGTTTTAGGAATGTCAGTTTGGCAGCTGTGTTGAAGATGATCTGGAGATGAGAGGGGCTGGATACAGAGAGACCAATCAGGAAGTGACTGCCGCACTCCAGGTAAGAGGCGATGAGGGATGGAAAGAGCGAGAAGGGGATGGATTCGAGAGCAGTGATGGAGGTACAATGGACAAGACTTGGCAATAGGTTGGATATGGAAAGCATGGCAGTGGCATGAGTCAAAGATAGTGCTTTAACCCAGGGTTCAAGGCCATCTGCATGAGGTGTTCCTTATTGATGGAGAATGATTCCCCAGTGTCCTGTGCATGCATGAGGACCAGAGCTGGCATGTACATAGGAGCCAAGGGAGGGGAGAGTCCAAAAGGCAGGAGTGGTTCACGGTGTCAAAGGCCACAGAGTGGCTATAAGTGGAATAAGGAATGAGAAAAGGCCAATAAGTGTGGCAGTGAAGGTAGCCTCAGGAATCTCGGAGGAGACATTGCTGGTGGGGCCAAAACATCACTAAATGGAGGCAAAGCCAAGTCTGAGTTGTATAGACTATTCTGAAGGAAATGTCTTTTTCCTACTTTCAAACAAAGCATGTTAATATGGAACCCAAACTATGTTAACAAAGTATTGCCTGGTGGGAGACCCATAGAGCAAAGGCAGCTAAGTCATGCAGTGGACAGAGCACTGGGCCTGGAGTCAGAAAGACCCGAGTTCAAATCTAGCTTCAGACACTTACCCGCTGTATGCCCCTGGGCAAGTCAGTTAACCTCTGTCTGCCTCAGTTTATGCATCTGTAAAATGGGGATAATAAAAGCACCCACCTCCCAAGGTTATTGTGAAGATCTAATGAGATAATCATTGTAAAGTGCCTGGCACATAGTAGGTGTATAATAAATGCACACACCTCCTCCAGTCTTGTCCAGGTCACTCCTTAGATGACTTACTACAGTGAATCATTTTTTTAAAAAAAAGATTTTGTAATTAGTACACCTGTCTTTTGTAGGTAAATAAGTTGGTGCTCCAAAAATACTTGACTATGTTTTTCCTCTTTAAGTCACTCAGACTCAAAACCTCAGTATCATCTTGGATTCCCTCCAATTCTTTATCTCCTACTTTGGATCAATTACCAAGAGTTGTTTATCCTTCCTTTTAAGAGTCTATTCAATCTGTTTCTCTCTCTGTTCCCACCTTGGGGTGGGAGGTAACTAGATTCATTTCCTACATGGCTACATTCTTTTCTGTGAGTTCATGGAATCATTATCTAATGATGATTATCTGTACCAATAAGAAAAGAATCATTGGAGGAGTGGAGTCATTTTTGGTGCTCAGTGATAACAGAGGTGAATTTACCTTTTGGTTACTGAAGTCTCATTCTTTACAACCTGTTCAACCGAGTCTCATTTCACTAACTGCAGTATTAGGGGTTTCAAAAATGGAGTTAAGCAATTTGCCCCTTGGCCTGTGCCACGAACCTGGGGCACAGCCAAGAGTAGAACTGTCTACCTTTCCTGCAGATCTGTTCATTCACCTGGCCAACTACTTCTCTGGGAAAACAGTATGACTAGGGAAAGTTAATGTCGGCACCAGGATATTAGCCCCAGGAGAAGCATGTAGCTGTAAGGGCTGAGAGGGAATGAGATACTCACAGATCTATGCAGTAGCCTTTACTCATGCCCTCCCGTAATTTATTACTCTTTCAGACAAGTGGAAGAGTATTTTTTTAACACCAAAGAAAAAGAAGAGGAAAAAATCAGCCCAAGTCATCAACACATTGAAAAAATCTGAAAATGTGCAATACCAGTGGACCTCTCACCTCCGACAAATTGAGAAATATACTCTCAACAGATTGGAAAACTGAGCCTGTCCATTTAAGACTCCCTGGAAAAAAGAAGCAGCCTTGGGTTATTGTGTATCATAGTCTCTGAGTCTATTTCACATGAGAAAAAATGAGAAATTGCTTATTTAGGACACTGGGATTGAGGGAGGTTGGTTATTTCGAGGTCCTTTCTATTCAGGAAATAATTCTGGAATCCATCTGATTTGGTTGGAAGTCAGAGAAAACACAGGGACAGCCCAGATGGTTTTAACATCCTCAGGCTCCATTTTTCTGCTATTTCTCCCAGATGTTAATATAGCCACTTTGTCATTCAGGTATTGACAAATGCAATCTGGGGGCTGAGATTGGGCAACATATCTAGATAGTGCCAAGAAAAACGGAAATGGACAAATTGGCCCAACCGGTTATATGGCATCACCTTAGACAAAATACCCAGTTAAGTGACTGATTTTTTAAAAAAATTTTCATTCAGCTATGGCTCTGTGTGATCACAAGCCATGTGTCAGTCACACTCAATAATAAGGTTGTGACTTTTATGGACAAAATAGGCTAGTAAATGACTTCTGGGACCCAGAATTAAATCATCAATTTAGGGTATGCCTGGTCTTAGACAGTGTTCATGTGTTTTTAACCTGTTTGAGTGAATCATTGTCCTGAAACTAAACAAAATGGAAGCCCTTAAGTGGGCTCCAAAATCCCAAGCTATGCATGTGGTTTTGTTAGGAGTAAACACAAGCATGGAGCATTCTGGTCCCCACTGAGCACTGAACTTGTCAGATTCCATTATCTATGCATATAAGGGCACTCTAACCTAAAGAGTAATCTGCTTCAAAACAAGTCCTTCAGATCATTAATACCTGGAGGAGTTCATTTTAATATGTCTAGACATCTTAATAATGTTTGAGAATTTGCATTCCTTCTCAGTGATTATTCTGGATAGACCATGATCACAGTTGGTTCTCTTGCTCTGGTAATTTTCCAGTGGCCCACTCTCTCATGCCTAGTATTGAATCATAGTCACAGAGTTTTCAGAATTAGAAGTGATCTTATCCATGATCTAGCACCACTCACTCATGTTATAGAGGAGGAAAATGAGGCTCATGGTGATCCAAGCCCGTTGCCTTACACATACTAAATAACAGAACCAGAATGCCAACACAGAGCTTTTAACTCTTAATTGAAAGCTTTCTCCACTAGACCAACATGTGTGCTTGGATTGCTCCAAACTGATCTTGCTTCCTACATTCCAGTTTCCAGATACTGCTTCTGTTGGTTCAGTCATATGGGAAGGAGAGATAAAAGCTCTTAAATTTTTTCTAACTCCTATTCAAGCACATTGAAGGTCTTGGGAAAAGGAGGCAGAGTGGTATAATTGAAAGAATGTTAGACTTGGAGTCCAAAGAACCTAGGTTCAAATCTTCATTCAGCTCCTGTGGCCTTGAAGGAGAATCACTTAACTTTTCTAGATCTCAGTTTCCTCATTTGTGAAAGGAGGGATGACCTCCAAGCTCCCTTCTGAAGCTATGATTCTGAACAATATGAAAACTAAAAGTGTTTTTTAAAAAATTATTGGGTATCTAAGTTTGGCCAGTCAAATGGATTGTTTGACCATTTGATTAACGAGATCAACTCCTATAATACATGAATTGACAAATGTTTGTTGAATATGTCCTGTGTGCTGGGTACTGTGAAGATATAAAGAATAGGATACAGAGTCTGTCTCAATCAGTTTATCACCTATTCCAGGAGGTTCTCTTGGCAGAGCAGGGACAAACTTGAGGGCAGAAGAATCCATACAATTGTCAGGAGACCCTCACTCTGCTGTTTTACTTTTGGCTAGGAGAGGCACTGTATCCAAATGTGACTCTGATGTAAAATTCTAGGGCATCAATAAAATTTACTTTTTAATCTATACAAGGCAAGAAGACATCTGCGCATGAAAAGATAACTAACACCAAGCCGGAAAGAACAGCTGGGATCAGAATGCCAAATAATAAAAGCATTCTCAGGAAGAGACCATTTTCAGAGAGAGACTTTGTGGAGGAGGGATTTGGGCTGGATTCTGAAGGATGAACAGGATTTCAGTATGTAGAGACTGGCAAGGAGAGCATTTTAGGCAAGGACAAAAGAATGCCTCTAAACTTGAAAGGGAGGAAGTTTAGGGTGTTGTCCAGGGCACCAGTTTGGCTAGAGTTGGGGAGAAGTATATCATAAGACTACAGAGGCAGCTATAAGTGAAAAAGATCTGAGTTCAAATCTTGCCTCAAACAGTCACCACCTGTGTGACCCCAGGCAAGTCTGCCTCAGTTTCTTCAACTGAAAAGTGGGGATGATTGCACCTAGCATAGAGGGTTGTTATAAGGATCAACTGAGATAATATAAAATGCTTGGCACTGTGTCTGGCATATCGTAGGTACTTAATAAAGACCTGCTCCTGTCTCCTCTCCTCTTCTCTACCCCCAACCCCACTGAAAAGGCAAATTGAGACTGCATTTTGGCCAGCCTTGTGTGACAAGCTACAGAGTTTATAGTGTTGACACAGGGTACCATTGAAAGTCAAAGAAGAGTTTATACTAAAACAAGGTTTGTTTTGGAAAAATATGGGTGCATAGTTACAGTAATGTTATGTTAAGCTTAACTTTTATAGAAGTGTAACAATGTGAATTGCAAAATGGATAAGGGCTCCAGGCCCCTCATTCTGTAGAGGAGGAAACTCCAATAAATTAGGTTCTTTGCTTAAGTTCACACAGGGACTAAGTGGCAAGTCTAGGATTTGAACCCAGAGTCCCCCACACCCAGCCCAGCTCTTTTGATACTTCCCTGTAACATTTAACTGTCCACATGGTAACAGGACAAGGCATCCTACAAATATCGCGGTGTTGGCTGGGACACATTCTGTGAGTGTGAAACCTGGAGAACATCAGGAGCATGACTTGCCCAGGGTCACACACACACACATGAGATTTGAACTCAGATCTTGTTGGCTTAATATTTTTCTTGAAATGACAAGGAGCCATGGCAAATTCCAGTGAGGAGAGACCAGTTGTTTCTTGCCTCTAAGAATGTACTCTACTTGTGCTCTTTGACCACAAATATATTTATAAAGGGGCAGCTGGGTGGCACAGTGGATAGAGCACCAGGCTTGGAATCAGGAAGACTCATCTCCATGAGTTCAAATCCAGACACTTCCTAGCTGTGTGACCCTGGGCAAGTCACTTACCCTGTTTGCCTCAGTTTCTCATCTGTAAATGGGAATAATGATAGCCCCTACCTCTCAAGGTTATTGTTGGGATAAAATAAGCTAATCTTCAAAAAGTGCTTCGCAATGTTAGCTGGTATTATTTTTAATGTATTATTTATTTTAAACATTTTTAAAAAATTTTGAGTTCCAAATTCTCTTTGTCCTTCCAGCCTCCTCACCCACTGATAAGGGAAGCACTATGTCAATTATATATGTGAAGTGTGATGTAAAAGATTTCCATATTAGCCATGTTGCAAGAAAATAGGAAAAGTGGAAAAAATGATACTTCGATCTTCATTCAGAATTCATCAGTTCTCTCTCCGGAGCTGGAGAACATTTTTCACCATTGATCTCTCAGAATTGTCTTCGATCATTGTATTAATCAGAGTTAGCTATTATGATTGTTATCATATTTGAATTCTCTGATTTGTGTGTCCATTTCATGTCTTGTACTTCCCAGTAGGAATCCAGGCTTAGTCAACCTCCTACCCCACTACCCTGTAGTGTCCTGCAGAAGTTAACAAAATATTATTCTTCCCAACAGAAGTGTGTCAGCTGGAGCTTCATCGTTCAAGTGCCAATCATCCCTTTTTCCTGTGGACATCTCTAGCTATAGCAGACTCACTGCTGGCTAAAGATACAGGGCCTTTAAACAATCCCACGTATGTATCCCCATATGTTAAATAGCCCCTTTCCAAAAGGACACAGACAGCAATCATACCGCATGAAGAGTCACGGATGAGTCACAAGATTAGACAGTAGAAGCAGCGCCCACAAAGATGACATTATGAATCCGTCCAAATAGCAGACTCTCTTTGTTCTTTTCCTGGGCTTCATAAGCCCATTTTTCTGCAGAGAGGACGCACAGGTTTTTCACTCTTCCCTTCTCCTGCTGGGTCAGAGATTAACTCAAAGCCCATCTTTAAGATTCTAAAGGGTCCAATCACCACACACACACACACACACACACACACACACACACAAAGTTAAAAATTTAAAATAATGGGAAAGCTGAGAAAGTCTTTAACATTCATATTGGCCCATCACACAAATATGTAGGGAATTAGCCCTGTGGTTTCTTAGTTGTAACTAGATTCTTGCTCAAGCTGGAGATCCTTTAATCCATGATGGATTCAGATGATGGGGGATACTGAGATTCCCTGTCTCTTTTAGAATCTGCTTCCTGTTCTATCTCCTGGATATCCAGAAACAAATATTATCTGGGGAGTTGGGAGGAAGGGGAAATCTGTGTAAATATCCCATATTCCTACAATGTTTGAGGTTTAGATCAAGAGAGCCTCACACAGGCTTCTAGGAAATGCAGTCCAAAGAGAATGTCTTCCAATAATCATGTTTTTCTTAATCCAAGTTTTGTTGAGAGAAGATACAGGCATCCCCATTACTACCCCTCAACAAACACATATGTCTGGTTACCCAGAGTCTTTGCCCGGGCTTCAGACCATACCATAAAGTCCTTTACTGTCCTCTCTTCACTCAAAACTCTCCATGGGTTCATTTGAAATCCTTTCTTCTTGATTCCCTAGATATGAAAAGTCCTTCCTTATGTGACCTGTAAAGATATAAGCTCTGGGCATTTCAGGCTGTCTTGTACCGGTACGGCAATCATCACCTCCATGCTCCTAGACTTCTTTTTGCCTCCAATCCTAAAAACCCAAATTCTCCCCAACGCATTCTTCTCTGCCCACATTTGTCCTTCTGAACTAAACTCCCTAGCCCTCAGCAAGGCCAGATTTGTCCTCCAGATGAAACTTCTCTGTGCCCATTGCCCGATGAAGGTAGAATATTTCTATCCTATCTTGACTGGCCTCAAATTGAGACACCTAGGTCTGAATCCTGATTCTGATGCCACGCCCGACCCCCACGTGACCGTGGACAATTCAATAAACCTCTTGAGGATCTCTGTCTCCTCACCCATAAAATGGGAATAGTACTGTTTTCACAATTTACCTCCCATAGCCACCAGGAGGCAAGCACTAGCCAACATAAAGGAATGACCCACATCTAAATTTTAGTCTACTAGAGTCGAGGCCTTGAAATCTCCAGGAATAGGCTGGAGCCTTAGGATCCTCCTTTGTGAATCCACTTCCCCACGATGTTTTCGGAGAGGGTTCCTGGCTTACTGTTCAGAACCTCCACCATCTTTTGGACTTCCCACAAGTTCCTGTTTCCAGCCATAGGTCTCTATGACTCTGAGCTCGCTGGCAGAACCAAAAAGTAGGTGGCACAGGCCCAGACCGCTAGACTAGAGTCAGGAAGACCTGAGTTCAAATCCTGTTTCAGTCACTTATTGGTTGTATATATCAGCCTCAGTTTCCTCATCTGTAAAATAAACATATTAAAGTACTTACCTTACCTTGGAGGATGCACCTTAAAGTGTTATATGAATGCTGGCTGTCGTCTCTCGTTGGCTCTTACAATACATGAAGGAGGGACAAATGAGTAACCTATGCCACCCACTTCCCAAGGCTTTCATTCCTAGGGGCCCTCCTCTCCCAAGGACTGGGTTTTTAGAAGCCTCATTCTATAATTAATCACAGACTACTCAGCCTGCCTCTCCACCACCTTTCCATTAAACTGTGAGGTCCTTGAGGACAGGGGCTACCTTTTACCTGTTGTCCACTTTGTTGTTGTTGTTGAGTCGTGTCTGACTCTTCATGACCCCCTTTGGGGTTTTCTTGATAAAGATACTAGAGTGGTTTGCCCTCTCTTTCTCATTCTATGGATAAGAAAACTCAGGCAAACAGGGTTAAGAGGCTTGCCCAGAGTCACAAATCTAGTAAGCGTCTGAGGCTGGATTTGAACACAAGTCCTTGTGACTTGAGGCCCAGTGCTCTATGCACTGAACCACCTACCTATTCCATATTCTTGTCTTTCAGTGCTATTTTCCTCTACGTTGTCACTGGGTAGATTATCCTCCTGGTTCTGCTTCCTTTGATTTGCATCCATTCATACAAGTCTTCCCATGCTTCTCTCAGTTCTTCATAGACATCATTTCTTGTGACTCAATACTTTTCGATTCCGTTCACATTCCTCAATCTATTGAATCAATTTCCCATTGATAAGCGTCCCTTTTGCTTCCAGTTCTTTTGGGGCCTCATATTTTCAGATATTTTCCAGCTGGGTTCATTTGCCTATTTCTAGTTTTGTTTCTCTTTAGTTCAGAAATTCCTTAGCTGTCTCTCATCATCCATTTTATTTTGGGCTTCCAACCATTTTTAGCACTCACATTTTAACATGTGGTCCAACAACATAGTTTGGTTTAGTCTCCTTCTCTAGACAATTTTCACTACTTTCAAAATCGATCCTCTTCTTTGGCCTATGTAAGGTATTGCAAACATACATTGAAGTCAGTCTATCTTTATGATGCAGTGGTTTCATGGGACACATATCTAAATTCTCCCAGCATTTTCCATCACCATGGCAACTTTACAACATTTTTATGAGGTGTTGTGCATTGGGGAAACTGAGGTAATGAACTGTAAGGGTAAGTTGCTTTGATGTAACAGAGAGAGTTGTTGACAAAATCAGAATCCAGGATTCCTAGGACCTAATGACTAGACTGGCTCTTGCCTTTTTAAAAAAAATGTGATCTTTCTGGTCCAGTCTATTTTTAAAAAGGTCTGATCAAAATATTTAGATCTGTGGTTACACAAGGCTGCTGTTGGTGGGTTGTTGCTTTTTTTTAATTTCAGTCCAAATATAACAGGAAGAGTTGTGAGCCAACCATAACAATCAGGAGGGATATTAGAGCTGACTGTACTTCTAGGGAGTGTAGTGCAGTGGAAGGAATGAGGGATGTGGAGTCAGGAGAAACTTGGATTTCAATCCCATCCATGACACATCCTAGCTATGTGACCACTGGCAAGGCTCCTCTCTCCAAGACTTAGTCTCCTCATTTGTCTAAAGGATGCCATTGTAAGGATCAAATGAGAGGAGTGGTTTACAACTGGAAGGGGCCTGGGAGGTCTTCCAGTCCATCCCTCCTCTTTCTACAGAGAAAGAAACTGAGACTCACAGAGGTCAAGAGATTTGCCCAAAGTCTCATGGCTACAAAGGACCAAGGCTAGGATCTAAACCCAAGTTCTCTGACTCCAAATTTATCACTCCTTCCCCTAACATTATACTGCCTCACTAATGCATGCAAAGGGTTTTGGAAGCTTTGGAATGAGATAAAATTGCTCTTGTGGGACTATCAGGGAGATATCAGCCCATTCGCATCAGTATATGGCAGAGGGAATGAAGGTCCCATAGGTGGCGCCATATTTATCTTATTCTGTGCTTTTCCTTTGTATCAGTGAAACTGTTTTCCCTATGGTCCACTTGATCTTAACTGCTGCACCGTGTGGCCTAACGGTGGGCTACATTTAGTAGAGGAAATTTTCACACTGAAATTTCTCTTCTGGGATGAAATCAAAGATCCTATATATATGTATATATGTGTGCATGTGTGTGTGTGTGTGTGTGTGTATATGTGTGTGATGTTGATGGATTGGGTGTATAGGTATGTGTACATTATGTATAATATATAACATATATAATATGTACAGATTATACAACATATTTTATATCCATAATACATATGTTTGCACACACATGCATTTATTATTATATGACAGGGAATTGGCAGAATTGGTACTAACTTCTGACTCGACCCATTGCTTTCTCCATGATACTTCCTGACCTCTGCCCTTGGGGCTTACACTCAAATCAGACTTCGGGAGAAAAAGAAATAAGCAAACCATTAGATTCAGAATAGACCTGTCCAGGTAGATCTAGAGAGCCGATTTAGTCATGGCTGATAGATGGGAACTGGTTAAACTGTGAACTATATCACAGAGACACTTTGTACAGAAAGAGCTGAGTAACTGGGGGAGAAGAAGGTCAAAAGGGAGGAAGCCAGGTGAGGTCACTTTAGAAAAACTTTAGGAAGAAAGGGATGGCAAGAAGAATTTTGAAGAAAGTCAAAGAACAACGTTTGGCCAAGGGAGAAAGTGAAAACATTTCATAAGGGGAAAAATCCCCGGTGTAAGGGCTCTGAGTAAGAACCGAATACTCAAGGAGAGTGTATGTACACACACACACACACACACACACACACACACACACACTGACTGGAGACCACAAGCCAAAGAATACTTTCTCACACCAGATTCTATAGCTGTAGTCCACAAAGAAAACTGAGCAAATTCCCATAATGCTTATAAAGCTCCTAGGAAAAGTTTCTTTGGTGGTCTCTGACTTTGCCAACCCATCCCACCCACTTCAGAAAAAGACTTTATTGGTGCCTCAGCTTTTTATGCCACAATCATTTCCCAATAAATATCTCTTCCTCCCTCCCCTGTCAGTCATTCACCCAATTGAGCCCTATATTGTAATAAAGAAAAATAAGTAAGCCAAAGTGGCTGACAAAAATGACCCCAAAGGATCTGAGTTCCCAAGGGACCACAAAGGCCCACTATTAGTCCGAGCTCTTTGTTTTACAAGTGAGGAAACTGAGACCCAGAGAGGGTCAGTCAGTCAGTAAACATTTATTACTGTGTTCCAGGCACTGTGCTAAGTGCTAGGGATACAAAGAATGGTCAAAAAAACCAAACCAAAACAAAACAAAAAACCAACCAGTCTCTGCTCTCCAAAAGCTCACAATCTAATGAAGGAGAAAACCACAAACAACTATGTACCAACTGGATAAAATGGAAACAATCAGTAGAGGGAGAGAAGGCACTAACATTAAGGACGACCAGGAAGACTTTCTATGGAAGGTAGGATTTTAGGAGGAACTTGAAGGGAGACAGGAGGAAAAGCTGAGGAGGGAGAACATTCCAGGCATGGCGGACAGCCAATGAAAATGCCCAGAGATGAGATGGAGGGAGTGTTGTGCCAGGAACAGCCAGGAAGCCAGAGTCACCGGATCACACAGACTACATGGGGAGGATGTAATTTTAAAAGTTAAGAAGACTGGGGAGGGAGAGGGAGGCCAGGTTATGAAGGGCTTTGAACAACAAATGGAGGATTTTCTATTTGATCCTGGAGATGAGAAGGAACCATTAGAGTTTATTAAATAGGGGGTTGACCTGATCAGACCTGCATGTTAGAAAGATCATTGTGACAGCTGAGCACAGGATGAACCGGAGTAGGGAGAGACTGAGGCAGGGAGACCCCCTTCCAGCAGCTATTGGCCTAGTCCATGCATGAGGTGGTGAGGGCCTGCACTGGAATGGGGGCAGTGTCAGAGGAGAGAAGAAGAATCTGTGAGATGTTACAGGCCTTAACACTAGATTGGATATTGGGGGGCCAAGGGGATGGTGAGAAAGAGTGAGAAGCTGAGGGTGACCCTGAGGTTAAGTGACTAGTCCACTGTCACACAGGTTGTTAGGCTCAGAAGAGGGATGTGAAGTCGGTCTACTCACCCCAGAGTCAGTGGTTTCCCACCATACCTTACTGCTTAATAGTATACGTTATAATCTGTTCCTGCAGCCCTCCACCTCTCTACTGAAAGGAGATGGGTATTTCATCCTAGAACCACACTTAGTAATTGAAATCAGTCTTAACTTGTCTGCCCTTTAGTGTGGTTTTTTTCATTTGCATTCTTGTGGTCATTTATTCATTTGCCAAATATTTCTTCAGATCTGTCCCTGTGACAGGCACTGTGTTAGGCACTGGGCCCATATAAAATAATTCTTCCTTCTAAGGATATTACATTTCTGTGGTAGATAATAATCTCCTGGTAGTGCTTACTTCAATCTGAATCAGTTCTACCTACCCCTTTAAGAGCATAGACTTCCTCATGAGACACAAGGAAAATTCCTAATTGCCCCCCTGAATAAACTTAAACCCTAAAATCTAGACTGTGGCAACTTCCTTATGAAGAATCCCTCTATGTGAAATAAATTGAACAGGTGGGTAGGTATTGAGGAACTGAGTAGGTATCAGATGGTCTGGAGATGAGAGGGACTTTAGAGAGCACTGAAACCAGCCTGTCCATTTTATAGACTAGGTGTGTATATGAAAAGTGAGATGTGCCCATGGTCGCAGAAAGTCATAAGGAATAAAGTCAGAATCTGAATCCAGGTCTTCAGATCAGCCAAAATCCAACACTCTTTGAACCACATTGTACTACCTTGGTGCACAAAGCACACAGAACTCTGGCAGGCAAAACACTAGAGAAACTTCTTCTGGACTCGTGTGCCTTCATGGTTATGGAGCCAGCAATTATGAAAGAAGGAAGGTCGAGGAAGCATGGACACCAATTGTCTCTTCTGCCATGTCCTCACTTCCTCCTTCCAACCTGAAAGAAGGTGAGAGTAACATTCTCAAAGACCACTCCCCTTTCTGTCAATGGGGCCAAAAGAGGCTGGCCTTTCTCCTCTAACTCTTTCTCCTCTTCCGCTCTCTTCTTTCCTTGTCCTCACTCAGGCAGGATGGAAGAAAGTTTTGCTGCAGGGGCCCTCAGTGCTGTGCATTCCAGGTGAGCTGCACCCACAATGACAACCAGCTCTCTTTCTTTTAAGAGAAATCTAAGTGAGCCCTGAGTTCATGTTTTAAGGTTCAGCTTATTGGGAGAATTATAGGATTGCTCACAATACTAAGGAATAGCTCAATCTCTCTCCCTCCTCCGACCAGAGTTGGAGGGTTCTAGTTTATACACTTTGTGAAAAGGAAGAATCCCTCAGGGCGGGCCCCTTTGCACACCTGGATCACAAGTAAAGACATGCCCACAGCCAATGGGAAGCAAATTCATTTATAGAAAGAGAAATCAGGTTTCCAGACCACCCTAGGCAACGGAGGATTACAAAAACAAGAAACCTTGATTTTTATTCTTCAGCTCTCTCTAAATGGGGAGAAGAAAAGGAGAAAGTGAGACTGATGGAGAACACCGCCCACACTGGATTTCTACATCCAGGGAGTACTGACCAAACTTGGGACTCGCCTCCTGCCGGGTCACTTCTTCTACTACTTCCAAAGGGTGAAGCTTCTGGCCAAGCTTTAGGCTGGACACCACAGAGCTGTCCCCGTCTGCTGAGACCCTTGTTGCCTCAGTTTAGCAATGACCCCCCCATTCCCTCCAGTACTGCTGAGATGGGAATAATGAGAGCACAAGACTTCTCTCTGAGGAATACAGCCCTTCCCAAGCCCGGAGTAGCCCCAAGATTCTCAACCAACCAGTCCCAAATACCCAACATCTTATCCTCTCCTTGTGCTTGGCTAAGAGGACAGGGAAAACTACATCTCCCAAGGTACCTAGCTATCATCCAAAGGATTTTCCCTGTGAGATCTTAAGCCCTGAGTCCATTTAAGGAGGGCAGGAATGGAGAGGGGGATTTACAGTTCAAGCCCAGAAAGTTTGCTAAAGTATCAGGGATGCTCCTGAAATCATAGCGAGGTTATAATTATAGTTGGATCCAGGTTTTTCTCATCTAATGACAGAGATGCTTGTTAATGGAACCCAGACGGAAATGGCCACCACCTCCAACATGGAAATGTCATTCTCTAGTTATGAAATTGGCCGAGAGGGGAAGATTATTATTGGTCCTTGAGGTAAAAATAAAACTGGCTTCCTCGTTGCTCTACATGCACTTCCTTACTTCGTGGACCACCAGTTTTTCCTGGTGTTTCTCTGTATTGCTGCCACCGTCCAGGCTGGGAAGGGATGAAAGGCGAAGCGAAGCCTGTTTTATAGATTTGGACTCCGGCACTTCTTTCGTGGCAGAGTGAACATCTGTACGTCCTCTCCGGAGCAGGCACTGTACTCAGGCTAGGTCATTTCCTCACTACGCTCCCTCCATCTGCTCTGCCTGGTTTTTCCATTACAAAGCTGGATTCAAGGTATCCTGCAGCTGCTGCTCCTCCAGTTGCCACCGCAGATGATGGGGGAAGTGGGACGCGGGGGGGGAAATGCCTCTGGAATCAAGGCTTCAGGATCATTTGGGCTTTTGGTATGGCAAAGAAGGTGAAAAGGGATTTATGCCATGACCCAAAATGGGGTAGGATCTCAAACCGGAAGAATCATAGGAGCCCAGATCTGAAGTTGGCAGGAGCCTTCAACATTATCTAATCCAATCCCCTTGATGATGAAAAAAAGTGAAGTTCCAATGAGCAAGTAGGGAATGGGGAGGTGACTTACCCAGAGTCGCACAAGTAGACATCGAGCTGAGATTCAAACCCAGGCCCCTGGCTTCAAGTCCAGGGCTCTCTCTGTGACTGTCAGTGAGATTTTCTTCCATAGTTTTGAAAGTATCTAACTCCCAATGTTCTGGTGATACTCTAAAGAAATGATGGGTTAGTGGATAGTGATACAGATATATATATGAAAATAGGAAAAAGCATCAATAAAACAATTTTAAAATATGCAGAAAAAAGAAATAATGGGCACAAACGTTTCAAAGAGGCAGATTTCAGCTTGACATCAGGAAGAACTTCCCAAAAAGGGCTGGGATCGTCTCACCAGGGGTCTTCAAGCAAAGGCTGGAGGACCACATCGGGCAGGTGGGAGTGAGAATTCGACTGGAGAGACAGGTGGGACTAGATGGCCCCTGAGGTCCTTTCCATCTCTGGTGTGTGAGAATGTTCTGAAAATTATAGTGTCATTAAGGTGGTGGTATTATTATTATTAATAAGATTATGAAAATATGTGAAATCTGTCTTCCTCAGAAGAGTCTAATCAAGTCAATTCAACCAACAAAATACTGAGTAAATTGGTATCATGTGCACAGCACTGTGCTAGACCCTGGTGATACAAGGCAAAAATAAAATGGATCTTCCCCTCAAGGAGCCTACATTCTGCTGGAGAGGGTGGATGCAACATGAACTGGCATTCGGTGAATAGAAACAAAGTGCTGTAAGCTAACTTCAGGAGGAAGAGAACATTAGCAACTGGAGATGAAGGGGGAGGGGAATCAGGGAATCACCCATAGAGGGTGAGACCTCCACTACGCTTTGGAGGAGGCCAAGGTTTCCAAACAATCAAGGTTAGGAGAGAGTGCTTTCCAGACACAGGACAAGTGGGAGATGGAGAGATAGGTGCAGAGGATAGCTGGTGGGCCGGTTGGACTGGAACGGAGAGTACGAGAAAGGGAGAAATGTGACCAACATGTCCCTGTTCAGCTTGGCTGATTTAGGCGTGCAGCCTGCCTGAGGGCAAAGTGGCTAGACCTGAGGTGACCTCTCAAGGCCCTAGTCCCTAACGAACTGTGTTCTTCAGCTCATGAACGGGCCGAACCCTATAATCAGCCAAACACCAAACCATCCAGGTCCCCCCTAGTGCAGTGGGCAAACACCCTATCAGTCAAATGATCAGAGAGCAGCACAGGTGGGACCCGCCATCTCCTGTACGAGCCCCACAACTGGGGTTTGGGGGAGGAAGATAGTGTTAAAGGGGAGTTTCCACCCTAAAAAGCTGAGTGGATCCAGGCTAGACAGAGACATGACCAGAGAGAGAAGGCCAGATCACTAGAGCGGCCTAACGAGCCTAGAAAAGGAAGATACAAAAACGGCTCCTTTACTGCTGCTTTGTTATTCAGTCATGTCTGACTCCTCCAGACCCCACTGGGGCTTTCCTAGCAGAGATACTAGAGAAGTCTGCCACTTTCTTCTTCACCTCCTTTTATGGGTGAGGAAACCGAGGCAAACAGGGTGAAGTGACTTGCCCAGGGTCACACAGCTAGTCAGTGTCTGAGGCTGGATTTGAACTCAGGGAGAGGAGTCTTCCTAACTGCAAGCCCAGCACTCTGTCCGCTGTGCCACCTAGCTCACTACCACTACTACTACTACCTCTACTACTACTACTACTACTACTACCACTACCACTACCACTACCACTACCACTACTACTACTACCACTACTACTACCAACATAGCACTTATATAGCAAGGCTTAGAAAGCACTCTACATATGTTACCTTGCTTAATCCTCACACCAACCCTGTGGAGTGGGTGCTATTATTATCCCCACTTAACAGATGAGAAAACAGAGGCAGAGAGCTGCTAAGTGACTTGCCTAGGGACACATAACCAGTAAGTGTATGAGTCAGGATTTGAACTGAAGCCTTACTGACTCCAAATTTGCCCCTCTATCCACTATGGCCCTTGGCTGGAGTCCCTACCTTCAAGAAGCTTACATTCTAATGAGGGAGATAATATACACAAATTTAGTATGTACAAAACACACGCAAAGCAGTTTCAAGAAAATTTTAGAAGTTAAATAATTGAATAAAATAATAGAATAAATAATAAATAAAATTAAATAATAGATTAAGTAATTAAATAATAAGACCTAATAACTGTGAAGGAGGGAGGGGAAGAGGTGACCCGGAAAGAACATATGCAAAAAGTGGGAGGAAGTTATTTGACTCTTGAAAGAATCCCCGAAGTTGAAGAAGGCATTTATCCAGCCCTGAGGGAACAGCCAGTGGGAAGCTTGCCCAGGAGACAATCATGGTGCTTCTGCCCAATTCTTTTAACAAATGTTAAGTGCCAACTGTAAACAAGGGACTGTTTTAGGCCCTGGGAAAGAAAGAGGCATAAATTAGACATGATCTCTGACCTCAGAGAGCTTCTAGTCTAGTATGGAGGCTAAGACAAACCCACAGCTCTCTAGATGGCTGCCTTCAAGTTCCATATAAAATCCCAGTTTGTACAGGAAGCTTTTCCTGATCCCCCTTACTGTCTGTGCCTTCCTTCTGAGGTTCTCTACAGTTTAACCTGTCTGTATCTTAGGTGTACACAGTAGTTTGCATGTTGTCTCTCCCATTAGATTGGGAGCCCCTTGAGGGCAGGGACTGGGTTTTTGCCTTTCTTTGTGTTTCTTGAGTTTAGCACAGTACCTGGCACCTAGCAGGCGTTTAACAAATGCTTGCTGACTGGCTGACTCATTAGTAAATGCCCAGAAGAGGCACAAAGTGTTTTGAGAGTTCTGAAGAGGACAAGATCAGTGAGTGCCTGAGGCCTGTGGGCCCTCTGAGCAGAGCAGATCCAGGCCAGGCCTATGAAGTGATGGGCACAGAAAGGTCTAGGTGTCAGCTCTTATCTCACGCAGCTCTTCAACTACAGGTTTCTGAAGGGCAGAGATTACGTCCGAATGCACACAGTGTGAAGCCACCCTCCATCCCCACTCTGGCCCCTGAGCGTCTCATCCAGGGAATCCTTTGGGTCACTCATATCTGGTGTTATTTATAGTTCTTCTAATCTCTCAGAGAGGGAGCTCTTTGGCAGAGCTTCAGACGCTGCAGCTGATAGCGTCCAAAACAAAGGGCAGGAAAGATTTTGCAGTGGGGCCTCTCTGTCCATGAATCAGAGAGGCGAGCTGTCACATAGAAAAGAGGAGTGAATTTGGAGGAATCTACAGGCCTGCCTTTGGCATTTAATACCTGCATCACCTTGGGGCCACTCCACCTCTCTGGGACTCAGTTTCTACCTTTGTCAAATGAAAGGGTTGGAACAAATGACCTCTCAGGTCCCTCCCAGCTCTAAATGGGGTGATCCTGTGTGATCTGGGGATTAATTGATCTCTCAGGTCCCTTATGCCTCTTAATCTGTGATCCTAAAAACTTCATCACTGCAAAGATACAGTAAATGGCCACCTTTACAATTGGATCTAACAGCCTGGGAGGGAGGGGGCATCTCTTGCTCTTGAGCCTGCCCTATATATGGCGCCTAAAATTCTGCACCTTTCCTCCACCATCCCCATATTCAGTCCTCTGGGTGAAAAACATTCCCCCTGAAATAATTCAGTCCAATTTAACCGATATTTATTAAGTGCCTAACCCTATGTACTTAATAAAGGCATTAGCTAGCTAGCTATGATAGCAGCTTTTGGGTATTTGAAAGGCTATCATATGACCTCAGAAGGTAGAACCAGGAACAATGGATGAAAAGTACAGAGAGAGGTTTAAGTTGAAGAGAGAAAAGCCTTCCTAACACTTAGAGCCATGCAGGAACAAGACTGGTTGATTCTGGAAACAGTGAATGTCCTCTCACCAGAGGCCCTGAGGCACTGGCTGGCAGGGATGTGGTTGAGGGGTTTCCTGTTTATGTTTGAATTACACTAAATGGCTTCTGAGGTGCCTTCAGACTCTGAATGAGATTCTGGGACTCCCTTAAGAAATTCTTGCCATTTTGAGTGACAGTACTAACTTGGAAACGTGTTCAGTTAAGTCTTCTATAGCTTGGCTGATGGAGGAGGAAAGGAGATGTGGATTACATAAAACAAGATCCCTTGCAAAAGCCATTTATGCTACTGATAGTGCAAGGAATGGTAGCTGATGTGGGGGAGTCCAAGCAACATGACCCAGAACTGTCTAAGAGTTCAGATACCCCTCCTGCTCCCCTCCTATCCCAACTTTGCTGCACTAGAAGCACCTGACATAGGTCTGGTTCATGGTAGTCACTTAATGAATATTTTTGGATGTGAATTAAATTGGTCCCAACCACCAGTGCAGGGCAAGGGAGGAAAGTCATCTGCTGAATAACTAAATCAATAACTGAAGATTTATTATTCAAAACTATTATGTTCCAAGGTAACCCAGTCTAGTTGTAAACAGAGTAAACTTTTGAACTACCTTCAATTTGCCCTTATCTTACTCACGTACTTCATGCAAAATTAATTAATCCTACTTATCATAGAAGGGTCACCATATTGTGCTAAAGTACTCCTGGTAAACATTTTGGGTTCACAGTCCATATACTTATCTGACAACTATTCCAGTCTCTCTCCTTCATCCCTTTTACCCATGTGACTGAGGTCAGTTTCATGTCTATTTCCAACAAGATGGAGAAAAGCCGACCCTGAGTTCTAAGGATACCTATTATTCTATTCAATTATTTAACTTCTAAAATTTTCTCGAAACTGCTTTGCATGTGTTTTGTACATACTAAATTTGTGTATATTATCTCCCTCATTAGAATGTAAGCTTCTTGAAGGTAGGGACTTCAGCCAAGGGCCATAGTGGATAGAGGGGCAAAGGAAGGAATAATGTGGGTTCTTAAAGTTGGCCATGTTTGTTTTGAGGATAAACTACTTGATTTTTTTTTCTTTTGAGGGATGTGCACCATTTGCTTTCTAGGTTAATGAGTGAAGGGGTAAAAGTCTGATATTCAGCACATCTATATTCACATCCCCGAAAGACTGAAGCTTTGTCCATCCGGTGCCGTGAAAGTGGCCTCATTACGGCTGACCTGACATTTTCATCCAGAGATGATGAGCGGAGCAGCTCTCTGAGTTGGTCATTAGGATGCATGAATCACCAGATTGTCTGTACTGTGGTCTAGTTGTTTTGGCTGCAGAGGTACATCCAGAATTTACTGGAGATCTTATCTCAGAGATAAGGAAGTTTCCATAATCCAACCTCAAAGATAACCATTCTCCTGGGGCAAGGAAGAGTTGGTGATGGGTGATTGGAAAAGACAGGTGCTTTCATTCATTTCTTATACACATCCTCCAGGGAGGAGGGTGCAGTGACAAGACAGACCAAATCTTTCACCAATTATACCAGTGTTAGTTACTCGACACCTTGCTAAAATGCAGGAAAGGTGGTGTTCAAATGATGTCATGTTTGGCAAGAAGCATTTTCTTTTGTGCTGCTGTGGGAGACAGAGGACCAACAACTTAGATAGAGTCTGGGCAGCTTAAGAAATCCCAGTGGCTTTTGTCAGAATCTCTTTCAGTTCATTGATGACTCACTGCAACTCAATTCTTTTACCTTCATTGGGGTTTGGTGAGCCTGGCATTCCCACAGAACAAATGAAAAGGCCTTCGAGTACAGATTTCTCTATCCCATCCCTAGGTGGTGTGCCACTTTAGACCAATGCCAACGTCCCTCCCTCTTTTTTCTCTTTCTCTGTTCTGTGCAACTACACCAGCTTTGCAAAAACCTGCCTAGGCTGAGCATCAATTTGTCCAGATCCATAAAGAAGGTGGGGAAATTGGGACCCTGTCCCAGGGCACTGAAATTTAAAAGGCATAAAAAATTTTAAGTGATTTCTTAAAGTTTGAGCTGTCTAAAAATTAGTTACATTTACACTTTAACAATACTTTTACTCTTTCCACAATGTAAAAACTAGTTAGGAAGAATAATTAGTTACACTAAAAAGTAATCGGATAGCATACTTTACCCCCACCCCCACTTCCACTGTACAATAGATGAACTTTTTTCAACAGTGCCCTCGGGGTGTTCCAGGATCTCTTTTGTTAGGCCCACACTCATGGGTTTCTCATCTACCCTGGATTTGAAGATACGTTTAGTGCTGTCCATCATGAGCCCCTAAAATGCTAGCTACGGCTCCAACTAGCAACAAGAGACTAAAAGTATACTGAGTTTTATTTCTGTTTTTCAAATTAGTATGAGAATGCGTGTGTGTGTGTGTGTGTGTGTGTGTGTGTGTATTCCCTGGGACAGAGTCACCTGCCATGTCTATCTGGGACTGCACACTCACACATTCTCATACTCAACCAACCCCCTTGGATGTGTCCATGCCTCCACAGAATTTCCACAGAAGGAAAGGAATCTAGGGCCTCGTTGGTTAGATTTCATGACAGATCCTTCCAGTTATCTCCTCATAATCGCCCTGCTTCCAATAATATCAGCTAGATACCAGCAGATGACTGACTATCCACAAAGCCTGCCCTTTCATGTCCTGAGGTTAATTACGCCCTCACAATATGGCTACTCTTTCTTCAGCCCCAGGAAACCAACTAACTATTCACATGCTAAAATTCATAAATCAGAATAAAAAGTCATAGGATCCTAAGATTTAAAGCTAAAAGAAAACTTAATCAGAGGCGGGGAACCTGTGGCCTCAAGGCCACATGTGGCCCTCTAGGTCCTCAAGTGTGGCCCTTTGACTGAATCCAAATTTCACAGAACAAATCCCCTTAATAAAAGGATTTGTCCTGTAAATTTGTTCTGTAAAACTTGGACTCAGTCAAAAGGCCTCAAGGCCACAGGTTCCCCACCCCTGAGTCCAATCTATTCGTTTTATAGAAAAACGAGGATTTGGGTTCAAATGCTGCCTCTCACTTAGCACCTTGTAACCTTGGGCAACATTTTACCTCCTTGGGGGTCACTTCCCTCCCCTGTAAAATGAGGAGATTGGATTAGAATAATAATAGAATAATAATAACTGTTTATCTATCCTGTCTATCTGTCTATCTATTCTGTCTATCCATATATCCTATCTCCTATCTGTCCACCCTATCTACTCAATCTATCTATCCTGACTATCTGGTCTATTTATCGAGCTATCTATCTACCCTATCTCCTGTCTATCTATCCTATCCCATCCTATCTATCTATCTCTCTCTCTATCTTTCTATCTATCTATCTGATGAGGTAGGTAGGTAGGGGGGTAGATAGATAGATAAATAGATAGATAGTAGCCTCCCTCTGAGGCCAACTCGTCAAACCCAATCATTTAAGGCACTGAGGGGACATAGTAGATACAGAGTTAGATTTGGAGTCATGAAGACCTGGGTTCTAATTCCACTTCAGACGGTTACTAGCTGTGTGACCCTCTCTCTCTCAGCTTCAGCTTCCTCATCTGTAAAATCAAGATGGCAATAAAAGCCCCCTTCTCCCAGGGTTGTAGGGAGGGCATTATTATCCTTTGGGCACCATTCCCCTGATATTGAGAATCCACCTAAGCATTTCCCAGCCAAGCACAAAATGTCACAGAAAATACTTGGTTCCAGTTGAATACGAGATCCTTGAGAAGAGAGATGACTGCTTTGTTCTCCTTTCTCTCCCCAGCTCCTAAGCCATTGCCAGCACAAACTATCTGCTCATTAAATGCTTGTTGACTTGAATGGAATCATCCCAGT
This sequence comes from Trichosurus vulpecula, assembly GCF_011100635.1. Lineage (NCBI taxonomy): Eukaryota > Metazoa > Chordata > Mammalia > Diprotodontia > Phalangeridae > Trichosurus > Trichosurus vulpecula. The sequence continues at coordinate 27,670,532 of NC_050577.1, forward strand.
TAGTGGTTTCAGAAGGCCCCGGTGGATGCATCAGCACTTGGTAAACTGGCCCTTCTGCAGGACAACTCCCCCTCCTTAATGATGCTGCAAATAAATTGCGTTTAATTGCATTAATTCACATAATGAGTAACACTGGACTACCCCAGGTTCTGCAATTGTTATCTTAAATCCTGCAGCCCAAGGATTGGGGGTTTTTCCCTACTGCCTAAAGCAGAAAACACTAGAAGGGCCCTAAGAATTTAAGCTCTTAAACAACCAAAAGGTAGAAGTCTTCAAAAAGGAATGTTTATAGAGAACCACTTACATGGAACTTCCTTGGTGGACTCATCACCGTAACATGTCCCCTCAAAGGTAAGCGCTTACAAATATCTCAATATATGTCCTGGGGAAAAGACAAATTCATCTGAGAGCCACATTTTAGGAAGGACGTTGAACATCTGGAGAGTGTCCAGAGGAAGGCCACCAAGCTGGTGAAATGCCTGGCGATCATACCAGATGAGGATCGGGTTAAGGGACCTAGAGAACCTGGGGGAGCCTTTCTTGATGCCCCCTCCCAGAGTTATTAGTACTCTTCCTCTTCTATAAAATTAGTTTATATTTCTTTTGGACACCTTTTGTATTTACTTACTTGTGTATATGTTGTACCCCTATAGTAGAGAGGTTCATAACCTGGAGTTCATGGAGGGTCCATTGATAGATTTTAGGGGGTCCATGAATTTGAATGGGGGAAAAATTACATCTTTATTTTCACTAACCTCTAACTAAAATTTACCATTTCCTTTAATTACGAATTAAAAAAAACAAACATGATTCTGAAAAGAGGTCCATGGACTTGACTAGACTGTCAGAAGGGTTTATGATGCCAAAAAAAAAATTACCAATTTCTGTAGAATGTTACCTCCTTGAGGGCAGGGACTATTTTCATCCCTAGTGCCCAAAGAATTTTGTATCTAGTAGACACTTAATAAATGCTAATTGAATTGGGGCTATCATGTAGATTGAAGCTAGCAGGCCTCAATTCAAGTTTTCCTGACTCTGAGCCTATAACTCTATGCACTGTCCCATGCAGGTTTTCCCAAGATTAAGGTCAAGGCTTATCCAGAGCACATATACCCAGCACTTTCTTAGGGGATTTATTTGGTTAAGAGGGAATGGGGAGGGTGGGGAGAGCATATAGAGAATTCTTTTAGAGAATTTAAAATAGGGCCTCAACATTCAATCTTTGTTCTGCTTTATGTAGCGTTCATTTGGAAAAGCTAGTTTTAAAAATAGACTCCATATTCACTGCAGAGAATAGGGTCTATTGTATGAATGGACCTCTCTCAAACTGTGTGAGTACCCAGAAGCTCACTGGTTGGGGTTGAATTTCTTGTAGCATTAGAACAGAAACAGGCTGGACTGCACACGCCTCTTTGGAACTGTTTATTAAGCAAAGTTTTAAGGGAAATGAAACCAAAGACTTCCTGGCCCTGCAGAAATCCTTTTCTCCCTCCCGCTATTTACAAACTTAATGTCTCTGTGTTGACAGCTAAAGGATAAAGATTAAACTCCAGCAAGGTTCCGACTCCATTTTAAGGTTGCATTGGGTGCTTTAATTCAGTGAGATTTTCAGAGCCGGAAATGACTAGCATAATCCTTCATCACGATTTATAACCCACATTTCCTCCAAAGACAGTATCGGAAGGCTCCAGGGGCAAGGCCTGTTCTCACCCACACTGCCAAGGGGCCGGCCTTATAGTCCAGCTCCGAAGTGGAAGTGAAAACTTCCCGTTTGGTTTTTCTCTTAAAAAAAACAATGGTTTGGGGTTCCCCCAAGGGTATCATGGCCTCACGCAGCAGAGCAGAGGAACACTATCAGCCAGCCATCGGATGGACAGGACCGGACGAGAGGAGAGCGTGGGTTTCTTCTCCCATAGCAAGTCAGCTTTCTCTGAGCCCCCTCCACAGGGCCAGGGTCAGAAGGACTTGTAGGAAGGAAGGATTATTCATTGAGTTTCGGCTCCCAGACACAAAGCACCCGCTCAAGGACTGGTTTTAATTTTTCTTTAATGAGGGCTTATTTCTTCTCTTTCAACTCTGGGTGTGTCAGTGCTCATTCAAAACCAAACATTCAAAATTTCCCCTTTGAACAAGTCTTGTGGTTTTCATACAGCCCTTTCTGGTAAGCCTTGGACCACTCTCTTTTAGATTTTTTGATTCTAATAGAATCACAGATTTCAAGGAAAAAAAAGGAGTCTTAGAAGGCATTGAATGCAATCCTTCATTTCACAAAAAAAAAAAAAATGGAGGTATAGACAGATTAAGTGACTCACCCAAAGCCGTGCAGGTGTCAGGTGACAACAGCAGGATTTGAACTCTGGTCCTTTGGGTCTTGATTTAGTGCTATTGGCGAGAATTTTGTGCAGAACTGATGCCAGATGATGCAAGCAGAGCCAGGAGAACAATTTAAGCAATACCAACAACTTTTAAAGACTTAAGAACTCTAATCAACGCAATGACTAAATCTGAACCCCGAAAACCAGTGATAAAGCTACTCCCCACCTCCTGACAGAGAAGAGAGATGCAGGGTACAGGCCAAGACATATGCTTCTTGTTCGTGGGCAATACAGGAATTTGTTTTGCTTGACTATGCGTATTTGTTACAGACGTGTTTTTCTTTTTCTTTTCCCAGTGGAAGGAAAGGAGGTGGGAGAGGGAGGAAACAGATTTTTATTAAGTAAAAATTAAAATAAAAATAATGTTCTTTCCATGCACCAAAGAGAAGCAAAGGTGGAAAACTAACAAAAGTTTTACTTTGTAGGTATTTTGAGTTTCTTGAGGTCATATAATATAGCCACGGGATCTGTTATGTTGACGGTGTAGAAAACTCCCAGTGTTGAAACCCTCTCCATCAATGCAGGTGGCAACCCATCTATGATCATAGCATTCTACCTACAGTCCTTCAAGGCCATCTGGTCCAACCCCATCAATTTTATAGGTGAGGAAACTGAGACCCAGGGAGATTAAGTATGGTTTGGACTAGATAGCTGCCAAGGTCCTTTCTAGCTTTAAAATTTTGTGAATCTGACATCTACTAATGGGTAGAGATAGGACTTAACTCAGGACCTCTGGTTCTTGGTCAATGTTCTTTTCACTATACCTTGCTGCTGAGATAAAGAGATAAATTCTAGTTATATACAACTAGTAAGTGTCAGAGAGGGGATTTGAACCCAGGTATTTCTGACCCTATGGTGATCACTCTATCCCCTCTGCCACAGTGTCTCTGTGAATGATTCCTCACAACAAAATTTATCAATTAAGAACCCCCCCCCCAAATGAGCAGAAGTGATTTTCTTTCTATCTCTTTTATTTTTATTTTGTTTCTTTACTCTCATTTACCCCCTTTCTTGTGGTATTAGAATTTATAACTGAAAAGGACCTTTGAAGTCATCTCTTCCTGTTTGACAGAAGGGGAAACCAAGGCTCAAAAAAGCTAAGTAACTGGCTCAACCTCTTCCAGGCATTTTTTCTTCTTTGTGTGTTGTCCTGACCTCTAGCTATTCATTCAATTCCCCTTCTTGCTCTTCAAGGAGAAGCAAAAGAATAGCCTTATGTCACAGTAGTAAATAGGATTTCATCAGACACCAAAATAAATGCTGCATGATAGCCTCAATCCTCCCTTTGGCAGAGAAGCATCTAGGATATGGATTTCAACTGAGAATTTGACAGCATCTCTCATGCTGTCCTTGTGGATGGGGCAGAGAGATGAAAGCAAAGTACAGATTGTGGAAATGGTTGCGTGATAAAGCCAAAGAACAGTCGTGAACTGGTTGGGTATCAACTTTGAGGGGAGTATCTGATAGAATCTCCCTAGTACCTAACTCCAGTTCTGTACTGTTCAACGTTTATTGTCAGTGTTGTTCAGTTGCGTCCAACTCTCTGTGACCCCATTTTGGGGTTGTCTTGACAAAGACACTGGAGCAGTTTGCCATTTCCTTCTCCAGTTCATTTTACAGATAAGAAAACTGAGGCAAACAGGATTAAGTGACTTGCCCAGGATCACACAGCTAGTATCTGAGGTCAGACTTGAACTCAGCAAGAAGAGTCTTCCTGACTCCAGGCCTGGCACTCTATCCACTGTGCCACCTAGCTGCTCTCAACATCATATCAATGGCTTGTGTGATGGAATTGATGAGATTCCAAGATTAGAGAGATACTTAACACACTGGATGATAGAGTCACTATCCAAAAAAATCTACATTTTAATTAAAAATTTAAATATACTTATATTTAATTAAACATTTAAATATAAAAACAAATGGGCAAATGAGAATATATATTGATTGGAGCTACTGAGAACAGCACTTATGAGGATAAATGTCAAGTTTTACACTCCATGAGATAGAAGAAAACATAGCTGGGTGATAGTTTGAAAACTAAGGGTGTTAGCGGATGGCAAACTCAATGAGTCAACAGTATGACATGGTAGCCAAATGCACATGTAGCTCGTACCCTCTGACTCTCTCTTTCTCAGAAGCAGGATGCTCCATCTGTCCCCTCAGGGTTCAAGGATACCCTGATGAGCTGGAAGACTCTTTTTCTAGTGCTATCAGCCGAGCTCCCCAGTCCCATTGAACATTATTTAGCTTTTACAAATGGATACTTACTTCCCATAAATGAAAAGTACAAAGAACAAACTTCCCCCTCCTCAATACTTCCATTGCACACTCTCTCCTATAACACCTCCTTCTCTAGGAAGAGCAGGTTCACTTTTAGTAGAGCGTCTACATAACATTGATCCCATCAAGTTTATGTCCTGATGAACCATAACTACTGGATGAGTCCTTCTCTTAGCTGCTCTAGAATGGGGTCCTGAAGGTCATTCCCAAGGGTCACTATAAGCTCTCTGGGGCACTGATGCTGTTCGCTACAAATCAGGACTCTGGAAAGTCATGAGGACAAGGAATCCTCTTGACCTTTTGAAACTCACAAAATTGAAGGTTCTGTTCTCTTAACCTGGAACAGAGAAAAAAATGCAAAGACCAAGGAAGGAGGTTTCACAGGGACTCAGAGGGGAGACAGAAGCCCTTGATATCATTATCTCTCCCCAGTATCTGTAAGCAATAGATTAGAAAAGATCTTCTTTCCTAGCCCCTTCCCAAATGAGACTAGACTGAAGCTGATGACCTTTTGGGAGATTTCCTTCTGTTCTGTCTATGCAGTATTTGAAAACCAGCTCCTCCTAACCATATAGTCAGTAACCCAGAACCAGTCATAGAATATTTATGCATGTCCCATAGATTTTCCAAAGCGCTCTCCCCAAAGCCAGCTCCTCAGCTCCTCCACATGGGAAAATGCCATTGCAGCAGTTTTGCACACGTGCCAGACCCCTATTACATATGTGGTATGTTTCACCAATGTTAAGGCAGTATAGAAATGTAAGCCCAAAAGGGGGTAGGGGTGATAGAAGGAAGGGGAGGGAAGGGAAGCAGAAGAATAATGAGAGAGAGAAAGGGGGGAAGGAAGGGAAGGGTAGGCTTAGGTATAGATTTGACTAGGCTCAGAGGTCCCTCTGTAGTCTGAGAATCTGGGATTTTGCTATTCATTTGAGGTTGAAAAAAACAATAGACCAGCCATTTCAGATACATAATGGTGATAAACTGTCATCTCATTTCTGCAAGCCACTCACTGACGCAGAACACAACTTCTCTATGACTAGCATTACCGTGGCCAAAAACATCTCCCTGCAGCCAATCTGGTAAGGAGCGTCTCCAAACTCACCTAGGCTTGTCCTCAGACATCCGGTATACAATCTCTCTTCGAGTCCAGATGTGCAGCTTTTCCAGCTTCACAGGACCAGCTTGGGCTCCACGACCTTGCCTTCAAGAGCACCATGATGACACCCAATGAGGGTCATTGGCATGGCACAGTGGAAAGACTACTGGCTTTGGAGTCAAAAGGCTTTGTTGTTGAGTCATTTTCAATCACATCCAACTCTTTTTCTGTGACCCTATTTGGGAGTTTCTTGGCAAAGACATTGGAGTGGTTTACTATGTCCTTCTCTGGCTCATTTTACAGATGAAGAAACTGAGGCAAAGTTAAGTGACTTGCCCCGGTAGTGTCTGGGGCCAGATTTGAACTCACATCTTCCTGACTCCAGACCCAGCACTCTGTCCTCTACACCATCTTGCTGCCTTGGAGTCAGGGGACACGTACAAATTCTGGTTCTACCATTTGCCACTCGTGTGGGTTAACCCTTCTGGGACTCGATTTCGTCCTCTTTAAAATGAAATTTCTAAGGTTCGTGCTCGCTCTGGCTCTGTGCTAAGATGATTTTAACAGAGGCAATGTGAGGACTGGGTCTGGCTCTGAGAATCCATCAATGTCACTTTCCTCCCACTCAGACGTATCCCCGAGGCTATAATTTGCTTTTCTTTTGACATCTCCTCCTCCTTCTTTCTGTATCCAGGCTGCCTTTTATGTGAACATTAGACTCATTTCACCTAAATAAAAATATTCAGAGGTTGACCCTGTAGAAATTGCGCCCCTTCTATCTCCACCCTGCTGCCTCTTGGAAGAAAGCCTCCCTCCTCTGTGCCCCCCTTCCTCATATTTCCCAGTTGTCAGCCCATTTTTCTCAGCCTACTTTAGAAGTGACGTAACTCAGCAGCTTCTGAGGAATGTAGTTTTAGGAGCTCTTCTGTGATCACAAGGACAGCACCACCTAACTATGCTCAAAGGGTCATAAAAATGTGCATACCCTTTGACCCATCAATACCACTTCTAGGGCTGTATCCCAAAGAGATCATACAAGTGGGAAAGGGACTCGTATGTACAAAAATATTTATAGCAGCTCTTTTTGTGGTGGCAAACAATTGGAAATCAAGGGGATGCCCATCAACTGGGGAATGGCTAAGCAAGTTGTGGTATATGAACATAATGGAATACTATCGTGCCATAAGAAATGAGGAGCAGATGGTCTTCATAATAACCTGGAATGACATATGAACTGATGCTGAGTGAGGGGAGCAGAACCAGGAGATCATTATACATGATTACAGACACACAGTATCTGTGATGACTAACTTTGATAGACTCAACTCCTCTCATTAATGCAAGGTTCAAAGACAGCTCCGAAAGACTCATGGTGGAAAAAGCTATGCACATCCAGAGAAAGAATTACAGAGTCTGAATGCAGATGGAGGCAAACTATTTGCTCTCTTTTTTTCCTTCGGTTTCATTTCTCCTTTCTCATGATTCATTCCATTGTTTATAATTCTTCTTTACAACTGGACTATTGTGTGAATAAGTTCAATGTGAAGGTATATGTAGAACCTACGTTGGATTACAGGCTGTCTTGGGGAGGGGAGCAGAGAAGGAGGGAGAGAAAATCTGGAACCCAAAAACCTGTACAACTGAATGTTGTAAACTAAAAATAAAAAAAAATAAATTTATAAAAAAAGAAGTAACATAACTCAGCAGCTTCTGGGGAGCATAGTTTTAAGAGCTCTTCTGTGGTTACGAGGACAGCACCACCTTTGTGCCAGATATCCATATGTATGGTGTGAAGGTCTAAGACTAATTATAAAGGGGGAGAGCCTCACTTTTGTCAACCCAACCAGAAACCCATTAACTAACTGAACAGTCCACTCCTTGTAAGTGCCTCGGGGAAGTTACATTAATAGGGGGAAAAAGAACCCAAGAATAGTATGATATGGTGGAAATATTTCTGGATTTGGCATCTGAGGACCCAGCATCAAATTCCAGGTCTGCTACTTAACTATTTGCTAACTGTGTGATTTTGGACAAATCACTTTTCCTCCTTGGGTCTCAGTTTTGTCACCTGTGGAATAAGAGTGTTACCTTCAATGATCTCTGAGGTCCCTTCCAGTCTCCATGATCAGTGACCATTGGGCTCTCCAACTTAATGACAGCATAGTATTGTCATTTCTTACAGTGCTGTCCTCACCTCATAGTCCTGGTATTGGGATTCCTTTTACACTGGGATTCCTGCAATGGCCAATCATTGCCCCCTCATCCCCAGCAGCCCCCTTTCAACTGCAGCTCTCTGCTGTCCAAGTTGTGGTTCCTCACAGTATCCTCTTGAGGCATCAGATCATAGTCTATTCCTCCTAGGTGTTGCTTTGTTGCCATTAGGAGGCCCACAATTCAGACTGAGTCTCAAGACTCACCATCAAAGTTGATGGCTCAAATAACAGAATGAATATAGGAGATTTCCTCTTATTGGGACTTAAGCAAGAGGAAGATCTTCAAAGAGCGGCCCATCTTCAAAGAATGTCAATATCTATGAGTTTGGGAGACTATCTAGTAGAACCCATTGGGGGATGGGGTGGGGTTTGATGAGGGTAGCATCCAGAGTTATGATTTCAAGAGTGAAAGGACCTCCTAGGATGGAAACTCCCTCCACCCATGCAGTTCAACAACTCATCGGTACCTTATAGTCTGTGAGAGTTGCATGGAGACACTTGCTGGTTAAGTCGTCACTTAGCTTATATGTATTAGTGCCAACACCAGAATCCAAGTCTAGCTGACTCCATGGTCAGCTCTCCGTTCACTAAACCATTCCGCTCCTTGTTGCCTCTTATGGAAGACAAATATGGTAAACATTGCCCTTTTTTTGGAGTAGTCCGTTTTTGAAAATCAGTACAATTACTCTTCTCCAGTCATAGGATGACAGATTTGGAAATGGGAGGAGTCTTAAAGGTTATTTAATCATTTTACAAATGATGAAACTGAGACCCTGAGAGATAAAGGAAGTTGCCTAAGGACACATGGGTGGTAAGTGCTGCCCTAGGAGTCCAGGACCAATGGACTTTCCTCTGCACCACAAATGCCTCCCCATATTCCCTGCTCTTTCAGTGGCTCAGCTGCCACGTCTGCCAGTTCTTTCTGTTTCCTGGGATGTTGTTCAACTAGGCCAGGTGAGCTGAGCTCATTCAGGACAGCCAAGAGCTCTCTATCTACATTCTGATCTTGGGCACCAACTCCCTGTTAGTCATTTTTTGTTCTGTCCCTTTCCAATCTAAACATGATTCTTCTGGGCAAAGAAAACAGAAGTGAAACGACAGTTGACTTGTTCCACCATCACGAGTTATTAGGATTTGATCCACCCCCAAAACTAGCCCTCTATATTCTGGGACCCTCCTCTTTCTCCCAATGGAAATTTAAAAAAAATTTTTTTAATCCTTCTCCTTACTAGCAAGTAAGTCACACAGCTGCCAGATCCTCATGAGCCTTCATGCAACACCTGATCAGAGAGGTGAAGCAAACCTAAGGCAAGTAGTCTTGGGTCCTACTGCTTCCTTAGTGGCTCTTTTCAATCAATCAACCAACTCTTCACCAGGTGCCTACTGTATACAAGGCCCTGAGCTGGGTGATGGGAATACAAAGACATTCTCTGTTTTCTGCCACACTTATTCAATCTCCTCCTAAGTAAAGCAGGGCTGCCACAACCTCTGGTTCTCCTACCACAATCTAACACTTTCTCCCACCATTCTAGCACATCCCCCGCTTCACGGCGCACCAGCCTCTGAGTGTCGTAGAGACTGGGCACCGGACTGAGAGTTAGGAAGAGCTGGGTTCACATCCTGCCTCAGACACTTCCTAGCTGTGTGTGACCTTGGGCAAGCCACTGAACCCCTCTCAGACTCAGTTTCTTCATCTGTGAAATAAGAACAATTTAGCAAGCATTTCATAGAATGGTTATGAAGGTCAATTGAGGTCACCTGTACAGAAGACTGAGCGCACTTATTTAAACGTCATCTACTATTATTATAATTATTAATTCCTGGGGTTACTAATTGTAATCAGCTGCTCGCTTTCCAGGTACTCCCTGAAGGCATGAGCATTGTCAAAGAATCTTAACTCATCAGTGGCAGCACCTGGGCCTCTGTCCTCCCCAATAGCAAGTATGGGTCATTGGCTCAAGGACACCTTGTTTGATTAGAGGTTCAAGCTCTATTCTGTGCTATCTGTGCTAACCCAAACACATCCCTGAGCCCCAGAGGATCAAAGATTAAAATCAAAATGGTCCTCTGAATTCACCTAGTCCAATTCTCTTCTTTTATAGGTGAGAAAACTGAGATCCAGAAAAGTCAAATATCTCACCTAAGATCATGTTGGTGTAAGTGTCAGAGCTGGGGCTCTGATTGCTTTACTCTGTCTCCTGTGCTGTGCCCCATCCTTTGTTTTCTTATCTCCGAAATGGGCAGAGTAATACTCTGCATCCCAGGCTTGCTCAGAGGAAAGTGTATATAGCCCTCACTCCTCTTCCACCAAGTCTTTGTCTGAGAATTGTGATCAAATCTCAACCACCATTTCCTCTGGAAAGGGTGTTTTAATGACTGTCTCCATTGTTCCATTCACCTTCTTTGTGACGTCTCAGCCCCCAATAGAATGTAAGCTCCTGGAGGGTGGGGAATGTCTTGATTTTGTATTTGTATCCTCAGCACTAAGCATATTTGCTACATAGTAAACACTTAATAACCATTTTATCACTCATTTATTCATCACTGTATAAATGTTCTTTGAAAAGATAAAGTGCTAGATTATTATTATACTTAATATTATATATTATAATAATATCATAATATACGATAATACGGGGTGTTCCTAAAGTCTGGACACGTAGGCAAAAATGCATATTTTCAAGAAATGAAATGAATGAAATTTTCCACAACATATTATTTAATTGGAATATTAACAGATAACATCTTCAATATGATTTCTATCATTTGTGATGCAAAGGGTTGATGAGCTTTGCAAGATTCACGTGAACTCGATGCGTAACTCCACCTTGCCGTCAATTTTAGCACATTCACTCTTTAAGCGTTCAATCAAGTGCGTTGCATCTGTGATTTTCATTGAGTACACCTTCTCCTTTAGCATGCCCCAGAAAAAGAAGTCAAGGAGGCTGAGGTCTGTTAATATTCCAAATGTTTCAAAATATGTATTTTTCCTATGTGTCCAGACTTTGGGACACCCTGTATAATAGTTATGTATTTTATTAATATTATATAGTTAACATGGGGAATAACGTTGCTACAATGATAACATAATTTTATTGTTGTTGCTGTCATTTTTAGTATGATTATTATTATTCAACCTTACAATGCATTATCAATGTAAGTTACTGTCATGACCTGAGTTCACATGGCCAGAATATGACTCAAACTCAGACCAAGGCATACATTCCTAGTATGTAAGAAATCAGTGTGGTGCTTATCTCTGGATACAATAATATCAATATCCTCTTATAAAGCTACATTTTAGCTTTTAAATTCTTAATTAACATTTTTGTTGTTGTTGAGACAGGGTGGGATGTCTTTGTCAAACTTGACCTTGTTGAAGCTACATGACAGCTGGGAAGTCTGTTGACAGCTGGGTGTTCCATTGGTCACAATGCCTTGGACACTGACTCCTTGTTCCTTCCAAAAGAGACTTGTCCCCTAGCTCTTTGTGATGACAAGTGGAAGACTGTTTGTCACATACATAATGAGCTTCCAGCAATAGCAACTTTGAAGCCCTAAGAATGCATAGTGACCTCATTGGCTTCAACAAGAGAGTGAGAAGATGGTGTAGAAATAAGGTATCTATATCAGCTCTGGACACAGCCAATACCAATGTCTATCCAGGACTCATAACTGCTTACAGTTAAATTTAAAGTAGATTAAATACTCCAGGACTCCTAAGCATTCTTGCATTGATCCCCTGAATATGATATGACCCCAGGGTTTTTCCATCCACTGATTCATCCTGTGAACAACTAGAATGATCTGAGGCTGGGTGATGTCAATGACTGAGACAGTTCCTAGCCTTCCTTAGGCATTTTGAGTACAGGAAGGCTCTCTTCCATTTCCCGGGGAGATTCTGGATTCCCCTGTTTACCAGAAGAAGTTGAGAGTGGAAGTACACCACCTGGTACCTACTGGTCTAGGTGGGATCCTATTCACACGGCCAGAAATGGTGCTTGTGAGTTGTCAAAAACAAACAAGGAATGAACTGGATTTCAATGACTGGACTTTATTATAGCAAAGGCTAAACTAGAAATCTGCAACTTACAACATTAATCTAGGGGAAAACCACTCAGGAACTGAGTGAATAAAATCATCGTGTTATACAATAGTTCTTGCCCCTCTCTGCCCATAGATACATAGAAACAGCATCCAAATAATCAAACATCAAACATTTATTAAGCACCTTCTATAAATGAGGCACTGTGCCAAAATGGGGAAGGGGAAGAAATTTCTCCTCCAGCCCAGGTGGTGAATTATATTTTTATTATATTTATTATAATTATACCATATATTATATATAGTGTATGTAATATATATATATATATATACTCTTTATATCATTAACTATACTAGATATTATCATAATATACTCTACATAATATGGTCAGGAGGTCATGATTCTTAAGTGGTGTTTCCAGAACAATGCTATATCTTCCCCTCAGAGTTCTAGGACTACTTCTGAGGGTTGGGGTGTCTTTCTAATGCTATTGGCTCAAGACCCTATTCTCATGTTTTCCCCCAATAAGTCAGTCACTTATCATTAATTGACTCAATGACTAGTGCTCCAACCCCTGCAGCTAGGTGATGCAGGCAGCTAGATATCACAGAGGAAAAGAGTGCCAGGACTGAAGTGAGGGAGACTCATCTTCCTGAATTCAACTCTGTCCTCAGACACCTACTAGCTGTGTGACCCTGGGCAAGTCACTTAACCCTGTTTGCCTGAGTGTCCTCATCTGTAAAAATGAAGTAGAGAAGGAAATAGCAAAACTCTCCTGTATCTTTGCCAAGGAAATCCCAAATGGAGTCACAAAGAGTCAGACATGACTGAACAGCAACAATAATATATGAGCATATGCAAAAAAAAATGGGAGCAGGGGCTGCTAAGGAAGAAGGGGTCACAAAACCAGCAGAGCTTCCAGGTTATGGTGGTGAGATAACACAATGAGATGAATTCAGAACTGGTTGAATGTCTAGACTCAGAGCAGTTGTTAATGGTTCAATGTCAACACAACAGGAGGTTGCCAGTGAATTGCCCCAGGGATCTAAGCTCTGCCTTGTGCTGTGTGATATTTTCATCAGTGCCTTGAATAAAGGCATAGAAGGTGTGCTCATTACCCAGTTTTCCCAATCTGGGAGAAATATGAAACACACAGGATGATAGTCAGACTCCCTTGACAGGCTGGAGTATTGGAATGAATCTAATAAGATGAAATTCAAGGATAAATGTAACATCCTAGACTTGAGGATGACAAATCAAAAGTACAAGAGAGGGGATTCTGGATTAGATGGCAACTAGTTTGGACATTTTCTAGGGGTTTTAGTGGACTGCAAACACTACGTGAATAATCAGTACATGGGGCAGCCAGAGGCTCATGTGATCTTGGGCTGTACTAAGAAAGGCACAATTGGTTTTTGTTGTTGTTTTGTTTTGTTTCAAGAGGGGGGAAGGCAGAGTAATTGGGGTTAAGTGACTTGCCCAAGATCACACAGCTAAGAAAGGCACAGTTTTTAGGAATAAGGTGGAGTGATGGCCCTTCTATACTCAGCCCTTGTCAAATTATATTCATTCATTCATTCACACACCCTTCCTTATCCTACATTAAATAAAGAGGTATTCTTGGTTGTTCCATTTGTTTCTTTGCTTTCTGAATATTCCCTTTCCTCCTTGGTCTTCCCATAGCCTCCTCCCTCAGCAAATAGCTTGAAGTCTTGGTCTCTGAAACAACTTCTATATTCAAAAATAACATCTGGGATACAAATGAGTTCTCATATGACAGTGTAGTATTAACTTTCCAAAGAACAAGCAGGGCAACAGGACATGCACCTACCTGCAAGGGCAAGATGTTGTCTTTACAAATAAAATGGCTGACAGCATTGATTTAGAGGGACCGGCTAGGTCAGAGTCACCATCTGTGCATAGGGTGGTTCTTGATGACTGTTTCCTGTTGGTAACAAGGCCATGGGCCTCTCTCTCCTGTGTTGAACATTACAGACACTCCAGCTGGGGATAAGAAAAGGACCAATTGCTGCATAGAAATATGTATTCTCCTTTGAAGTTCCTTTTAAAGAGAGCATACCAGAGAGAAGGCATCAGTGATGTTCAATAGAGCCTCCAGAAATAACTGAAGGGAATGACATGTATACAAAAGGTCTTTTTGGATTCAATCTTAAATTTCTCAATGAGATCTCTGGCTGTGAAGCCAAGTTCACCCTCCTTTGGGTCAATGAGTCAAGCATCCAAGTCAAAGAAAGGCATCAATCTTGGGCCCCAAATCCAAGGTCAGCGTGACCTTTAGTGCCACTTACATAAATCTTAATGGCCATTAATTTTAATCCCATTTGGTTATTATGTGTACAACTTGGAAGAGAGAGAATTAATTTTCCCTGTCAAAGATACTAGACATATTTGCTCATAGGATTGTAAACTTAGAACTAGTCCACCTCCCACCTCATCCCCACCACTACCATTTTACAAATGTGGAAGTAAGGCACTTAAGTGACTTACCCAGAGTCACAAAGCTAGTAAGTGTCTGAGATGAGATTTGAATTCAGGTCTTCCTGACTTCTATACTCTATTAGGCAGTTCTGCCTCTCAGTTCAAGCTGGGCAGAGCCAAAGAGAGAGAGCTCATATTTTCCTTGTTCTTTTCTTTTTAATTTTAATTTTTTAGAAAATTAATAAACATTTATTTTCTCTCTGGCCCACCTTCCCCCATTGAACAACAAACAAAACCAAAAACCCTTGTAATAAATTTGCATACTTAATTAAAACAAATTCCCACATTTACAATGTCCAAAAATGTATGTTTTATTCTTTATCTTGAGACCATCACCTTTCTGTCAGCACGCTTCATCAAAAACAGACAAACAAACAAACAAACAAATCCAAAACTCTGAAATCAGGATTAATCATTGAATTGAATAGAGTTCTTAAGTCTTTCAGTGTTGTTTGTCTTTACAATATTGTTGTCATTATATAAATTGTTCTCTGGGTTCTATTCAGTTTACCCTGCATCAGTTCATGCAGATCTTCTTAGGTTTCTCTGAAACCGTCCCTTTCTAATTTCTTACGGCTCAATAGTATTTTAATACATCCTTATACCTTAGTCTGCTCAATCATTCTCCAGTTGATGGGAAACCCCTCTCCCTGCCCCCTTTGTTTCCAGATCTTTGCTACAAATATTTTGGTCCATATGGGTCCTTTTCCTCTTTCTTTGACTTCTTTGAGTCATAGACCTAGCAGGGGTTTAGTTGGGTCAAAAGGTATGCACAGTTTAGTAACTTTGGGCGGCATAGTTCCATAAACCTCACAGAGTACACATGAACCCCCAAAGAGAAACACACGTAGACTGTGAGGCTGGACAGCCACAAACTATGAGCAGAGTAGAAAGTAGCCACTTTAGTCTGAGAGGCTATGGGGAGCAGATTGTCACATACAAGGCAAAGCCTAACCCGAGGAGGATGGGAGAGCTTCTAGCATGTGCCGTTGGCCAGAACTGGAGGGCTCCAACTGTGTAGATGTCATTTTAACACTGGGAGCTGGAGGGCATTCCCCCTGGTGCTTAGATAGAGCTGAGGAAATTTAGGCCTAGAGTAGGGGAATGACTTACCACTATTTAATGGCCCAGCTAAGATTCAAGCCAGGCTATTCTGATGTCTAGATCAGCGCTGACTGTACTACCTTTTTATAAGTCTGAAACTTTCTGCATCTCTCCAAGGTTGTCTGTGATCGCTGTGATGGTCAGGGAATCATAAAATGCTAGAGTTGGAAGGAGCCTTAGCCCTGATCTAGTCCCATCCTTCTGCTGGATAGAGAAATCACAACATCCCCAAGTGGCTACCCAGATCTCCAATCAAAGCAGCATTTATTAAGCACCTACCATGTTCTAGGCTCCATACTAAGCACAAGGAATACAAAGAATGGAAACTGGCCCCTGCCTTCAAAGGGCCTATGTTCTACTGGGGGATCCAACACCTAGGGAGGAAGAAATCACTATTTCATGACGCTTTGCCTGCCCTCTTCAGAACCTACCCACCACCAACTTTGATCCATTGTTAGTTTTCTAAAGAATCTCAAGAATAACCTAAACTTTGATATTTTCAGTCCTCACATTCTTTTGGACCCAGCCTAAATATCTTTTAGTCTCAGGGTCTGTCCGCATGCCTGCCCTAAGAATCATTTAAAATTCTCTTTGTCTACTCCCATCACTCCTTTAGGAGCTTTTCTCAGAGTTTACATGTTTTTGTCATCTTCCCCATGACACCCACTTCCTTCATGCTGTTTAAGTTGTACTGAGGGCCAACCAACCCTACAGTGTAAAACCATGTTCTCAAACAATGCTATTTTACCAAAATTTTACCCACCACCCCTCCCGATCACCCTTCCTCATGTCTCTCCTCCCATCAAAATTAGCCCATCCCATGTCCCATTCGTTTATGTCCCTGACATTTTTAGGAAAATATAGGTATAAATAACATAGTAAGCTGAATACAAGTCACATTTTCCTTACATTATGGATTAATAATCTCAGAAATGTAAGGACCCTAGCAGCCATCTAATCCTACCTATGTATGACCAAGAAGTCTATTGTGGGCCAGTATATTAGTGGAACTGGGGAGGTATGAGTTCCACTCCCCCCCCATTCCACAACACCAGCCCATAGTGTTGCAATCAAGGGAATTGTTAGGCTGACCAAAGCCAGCTGAGGTTAATTTTGCTCCCAGCTGCATTGATCCAGGACCCAGCTGTGGGTCCTTTGGGCCAGAAGATTCTACAAGTAGTTTTCAGGACTTTGATGAAGAGCTCCAGAGCTGCCAGGGAACCTTCTCTCACTGCTATTTAGTCACTTTAGATACTTAGTGGTCATGTGGCCCCGGGCAAGTCACTTAACCAAATCTGTCTGCCTCAGTTTCTTCCTATTGCTGACCTGCTTCTCTGCCAACTGCTTTTTATTTAACCTTCTTTCTGGCAGCTCTTATCTGCTTTCATCCTCTGAACTATCTTTAAACCCTCTGTTTGAGGGTATTTGGAATATAATTTTAGTGAAAGGCAGCTCTGAGTGGGCATGTTCACCAGATATGGAATAATAACCATGACAAAATTCCATGAAAACATATTAACAAATGGTCATTTAACCTCTACTTAGGAAGGCAGCATGAAATCGATGATAGATAGAGTGGAGGAACTTGGAGTCAGGAAGTTCCTAACCCCACTTCAGGACTGATTCCCTTCTATGGCACTGTGGGCAGGTCACCAAAACTCTGAAAGTGGCATCCTCCAGGCCAAATAAAGAAAATCCATTTTAAAACAGAAAAACAAACAAAGCCCTCTCCTTATGCTGTCATTTCAGGTAAAGTCACAACTCTCGTTTCCTCTGGGTCACGCCAGCCACCTATACATGAGAGGGGAAAACAGAAGGCTGCTTCCGTCCTCCCCAGCCCCAGCAGCTCCTTCCCCTTTGCTGCATCAGCGGTTTCTGCTTACTTTCTGTGTATTCATACTCTTCCATCATTAGGAAAAAAAATGTGAGTAAATGTTGCGATTTTTTTTTATTACTGAAGTTGAAACAGTTCATCCAATTTCCAGTTCTTAAACATACATCATTGTTGAAGAATAGTTTGTACTTAGATTCTTCTAAAGTGCTTTCTTTAAAATTGCTTGGTGAAAAAAGTACACCACCTTCCCAAACAAGATCCTTCTTACTCCCAGGTGCCATGAACAGTGGCCCACTCCATCTGGCAGAGAGTTGGTTCCACACACCTACTCCACCAACTTGCTGTAGCCTAACATGCCGAAGAGTAGAACTGCTGTCTATGGAAGGCACTAGTTAAAAGGCATGAGCTTTTCCTGGGAATAACCCTTCAATCTCTCCCATTAGCAGAGACATGTTTTTCCATTATCTAGTGCAGGGGTTGGGAACCTGTGGTCTCCAGACCACATGTGGCCCTCTAGATTCTCAAGTATGGTCCTGTGACCGAATCCAAACTTTACAAAATAAATCCCCTTAATAAAAGGATTTGTTCTGTAAAACTTGGACTTGGTCAAAAGGCTGCACCCAAGGATCTAGAAGGCCTAGAGGCTGCAAGTTCCCCACCTCTGATCTAGTTGAACCTTGGGCTCTCATGGGGATGAGTTAAAGAATGAATGAAAAACATTTATTAAGCATTTATATGTGCCAGGTGCTATGCTAAGTGAAGGGATACAAATATAAAAGTGAGATAGTCCATGCCCTCCAGAAGCTTACATTCTAATTTATAGAGAGAACATATAAAGGGAAGTCAAGACCCAAGAAGGGGAAGTTTTTCCTGGGAAGCCAAAAGATGGTGAGTGAAACAATATGGATGTGCTGAAACTTTGGATGCAGGCAGGCAGTAGCTGGAAGCCCTGGGCCAGAGAGAGAAGGCCAAAAGAGAGGAAATATTAGGATCTGTATCCTCTGGAAAGCAAAGAAGCAGAGAATCATAGATTGAGACCCAAACGGGATCTCGTTGTTGCTCCGATCAGATCAAAAGAATTCTGGAAGAAACCTGGATTTTAAAATCTTGCTTCACTCAGAGAACAGTTTTGAGTAGTCAAATGAGACCTGGATTTGGAGTTGGAGAACATGGGTTCAAATCCTGACTCTGTGACCTGGAGCAAGGTATGACTTCTCTGGGTCTCACCTTCCTCATCTATAAAATGAGGGGACTCATCCATATTGCCCAGAAGGCCATTTTCACCTCAAATTCCTATGTATATGTCTGAACAGAAAGATGAAGAGCAGACAAATTTCCCTCTGAGATGCTTTCAGGAGTTTGTGGGAAAGAGATGGAAAATGCAGAGCCTGAGTGATGAAATATCCCTTTTCTCCAGAGCCCATCTTGCCCTGTTTGAGATTTCCTTCTTAATGGCCTGCCATTGATTCTTCGAGTTCAAAGGTGACTAATGTAGTCCTGGAGAAGCAATTATCTGGTCCACTTTGGGGGGAGGCATCCTACTTTCTCAAAGTCTCTTCTCCTTTCTATAAAAGGTTTGAATTATCAGTCAAAGGGTTAGTGGGAGATAGCCACCACCAAGAGAATGAACCCCACCGTGTTGGGAGCGTACACAGGTGTCTAACATGATGCTTACCCTTCATACTACTCTGGTAGTATGGTAGTACTTCATACTACTCCATGCTAGTGCTGTGGCTGACCCAAAGGAGGTGTTAAATTTTTGAGGAGTTGGAATTGAATAAGATCACAAGCTAGAGGCCTGTTCATTGGCCCACCCATCTTTCTGGTGCTCCCTGCTGTTCATTCCTTTCCCAAAGCACGCTTCTCAGCCTCTTCCATGTGGGGGATTGCGTCAGCCCTGATCACCAGCCCTTTTTACACAAAAATTTATAAATCAATATCCATAACATTCTTTCTTATTTGAATCAAACCCCCAGCCAGGAAAAAGCCTGGCACTTCAGACTGAGGTTCAAATCTGTGTCTTGTTTTATCCCTACATACCACAAGTCATTTGCTGATCCTCTCTTTTGCAGCCCCCTCCCTTTTCACAAATAACAGCCTTCACAAATTAAAAAAAGTTATGTTCAATCGGATTTATCTAGTCAGAAAATTCAAACTACATCAGCAAATTACAGAAGTAACTTGCGATAATAAAGATAATAAAGATACAGAAGTAACTTGAGATAATAAAGATAAAGAAATAAAGATAAGTTTTGGAATCTGCTGCTGTGCACTCAGACAGGGGTGGAGTTAGTGGGGAGGAGAGACATACTTCACAGTCTCCGGAGTGGAAAGTGAGCAGCCGCAGTAGCTCAAACATTTAGGTTCCCTCAACAACTCATTCCGACCACTGAAAGCAGAAGCAGTCACAGCACCTGGAGTTCAGACAGTAGACTCATAGGTGGGTGAGCCACCTCAACCCTAGGCGTCCCAATTTCTAGACTTGCATCACAAAATTGCCTGCTGGAGCAATTCTCTCTTTCTCCAGCTGCATTTAAAATGAGTGTGATCAAAATCTCACTTCCTGAAACTGAAAGCAACAAGTCAGAACTCTGGCAGTGATACTGCATTTATATAACTTATGTAAGTCTCAATCTCTCCCTAGATAGGAAGGGGCAATGTTGTCCGTAATTCCTGGGAATTACATTTCCCAGGAGCCCACACAGCTGGTCTCCAAAGACTTCTTTCTGTCTGCAGAGATCTGTGTCCAAAAGTCTGCTGTGTGATTATCAAAGGGTATGTGGATTTATAGATTGACCCACTCAGCAAGAAACTCTGAGCC
Organism: Trichosurus vulpecula; assembly: GCF_011100635.1. Classification (NCBI taxonomy): domain Eukaryota; kingdom Metazoa; phylum Chordata; class Mammalia; order Diprotodontia; family Phalangeridae; genus Trichosurus; species Trichosurus vulpecula. The sequence goes on from NC_050577.1 coordinate 27,690,802, forward strand.
CCCACTGACTGGCAAGCCCTGACTCCTCTTTGAACTGCATATAGTAAATGAGCAGTAGGTATGTCATTCAACACAATGGAGTTGCCCCTCGGAAGAACAAATGACAAATAGAGAGTACATAATAAGAACAGAACAATGGATAATAGAGAGAACTTGAGTTCTGCTGCTTACCCTCTCCCAGACCTCTGGCAGTATTGCATAGGATTTATCTGAATGTAGCGGGCCTCAGAAATCCACATTTTGAATTTGTGTACTTTTCCCCTCCCCAAACAAAGAATTTCCCACCTCATGTTCAATTCAAGCTTCAGGTAGGGCCAGTCTTTAGATAAAAACGCATGGATCCAGGATCATGGCTCAGGCCAGGGCATTGGTACTAGGGAGCCAATAAAAGTAGGAACATATAGCGTTTTCTATTATTGGTTGTCCCAGTTCCTCCCAGGGAACCTCTAACTAATTCTTCTAGCTCATTATAGAGTAGGTTAATGGACTCTTTATCCAACCCTAGCAAGGAGTAGCACTACCCAATTTCCCTCCTTCTGACTTTAACATGGCCTTTCCCTGAATCTTCTCTTGATCCCCCACCAAGCCATAGCCCTGCTTCTCCTTGCATTAGGGAGAGGGAGAAGGCACGATATAATCATATTCATTGTCTTGGCTGCCATTTTGTGTAATTGACTCACCTGACACTCCATTAAAGCCTTACAATTTCTTTTCAGATAACTACTGATTAACCACACTTCCTCCACCTTGTACTTGTGCTCTGGACTCCTTGAAACCAAGTGACAGACTTTACATCCTTTTATAGGGGTGATTCTGACTCTGTCATCCAAATTAGTAGGTATCCAGGGGCATTCTATGGCTTGAGGGCATGCATGGAGAGGAGATAAGGGAGGAGTCAGGCTTTTACCAATGACGAAACACCATCCAAATTCCTATCCCACCACTTCATCCAGAAGGCTATTTCTAATTCCTCTTCCCTAGCTGACAACCAACCACAGCTAGGTCTGTGATCCTATAAAGCCAATGTTAGTTGAACTGGGAGGCATCTGTGGCAGATTATAATTGACTTAAGAGCCCCTAATATTTCTTGTTTGCCAGTCTATGTGCAAACTATGAGCTGTTCATTAGCATTTATAAGTAGTATCAACAACAGGGAGTGTTGAAATAATCCAGTTTTCCCCCTATTGGGGAGGGACGAAGCAGCAAAGAGAAAAAGGGAGAAGAGAGAATGAATTTTACATCACTTAAAGTCAACATTAATTGTCCACTGTTCAAGAGGAAATTCAAAATCCCAGGTCTATACTAACATTCCCCACCCCAAAATTAATACCCTTTAGTAGTAGTATTTTGGAATAAAGATGCTGATGAATCATTTACCCTGACAATGTGGACCAACACAAATCAGTAATACTAATCAAACATTAGTCATATCTGAAGGTAAATGATTCACCTCCCCATAAAGAGACTCCCAGGATCCAAAAGGGATTGTTGACTAATTAAACTTAAACAATCTTCACTTTCTCTTGAGGCTTACACTTTATCCTGTTTATAAAAGCTAGGCCCAAGGGTACTTAAGTAAAGGAGTGAGTAGCCCATCTCCCTGAGAGATGTTGTGGGATGGGAGAGTTTGGAGAAAGGGATGAGAGACATGAAAATGATTCCTGGAGGCATTCAGATTCAAGGAATGGAGTGGAATCGGCCCATTGAAGTTATTTGGGGGTCTTAGGGTCATAGATTTAGAGCTGAAAGGGACCTTAGGACACATTTAGTCCAACTTCCTTGTTTTACAATTGAGGTCTTTATTAAGCACCTACTGTATACCAGACACTGTGCTAAGTGCTTTATAAATATCATCGCAATTGATTCTCATAGCAACCCTGTGAGGTAGGTGCTTATTATCATCCCCATAACTGAAGCAAATAGTGGTTAAATGACTTGCCCAGGGCCACCTGGCAAGGGCCTGAGGCTAGATTTGAACTCAAATTTTCATGATTCCAAGACCAGGGCTCTATCTACCATGCTACCTAGGTCAGGGATGTTAGGTTAACTTGTTCAAAGTCACCCAGCTAGTAAGCGGCAAGCTCAGACTCTCTGGATATGACCTTCCCCTGAATCATACTGCTTTTGACTTCTTCCACAACACCAGACCACACCTCACCATCCTGGATCACAACATCATCCTTTTCCAGCACTTATGCAAAACATTTGTTGTTTTCAAAATACACTCATAGTAAGCTTATAATTTGGTAGAGCCTTTCATTGTCTCACCTCCATATTGCATTTTTTTCTTTTTTGCTGAATTTTAATTTCACTTTCTTCCTTTTCCCACTTCCTTTTCAGATGAAGCCGTCTCACGTGTTGCTAATGTTTGGCTTGTACGTGCGTGTAAACAGTATAAAAGTATGCTTAGAAACTACATTCCACCCCATGAACTGTCCAGATCTGATCAAAAACCCTTTGCTGTTAGAATTCCATAACTACATAAAACATTGAACCTGTGTTGTTACAAAAAAAAATCAAAATACACTCATACTCAGTGTCTCTGGCTCCCTTTGCACATTTATTCACTTTGGTCAGTGGTATATTTTAGTTATCCTTTTTTCTACCTGCTCTGCCCAATCCCCCAGCCTGTAGATAAGAGGCTTAGATGTCTCATCCTGACTTGAAGGAAGGAGCTTCTCTGCAAAACTAGGAGAGGGTGTGACCAAGATAGATTTCACCACCGCCTTCACCAGCCACCCCCTTCCAGTCCTATGAAACATCATTAAATCAGCACAGCTTGACTTGGCCACCACCCTCTCTCTCTTGTCCCAACTCCTCACTCTCTCCTCAACCTCACAGTGACTTGGCTTCCCAGGACATCCCACATTCCCACCAATGATAGGCCTGTTTACATTCCCATCTTTTCCCACCCATCTTTCTCCACCCTCATAAGTCATTGAATCAATTTGAGTCTCAGCTTTCTCATCCCTAAAATGGGAATGATAAGATTTGTGCTACCTAGCTCACAGGGCTGTTGTGTGGAAATAGCCTGTTATGGCAGAAAGCACATTGGCTCTGAAGTCACCCGCCCTGCATTCAAATCCTGCTTCTGAACCTACTGCCTATGTGTACTTGGGCCTCAATTTTCTCATCTCTAAAATGAGAGCATTGGATTAGATGGCCTCCAAGGTCTCTCTCAGCTCTAGATCTATGATCCTAAGTTTAAATCTGAAGAAAGTGCTTTATAAATTATAAGTCAATATAATCACAAATACATATTATAGAAATATGTTATTGGGGCAACTAGGTGGTGCAGTGAGTAGAGCACCAGCCCTGGAGTCAGGAGGACCTGAGTTCAAATCCAACCTCAGACACTTGACACACTTACTAGCTGTGTGACCTTGGGCAAGTCACTTAACCCCAATTGCCCTGCCTTCCCCCCTCCAAAAAAAAAAAAGAAATATGTTTTTATTCCCAAATAATGGTAAGAATACAGGCGATGGACTAGATTTCTGGATTGACCTCAGCAGCAGCACTGACTAACAGGCAACAGTTTTGAGAGAGGCATAGCAACCCATTAAATTGTCTGCTAATGTAGAGGGGGTGGGGGTTGCAATCTGTGTCAATGAAAGAACTGCTCAGAGGGAGGAAATCCGGCTTGCATGACATATTGAAGTATCAGGTGGTAACTTTATATTTAATAGATCTTCTCTAGACATAATGCCTTAACCTAAATGAATGATCCTAATGATGAGAATTTCAGGCAGCCCAGGGGTTACTAGAATCACACTACATCTTGTTGGCTCCAAGGACCAACCTTACAGCTAAGACTTAAAATTCAGGAAGTGGTAGCAAGACAGTAGGGGTATGGGGTGTCACGAAGATAGCATTAGGATCTTGCAGACACAGACCCCATCTCCCTGAGCTTGGGCAGAAAAGGAAGGGCGTCTCTCCACTGAGAGAGTGGAACCTTTCTTGGTCTTCCATAATAGTGGTGCCTTTCCAATGAGATTGTCGACAATTTATCCTGTAGGTATCTTGTTTGTATACTGTCGTTTGCATGTTGTTGCGTTAGCTTATGAGCTAATGGACAGTGACTGTTTTTGCCTTTTATTGTATCTCCAGCCCTCAGCACGGTGTCTGGCACTTGGCAGGTACTTAATAAATGCATGCTGACTTATTGACTTGAGAGGAATGGTAAGCAGAGGCCCTTGGCCCTGTTAATGCCAGCATATCCAGGGGACTGGGTCCATTTCCATCATATTCTTGAGCCTAATGGTCCCCAAAGAAACACTAGAGGTTGCTCTAGACATCTCTTAGAAAGAGAGAAAAGTATTACAATAAGCAAATTCACAGCCTCTAGTCCTAAAGGTCACGTGAGCCTGGCTCTGTGGGATGACTCCTTCCTTCTTCCCCTCAACTATGCATTTATTCCTTGGTCATCAATCAGCCCCATAAAAGGAAAGTCTTTTATTGGGGGGGGAGGGGTAGGAGTGAATTAGTGGGAAAGTGATAGAAAAAAAAGAATGCCAATCAATTAACCAGCACATGTTTAATGCCTCCTATGCACCAGGCTCCATGCTAAGCATTGGGGATATGAAAAGGAACCAGACTCCTCCATCCTTCAAGAGTTTCCATTCTACGAGAAGAGACAACATGTAAAGACAACATGAAAGCCATTTAATGTGATGAACTTGGAAGCACATGCTTAGACTTACAAATTGAAGAAAGACCCAGTTAGAGAATAAATAGTGCTTTGAGAAGAGGCGGAGTGAAAAGGTATGCCCAAGCAGGGTTCCTCAGCACTGGGAACGGTAAACAAGGCAGCTCCATAGTTGTGTTAATAGCTTCCAATGGCCCTTGGACTTTTGGGACACCCTGTCTGGCTGTATGGATAAGACATACACGAAGCACATGGGCAGTCAGACTGACTTGAGGTGGGGAAGGGGGCAGGGATTATTATTGTTATCACTATTATCATTAATAATCTCCCTAGATGTCAATGCTCTCTCCTTCCTGAAAATACTATGCAATATTTTATGTACGTGTACCTGCCAAGTGGATCATGAGCTCCTTAGGCGAGGGCGCCATTTTAGTCTTGTCTCTATACCCTTAGGGTCTGGCACATATTAAGTTATAAATGTTTGTGGAACTGAATTAAATTGATTGCCCCACCCCACTCTGGCCACAGACACCACCCCTACCATTACCATCAAGGGCAGAATGCTGTACCTGGAGGTAGGAATCCTGAGTTCAGTCTTCTTCAGACACTCGTTGGCTGTGCAGCCCTGAATGAGTCCCTGACCTTTTGTCCGTGTCAGTTTCCCCATCTATGAAATGAAGAGATTTGATTTGGTGGTCTCTAAAGTGCCTTCTGTTCTAAGTCAATAATCCTATGATCCTAAAACCTCCATCACTACTCTTCAAGAAGAAATCCGAAAGCCTCGGAACCCTGCCATCTCCTCCAACCCGTGGATATAATAAACATGCTGGTTTCATCACCATGTCAATGCTGTATCATATAGTGAAGATGACTTCTTGCCTTAATATTTCCTAATAGTGAAAGAGTGAATGATCCTTGTGGTGGTGACAGAATAAGTGGATTTTTATGCTCGAGTACAAAAGGTATTGTTATTCTGTAACCTTCTGGACTAGACTTGGGTGTTTTCATTGTATGGTCAATGTCACGATACATTCTGATTCACCTGATGTGAGTTTCCTTCACATGCTGTACCGTTGAGCACTGAGGTGAGTTGAATTTCTAGCAACAGCCAGGAAACAAATCAAACAGCTACCTTCTGTTCCTGCACCTCGTCTTATTCAGAGTCTAATTGGTTATCTGCTTTTGGAAGCTTATATACCTTTAAAAATTCATTTGTCTTATTACACAATTAGCAAGTGACTGATGTTGAGTAACTAATGAGTAATCTACTTTCCTTTCCTAGCCCTTTCAATTACAACGGTACCTTCTTAATTCAGTTTCACCAGTCTCTCATCATCTTGTTGTTTTCTTCAGGATGAGAGAGACAGAGAGAGAGAGGTGGGGGGAAACAGGGAGAGAAAAAAGGAAAAAAGCAAAAAGAAAGAAAGAAAGAAAGAAGGAAAGAATCAGAATTTAAATACAATAGGAAATCATGTAGGGATGTCAGAATTATAGATTTAGAGCTGGAAAAATCTGAGTGATCATCAACTATGGCCCTTTCATTTTACAGATGCATTGTCCCAGTGTGTGACAAAGTTAGGATTCAACCACAAGTCTTCTAACTCCAAGTAGACCTCCTACTGTGTGCTAAGTGCTTCACAAATGTTACCTCATCTGATCCTCACAACCTAGGTGTTATTATTAACTGCCAGGGAGATAGATGCTATTATTATTATTCTATTTCTGCAGTTGAAGAAACTGAGGCAGACAACAGTTAGTGAATTGCCCAAGGTCACACAACTAGGAAGCATTTGAGACCAGAAAAAAAATAAACTTTTAAATACTAACTTTTGGGGGGGCATATTTCTTTATCCCAAGCATACGTAAAGCATTTTATAACCCTAAATGGTAATTATCATCATCCTCATTATTATTGCTGTAAGGGGACTCAAACGAATACAAATCCCTCCATTACTTTCCACAGGAAGCCAGACTCAACTGCTTGAAAAGTGGTTTTCAAGACCTAAGTCTGTACAATCAAGTGTCTGGGAACATCTGAGAAAATGTATAAAATGTAAATAAAGATCTCCAAGATTTCTTTTCAGGAGTCAATCAGAAATGAGGGTATGTCTAGTGACTAGTGGCTTAGGAGACATATGCCACGGCCCCCTTTTCTCCTTATGTATGCGTGAGAAAGACCAGAACTACACTCAGAAGCATGAGCTCTGACTCACATAAAGTCGTTTCTGGGGAATCATGATATAATATCTTTGACTTGTGCCTCCGCCCAGGGTTTTTCCCTGGGAACATCAGAATTCCCCTCTTTTTGCCTCCATGTGGGGCCCAGGCCCTGGGATCATCTGAACTTTGTTCGTATCTAATTTTCTGCTAGGGGTCTTTGGTTTCCTTACAAACATCAAGGTGACAAGGCAGGCCACACAAGAAAAAGTGTATTACCTGTAATAAAGAATACAGAAGGTGCTCATTTTCCAGCCCATAGAGAGTTAATAAAACTTTCCTTGGTGGTGGGTCCCCCCCCCCCCCGCCACAACCAGCCACCTTTATGGCCATTCCAGCTAATAGTTATATCATAGGGTTTTACCTCCCTCCTCTCCTGCCATTATGGGAAAAGGATTTGAGGTAGAGAATCACATCCCTCCTCTCCATCTGACTCCAATACTGTCTGAACGCCCTCACATCATGGTGCTATGCCCACTGCCCCTCTTCCTCTTGACCTTGAGCCCAGGAGTCTCAGTTTCCACATTTGGTGCTCTGCCCTTCAGTCCCTGCTGCCTCCACTTCTCCAGAGGCTCTCTCTCTCTCTGGCCCGTGGGCAGCTTGGGGCTGCCCTGGTCTCTTGAGTCCGTTAAAGCTTGGAGGCTCTGTCCTTCTGCCTACTTTGCACCTCCTGCTTCTTCCCCCTCTGTCCTGCTAGCTCTCTTCAATCAATAAATAACACTTACTAAGTACCTACTATGTGCCAGACACTCCATTGGGCATTGGAGACACAAAGATGAAAATGGAATAGTCCAACCCTAAAGAAGCTTTCATTCTATAGGGAAAACCAAATGTGTGTCTTTATCTAACTCTGTGTGTATACGTGCAGGTATCTACATATGGGTATATATATATATAGGCATGTACAGGTATAGACATATGCAATGTATATATATATATATATATATATATATATATATATATGTGTGTGTGTGTGTGCACAGCTGCACATGTATATTGTATATATTCATACATATATTATGTACATATGTGTATACATATATCATGTTGTATACATGCGTTTGTATACTCTCTGTATGGATAAGCCGTCCTGCTTATTTTCATCTCTTTCTGAGCCTCCTCCTGCTCTCTTCTGTTCATTTGCTAAATGCTATGATGACCCTCTTTTTCTTTTCCTTCCTTCCTTCTTTTTTTCTTTTTCTTCCTTTTTCCTTTCTTCCTTACCTTTCTTTCTTTCTTTCTCTCTTCCTTCCTTCCTTTCTTTTTCTTTCTTTCTCTCTTTCTTTCTTCCTTTCTTTTTCTTTCATTCTTTCTTCTTTCTTCCTTCCTTTCTTCCTTCCTTCCTTCCTTCCTTCCTTCCTTCCTTCCTTCCTTCCTTCCTTTCTTTCTTTCTTTTTTTCTTTCTTTCTTTCGTTCTTTCTTTCTTTCTTTCTTGATATCCCTAGTAATAACTCCCCTCTGCCTCCCCAATTAAAAGAAAAAAACCATTTCCTTTGTAACAAATAAACATAGTCAAATAAAACAAACCCACACACGAATCAGGTTTCCTTCCATCTCTTGAGGCCATCACCTTCTGTTGGGAGGTGGGTAGCATGCTATATCATCAGCACCTTAAAACTGATGTTAGTCACCGAATTGAACAGTTCACAAGTCTTTAAAGCTGTTTATTTTTGCAATGTTGTGGTTATTGTATAAATGGTTCTGCTCATTTCACTCCTCTACAAGTCTGCCCAGGTTTCTCTGAAACAGTCCCTTTTTGTTATTTCTTACAGCATAATGGTATTCTATCACATTCATATCCCATTACTTTTTCAGCCATTCCCCAATTGATGGGCATACTTTAGCTTCCGATTCTTTACTGAGACACAAAGAGCTACTGTAAATATTTTTACCCATATAAGTCTTTTCCTTCTTAATCTTTTCAAGGTATAGGCCTACTTACTGGGACAAAGGTTATGATCTACCTTTTGGGTATGGCTCCAAATTTCTTACTCAAGAGGCACTTTCTCATATTTATCTCCTTTTAAACTTTAATTTAATGTTGCCTTAGATCAGCAATTCTAGGAATGTAACTTTAGAATCATTAGTTATTTGTGGACAGATCTCTTCCCTTACTTTAAAAGATCTGTGCCTTCATCAAGGCAGGTAGTCCCCCAACCTAAGCCAACCCAAAATCCTCCTCACCTTACTTAGGAAATTATCTATAGTGGCTGCCCTCAACAAAAGAATGGGGTCCCCTGCTGGCCAACCTTCTGCTGATTAGTTAGTTTCTCTGAACCTAGGTAGGCTGGTCCTCTTACAATAGATAGAGTTCATCACGGGTATGCAAAGAGCTCTTCCAATATAACAGGATTTGGCAGCCCTTGCACTCTGCTGGCACAACCCAGGCTCACCTCCATGGCATGACCAAGCATGGAGAAGGCCTTGAGCAGAATCTAGCATTGTCAGTGTCTCAAAAGCTGTGTCAAAAATGATGTCATCTTTCCTGTTCATTCTTGTGAGAAGGCTATGCATGGGGGAGGGGAGAGGAACTGAGTGGGACCAGATGGTTTGTGAGTTTTCTTTCTATTCCACCCTTTCATCTCTCTCACCGTGGGGAATGCTCCCTGGACAAGTTTGAGAATCAAGGTCCTAAGGCAGACTCCCAGGGAGTGATGATATCCGAGCTACTGGATGTAACCTGCTAGCAGGGCAGAAACATTATCTGTGCTGCTCTAATCTCTTCCGGGCTACAAGCTCCTGGTTCCCTTCTATCACTTTCTTCCGTGCCTTTTTCTTTTTAGTTGCTACAGTTTATTGTCTCTACTGAGATAAACCATAGTTTAAGTAAGAACCGTTATTTCTAAAATGGGCCAGTCAGATGAGCTAATTCTTTTTCAAGGCTAAGAAAACACACGTACATACATAAGTATTGACCGACTTGCATACATGTGTACATATATATTGGGGTGACACTAGGATGCCTGCCTTCAGGACATTTGCAATCTAATCACCTGGGCTAGAATCTTTGATTATTAAGATCATAAATTTAGCACTGGAAGGGATCTTTGGAGTCTTCTAACCCAACCCCCTCATTTTATTGTAAAGGAGGCGGAGGCCCAGAAAAATTAAATGGCTTGCCCAAAGTCACACAAGTAGGGAGTGAATAGTGAAGTCAGAAGTAGGAGAAGGTTTGGGAAAGAGATAATAAGTTCCATTCTGAACATGTTATGTTTGAGGTGTCAGTGGAACATCCAGATGAAGATATAGGCTTGTAGGAGATACAGGTGTAGAGCTCAGAAGTGAGGACATGGCTAGAAAAGAATGAGATTAGCAGAGTTGTGGAGGGGAAGGGGAAGAGGGAGGGAGGGAGGAGGGGAGAGAGAGAGAGAGAGAGAGAGAGAGAGAGAGAGAGAGAGAGAGAAAGGGAGGGGAGGGGAGGGGAAGGGAGGAGGGGAGGGAAGGAGAGGAGTAAAGGGGAAGGAAGGAGAGGGGGAGAGAGGAGAAGAGAGGAGGATAAAGATGCCAAATAAATTGTGCCCAAGTTGGTTACTACTGAACGAGTCAAAAGCTGCTGACATGCCTTTAAAAGCAACACAGAGATGTCATCACAGAGAATCATTTGGTGATTAGGTATAAAACAACCTTTTCCTAAGCCAGATTATTCAAGGCAGATAAGAGTATTGGATTCCATATGCCACACCCCCCTTTCCATTGGCATGCAAGAGCCTGATTGGACAACGATTACCTTAGCTTTGGTTGCCGCCTTTTTCAAATATTATGTTGACTATACTCCATTTTCACTTAACCGGGAAAAATCATTATCAAGTGAATCGAAGTTTTAAAGGCCCAATTAGATCTTTCGACTCCCCAAATCCACTTCCATATAATTGATTAGATGAGGTTGTGCTGGCTATCCGATATGATGGTGCTATAACCAAGGTGTCAGTCAGATCCATTTCTTCAGTGTGAAATGTCCAGCATCAAGAAGGGCACCCACTGGGTTCTATAAAACAAGAATGGCCCTCATGTGAGAAAATCCAGTCCTCCCTTGTTCCCTTTCCTCTCAGGATTGTAGATCTGTGGCTATGAATAACAGGTTAACTAAGCGTAAAGCCACAACAAGGTGTGGGAGTTAATTGTTTATCGGTATGCCCTTCCTGGCACCAACTATGTGCCACCAAGAAGCAAACAGGTGTTTCAGGAGCTCTCTTTGAAATGAACACGGGTGACCTTGAGCCCTAATGGGACCTCTGATCTCTTGCCTTTTCTAAAAGGAGCCAGGTTGGACCAGAGGACTTTGAGGCCCCCTCCTCACCCTAAATCTGTACTCCTGACTGATAGAAGTTTATTTCTGAGGTGATCAATTTTTGATGGCTTAAAAACTGTCAACAACTTGGCCTGTTTGAAAAGCTAATGATGGAAACATTCAAAACTAGCCTGGCTAACTTGACTGGGACTGTGTTTTCTCTGTCTTGTAGAGCGATTGGCGTATGTGGATGGACAGATCACCTCTGATTATGTGTACCTAAGAGGCAGAGCCATAGAGGGGAAGGACTGCTGGACTTGACGTCAGGAGGGCCTCAGGTCCAAATTCCCCCTCCAGGCCTTCCTGGCTGTGTCACTCTCGGGGTAAGTCACTTGACCTCTCTGAGACTTTGTTTCCTGATCTATGAAATGGAGATGATACCTGTGATACCTATCCCACAGGGTTATTGTGAGAATCAAACAAGGTGACATGTAAAGGGCTTTGCAAACTTTAGAATACTAGGGGGCATGGCGGATAGTATGGTAGGTTTGGAGCCAGGAAGACCTGACAAATCCAGCCTCAAACACTTCCAAGCTATGTGATCCTGGGCAAATCACCTCACAGCTGCCTGCCTCAGTTTCCTTAACTGTAAAATGGGATTGATTATGGCATATACTTCTCAGGCTTGTTGTGAGGCTCAAACGAGATAATATTTGTAAAGTTCCTGATATATAAACCTTATTCCTTTCTCTACATGTCAGCTATCATGATAATGGAAATGAGATCCTTCCATTGGTGCCCATAGGGTGGGCACAGTAAATCCTAACTCTGTGCATCCAGGTTTCAGTTTCAAACCGTGTAGACACAGAACATACACTCCTAGATTTGGATTGGAAGGAACCTTTGAAATCTTCTAGTCCAATCCCTTTAATTTTAAAGATGAGGAAACTGAGGCCCAGAGAAGTTAAGAGGCTTGCTTCAGGTTACCCAGGTAGTGCCAGAGCTGGGATCTGAACCTAGATCGTCTGACTCTGAATCTGGCCTTCTTTCCATTTGCTATTCATTTCCATTCTTTTTCCCACTGCCATGATGTTCCACTTTTCACTCTTAACTCATTTAAAAAGCTAGAGCTGTTTTTACTTGTTTTATCTGTATTTTCTAAAGGACATGTGGTCATATGACTTTCCGGTGTCACATGTGGGGTGTGGATTCTTCCTCCCTAACCCCAATCCTTCTGTCAACTGAATCACCCTTTGGGAACTAGTCCAGTTATGACCATCTTGAATCACACAATTAATCAATCAACTTTGCTAGAATTCAAGGTCCTGTCACCTACGTTAGCTCAACTGTTGTTCAATCTGGTATTTTTTATCATATAGACTCAGCTTCCAAGGCTGGTAACAGAGCCATATGTTCTGAACCTCCTGATCATGATCCATCTGAATATCAATGAGATTAGATAAGAAAAATGGTTGGCCAACTCACCCATTCTTCTGGCAACTTACTTAACTATGGAAAGGTAGTTCAGGGATGATAGGGAACAGGAGAAGATAGTTAATAACTGTTTATTTATGGATTAATTCAAGCAAAATTTGAATATGGTAGAGAAGATTCCTGATCCAGTGCCCATCGCACCACATGATCTCTGCGGTGCCATCCAACCCTTGAGATTCCGTGGTTTAGAGATGTAAGGGATCTTAGAGATTTTTCAGCCCAACTCCTTCAGTACTGTCTTTGATATCACCGGATGGGGGTCTTAACATGATGTCCTCAAACTCAGTTTTATTAAAAATATTTTGAAAATTGTATCTTCATATAATTGATTTCGTTTGTAATATAAAATGGAAAGTATGTTGGCTCTAGAGTCTGAAGGCCTTGATTCAGAGCCCACCTCAGATGCTTGCTTAAAATGGAGGACTTCAATTCAATGGCCTTGGAGGTCCCTCCTAACTCTTCATCTATGATTCTTGGTCTCCTTTGTCCTCTCTCTTTTGCAGTGTTATCATAGCAAGTTAACAATAATAATAACAGCTGGCTTAAAATCTTTATTTTCCTACTGCTGGGGTCATGTTCAAGTTAGGGAAGGTAGGAAATTATATTCAGTACAAGAGTGAGGGCCTAGAAAAGAGCTGAGGGATGGTAGGCAATGGAGACCATGATGAGGATGAAGGGTTGGGGTCATAGGACAGAGAAAAAGATGGAATAATGGTTATAATTAGAGAAAGAAAGAGAGAGAGAAGAAGGGAAGGAGAAAGAAAAGAAGGAAGGAAGGAAAAGAAAGAAGGAAAGAAAAGAAAGAGAAAGAAAGAAAGAGAAAAAGAAAGAAAGAGAAAAGAGGGCAGAAAGGAAGGAAGAAAAGAGGAAGGGAAGTAAGAGAGGGAAGGAGTAGAGGAAAGGATGAAGGAAGAAAAAAGAAACTGGGTCATCTAAACATCTTTTTTTTTAATGTACAGAAAAGAACATAGGAAATGCCCAAAAGACAAGTAGGACAGCTTTGAAAATTACACACCAAATTTATTAGTTATTGAAAAGAAAAATAAGTTGTTCGTAACAGAGGGTCAGTCTCATGTGCTATTCTCTTCTTTTGTCATGCTATGTATATGGAAATGTCCTTTTTATTTGGTGTTTGTTAATTCAGAAGAAAAATAAAATACCAATGTTGAAGTCCCTTAGTATCAAAGCAGAAGCTGGGGAGGAGAGAAATACTGTGAGCCAGACACTGAACTCATTGAAGAAGGAAACAAAATGTCCCAGGAGTTGATGGATGATGTCTACAAGTACCAGAAACCTACAAGTAATGATGTGAAGGTAAATAAAATGCTCTACTTAGCCTCCTTACTGGGTTACACTTGGTGTTTTCTAGACCCAGGGTAACTTCAAATGATGGTAGTGAGAGGGAGGCGTGAAGAGAAAGGGGTAATTAGTGAACAAGCATTTATTAAGTGCTTTGTATATACCAGGAATAGTGGAAAGAACTGGAGAAGGAAGGAAGGAAGGAAGGAAGGAAGGAAGGAAGGAAGGAAGGAAGGAAGGAAGGACGGGAGGGAGGGAGGAAGGAAGGAAGGAAGGAAGGAAGAGAGGAAGGAAGGAAGGAAGGAAAAAAGAGAGGAAGAGAGGAAGTGAGGGAGGGAAGGAGGGAGGAAGGAAGGAAAGAAAGAAGGAAGGAAGGAGGGAGGGAGAGAAGGAAGGAAACAAGCTTTTATTAAGTACCTATGGTGTGCCAGGCACAGTGCTAAGAATTAAGATACCAAGGCCAAAACACTTTCCCTTCGTTCAAGAAACTCATACTCTAGTGGGGATGATGTTACATAAAGATTCAGAAATGAGCTGGGTAGAATCCAGTGTTTGGTCATTGTGGCAAAACAAGAGAGGTAATTTTTAAGGAAAAAAATCCCTGCCTTAAATGCAGCAAAAAAAAAAAAAAAATAGGATAATAAAACAAACATCTCTGGCTTAGTTTCTCAAACAGTCATTAAATAGTTTTGAATTTCTCCAGAAGTAACTTCAAATTTGCCTATCAGAGTCTCCTCAAAGAAGGCCTTATGAATTCGGATATGCCTTCACCTGTTTTTGTTTCAGGAAGCAAAACACAACATGTTTTGCTAATATTACACATGCAATATGTGCTATTTAAAAAGGAGAGGAAGGGGAAACCTTTCTTAACAGAGCTATCCAAACCTCAACGGCCCGCCTTCAAAGATGGTTGCCCTCTCCCTCCCTGGAAGGATTGAAGATATTTAATAGATATGTATTTATCAGCTTATTTGAGCAAAGTTCGGATGTGGAAGAGGAGATCCCCTGACTGTGCCTGGGGGATCACGTGGTCCCTGAGGTGCCCTCCAACTCCAGAGTTTCTGTGATTTAAGGATGGGCTGGAATTTAAGAGATCATTCAGGCCAATCGCTCTGTGGGGCTCAGACCAATGACTTGTGCAGTGTTGATTCTGATCTCACCAGGATCTGTTTGGGGCAGGGTTTCTTAACATGAGGCCTCAAACTTGTTTTTTTTTTTAAATATCTACTTTATAATTGTATTTTTAATATAATTTTATTTTAAATATAATGGGTTTTCTTTGTAATACCAGGTTTGTATTTTATGCATTTAAGAACATCATTCTGAGAAGGGGTCCCTAGGCTTTACAAGACTGCACAGGGGTCCAGGACCCACAAAAAGGTCAAAAGCCTGAGCCCTTGGGGATGTTTCAGGGGATGGGGGAGGCACATGTACACATGCATACATATGTATATATACATGGCACATATGCAAACACATGGATGCAAAACAGCCACCTGTGTGCTCGTGTGCGTGGGCGGCTGTCTAGATTTACCCTAGCAGGCTTCATGGAGACTTCCTCTCCACACGTGCTACTCTCTCTGTCTCTCTGTCTCTGTCTCTCTGTCTCTGTCTGTCTGTCTCTCTCTCTCTCTCTCTCTCTATCATTCTCTCTGTTTATCTCTCTTTCTGTCTGTCTCTCTGTTTGTCTCTGTCTCTGACTCTCTATCTCTCTGTCTCTTCCTCTCTTTCTCTGTCTCTGTCTCACTGTGTCTCTCTCTGTCTCTCTGTCTCTCTCTCTTTGTCTCTGTCTTTCTGTCTGTCTCTCTGTCTTTCTGTCTCTGTGTCTCTGTCTCTGTCTATCTCTCTCTGTCTCTCCCACCCTCCCTCCCTCCCTCTCTCTCTCTCCCTCCCTTCCTCTCTCAATCTCTCTCTCTCTCTCTCTCTCTCTCTCATTCTCTGTCTCTCTCTGTCTATCTCTCTGTCTCTTCTCTCTCTGTCTCTCTCTGTCTCTCTGTCTCTGTCTGTCTGTCTGTCTCTCTCTCTCTCTATCATTCTCTCTGTTTATCTCTCTGTCTGTCTCTCTGTTTGTCTCTGTCTCTCTATCTCTCTGTCTCTTCTCTCTTTCTCTGTCTCTGTCTCGCTGTGTCTCTCTCTGTCTCTCTGTCTCTCTCTCTTTGTCTCTGTCTTTCTGTCTGTCTCTCTCTGTCTTTCTGTCTCTGTGTCTCTGTCTCTGCCTATCTCTCTTTGTCTCTCCCACCCTCCCTCCCTCCCTCTCTCTCTCTCCCTCCCTTCCTCTCTCAATCTCTCTCTCTCTCTCTCTCTCTCTCTCTCTCAATCATTCTCTCTGTTTATCTCTCTTTCTGTCTCTCTGTCTCTCTCTCTCTGTCTATCTCTCTGTCTCTTCTTCTCTGTCTCTGTCTCTTTCTCTGTCTCTGTGTCTCTGTCTCTGTGTGTGTCTCTCTCTCTTTCTCTCTCCCTCCCCGCTCCCCCCGCCCCCTCCCGCCCCCATCATGGGTTCTTTATTCATACTACTCCCTTGTACACACAGACAAGCAGTGGGAACTTTTCAATTACGTCCGGTTACAATGTTTCACGGGGAGCGTCCCTTTCAGCATCACTGCTATTCTGAAGCAGCATCCCTCATCAAAGGACATGTTGCTCTGGCATTTCAGCCTGGCCAAGGAGCAGCAGGAAGGGCGGTGACTCAAACCCAGAACCCGGAAAAACAAACACCCACCAGTGACTCACAGCCGGCTCACTCAGGGATACTAAGTCTTTCCTTTTCTCCCAAGCCCGGGCCAGCACCACCCCTGACAACCCCCAGGCTCAGCTTTCCTGCTCCGTGGCAATGCAAATGTGCTGGAACTCCCCATGGAGTCAGGAATGCGTCAGTGACCCCAAGATAGAGTTCACTGGGTCAGGGGATTAAGGAGATGACTGTCTCATTTCTTCAAAAAAAATTTTTTAGATGAATGTTTGAAAATCTCTGACTTGTTGAGTGTGAGTCAATCTTGAGTGTTTCTGGTTTGGGGTTAGAGATTTTTGCCCCATCTCTCTGCCTGCTTTAATTGAGATTTTAATGATCTAGTCAGCTAGCAAAGAAGGGAAGTGGTCTGGAGGTGGGGAAGGTATCTAGAGTTTGGGGTTCTCTCTCCAGCTCTCCTTTGCTGTGAGGTCCTGGGTTAGGGCTACAGACTTGGCCACTTTTACCTCCTAATAATAAAAGTGCTTTTTAAAAATAAGTTTTTTTTTCCTTTTAAAAGCTCAAAGGGCTTCACAAATGCCTCAGTTTATATTTATGTAAAACCTGGGTGGAGAATTCTTTGTGGGAAAGCCCTTTGAAACCCCGAGATGAAAGACCACATGTAAAGGGGAATTATCCTCATTTACTTTTAAATGCATTACTGCATGCATGTGTGGACAGATGCGATTGGAAGCGGCTTGGATTGGGGCACCACTTTGCCATCCTGTTCTACCACCGACCCTGTTTGCCTTGGATTAAGATGTGAGGACCTCTTTTCACTTTTGTCTCTGAGATTTCCCACAGCCAGACTCTGGTAAGCGGCAGGGAGGGCAAGTGAGGAGAGAGCAGGCTCCTGGGAGCCAAGCCAGGTGACTCTATTGGGGCTCGGGAAAATCAAGGAGGACTCTGGGTATCTTTGTGAGAGGAGGCATGATGGCTGGAGGGAAGAAGGTCACTCACTCATAGTCATGCTTTTGTCCCATGTTTACACGTACTGTATTTGGAGCCTGAAGACCTGAATTCAAATCCTGACTCTGCCATTTGGTCCTTGTGTGACTAGTCACCTCAACTCTCTCACTTTGTTCATTTATGAAAATGATAGAGTCGGACCAGATGGCCTCTGAGGTCCCTTCTACCTCTAAATCTAGGAACCTAATATGTGCCAGACAAACAGTCCCTGCCATCAGAGTTTACATATTTCATCGATGGATCCATAAAGTTTTATAAATTCTTAATCCTCATCTGACTCAAACTGTTGTTAAAGAACTCTGGCTTTTGCCTCTTTACCAGAGAACACTGGTAGGCGGTATGGTCTTTGAGGGCATGGGCCATCCTGTGTTTGGCTCTCCCACTGTGCCTAGCAGAGTGCTGAGTACAGAGGAGCTGCCCAATATATTCCCATCGATCAATGACTGATGGGAGTAGAAGGGAAGAAGAGGGATAAAATATAGGCCTCTTACTGCTTTTGGTAATGGGTATATATGGGAGGAAAGTGGGTTATCTTTAAGTATTCTCCCAAGTCAAAAGAGAGCCCCAGTTGTGTGTGTAGGGGAGTGACTTAGGAATGCCATATGGTATCATGAATGAGGGGCAGCTAGGTGGCACCATAGTGCACAGAGCGCCAGGCCTGGAGTCAGGAAGACTCATCTTCCTGAGTTCAAATCTATCCTCAGATACTTACTAGCTGTGTGACGCTGGGTAAGTCACTTCACCCTGTTTGCCTCATCTGTAAAATGAGCTGGAGAAGGAAATGGCAAACCATTCCAGTATCTTTGCCAAGAAAACGCCGAATGGGGTCATGGAGAGTCAGACACGACTGAACAACAACAACCATGAACAGGCATTGGCTCTGGCATCAGAGAACATGAGTTCAAATCCCAACTCTGACATAATTTGTGTGACCCTAGGCCTCTCTTTTCTCATCTGTAAAAGTGGAGTATAACCCTCACTCCACCTCCAATATTTACTAATTGTGTACATGGGTGTGTTACTCAGAGGTTCTCTAGGTCTTAGTTTCCTTATCTGCAATAGCCCCTATAACCCCCATCTCACAGGGTTATCGTGAAGCTCAATTTTCTCATCTGCACGCAAAGCATTTTGTAACTTTTAAAGCACTTTATAAATACCTATTATGGTTATTATTATCATCTCATGGGGGTTTCTGTAATCTATGGCTCAGAGTCAGAGGCACTAATTTCAAATCCCTTTTCAGCTACGTACTACCTGGGTGATCTTGGAAGTCTTTTTTTATAAATTTCACAGAATTTCAGAGTTAGAAAGGACCTCAATTCCAACCTCTTCCTTAAAAAGTATAACACACCCCCCCCCCAATGGTCCTCAGGCTTTTGTTGAAAGCCCTCAGGTGAGAAGAATTGGGCATAACCTCCCGCAGGCAGCCCATTCCATTTTGGGATGATGCCCCTTGTTACCAAGGTTATTTCCAGCTCTGGATCTATGATGCATTTGGCTTTATATTTCTAGCCTTCCGTTTTCTCATCTGCAGAATGGGAGGATCCTGAAGGTCCTTCTCAGGTCTAAGTCCTATGAGTCTTGTTGTATACCTACTGGGCAAGAATTTACCCAAAGAGGGGCAGGAAAATTGGTAGGTACTTACTTGATGCCATGGAGTCAGAACAGATGGGGCCAATGACAGCCTTATCATTCTTCTGGTTTTGCTTTCCCTGAAAAGGAAAGGCAGGAGTGCTTCCTTGGGGCTTATTGGGGGAAATTTTTTTGTTTTTGTTATTCTGTTGTTTTCAGTCTTGTCCAACTCTGTGACGCCTTTTTTGTTTTGTTTTGTTTTTGGCAAAGATAATGGCGTGGTTTGCCATTTCCTTCTCCAACTTTACAGATGAGAAAACTGAGGCAAACAAGATTAAGTGACTTGCCCAGGGTCACACAGCTAGTAAGTACTTGAGGCCAGATTTGAACTCAGGAAGATGAGTCTTCCTGACTCCAGGTCTAGAGCTCTATGCAGTATGGCGCCACTTAATGGCCCCAAACTGATTATAGTTCTCCTCTAAAAGTTTCCATCTCCCTGAGTCTGAAATTTCAGTGGAAGGAATCTATACCCCATTTGGAAAAATGACAGCCAAGCCCATTGAGGACAGAAGTCTTCAGTGACCCAGGATAGAAGAAGACCAAAGGCAACCAGAGGGAGGGACAGTGACTAATCCTTCAGCTGTGCCACATTCACAAGTGAACTTGACGGGGACAAATGCCATCTAGGAAATGCTCTAAGTTTGAGCCCATTTTCCCCAGGGACTGAGGTGGGATTGGGAAAGTGTGCCCTAAGGACTGGGGGAAATATTTGTACTTCTGTTCTTGATCTTAGAAAAACATCCCTTTGTAAAAACTGATATTAGCCTATTAAATGATACTCAGCGATAATCACTGACAGCTAATGATGGGAAGAACACTTCAGAATGGGGACACTAGCCAACAGCATCAGAGGAGACTTCGCTCTTACTCCTCAGGGATACAACCCTGAGAAGGAGAAGTAGACTTGTTCTCAAGCCCTGATTCATCAATGGAAGTGTATATTGGGATGTGGATACTCAGAAGGGATGCTTACAGATCCCAATCCACTTATCTGTGGATATGTGGCATTCCCTACCCCCACCCCCACCAGGAAGAGGCAGGCGTTGCTTTGTACTAGCAGGCAATTAATGCTTGCTGAATTGAACTGAGGCTGCAAAGGAGAAGTTTCTGCCAGGAAGCATATTTTTCCAAATGTGTTCCTACTGTTTATATATTAAGTTCTACACAGAACGTAGAGGTTTTCTTGTGTGCAGAATTTAGCACTGCCTGCAAACTGAAGTCACTTAGGCCTGGCATCATCCTCTCTCTCCCCCCCCTCCCCCCTCTCTCTCCCCCCCCCTCTCTCTCTGTGTATATGTATATATCTGGCTGTATCTATGTCTCTCTTCCTTTCTCTACCTCTGTCTCTCTCCTCCCCTCCCCCATAAACCAGGCCTCTGCCTGATCTCTCTACAACTGAGTTCTTTCCTATTCCTTTCTTTGGTCTGACACATCCCTTTTATAATCTCAAAACAAAAATCCTCTTCCCTATAAGCCCTGCTTTATGGCCCTGTTTCTGCAGCCCTGTTTATTCTCTTGGCAGGCTCCAATGCCCAGCTGCCCCTTTCTCCATAATTCGATGGGAGTAGGTGAGCAAATTAACTCTGTGCTCTAAGCAGAACAGTGGCTTCTAATGCTTATCACTTTTCTACAAGAGAATGGTTCATCTGTTGTTTATGGGGTACCATAGGTCATATGTGGGGCCTCTCTACTGGATGTCAGCCTTTTCATTTTCTCTCAGCTGTATGGGGTGCAGATATGTCAGTTCATTTATCAATTGATATTTAAGAGCTGCTCAAGAATTTGGTTGAGACGAAGGGCCCTTCTCAGGAGGAGGCAAACGTCTCTACTTTCTTTTTCTATTCTGGCTAATAATTCTCTCTCAGTCGTTTGCAAGGCTTGCTTTCCTCGGGGGCCCAGAAGACATATTTAGATTTGGTTCCATTCTGTGGAACTGCAGTTTCCAAATCAAGAGGAAGTGCAAGAGACTCATTTCATCTTTGTAGAAGGAAATAACCTCATGTCTCGGACCATTCCAAGAGAATGTGTTACAAAGCACATGCATGTCTGTGTTTTCTAGTAGGGTATTGACTTGAGGAAAAATGCTGTCAGAATGAAGATGAATGTGGTTAGGCCAGGACCTTCTGAACATCTTCCAGAAAGCTGGTGAAACCTTCCAAAGAGGCTTTTCTTTCCGTCAGGTCTCTTGGTTCACCTGCCTTTGTAGGAAGCTCCTGTGTATATGTTTGTGCCATGTCTGTGTGTATGTTTGTGTGGGGGTGTGTGTGGAGGAAGACTATAAATTAGTGCCACTATCACTACCCCATTAATTCTAACATTCACTGAAAGTTCCTCCCTTTGGTCACAAAATAGAACAGTGGGTATTGCCAGGTCCAAGATAGTTAAAACTTGTAAACAATTTACAAAGTCTTTGATCTGAAACTTTTTTATGAGTAGGCACAGGGCTCGCCAGCTCTTCCATGCATCATACAATTGGACTCCATCCTGTAAAGTCGTTGTGGTGTGTTTGAAAAAACTGTAGCCTATCTATGTTGTATTTTTATATATTAGAACATTCTTTTCCCTTTTAAAAAAAGGAAGCCAGAAACTTACTTATCACTTCTTCATATTCTTAAATATCAGAAAGGTGAAGCAAAAATATTTTTGAAAACTTTACAATATTTTTATAATGTCGGAAAAATGATTTTTAAAGGAAGCAAATTTAGTTATGTGACCCCGGATAAGTCAATTTCTCTGGGAATCAGTTTCCTAAATCTGTAAGAAGAGTTCACTGGACTCGATCAGGGATTCTTCAGTGTTTCCATATCCTGGACCCCTTTGGCAGTCTGGTGAACCCTACTGACCCCCTTCTCAGACCAACAGTCCGTTGCCTATATTCATCATGGAAGGAAACGCTAAACTGCAATTGAAGATCAGTGAATATAAAGATGTAATTTTTTCCCATCCAAGTTCATGGACCACCCCCCCTCCCCAAATTTCTCCATGGATCTCTTGGATATCCATGAGCCCCAGGTTAAGAACCTCTGGACTTAATGATCTCTACCTTTCCTTCTAGTTCAAAAATTCTAATTGTATGATAATGCTGGAAAGGTAGTAATATAACTATATGCCAAAGTTTACAAAGAATCCAAGCTGTAGGATTCTAGTTTGTCTCGTAATTATCTGTACTGGGTATCCCAAAAGTCTTAGTGCAATTTTAAGTTTTAATACCTTAAATTATCAAAGTGATGATAGCTTGTGCTATTAACACTTAAGACTACACTAACACTTTTGGAATACCCTGTATTTTGACTGATTTTGTTGTGCTAATGAAGTCAAATATACTCATTACTTTCTCTTCAGATCATATGTTATTGTCCATCTTTCCTCTTTAAGCTGATCTCTTACAGTGAAATTGATCGATCATCAAGCATTTATTAAGCACCTACTGGGTACCAGACACTGTGGTAGGCTTGGGATACAAAGAAATATATGAAGCTTACATTTCAATGAATTAGGCCAACGTGAGATAAGCCACAATATGGGTTATGATCAGGTATTATCTCTAGTCTTCCCACTTGATTACTAGTAATAAATCAGCTTGACTAAGCAGTTATCCAATTTGATTTCTAACCTGGGCAATATAATTCGATAAACTGTGCTAGAGATTTGGTAGTTTGGTTAAGACGCACAACCTAAAATTTTCAGCATGGTATATTTTGGTATATTTTTGACATATTTGGTATATTTTCAAGCTGTGAGTTTAAAAGGAGTAGCTGGTGGCTCCTGTTTGCTGAGTTCTTGCTTCCTCTTTGTAGAGGTCCTCTTGAAGTTCTTCTTGGGTATAGTATAGCTTTTGTTCTGAGGCCTTGTCCATTCTGAAGGTTGCCTTTCCTCATGGTTTCTAGTTTGTCCTTGGCTCCCATGTAGACACTGCCACTAGCCACTAGCCACTGCTTTTCAAGATGCTGATAAGAAAATCCAAATCCTCTGGGCCTTTCAAAGTTCACAAAGTCCTTCTATGGGATGGAGGAGACTAAGCATCCTGAGAGGAATCACCTGGGGTTTGGGTGGAGTTGCTTTCTCTTTGTCACCACTGGTTTCGAAATGGTCTGATGTTTTATTCAAAATCCACAGGTTGTAACCAGGGCGTTGCTGTTGGTTGTTGTTGTTTGAGTTTTTTTTTTTTTTTAGCCTGTCTCACCGTACTACCCACGTTGCTTCTTTCCATTTCATCCAATGATCTTTATTCCTTCCAAATCGAACTAGAACTTTTTTCATATAGTTAAAGTTTCCTTGGTAGATTGATCGATTTAATTAATACAGATGTCTAGGAGGAGTCCAGGCCCTGTGCAATTATTGAGATGGGGAAATCATAGATTTACAACTGATAGAATGTTAGAGTTTATCTAGTCCAGGGAATTCAGTCAAAGGGCTGCGCTTCAGGACCTAGAGAACCACATGTGGCCTCGAGGCCACAGGTTCCCCACCCCTGATCTAGTCTAACTGCCCTCATTCAGGAAGGAAATCTAGACAGGATGAATTACTAGCCTAACATCAGACAGACAATAACCATGCCACTCCACATTTAAGAAGCTACAGTAGCTTCCCATTGCCTCTAGAATAAAATACAAATATTTCTGCTTGGTATTTTAAATCCTTCACAATCTCTCTCCAGAACATCTTCCCAGCCTGATTGCTCATTACTCTCCTCACATACACTGTACTATAACTAACCTGGACTACTGGCTGTTCTTTGCATATGACTGCCATCCCCTGCCTCATGTACACACTGTCCCCCACATATACAATGTCCATTCATCCTCCTTTGGAACCCCTGATCCTTTTCAGGGCTCAGCTCAACCATTAAAGTCTTTCTTGATCTCTCAAGTTGTCAGTTCCCGCCTCGTGCCCAAATCATATCGTATTTCTTTTGGATGGGGTAGGGCTGAGGGATGTTGATAAACCTCCTTATCAATTGAGTCCACCAATGTGCTTGATTAAAGTAAGGGTATCACACTCTGAGTGGTCCATTTGCATATGACAGGGTCAGCAAATACCAGGGGAAGATTGGCAGAGAAATGGATTTGCCCTGGGAGTGGATTGCTTCAGTGCCTCTTCCGTGCCTACCCATTTATGAAGGCAAGTAGAAGCGGCTGAGATTTTAAAATGGAGGAACTGACCTTGTAGAGTCAGTAGAGAAGACAGCTAGCTAACATGGAGAAAGAACTAAGCTCCTGGGGACATTCTCTCTGGGAGAATCAAGGTGGGGAGGGTATTTTCTCTCCACCCCCCATCATCAGTAATGGCATCCTGCAGCCTAAGCACATGGCTGTAGGAGACAGCCTGAGAAAGGAACCGAAGGATATGACCTCCTATCTCCCAACCTTCTGTGGATGGAGAGAAGAAAGGGGGATCCTGTGGCTGAGATCCTGCTTCTCAGTAGATGGTAGGCCACACAGCCAATGCTGAGGAATGACAGCAACAACAACTAGGAAGGCTTGGTCCTAGGGTAAGAGTTTTGGTTCTTGAAACAGTCTGGCAGTGCCCTTGCCAAGGATTCTACCTTAGCAAAAAGATTCAGGTGATGGGGGCTACAGTCAATTGGATGAACACCATGCCTTGCAGAGAGCAGGCCTCCATATGCCCAACATACCAGACTAAGGTGTCTCGCCACAAGAAGTCATCAGGGGACTGGGAGGACTGGATATGTGAGTGTCCCTTCCCATATTCCTCATGTGCTCTCTAAGCTTGAACTCAATTTCCCATGGGCTCCCCATGCATTTACTCTCAGGAGAGTGCCACACAGACTTTTGGGAGGATGTTTTGTATTGATGGTTCTTCATACAACACCTTAGTAAATACTACTTTTCTAAAACTTAATGATTCTGGCTGATTAATTAATATCAATTGATAATCATGGTGAAACCCTGATGGGAGTTCATAAACAATATTTTATTTTTTATTTTAGACTACCTAAAAGATCATCTTGGAAAAACTATATTACAAGGGTTCTATAGCTGGAGTGAGAAACCTCTAGCCTAAGGGAAAGAGCATGCCTTATGCTTGATTTTACATGGCTTTAAGGTAATTTTGTCCTGGTAAAAGTTGTTTTACCTGGTACATTGTTGCAGTGTAAAGAATAATATCACCAAGATGTATAGCTACTGAATTTTGAGTAGAATCCCCAAGGAATTAAGTATTAGAACAGTTAAAGAGCTAAAAAATGGTTAATAAGATTTAAAAAAACACCTCAAACCATTTTGTGTTTTTTCTCTCCACCTCACTGCCTCTTTCCTTCCTCCACTGTTGCTCCCTATTTTCTCCCCATCTAGTCTCCCTCCTTCCCTTAATTCTATTTCCACCTCCTTTATTCCTTCCCCCGTCTTCCAGTCTCCCTTCTTCCTCCCTTTATCTCTCTCCCCTTCCATCCCCACCTTGTCTTTTTAAAAATTCTCCCCTTTATTTTCCTCCTCCCTCTTAAATGACCACAATTTTGAAGTGAATCAAATTTTAAAGTATCTGTTATATTTTTAAAAATCAAATGCAGACTTTTTCTACTGTTGGACCTGATCTTCCTCATAACCTCTTTTCCCTCCCCCTCTCCCTGGGCTCACGGGAATGTACCCTGAACCATTGTCCCTCTCTCTAACTGAATCTGTCCCAGCTATAGTTTTGACTAGTTAAGGCTGCTGATGACCAAAGATGTGTTCCAAGACGGGCCTGAGCCAGGCCTGGTGGTTCAGGTTCAGAAATGGAACAAAATGAGGTACTCCTAGACCACAGAACACTTAACAAAAGAAGCTCGTGTAACAATGGCATGGAAAGTTTATTCAGTAAGGAAACAGACCTTCCCGTGAGGATGCGCTTTTATATTTAGGGAACCAGAAAGCCACAGCAATGGTTCAAGCCTTGGTCTGCTGGCTCAGTTAAGCACTGATGACAATTTTGTTGCCTTTTGAGGGAAAAACTTGCTTAGCCTATGTGATAGGTGTTGCTCCTATCACGGTCTGGCTATTCGTTGGAGACTATAAAGTAATTTTGAGTTTTTAACGGTTAGAAATAATTCTTGATTATACCCAATATGGTGGTACTCACCAAGATTGGACCAAAAATTACTTTGAGTGATTCTTGTGACCAATCTTCTGCCAAGTATGTAGATTAGTCTGGAAGAATCATTTTGGCTGTTTAGTGAAAGCTCCCCATACTTCCTACACTCTCGGCCCTTTTAAAGCTGATCATTTCATTGGATAATTGGATAATTACTAAAATATCCTGTTGAAATGAAACAATAAAATAAACATGGCTTCTCTTTTGTGGAGAGACAACCCCTGAGTAACAAATTCTCCTCCTGGAAACAGGAGTTAATGCAAAAGAGATATCTGATTCACAAGTTGTTCTATTATTCAGATAAACCCTGTACCCCAACTACTAATGGGTCAGAATGATATGGAAGTTTCATCAGTACTTACCAGTGGCTTGTGGTCATCTTTTGATTTGACTAGTAAGTCATTTATTAAGAAATAGTTCTGTTTATCCTGCTAATATACTGGTGAGAAGAAAATGTTTTTAAGGTTCCACTGTTACTTGTCATTAGAGCTCAAATACACAGTGGTAGTAGACTATCTCTTCCATACCCAGATACAGTCTCAGGAGCTTTCTCAAACAATGTGGTTCTTTAATCAGAAAAGAAGGGAGGGAGGGAGGGAGAGAGAGAGACACAGAGAGAGAGAGACAGACAGACAGAGAGACAGAGACAGAAACAGAGAGACAGAGAGAGACAGAGACAGAGAGAGACAGAGATAGAGAGAGACAGAGACAGAGAGAGACAGAGAGAGAGACAGAGACAGAGAGAGAGAGAGAAAGAGATAGAGACAGAGAAAGAGAGAAAGAGAGAGAGAGAGAGAGAGAGAGAGAGAGAGAGAGAGAGAGAGAGAGAGAGAGAGAGAGAGAGAGAGAGAGAATATCAAACAAACCCCTTAGCTATTTGATCGTGTTATCCGAGTTGAATCCAGACATAATGCTCTGAAACATATTTTTTTTTGACTGAACAACTACCATTGAAAGCCTATTATTTCTCAGTGGGGAAGGGGTAGAGAGCAGGAGGGAATTTGAAACTGAAAATAAAAATTTAAAAACTAAAGAAAAAATACCATCATTATTTCTAGGTAATATGATTTATACACATTAAAGGCAGTTGAAGGAGGAGATGACAATTAAAAGTTTCTTTGCCACGGGTTGGGCCATTGCATATCAGCAGGTGACAAGCTGAGACTTTTAAGTCAGACAAAGAAAAGTTTGGCACAGAAAATGATGCCCAGTGTTCTCCTTTTTTCTCTTATTTTCCCTACAGTGTTGGCTGGCATGTTTGGGCAGCTGGGAATTAAGAAGCTGCCCTTGATGGAAGGCACGCAGACAGATGTGCTCTGGACGAGGGAGGATGGCCGTAAGCCTCCCCTCAGGGAGATGGGCTCAGTTGAGGCTTTTTATTTTTCTTTTTTTCATTGTATTTATTCTCTACATCATTTTAAAAAACAGAATTATCTCCTTTTTAATGGCTTCTCTTTCTGTTTAGCTGAGCTTGTAAGAAATTACCAAAAAAGGTCTTATTGGACCTTTGGATTTTAAAAAAGGGAAACCCTTTGGGAAACAGGTTAGGAGGGGGTGGTGGTGACTAATGGAAGAGATCAGAGGGAAGTCCTGGGTATTTAAAATGTTTCCATATCTCTGGTGCTAAGAAAGAAACAGCTGTTCACAGAGGAAAATAATGGACAACTTTCCTCCAAGCTTTCAAAAAGTGTCTTATCCCCTTACGTCTGGTGCCAGGTTTTGATACCACTCTTTGCTGCCAAAAAATTAACATTTTCCTATACTCACTGAACAGTTGCCAAAAAAGTGGGTATAGACACAGGAATGAGTAAAGCAATATGCAGGCGTTATACTGAAAAATTATGGCTTATTGTTTAGAATGTATTTTTTCTTGATTGATTTTAGATTTTCTTAATAGCACAGGATTTGATGGCTGACATGGGGAATGAGAAGAGCCGGGGAAATTGTTCAGTGAGTGTCTATGTAAGGAAATTGGATGGACCATCAGCAGTGCTAGGTGGTACAGTGGATGGAGTGCTGGAGAGTAGTTTCACATTAGCAAAGGAAGTAGAGGAAATAGGCCTATGTGGCCTTTTTTAGGAGTTTGACCATGAAAAGGAGGCAAAATATGGGATGATAGCTTGAGGGAATGGCAGGGCCCAGTGAAATTGTTTTTTTCAGGTTGAGAGACTTGAGTGTGTTTGTTGCCTGTAGCAGGAAATAGAAGATTAGAAGATTAGAGAGGAGAGATGGTTGTGAGGAATAATATGATGGAGAAAATGGGAGGGAAGTCAACATTAGTAATATTTTATAGCTTACAGCCTCTGTGTCTCTTTTCACTTGCCTTTGGGCACCAACAACTTCAACTTCTCAGAAATTGTGGTGTTCCGTGGATTAGAAAACACATAGCACCACTGGAAGAATCATAGTGGTGAATAAGGGGGTTTTGGTGTCAGAGAGCAGCTTGGGATCATTGCAAGCTCTGCCCACGTTTTCAAATACCATCCAGGTTTGTCTCTTCCTCCTATGTAATTCTGGATCAAGATCGCTGTCCGTTTGTGATGTCTATGTAGATACATGTTCTTATTGATTACCTTGGTGTGTTGTGTCCATTCATTTCATAATTTCATTGAATAACCTATCTATACAATAAAGTCTTTATGCATTTGGGTTTTCTCATATGTATTATTAGACTTATTCAATTCAATTTAGTCCAATAAACATGCATTAAGTGCCTCCTATGTGCCAGGCACTGCGCTGAGTGCTGGGGATACAAAAAGAGGCAAAAGAAAAGTGGTTGTTGCTGGTTTCATTGAATATTCTGGAGCTCGATGCAATGTCATCTGACAAGGAATATCTGAAGGACCTTGCCCCGTCCGTTTGAACTTTGTGCCAACTGATGAGTATGGAGCTCTTTCTTTTCTACCCCACTTTGTACTAGTAATCGGGATCATCGAACAATGTTAGGACTATCAAGAAAATGTTAGCATCTATCAAGAAAACTTATAGGATCTTAACATATGCATAGATGTGGGATCTGGGCTCAGCTAGAGCTAGTTGACTGGGCTAGTTGATTTTCCTCTCCAGTCATTCGCCAATCAAAGCAGCCAAGCCTTAAGTTGAGAGTTCCAGAGCTGAATGGATTAACTTTCCTTTGGGCCAAAAAGGAGGTTTGTTTTTTTTTTGAGTTTTTTTTTCTTTCTGATATCTAGTCTGGAGATGCTGTTCCAGGTGGTGAGAAATATAGCAGATGGCAAGATAGGCATGAAATGGGAGAACCGTGGTTGATCAGTATCATGGAAACCAAGAGAAGAGAATATCCAGGGCAGGGGTGATTGACAGTGTCAAAAAAACTACCAAGAGGTGAAGGAAGATGCAGACTGAGATAAAGCCATGAGACTCAGCTGTAGTGGTCAGTGGAAACCTTTGAGAGCACAATTTTAGTAGAGTCTTGGAAGCCAATTCCAAGGATTTGCGAAGTTAGTAGGTGATGAGGAAGTGGAGGTACCGAGTACCAATGGCTCATTCTAGGAGTTTGGTAGTGAAAAGGAAGAGACATTATGATAGTGTGAAAGGTCAACTAATGGTTTTTAAGGATGGGAAAAATTGCTTCTAAGAGTAAAGATGTAGGCAGGTCCTGGGACCTAAGCAAATTGATGATCTGGGATGTTCAAGTAAACATCAACATTCTACCTCTAAGCTAATGACCTGTATGACCATGGGCATATCATTTATATTCTCTGGGCCTCAGTTTCCTCATCTGTAAAATGTGAAGGTTGGACTATATGTCCTCTGAGGTCCCTTTAGGCTCTAAATCTATGACCTTCGTGTATGGATGCCCTAAATATGAAGGCAGGAATTGGGATGAAGAGGAAGATTCTGATACAGGTGCTGATCAAAATATTATTTTTAAATGACCCCAAATGGTGATTTTTAGCATCACCAGTTCTCTTTCCTGTGATTCTGCTACTGACATGCAAAAGTGCAGGGGACCTACATAGAAAGGAGTGCCATTTTGTTTCAAAGGTTGACAAAGTCTACGTTGTCAGGAACATTATGAAAGGGCCCTCAACAAAGAGATGATGGACTATAGACGTGGAATGAGACATTTGTTTTCAGACACAGCCAATATACAGATTTGTTTTATTTGACTTGATTTAACAATATGTTTGGCACAAGAATAGAGGCTCTGTGGTCAAGGGAATCCTTGGAAAGTGACGTTGATATTTTTTAAAAGATCATCGGTATTTTTTTAAAAGAGTTCCTTTATTGCAATTCAGGAAATCTGGGTACATGTCCCAGCTCTGACTGTGTGACCTTGGGTAAGTCATCTAGCCTCTTTGGCCTCAGTTTCTTCATAAGAATGATAGGAGCAGCAGCAAGGGTCATGCCCCAATGGATAAGTGGTCAAAGGATATGAATAAACAATTGTCAAAAGAAGAATCAAAGGGCAGCTAGGTGGCACAGTGGATAGAGCACCAGCCTTGGAGTCAGGAGGACCTGAGTTTGAATCCAGCCTCAGACACTTGACACTTACTAGTTGTGTGACTCTGGGCCAATCCCTTAATGCCAATTGCCACACCAAAAAAAAAAAAAAGAATCAGACACGATAACAACGACATTAAAAATTATTCCAAATCATGACTAAGAGAAACAAAAATCAAAACAGCAGAGCTTCCACCTCAGATCCAACCACTTAACAATGAAAACAAAAACTAGAAAGTTGTCGGTGCTGAAGAAACTCTGGAAAGACAAGCACACTAATACACTGTTGGCCAAGCTATGAAAATTAGTCCAACTGTCCTAGAAAGAAATTTGGAATTATGATTTTTTAAAAAATGACTGAAATGTTTATACCCTTTGACTGAGAGAACCCACTTCTAGGCATATACCCCCAAGAAAGTCAAAGACAGAAAGAAAATTCCCATGTAAGCTGATACTTTCATAACACTCTTTGCTGTAGCAAAACATAGATATGGAGCAGCTAGGTGGCTCAGTGGATAGAGTGCTGGGTCTGGAATCAGGAGGACCTGAGTTCAAATCTGATCTCAGATCCTTACCAGCCATGTGACCCTGGGCATGACCCTCTGCCTCAGTTTCCTCATCTGTAAAATGGAATAATAATAATAACTCCTACCTCTCAGGGTTGATGTGAGGATCAAACAAGATAATGTTCATAAAGCACTTAGTGCAGTGCCTGGCACACATAGTAGGCACTTAACAATGCTTATTTCTTTTCTTCCCAAAACAAACAAACAAACAAAAAACTAGAAACAAAGTAAGTATCCACTCACCGGGGGATGGCTTGTGGTACACTAATGTAGGAATATTACTGAATTGTGAGAAACAACCAATATGAAGAACTCAAAGGAATATGTGAAGAGTTTTATAAACTGATACGGAATGAAATAAGCAGAACCAGTAAAATAGAATACACAATGAATACAACCATATGAATGGAAAGAACAGAAATCTGAGGCCACATGCTGTGTAATTATAATGAATGATTAAGCTTGCTTGCAGAAGAGAGACGAGAAAGTGTATTTCCCTTTCTTTATTGTAGATGTGGGGGACTATGGGTGTAGAATACTGTATATGCTGTGTCAGTTTTTCTAATTTGCTTTTTCCCTCTCTTCTTTATTTAATCTTTATTACAAGACTTCTGAGTAGGATAGGGGAAAGGGATTTATTTTAAAATGAATATAATGTAAAAACAAAAGATATCTGTACAAATAAGGTGTTGTGTTTTTATTTTAAAGATAAGATATGACTTTAAGATCCTTTTCAACTATAAAGCCCTATGAGAAAAATTCCAAGAGAATTAGAGTGAAACAGGACACTGTCTGAATCTCTCCTTGGTCCCCATCATACTCTATATTGTGTTATATTTGTTGGTGTGTATTTCATAAACCATGCCCTTTTCCCCAAAATGTCAGTTTCTTGAGGCCAGGAATAAAGCCATTTTGTATCTCTACTGCCTAGCAAAATGTCTTACAGGCAGCCTGACATGGTGGGAAAAGCACCAGACTTGGAGTGTGGGGTCCTGGCTTTGGATCTCGGCTTCAGTAGCAATTTTGAGTGTGACACTGAACAAGTCATCTGCCAGGGCCTCCATGTCCTCATTCATAGAGGAGGGTGTTGGACTGGATGATCTCTAAGGGACAGGCCAGTTGTAAAGTTTATGATTTCATGGCAGGAATTTAATAAATGTTTATTAAAGTATAAGTGAACAATTTAAAAGAAACCAGAATAGAAAAAAACAAAAAAGAAGAAAGTGATATAAAAAAGGGAAAAGACATTGAAAATGAGAGAAGGAAAGGAGTTGTTGGAAAGAAATGGGTAAAGGGAAAAAATAGAGAAGACTGGAAAGGGTGGTAAACATGGAAAAAGAACAGAATGAAGAGGTAATGGAGAAAAAGAGTAAGAAATGAGTGAACATGAAATAAATGTTTTGCACTCGTCTGGGTCTATTAGGTATTGAGGTGGTTTCAAAACAGTCACAGAAACTCCTAGTTGGAAGGGACCTCAAAAGCCATCTGGACAAGCCCATACCTGAACAAGAATCCCAATGAGTGGCCATTCAGTCTTTGTTTAAGGAGTTCCAATAAGGGAAAACTAAAGACCTCCCCAAGATTGTCAGGTTGGCTTTGGGAAAGCTCCTATTGTCAGAAGTCTATGCTATTTGAATATGACATAATAGAATGAAAACAATACATGACCTGAAAAGACCCTTTGGCAATTCCATCATACAAAAAATCTTCCTTGAGAATATTATTATTAGCATTTGACAAATGATGGAACAGGCAGATTGACTTGGCCAAGGCCACAGACACATCAGTGTTGGAGCTGGGAAAACCACCCCCCACCCCACAGATCATGACTCAGAGTCTCATGTTGTAACCATCTGACCACATTCATTCAATAATTGGAAATTCATTCTATGAAAAAATTGTTTGGTGACAGAACCTTTCAACCAGAAGAGTATTTTGTTTGGAAGTATCAAGAGCCAAGTTTGGTGAAATCTGCATCTGCAATGAAAGCATTTAGATGTAGCAGACTTATTCTTAAGTTACTCAAATGGAACTACCTTTTAAGTATCTAATAGCAGAGAGCAGTGGGTAATAATTCCAAATGCTGGATAATCCTCCAATCTTTCCTATTTACCCTTTAGCCATACCCCATTGGGGCTGGCATATTTACTTTGCTTTTATGTTTTATTTAGGTTGATATTAAAATTAGTTTTTATTCTCCGGGCAAACACACCAAGTGGTGGGAGAGAAAGGCCGCTCAGGTGAGTACTGGGTGGCAAGCAGAATCCTTTATGGAATTAAAAATACTGTTGTGGATAAATCATACTTGGAAAACCAAGCCTTGGTTCACAGGCATTTAACTACAGCAGGGAGGGGAATCTTTTGAATAACATCAGAAAAAAAGAAATGCTCGTTTTTTCAGGCTCCTTGTTTATTCTTTCTTACCATAAGGCAATTTAGGAGGTGGACAATAGTAGAGTGGAAAGTTTTTCTGGTGGCAGTTATTGGCCATAAGCCAGACTTATTACTCACTGTTCACAAAACCCCAGCTGGTATTTATTGCATAGCAAAAGGGGAAGGGGTAAAAAAGCTCTTCTTTTCTCTTATGATTTTTCATCTCATTTGCACTCAAAGAGTAGCAGACAAAACAGTGTCATATGGATGATTTAGAAAATCTCATGCTTTCTCTCTTTCCTTCCTTCCTTTCTTCCTTCCTTTCTTTACTCCTTTCTTTCTTTCTCTTTCTTTCTTTCCTCTCTCTCTTTCTTTATTTTTCTTTCATCCTTTCTCTTTTCTTTTTTTTTGTCATTGTTCTGGGTCCCCTAAACACATCAACTACTTTGTCCAAATATACTTAATTTTGTATTTCAGTCCTGTTTGTCACCTTTTTTTATCTGAGGAAATAACATTTGATCTTCTCACTTCCTTTCTTTCATATCCTTGGCTGACTTTTACTTGG
The DNA here is from genome assembly GCF_011100635.1 of Trichosurus vulpecula. Classification (NCBI taxonomy): domain Eukaryota; kingdom Metazoa; phylum Chordata; class Mammalia; order Diprotodontia; family Phalangeridae; genus Trichosurus; species Trichosurus vulpecula. The sequence goes on from NC_050577.1 coordinate 27,725,068, forward strand.
TGTTTACCCAGGGGCATTTCTTGCTCTCTATCCAAAAGCTGGTCTAAATGTTTGCCTCCCCTTACTTTCAATATAGGAAAGGGAAGGCATTGACTCTAACCATTCTCTTAGGCACCTAGGGAGACAATGTGGTGTACTGGATTTAGAGGCAAAATGGCCTCAGTTCGAAAACCATGACTGTCACTTCCTAGCTTTATGTCTTGTGTCAACTCACATAATCTCTCTAGGCTTTAGTTTATTCATGTGTAAAATGAGAGGAATGGACTAGATATCCTCTGAGGCAGGGGATCTTAGCCTGGGGGTCCATGAACTTGTTTTTTTTTCCACATTTGATAACTGTGTTTCAATATATTTGGTTTCCTTTGTAATCATATATATTCATTATTCTGAGAAGGGGTCCATAGCCTGTTTTTTAAGTACCCCTACTGTCAGCACGGTACCTTGCCTATCATTGTTTTTGTTCAGTCATTTTCAGTCATGTCTCACTCTTCATGACCCCATTTAGGGTTTTCTTGGCAAAGATCCTGGAGCGGTTTGCTGTTTCCTTCTCCAGCTCATTTTACAGATGAGGAAACTGAGGCAAATAGGGTCAAGTGACTTGCCCAGGGTCACACAGCTAGCAAGTGTCTGAGGCTGGATTTGAACTCAGGAAGATGAGTCTTCTTGAATCCTGGCCTGGCACTCTCTCCACGGTACCACCCTGCCTTGCCTATAGTAGATGCTTAATAAATGTTTGTTCGAAGAGATCACAAAAAGGGGCAAAGGACCTCTACATGTACAAAAAATACAACAGTTCTTTTTGTGGTGGCAAAGAATTGGAAATTGAGGGGATGCCCATCAATTGAAGAATGGCTGAACAAGTTATAGTATATGAATATAATAGAATATGATTGTGCTATAAGAAATGAGGAGCACATGGATTTCATAAGAACCTGGAGAGTCTTGTATGATCTGATGATGAGTGAAATGAGCAGAACCAGGAGAACGTTGTACACAGTAACAGCAACATTGAGGTGTGATGCATGCACAGATGTTCTGGTTAACGAACCATGTGGTTAGGGGCCTTTTTTGATTGGCTGCATAGTCAGAACAGTAGGGATATTCAAAAATGCCAAGGTCAGCTTCTCCTTTTTCTTTGCTTCATTTAGATTCGAGGAAGCTTAGTGACTGCCTGGTGAGAGACCCTATGGTAAGGGGAAGAGCTATGGGGCTCTCTTTTCCTCTGAACCTAAATGGCCCCTTTCTCAGGTTCCATATGGCCTTCTTGGGCCTTGGCCTTTTCATTCATTCTGTTCTGTTCTTGATAGCACTAGTACTATGAAAGAATTGAACTAAATTTTGAGCCCACTCCCCTAGAGACCAAGGTGGTATGGGGGGAATATGCCTCAGAGGTATTAGGGAAAATATTTGTACATTTTACTATACCGTTGAAGTAAATGTACCTTTGTAAAAACCAATTGATATTAAGCCGTTAAATAGAATGGGCTAGTAAATGAGAAGATCACAGCCAGTGGGGGACTGGGCCAATGGCAATAGAGAAAAGACATTCACAAATCTCTCAAGATATTCAGAAACCCTTCAGGGAGACATGGCAGGCCTAGCCCTGACAGAGTAGGGTAAGAACATACATGCTACATACACTGCATAAATCTGCCTCTGATTTGGGTTATATCATATTATTTTATGACCTTTTAGTAATATTATTGAGAGATAACAGTTACCAAAATGAATATTAGGCACTTGATTTCAGGAGAAAAGAGAGTTCTTTGAATAACAATTAGATTCCATACTTTTTGAGGGCAGAGATCCATCTTTGACTTCTCTTTTCTACCCCTTATTACACAAGTATGAACATATGGCTCAGTCCCCAAAAAACCTTCAGTGGCTTCCCATTTCAGGCCAAAGAAAACACATATTTCTTAGGTGGTCATTTGCATTCTTTTACAATTTGCTT